>NW_026892616.1:3000000-3600000 GCF_033815535.1 Pezoporus flaviventris | reverse complement strand
ATAATTTATATGTACAGTTATACAAAACCTTTGTAAAACATACCTTTCCTGTACGGATGCTTCCTGTTCAAATAAGAGCTTCCATTTCTTAATCGGTTTATGCTAGCATGTCTCTGATGAGATTAGAAAGCTCCTTACATATTGTTCTCCACGAAATCACTACATGAAAACCACATTAACAAGCAAAACCTCAGATTCATCTTTTTGGCTTGGTAGAAATTGACATAATCTAAATGCAGAACACCAATTTTGGAATATAGTATTTTGATTCCTTTCTACATCTATTTCTCTATTACAAAAGCACCCTATCTGGAATGGACACAATAAGGGTCTACAATCCTTTCTTCATGAGTGATGTCTTTTCTATCTCTTCCACCTGGGAGCAGAAAAGGCTTACAAAGATTGCAGCTGAGGAAATTCTGAATTAGGATTGTTCTCCCATGGAAAAAGGCCGTAGATTTGGATGCCTGAAAATAGAACTCCTATTCCTACGTTTGTTACTTCCAGGTGTTTCAAAGATTTCAATAACCCATTAGGGCTCAAGAAAATATATAAGCCATTCAAAGCTCAGGACCTTGAGGTGCAGATCTGAGACTGAGTTGATCCAACTGAAGACAAGACTATAACAGTTGACAGCGCTACCACATCTCTCTCCTCCAGAGGGCACACAATATCCATTTCACACTAAAGGGAGTAAGGGGACATTTTAGTGATGGAAAGTATAATGGTGCCATGACAGCTGCATCCAGAATTAACAACCATTTCTCAGAGGCAGATAACAAGACTAACAAAATACAACCAATGAAACCTTAAATCAGATACAAAGAAACAATTCTCTTCAATGACAATAAGACAGTATTTTGATATTTGGCAGAGCATTGTAGGATACCAGAGCAATGAGTACTGTACACCTGATTCTGAATGAGTGGCTACTGTGCAGCTGGTCATTTTTGTGCTAGTGTTACACACATTTTAAAGACAGCTCCACTATGCTGTCAGTTAATGTAACTTCATTAGGCTTTTTACACAACTGTAACAGCCAGTGTAGTTCTGTGCTCTCTGTTATTACCTTGGTCTGGTAACATCAAGGCTGTGCCAGTCTCGCACTCCTAGGAACATATGCTATAGTCTTGTGACTGTTCAGTTACATGTTTTTATATAGCTCATATATAGTTCAGTTATATAGTTCAGTATGAAATACAAAAGTATTTGTAAGCAGATAGACTGAGCGTACATACAATAATTTCTCAGCAACTTGTCAGTATCTAACTACAGAAATATTATTAGTATGGGTTACATTTCTTCTTTTTTTTTATACTACTTTTTGTCAAGGTCAAAAAATTTGTCACAAACTGCTGCTATTTAATGATGTAACTGATACTGACTTGCATAACATGAACTTAAATGAATTATAAGATTTAGACGAATTATTTGCAAACAACCATAATTAGTACGGGAGCATTTACCAGGTAAATCTTCTACTGTAAATTAATGTGACTTAATAGTTAAAATGTTCTACCTTTTGCATTATTTATCCCCTTAGGAAAGATTTGAGAGGAAAAATTAGAACATTGAAGACCATTTTTATGGAGATATTATGTCTGACACAAACACCATTTACATCACATAAGACAAAGCTTTGCTGAATTAGAATAGGGATGCTGGGGATGGACTATTCATTAGGGACTGTAGTGATAGGACAAGGGTTAACAGGTTAAAACTTAAACACGGGAAGTTTAGATTGGATATAAGGAAGAAATTCTTTACTGTTAGGGTGGTGAAGCACTGGAATGGGTTGCCCAGGGAAGTTGTGAATGCTCAAGGCCATTTCGGACAGAGCCTTAGGTGGCATGATTTAGTGGGAGGTGTCCCTGCCCATGGCAGGGGGGTTGGAACTAGATGACCTTAAGGTCCTTTCCAACCCGAACTCTTCTATGATTCTATGAATTAATTTATTGAAGGTGTTTTACAATGGCAGAACTTAAAATCGTTCACTCCAAACAATCTATAACTGTGTCTTCATGAGGTAGTCTCTACACATGTATATGTTAAATTCTAAGCCACATTGTTCTTCCAAAAATACCAACCAAAACCTTGCTTCCAAAAACCCCCAATGTTTTTAAAAGCCTTACCACAGTTTTTCCTGACAAGTCATTCTTTGGTTCTTTTTGTTATCTGAGCTGCATGGATAAAGCTTTTTGATTTATCATTTGTACCATGCTGTTGATTGACATGTGACAGTCATAATTTTGGTTACTGATGCCTTAATTGACTTCTTCAGAAGAAAGCTATGGATGCTAAATTTTCTAAATTATTCCTTTACATTATTTGACTTACTTTTGATTCTTTGCTGTGATTGGCTCTGTTCCACTTTCTTGCTCTAGATATCACTCTATTCTTTATAGTTGTACTAGTAACAATAGCCTAAACAGAACTTCACAAAATCAGAGAGATTCATCCTCATCTGAATGAAGGTTCTTCTTCCAGCCACCTAGCCATGATTTTCTATTATCCCAAACAAGTGATGTCTAAATCATGACACTGGCTGAAGTGTGCTTTTCAATTTTTTCCCATCTTGAATAAGCAAATATATCAGTAATCTGCTCATTAGCAGAAAAATGCTGGCGTTGCTGTGGAACACCAACATTTAATATCAAAGTATTTATCAAATTGTGTTATATTTGAAAAAGGAGAATGTATAATAGATTTGTTATTATGAATCAGTAGCTGGAAGACACACATTTTTACTACAAAAAAACACCATCATAATTATCACAGATATTGGCAGTTCTAGCAGAAAGGCTAATAACTGAAAGATTGTAGGATTCCAGCTATTTGAGACAAAGCTTGCAGAATTAAAAATTGCAGCCTGTTGGAACAATAGTGTGAAAGAGATTGTATATCTTCTCTGTCAGCTGAATTTACTTGAAACCACTGGTTTTAATGGGCAGGATTTTAACTGATTTCTATATTTCTAGTGCCTGACCAAAGATCTCTTCTTTAGTATTTAAAAGAACATAATTATATTATTTTTAATGCCAATTCTAATGTAAAAAAAAAAAAAACATATTCTATCAATAGGAATAAAAAGCAGGGAGTTGTTGTGCTATCTTTGTTCAATCAAAAATGTTGTTTTCATAATGTTGAATTAATACTAGTGAATTTGGGAATGTTTTCAAAATCTGATATGCTTTTATGTGCTTCCAAGGTTCGTGTCTGCATTATGATCCACGTGGAGAACTGCAGACTCTTTTTGAATGCATATTTATGATTATAGAGTACTTCGTTGGCAGCCCAGACACTGTAATATCTTTCTTGACATACAATATTCACTAACTCTGAAAGCATTTGAAATGTCTCTGTTAATGGATAAACACTGAGTCTGAAGATTGAAAATGTGCTTCCTTCAGAAAGTGATGTGCGCACAAATAAGCACAAGCTGTAGCTATGAAAACAATCCACTTCCAAAGCAATCAAGAGGAAAAAGCCTCAGACTATATGACCCTCCACTGAAAACAAAATATTAGTTTTATTCAGTATTTGTCAGTCTTTCCAGAGATGTACCAGTTTCAATCAACAAAGGATAACACCTATGAAAAAAAAAACAACAAAAAAAACCCTCTTGGGTTATTAGTAGCATAGAATAGAGTGTTAAAACCAGTACTGAAAATACCAAATTCCACTTTAAGACTGAGCAAGATACAGTTCTGATGCAGATGAAGGTCCCTTGTAGTTAATAATAAGACATATGGAGATTGTAGGCCAGTAAAACAATACACATGCCATTGCTTTTATAATGTTTTATAACAGTTATATTGTGATTATAATAACTTAAAAGTTATTGGTTATGAGGACCAGTTTCAAAAATTATATACAACTGTATGTGATGTACATGCTGGTTTCAGGTATTTAATAGCTGTTTCCATTTTTTTTTTATTTCAATTGGGAAATAGACACATCATAATTTCAGCTTATCCTTTCCATTTTAGTCCATTATGTGTTTACTCTAAACATTCTTTTCAGCAATGCTTCCCTTATTTCAGAATTTATGCCAATTGAAGTTTGCACTACATAATGACATTCACTGTGGTCACAAACAAATGCCTCTGTAAAGAGACAATAACACATCTAAAATATATCTAACAATAACATATCTAACATGTTGCTAACATAGCTAACACTGTAGATGCAATAATAGGAGAATTTCATTTTATAGACGCGCTCACCGTGTGCCAGATATCCAAGTCAGGAGTGGGCTCTCTTACCAAAAAAGATAAAGCAAGCTGTTTGACTTATATGTTTGCATGTATTGGTCAGTTATTATAACAATCTTAATATACCAAGTCTTGGGAAACGGGAGAGGTGCCTGAGGACTGGAGGAAAGCAAATGTCACTCCAGTCTTCAAAAAGGGCAAGAAGGAGGACCCGGGTAACTACAGACCGGTCAGCCTCACCTCCATCCCTGGGAAAGTGATGGAACACCTTATCCTTGGTACCATCTTAAGGCATATCAAGGATAAGAAGGTTATGAGGGGCAGTCAACATGGCTTCACCAGGGGGAAATCATGTTTGACCAATCTCTTAGCCTTTTATGAGGAAATAACACGGTGGATGGATGATGGCAGAGCGGTGGATGTGGTCTACCTTGACCTCAGCAAAGCATTTGACACAGTCTCCCACAGCATCCTCACGGCTAAAATGAGGAAGTGTGGTCTGGATGATCAGGTAGTGAGGTGGACTGCGAACTGGCTGAAGGAGAGAAGCCAGAGAGTTGTAGTCTATGGGGCTGAGTCTAGTTGGAGGCCTGTAACTAGTGGAGTGCCTCAAGGGTCAGTACTGGGACCGGTATTATTTAATATATTCATCAATGATTTGGATGAGGGAATTGAGTGTACTATCAGCAAGTTTGCTGATGACACTAAGCTGGGAGGAGTGGCTGATACGCCAGAAGGCTGTGCTGCCATCCAGCGAGACCTGGATAGGCTGGAGAGTTGGGCAGGGAGTAACTTGATGAAATATAACAAGGGAAAGTGTAGAGTCCTGCATCTGGGCAGGAACAACCCCAGGTTCCAGTATAGGTTGGGGAACGACCTGTTAGAGAGCAGTGTAGGGGAGAGGGACCTGGGGGTCCTAGTGGACGACAGGATGACCATGAGCCAACACTGTGCCCTTGTGGCTAAGAAGGCCAATGGCATCCTGGGGTGTATTAGAAGGGCGGTGGTTAGTAGGTCGAGAGAGGTCCTCCTTCCCCTCTACTCTGCCCTGGTGAGACCGCATCTGGAGTACTGTGTCCAGTTCTGGGCCCCTCAGTTCAAGAAGGACAGGGAGCTGCTGGAGAGAGTCCAGCGCAGGGCAACGAAGATGATTAAGGGAGTGGAACATCTCCCTTATGAGGAAAGACTGAGGGAGCTGGGTCTCTATAGTTTGGAGAAGAGGAGACTGAGGGGTGACCTTATCAGTGTCTATAAATATATAAAGGGGGAGTGTCACGAGGACGGAGCCAGGCTCTACTCAGTGACAAACAATGATAGCACAAGGGGTAATGGGTACAAACTGGAACACAAGAGGTTCCACTTAAACTTGAGAAGAAACTTCTTTTCAGTGAGGGTGACGGAACACTGGAACAGGCTGCCCAGGGAGGTTGTGGAGTCTCCTTCCCTGGAGACATTCAAAACCCGCCTGGACGCGTTCCTGTGTAACATTATCTAGGTGTTCCTGCTCCGGCAGGGGGATTGGACTAGATGATCTTTCGAGGTCCCTTCCAATCTCTAACATACTGTGATACTGTGATACCCTTTCCATCTAATGATCACAGTGAATGCTCAGCATATTACAAAGACCTGAAGAGAAGGAAAACAGTGAAATATTTATATTTATGTTATAGGAGTGTCCTGGGTTCAGCAGTAGCAGTCATTTTTTCTCCTTCTTGGTAGCTGGTGCAGTGCAGTGTTTTGA
Source organism: Pezoporus flaviventris (assembly GCF_033815535.1). NCBI lineage: Eukaryota > Metazoa > Chordata > Aves > Psittaciformes > Psittacidae > Pezoporus > Pezoporus flaviventris. Next base: position 3,594,045 of record NW_026892616.1, on the reverse strand, counting down.
CTTTCAGCTCGGGAACAGAGCTGATAAAAGGATGTTTTGGTTTGGCCAAGGACTTTGTGAGCCTCATGCTCTGCCAGGGAGGAGGGGAAGTCATTCGTCACAATGCTGATTTATTGGGTATCAGAGTTGTTTCTCTTGATCTCACAGCTTCAGAATGTTGTAACTTACGTAGAGCCGGTATTTGCTGTGTTAGTGTTTATCAAGTGTGGGGCCTGGGCTAAGGTTCTTGTCTCACTGTGCTTTATGGCAATGGCTTGTAATACGGGCGGGCTCCAGCAGCAGGGCGGGACGGACGTGGCGGTGGACTTGTACCTGGCCGTCCGGCTGCTCTTCACCGTCCTGGCCCTCGCCCTACTCTCCATCTTCGTGAGGCTGCGGGGAACTGAAGGGGAGCGGTCCCGGGAGCCGGCGGCTGCTGAAGCGGCCCGGGAGAGCGGCCCCGGGGACCAGGCGGCGGCGGGAGCGGGGCCGGAGGCCGCCAGGGGACGGCTGCCGGTGGAGGAGGTCGGGGCGGTCGAGGAGCAGAAGGAAGCGGCTGCCGAGCAGCGGGATAAGGCGGCGGAGGAGCCGAGCCCCGCGGAGGAGCCGAGCCCCGCGGAGGAGCCCAGCCCCGCGACGGCCGAGAGCATTCCCCGGAAGCCGCCCGCCGAGCCCCAGGAGGATGCAGGAGACCACGCAGCATTTCCCAGCAAGGCAGAGGAGGAAGAGCTGGACTCAGGAAAAGAGAAGCCGGTGGTGGGAGAGCCGGCAAGCACAGCAGCTACACCAGCCCCAGTGACAAGTACAGCAGCATCGTTTGAGAGTTCTGAAGGCTCTGAATGGCCTTTGGGTATCCTTGGGACCTGCCTGCTGATTGTGATGGGGATCAGCATGTTGGCACACATACAGAGTGTGTTCTACCCACCACCATTTTGTCTGATCTCAAAAGTTAAGCACAGTCAGGTTTGGGTCTTGTCTGGGGTTAGACAACAATATAGGGGGACCAAGAGATTTTCCCCAAGGCTGGACAGTCATGAGTGGCAGGGTGTGTGGGACAGTATGGGCAAGTATCTAGTCCACTGGGCCCCTCCAGTGCTTTGGAAGCATCGGAGATGGAAGGCAGCTGTATGGAGTCCTGGACGACAAGTTGCAGAAACTGCTGAAGGAGAGGGTGAATCGAGTCAATTTGCCGAGGTGAAAGCCATCCAGCTGGCCCTGGACATTGCTGAACGAGAAAAGTGGCCAGTACTTTATCTCTATACTGACTCATGGATGGTGGCAAATGCCCTGTGGGGGTGGTTGAAGCAATGGAAGCAGAACAACTGGCAACGCAGAGGTAAACCCATCTGGGCTGCTGCACTGTGGAAAGATATTGCTGCCCGGGTGCAGAACCTGGTGGTGAAGGTACGTCATGTAGATGCCCATGTACCCAAGAGTCGGGCCACTGAGGAACACCAGAACAACCAACAGGTGGATAAAGTGGCTAAGACTGAAGTGGCTCAGATGGACTTAGATTGGCAACATAAAGGTGAATTATTTCTGGCCCGGTGGGCCCATGACACTTCAGGCCATCAGGGCAGAGATGCAACATACAGATGGGCCCGTGACCGAGGGGTGGACTTAGCAATGGACACTATTGCCCAGGTTATTCACAAGTGTGAACACTGCACACAGTCTCTCCTGCTCTGGAAGACTGTTACAAGAGGTGGAGCCTGACATCATGGACCAGATGGACTCAGCAGCTTTATAGGGACTGGTCCATGCACTAAGATAAGAGTGATGGTATATTGAAAAATGTGGGAACTGAGCATGACGTGAATGGTATGGAATAAGGGGTGGATAATGTCCTGGGTTCAGCAGTAGCAGTCATTTTTTCTCCTTCTTGGTAGCTGGTGCAGTGCAGTGTTTTGACTTTCAGCTCGGGAACAGAGCTGATAAAAGGATGTTTTGGTTTGGCCAAGGACTTTGTGAGCCTCATGCTCTGCCAGGGAGGAGGGGAAGCCAGGAGGAAGCAGAGACAGGACACCTGACCCAAACTGACCAAAGAGCTATTCCATACCACAGCACGTCATGCCCAGGATGTAACTGGGAGTTAGCCGGAAGGGCTGGGAGACTGCAGGGTTGGAGGAGGTATCGGTCAGAGCTTGGTCGGGCTTGGGGGGCGAGTTATCGGTCAGCTGGTGCTGAGGTGTTGTATTCTCTTTCCTTGTTATTTCCTTTATCATTATTATCATTGGTGGTAGCAGTAGTGATTTGTGTTATACCTTAGTTACTAAACTGTTCTTATCTCAACCCGTGGGAGTTGCATTCTTTTGATTCTCCTCTCCGTCCCTCCGAGAGCAGGGGGAGGGCAAGAAAGGGGGGGAAGTGAGCGAACGAATTACCTGACTGGGTTTAAACCACGACAAGGAGAAATATACATGTTAGGAGTTATTCACCATTCTGCAAGATACTACTTGATAGTGAGGCAACACCATGAATGCCCTTTATTTTATTTGCTTTTCGCTTTCCTCTGTTAACACAGGGAAAAGACATTTCAAGGACTGAAGAAAAGATGAAACTCTAGAATATGTCGCAATATAATAACATCTTCCTTAAACCTCTCAGAATAGAGTATCTGCATATCTGCACTGGTTGATTCACTTCTTCCCCTTTCTAGATTGTTTCACCAGAACTCTTCTTTCTTACACTACTAATAAAAAAAGAATAAAGTAATTGTACCTGGGACCTTCCCTTCCCTTTAAAGTTCTTCCTTTTCTACAGAAATAAATTACACTCAGTTCTTTAAGTTAAACACACATTTAAAAATAAAATTCCATACTTTATTTACAAGCTAAAATTTATCCAAAAATCATGATTTTGTCTAACATGCTTTTCTCAAAGGATTTCAGGCCTGCTTATTCATTTAGAGCTCTAAAATGCATTCTTTTTAATGCAAAACTAATGAGATATACTGTTTACAGCACTGCTTGTATTCTATGTTGTCATGATAAGTAGGAATAACAACCATATGTTATCTTTTTCATTGGCAGCTGCATAACTAGTGTGGTATCAAGAGCATTTTATCTGTTTCTAGGTTTGAAAATTGAACAGGAATAGCTTTGGCAAGGAGCTTGCAGAGTACTGTGAAGACTTTATTTCCATAAGGTTTGCTGTTTCAATACTTTGGAACACAGTACATAATTCAGACTTCACAGGATTATTTTCTGTATAGATGGTTAATGTTTAATGTTGAGGTAAAGCAATTTTCTTGCTCTGACTCCTTCCAGTTCAGTCAAATCTCAGTATCTAGACAAAGCTCTCTGTCTGGCAAATTTATTTTTTTTTTTTTTTTTTGAGAGAGAGAGTTTTCAAATGTCTGTTTGACAGATCAAGACTAAAACATAGCATAAGGAGATTGGCTGAAAATTGATCTTTACAGGACTGAAAATGATAAAAATAGATGTAAGAGAGCTCTGAAAAAAAGTAAATGCTCCCATGCACTATTTTGTTCTGTTGGACATGGGGAGTAGAGCCTATTTCTCTGTGTATTCAGACTTCTAGAATAGAAAAAAATGCTATTTGTATGTGAAAGATAATAGTGTTCCACGCAAGATTTACTGTGATAAATTCATCTTCAAAATAAGAAATGTGAACAGAATCAGCTAGGTTGGGAAAGACCTATAAGATCATTTTAAACATTCTTGATATTCTATTTTTTTTTGATATTTTGTTTGTAATCAAGATTCATCAGCATCCTTGACACTGACATGGAATGGAACATAGGTTATTCCAAACTGCAATCAGAATTTTTCTTTTTTCAGGAGTAAAAGGGTTACTGTTGAAATGCATGCTAATGACAAATTATTTCTAACAGTCTTATAGATTTTCTCAGTGTTTATACGAATCAGAAAAGACATTTTCTCTAAAAACCTAAGAATGTATTACTCCACTGAGTCCAGATTGTTTACAATTGGACAATTCAGAAATACATTAAGGTGCTTTCTTTAGCTTTTATTACTGGTATGGACTCTGTAAAACCAGTTATTGGTAAACTTCACCTCTCTTTTTTTACTTATTTTATCTACCTGGAGAATCCATGCTGCAAACCAGACTTTCACATGGATTCATCCTACTGACTTTAAGCACATGTTTAAGACTGCCCTTCACTGTTTGCACTATTTTTAAAAACAAATGTGAATCAAGGCAGATGCAGATTACCTAAAACATACAGCCACCTGAAGAAATCTAGGGTGCTTATTCTCTAAAATGAGGTGTCATGAATAGATGCTCATAATTGTACTGGATGAGTCTGAGTCATATCTTACAGTAACAGCTGGACTTGACAAATTTCACTGACATCTGACATGCTGCATAGGAGTATAAAGTATTTATAACTTCAGGTACAACCTGAATATGCATCCTGAGGCATTCCTATCTATGTAGCTGAATGCCTTTAATATTGCAAAGAATTGGACAAACTGCGGATGGAAAGAGGAAGTCAAGGGCACATCAGAAAGTGAAAGTACTAAGGGTGGCAGACTGTAATCACATGAGAACAGAAATTACTTTCTAAGGAAGATGTCAGAGTACTAATGATACATAGCAAATTAAATTGGCGAGTTATTTGAAATGATGTGACTTATCACAACAGTAAACTACAGCAATGCAAGAGTATTTCTAAAATTAGGACTTCACAGAAAGTCTATCTAATAGTAACTTATGTCCTTACAACAATAGAAAACAAAGTGTTAGTGGGACTATTTGAAGAAAAAGAATTAAATTACTTTTCAGTAGGCTACAGCTCTTGACTCATCAGTGTCCATCATTTCACATATTCTAGAACTATCATAAACAAGGTGACACTGACAAGAACTTTTAAACAGTTAAGCACTAAAATGTATTTTATAGATTAGGAATAGTTCTCATCAAATAAAACATTGTATTTTCAATCTCAATCTTCTAATCTATCTTAAAGAATTCGTAATCTTAGGTGAATGACCTAATATTTTCTTTTTGTAGAGAAAATTTTAATGAGATAAGCAAATGATGTGTGTTGCACAGTACAACTGAAGCATTAAAAAAAAAAATAGTAATAATGATCACTTGTACTATATATATTGAAAATTAAGCTTGGCTAAGTTTTTAATAAAGTCATAATTTCCCATATCATTGATCACTAAAGCTTATTTTTTCCCAGTCAATATAAGGCAGTCAAGGGCAACTGTTTTAAATTCTGTTTTAAACTTGTCCTTGCTTGTAACTTACTGCATAAGAAGTTTCTCATAATTTTTTGTTGACTAATATAGAACAGTACTACATTTTGTATTATTAGAAAATATTTAGTAAGATTAATATAATTTTCACTCTAAAACCAGCTTGCGAAATACTAGCAATCACGCTGTCATATATTAGTAAGGATGAGTTTAAAGTACCAGTATGGTAAGATACAACCAAACATTTCATATCCTTGAAAATGCCCTATTAAAAAAAAGCATAGTTAGTCTATCTACCTGGGCTAATGACAAAAATTTCACTGCACTGCAAGAGTTTAATATTGTTAGGGGGACCATTGAAGCTTTCTCTAGAGATTTTGGTTACAAAATTGAAACATTTGTATCAATTGATGTTGTCTAAACCAGTAAGTCTTCACATTTTTTATACCCATGGCTTGCCACAAATACATGGCATCTACGTACAGCGCACAACCATATAAATACACACACTCGTTATCTCAGGTTTACAGCAAGTATAATTGTTGTCTCTCTTAATCATAATACATTTGATTTTTGACTGTTTATGAGAATTTAAAATGCTGCTATTTTTAAAGTCCAGGGATAAGTAGCTTAGTTTTTAGCTTCTTATTGAATAACATAGTAATAAGTTAAAGTCTTAATGCAAAAGTGGTGAATTGCAATTATGAGGACTTAAAATAGAGTTCATAACTTTTTTGAGTATCTTTTTAACACTTAAATGCCATTGTTCTGCATGACTTCAGATACATTTCAAAAAAGTCTGAAGTATTGAAATGCGTAACCATTGCGCGTTATTACCATAGTTTTTTTTTAATAATAAGTTTCCTGTATAATTTTCATAGTTCTGTTTCTGAAAAGTGAGAATCTATGAGTAATCCATGTATTTTTCTAAGGAGGTAAGCAAAGCTTTATCAATAAGAAACTGAAGTTTCTCATATGATGCAAATGAGGTTGGTTTTGTGAAGTTGATTTCTTTTCCACCGTTTTCCCTTCCATTTCTTTCTATTCTTTAATCTTCTATTAAAATTTCTGCTGTTACAGGGTGTCTTAAAAACTGAGGTAAATGAGATGAATTCTGTACTTTTTTTTTTTTCTCTGATTGCAATATGATGTTTTACTTCATCTTCCTCATATAACTATTGCGCATTAATTTTTATCTCTGACTTCAAAATTCAGAAGAATAACTACAGTTTTTGCATTTTAGTAGTTCTGTTTACTTCTTAAGGGAATAAAATTCCTGTTTGAACTTCTGTTTGTTTCTGCTTTTTCCAAAACACTGCATGATTGCTGGAGAACTTGATATATATTCTTACTAGATGTTTTTCTTCCATTTCATTTTTTAGGTTAAACCTTCAGTTTCTGTATCTTTCTCCTGATGCTACGATCTGTTTTCTGGTGTTTATTAATAAGAATTTTGAATAACAGCATAGTTTTGTCAGTAATTTTTAATAAAAGAAAATAAAAAGAAAAAAATGTTAGGTTAACATTTAGTAGGAAACAACCTTGAAAACTCTCTGTGCTTGTATCATTAATGCTGACTAATGCTAATAAGCCATTCTTTGTCACAGTAACCAACAGGTTCTAGAAACTTCAAGATCTGATATATTTTTGCCTATGCACATTAAGACACATATTGACCTAATGGTGACATCACAATTATAATCAGCCTTCTCTGTTAATTTACCAATTAAATCCCAAAATAGACATCTAAACTTGAGAAGGCAGATCCATTTTCATCTTTTGCTTAGTTTTGTTTTCCCAAAGGGCCGTGTGATTTCCCCCAGACTGCTCTCGCTTCAAAAAATTGCACTGAAAATAATTTTTATTCATATTCTTTGACCATCTCTGTTGTTGGAGCTTAAATACACAAATCAGCCTTAAGCACACTTCTTTCTGTAATTTTTTTTTTTTGATTTTACTCTTTCTCACTAGAACTGTGACTGAGGTACTGAACATCACCACCATCATGCTCTATCTCAATATATAAAGCAACTACTGAAAAGATACAAAAACATTACAACATGTGAAAAAAAACACACATGCATAAAAAAAAAAGCAATATTTATTTAGAAACCACTGTTCCCATGTTTGAAATACTAGTAAGGATTGTAGAAACTTTGCAGGAGATAAAATATACCAAACAAAACCCAGCTGTTTCCAGAGCTGAGTCTACTGGCATGAATGGTTAGAGTGAATGTGTCACATAACAGCAAGAATGAGCCACAAAACAAATTATTAATAGTTGCTTGAACAAAGAGAGAAAAAAATGTTCTCTCTCTAAGGCAGTGAAGCATATGACATCACTCTTCTTTTTACACATTCAATAATAAAAAAGGGGAGGAAGTTAAAATTTGCACTGAGAAAAAACCCTGCATAGTATTTATCCTTGAAACATGGTTCTACAGAGACATATTATATATATACACAAACATATATATAGTTTATACAAATATAAGTTACATAAAAAGCTACATATTGTTTCCATACTTTTCCATATATAAAAAAGTATAATAATTACACATAATTAAATATTCTAAATGAAAAAAATATAAATTAAATATAATTAAATATTCTAATTACAATAATTATATAGAAAGATATAATTTCCATATAGTTATATATAAATCTATCTATCCATCCAAATATAATTTACATAGATAAAAGAAAGTTAACCCCAGATGGTCACGTGTATCACTTAGGAGTTTGATTATGCTCTCTGCATAATCTCCACAGACTTTTTATCAGTAGAAGCTGAAGATCATAGAATCATAGAATAGTTAGGGTTTGATTCATAGAAAATTCCAGGAACAAGCTTGCCAACAAAGTTTTCAAGCTGACAAGCAGGTATTCTTTATTGCAGCACTGGGAGACACAAGGGATAGCTCCTCCTAACATGTCTCTGTATTGCTACACAAGCTGTCCTTATATAGTCACTGGGCATACATACATATTCATGAGGTTACATATGGGTTACGTCATTTTCCTGAAAGTTCCCCATGTGCGTACAAAATTGTGGTGGTGGTCTCTGAGGGTTGTTTACTTCTTCCAACAATCTTCATCACTTCTGGCAGCCTGTGAAGCACGCGCAGTAGATGCTTATACCAGCTTAATTGGTTTGTTAGCACTGCAGACATAATAATCCTCCTGTCCTCCTACTTATGAGTTAGGTTAACCATCGGCCATTCGCAGATACTCCTTATCCTTTTATCCTGCTCTTCTAGAATGTTTTTCTTAAAACTACATCAACTACAATGATTTATCTTGTACAAGAATTCTCAGTATGTTCTCTAGCTGTACTCTATGTTTTTTTTCTATGTGTAATGCACCTCAGTAATTTTCCATTGCTACTGTTACAAAGCCATCAAACTTTACATTACTTAAAAATGATTCTAAAGGTTTATATATTCCATTTTGTAATTTTGTGCCCCCCCCCCCCCCCCCCTTGTCTCAGGTTGGAAAGGACCTTAAGATCATCCAGTTACAACCCCCCTGCCATGGGCAGGAACACCTTGCATGAAACCATGTCACCCAATGCTTTGTCCAACTTGGCCTTGAACGCTGCCAGGGATGGAGCATTCACAGCTTCCCTGGGCAACCCATTCTAGTGCCTCACCACCCTAACAGGAAAGAATTTCCTCCTTATATCCAACCTAAACTTCCTCTGTTTAAGTTTTAACCCGTTACCCCTTATCCTGTCACTACAGTCCCTAATGAAGAGTCCCTCCCCAGCATCCCTATAGGCCCCGTTCAGGTGCTGGAAGGCTGCTATTAGGTCTCCACGCAGCCTTCTCTTCTCCAGGCTGAACAGCCCCAACTTCCTCAGCCTGTCTTCATACAGGAGGTGCTCCAGTCCCCTGATCATCCTCCTGGCCCTTCTCTGCACTTCTTCCGACAGTTCCATGTCCTTTTTATGTTGAGGACACCAGAACTGCACGCGATACTCCAGGTGAGGTCTCACAAGAGCAGAGTAGAGGGGCAGGATCGCCTCCTTTGACCTTCTGGTCTTGTTCCTTTTGATGCAGCCCAGGATACCATTGGCTGTCTGGGCTGCAAATGCACGCTGCCGGCTCATGTTCATTTTCTCATCAACCAGCACCCTCAAGTCCTTCTCTGCAGGGCTGCTCTGAATCTCTTCTTTGCCCAACCTGTAGCTGTGCCTGGGATTGCCCCAAACCAGGTGTAGGACCTTGCACTTGGCATGGTTGCCAACTTCATAAGGTTGGCATCAGCCCACCTCACAAGTCTGTCACACAGTATCACAGTATGCTAGAGATTGGAAGGGACCTCGAAAGATCATCTAGTCCAATTCCCATTCCAGAGCAGGAACACCTAGATAATGTTACACAGGAATGTGTCCAGGCGGGTGTCAAGGTCCCTCTGGATGGCATTTCTTTCCTCCAGTGCATCAACTGAATCACACAGCTTGGCATCATCGGCAAACATGCTGAGGGCATGCTCAATCCCACTGTCCATGTCACCAACAAAGATGTTGAACAAGACTAGTCCCAGCACCGGTCCCGCTCATTACTGGTCTCCAGCTGAACAATGAGCCATTTACCACAACTCTTTGCGTGCAGCCATCCCATCTTGTATGCAAGATGCCTAGTGTTTGTATGAAGGTATTTTTGCCCCAAACTACTAGACTGTTACTACGACAGCACTTTCTTATGTGAAGGGTGGTTTTTCCCCCCCCTAAGATAAATAGAATCATAGAATGGTTTGGGTTGGACTGAACCTTCAAAGGTCACATAGTACAACCTCCTCTGTAATAAGTATGCACATCTTCAACTAGATTAGGCAGCCCAGAGCCCTGTACAACCTGACCTTAATATTTCCAGGGATGGGACATCCACAGCTTCTCTGGGCAACCTGTTCTAGTGCCTCACCACTCTCATAGTTAAGAATTTTTCCCTAATATCTAATCTAAATCTACCCTCTCCCAGGTTAAAGTCATTTCTCCTTATCCTATCTTTACATGGCCTTGTGAAAAGTCCTTCTCCAGAGTTCTTGTAGGCCCCCTTAAGGTACTGAAAGGCCACAATAAAGTCTCCTGGGAGCCTTCTCTTCTCCGGACTGAATAAACCCAACTCGCTCAGCCTGTCTCATAGAGAAGGTGATCCAGCTCTCTAAATATCTTCATGGCCATCCTCTAGGCTTGATACAACAGCTCCATGTCTTTCTTGCATTGGAAGCCTCATTTTAAATCAGTCATTCATTTGTTCATTACATTTGGTAAGTTCCTGTAAAAGAGAAACGTAGACATGGAAGCAGATTAAAATACAGGGTGGTTTTTTGTTTTTTTTTTAATAGGAGTACATTATCACCTTCATTTACTGAAAACATTCCTATAAAATACCTGTTGAATAAGCAAACAAACAACCCTAGAAAGAAAAAATATAATTTATCAAAATCCTGCTGTAGTCTCACATCTTCTGAACTGTATCAGCTTCCTGTCCATGCATAAAACAAGATTTAAAGAAAAAAAAAAAAAAAGCAGAAACAATTGTTACCTGCAAGATGGTGTACACTTAAGTCAGGAGAGAAGAATGCAAATTGTATCTCGAAGAATGGATTTTGTTGTTCCTATTGGGATTTTGAAGTTAGTTATTGCTGGTGTTGCCATCAGTCACACAAACTGATGTACCTCATACTTGAGCTATTCCTCTAGTAGCACTCATCCCAGTTATTAGCTTAGTTTTCCTGCTGCTCTAAGCAACTACTTTGCATGTCTTCCTTTTTGCAAATTAAATTGACTCTTTGGATAGAAAATGTGAATAAATTATTTGTTGGCTTATATAGTGTAACTTATGAACTGTGAGACTGCTACCACATCTTCCCGGAGTACTAAATTTTTTAGATTTCTAGATGAGGTTCCCAGGACTGCCTATTCATGAATTTGTAAGTTGAGAGGGTATTGCCTTAGTGAACTTGAGAACCATCAGAACTGTTGCCCGTGTTTCTCTTTACATGGAGGAACAAAGTACAGTTTTGGGATGGGTGGGCACATTCTTCAATACAATTCTAGGCCCCTGATAAAGTGAGCTGCAACATGCTAAAATCAATGATATACGGTTTTCTATTTTTACATAACATTTTGACAGTTAAAACCGTAATTCAGGAAGGGAGAACATTGGAAACCCTCTTATATTCCATTCAGGCCAAGATGATGTGAGTTCATGTATATAGTACCCCAAATGTCAAAATGAAGAGCTTGTAGAGAAGCTGGAATATGTTCTGTGCTTATCTATGGTACCTGAGCTGGAGTTTAGATAGCAATTAGGGTCTTCTGTTTTGTGAAGCATTTGGCTGCATTTTGTCATAAGAAGGTCTCAGCTCTGGGGGAGATTCTTCCTCCTGGTTCTGGGCCAGCAAACTTCATTTTAGGTTTGCTTTTTGTTTTATTTTTTCTCCATGTGAAAAGGATGTATTGGGAAAACAATGTAGTGATAGTCAAACATAAAATGCTTTTATATCTCAGAAGCATTGCTAAAAATCTGTGGTTGCATGTATGATTTGTGATCACTAGACCTGCCTAACTGCTTTGATCATTTAGTATCGTTAATAGGAAAGCTTCTAGATACATAGGAAACATGGATTGAGTTTGCTTCTAAGTAGAGTTTAGATTGCCCTGTTGCTTCTTTCCCTGGAAACTATTCAGATAATTTGCCTTTATTGTAATGTTAATGTCAGCAAAGAGCTGAGGAAAGTAAATGGAAACACTCACTATCTCCAATGGCTTTCTGTAGTCTTAGAAGGACATGTTATTTAATGAGATTTAACTGTCCCCAACTGTTTTCTGTTACTTTAAAAAAAAGGGGTGTGGGTGGCAAGTAATATGGTTTTCCTAGGTGTGCTGAGTTGTTCTCAGAAATACTTAACTAAAATTCTGGTGAGGCAGTACACAATTTGAGAAGACTAAGTTCCCCTTGCATAACTAAGGCTCTGTTAGAGTTGCTTTTTTATCATCCAAATCACTGCTATTAAGCTTGAAATCAGTTAGATTCAATCTCCAGATCTTTTTCTGCTTATCTACCTAATCTCCATTGTATGTGTGCAGGAACTCATGCCTGATTCACACCTTTGATGTTGTCTGACAGATGGAGACTGCTGCCACTTCCCAGTTAGGCTGGCTGATAAAAAGAACGCCTCCAGTTTCCATTCACCACGTGACTCTCAGTAAGAGAAGGGAATGTGTGCAGTGAGGGCAAGTATAGATTCCCGTGCAATCTGACACCTATAAGCAAATAGATTAGCCAGTCATGTAAGGGGCATTTTAGAATATACTAGATTTACTTTTCAGACACTGCAAATAAGCAAAACTATGGTAAAATAAGATTTTATCAGGTCTAGGGGCTTGTGTTGTTTCTCAGACGTTTGTGGGTTTTGGTGTTATTAGGTCAGTGTCCTGGGTTCAGCACTAGCAGCCTTTTTTCTCCTTCTTAGTAGCTGGTGCAGTGCTGTCGTTTTGACTTTCAGCCAGGGAACAGCACTGATAACACTGATGTTTTTTGTTACTGCTCAGTAATGTTTAGTCTAACCAAGGACTTCATGAGTCTCATCCTCTGCCAGGGAGGAGGGGAGTCCAAGAGGAAGCAGAGACAGGACACCTGACCCAAACTAGCCAAAGAGGTATTCCATACCACAGCACATCATGCTCACTATATAAAGTGGGGGCAGTTACCCAGAAGGGCTAGATCTCTGCTCGGTCAGGCTGGGTATCAGTTGGCAGGTGGTGAGCGGTTGTATTCTCTTCCTTTGTTATTTCCCTTTTCCTTATTATTATTGGTGGCAGCAGCAGTGATTTGTGTTATACCTTAGTTACTGTACTGCTCTTATATCAACCCGTGGGAGTTACATTCTTTCAATTCTCCTCCCCATCCCTCCAGGAGCAGGGGGGAGAAAGGCGGGGGGGGGGGGAGTGAGCAAGCGTCTGCATTGTTCTGAGTTGCGACTGGGCTTAAACCACGACAGTCAGAAAATTTTTTATTTTTTTTTCCTCTGCTATACCCATCAGTCACTCTTTATAAGCTTTTAAGTGTTATGTGGAATTGATTTCCTCCATCCAGTCAGTCTTTATTATGTTTGCCACAGGCAGCTGACCTTTGCTTTGCATTCCCTTCTGCATGTCTTCAAACTGCCTCACTCTAGTTTATGAGTTAGGTTAAATGCCAGTGGCATATTTTTCTATTACAAGGTCAGCTTTTCTCATTTTTGCTTTAGTTTATCTGATTAGGTAGTTTGGGGGTCTACAAACCTCTCTGAATAGCAATTCCTACTATGGATTATATACAGTTAATTCAGAACCTTATAATATGCCTCAAAAATCTATTTTATACTGAGTTTCTTTACTCCACTTGTTTGAAATTTACCTATTCTTCTTGATACCTTTAAACTTTCAGCTTTCACCTTGGGAGATGACAAAATTTTAGAATTGTACAAATCATCCATGTTTTTGGTGAGAGCACCTACTTTAAAACCGTGCTTGAAATACCATTTCAGTTTCATGGGGAATTGCTAGCAATGATATTTTGAAGGTTGATGCTTTGGAGGGTTGGTGGTGGTGTGGGGGGGGGAAGGGGTGTGTTTGTTTGGGTTTTTTTCAATCGGCTCTGATTTTGTCTTAGCCATTTACTCTGAATTTCCTGGATTTATGAGGAATCATGATAGAAATATTCTAAAGTTTAATCAAGTTATGTTACATGAACACTGCCTTTTTTTCACAAGACAAATTGTATTAATTTCATGTGATATCTGTTTCTTATGAACTCTTGATTGTTTTACTTACACAAAAGTCAAGTGACCTAAATGAAGCCATAATTTTGCTAGTTCTGTTTTTAACCTGTCGTGGTTTAAACCCAGTCAGCCATAAATCATGCAGTTGCTCTCTCACTCCCCCAATTTTCTTCCCCCTGCTCCTAGAGGGATGGGGAGGAGAATCAAAAGAATGCAACTCCCACAGGTTGAGATAAGAACAGTCCAGTAACTAAGGTATAATACAAATCACTGCTGCTGCCACCAATAGTAATAATGATAAAAAAAATAACAAAGGAAGAGAATACAACCGCTCACCACCTGCCAACTGATAACTCACCCCACCCCTGCCCGAGCAAGCACCAACCGATACCTCGTCCAACCCTGGCAGTGAACTAGCCCTTCTGGGTAACTCTCAGTTACATCCTGGCATGACGTGCCGTGGTACGGAATACCTCTTTGGTCAGTTTGGGTCAGGTGTCATGTCTCTGCTTCCTCCCGGCCTCCCCTCCTCCCTGGCAGAGGATGAGGCTCAGGAAGTCCTTGGTCAGATTAAACATTTGAGCAGTAACTAAAAACATTGGTGTTATCAGCCCTGTTCCCAGGCTAAAAGCCAAAGCCACAGCACTGCACCAGCTCCTAAGAAGGAGGAAAATGACTGCTACTGCTGAACCCAGGACAGAACCAAATCAAAACAGCTCCCCTTATTTGATATAAGCTCCTATTCAGTATAAAAGAAAACTACAGAGTCTAGATAGAAAAATTACTTCTTAATTGGTAAATTCAAGGTAGCCTTTGTAACTCAGACTCTCAGAAAACATTTAAAAAACAAAACTGACAAAAACCAAAGACACCCTCACGAAAGATCTGAACCTGTCATTGCAGCTGTTTCATTCATAGCTGATGTAATGCTGTGAGAAACACAATTAGAGAGTTTAAATTACTTGAAAGAAAAAAAAATTAAAAAAAAAAAAAATCCTAAAGTAGGAACCACGCTCACTAACTGCAAATTAAGCCACTCTGATAAAACAAGAAATGAGGATTTATATGATCCTTGTACATAACCTTTTTTATTTCTTGCTACGTTTTATTCTGTCACTGATCAACTAACCATTGCTGTTAGCTGTTAGCACCCTGTTAGCTGTTCTGTGTCATCAGAGCACTGACGCACTGGTAGTTTCCAACTTGCTGAGACAGAAATCAGAAAGAAATTTAATTTTTTTTCCTCTTACCCAGATAATTAATTATCCTGAATTTTCCTGAATTATGCTGAATTTTCTCATTTAAAATACATGAGGAAAATGTAGCTAGAGTCTTTTTCCAGTTTCAGTGATGTACCTGCTAAAAGAAAATCAAAAGCAAGAAAAAATAATAAGTAGATGTAATTAATATTAAAATAATTGAAGTTTTACAAGTTGCTATAAAGTTAATTAAATATTTAGTTGAACATGCTTCAGGCTGGGGGTTAACTACTCACTTCTGTATTTTTTCCTGTTATGCTGAGTAACTAATAGTGAAAAATCTTCCCAAGGAAACATACAAAGTAATTATAAAATAAACAGAAAATTGAAAGTTTTATAGTAAAGCAGTAGCTATTTTCTGCTTCTGTAAATCACAAATATTGAGGAAAGTTCTTTTCCTTAAGACTGCATTTGTATCATTAAAAATGTTTTACAGATTAGTAGGTTAGTGTTGAATGGTTTGACTTTGAATACAATCTTTATCACAAAAACTGATATCAGGAGTTTCATCAAAATAAGATGTCTTACTCTTGAAATCATTGTCCTGGGGTTCAACATTTTTGTTGATGGATACATCTGTCTTGCTATGTTATGGTAAAGTCGCCCTTTCGTATGTAGTGAACTTCTAAGTGGATTTTGTTTTGGAAAGCAATTTAATCTTTGCCAATAATGTCGATTAGTACTTTGTCAGTGTTAGCTTTTAAGCTTCTGTTCTGGTCTGCTTAATTTTTTTAAATAACTTATTTGTTTAAGTGATGCTTTACCACCAGCAGTTCAGCTGGTTTTCTGCTGATAGTTAGGTTTTCTCATTTCTGTGTTATTTTTCACTTGCTGAGTCTTTTTATCACCAGAATATTCATCAGTCTAAAGATTTCAAGTATAACATTATGGCAGCAAAGAGGTATTTTTTTAATGAAACATATACAATGTTTATATTGTCAAACACTTATTAAAGGTGAAGGTTGGATATCAGGAATTAAGTTTATTAAGAACTCTGTTTAACATAATATCACTGAAGTATTCAAAGGTATATCAATATAATTCCCTGAAGCAGGGATTGTAGAATGTGTATCTGCTGTGAAACACAGTCCAGGAAACATCCTGGAAATTTTACAAGAAAGTTCTACTTCTCTCAGCAAGATAACAATTTTTCAGCCAAAGTGAAAACCAAATTCTGCTCAGATAGCAAAACATGCCCACAGGGAAAATAGTTAAAAGTTATTTGGCAATAAAATGCATTTATAAAAGGCTGTTACAATAGAAGGTACGCTCAACGTTTCAGAAATAGTTATCACAAATGAGCACACAGGTCTTCTACAAATACCAGCTTTTCAACCACTGACCCTTTCAAATGTAATGGCTTAAAATTGTAGTCACTAGAACAACTAACATTTCATGATTATGTACCATGAAAAAATGTCAGAAAATATTGATCATAGCTTTGAACCTGCTAAAAGACAAATTTGGAAACTTGGTCTTTCAGGCATGTGATTTGTCTGAAAATAAGTGCCCAATCCTGTTCTATTTACTTCTGAACAGCCCAAGACTAGTAATAAAAGAAGTCTGGAAATGATGAGAGATATTTTTTTCTGATTCATAGAAGTATATCATAACCTGTCTCTGATTAGCTGTGGTTGAACAGTTTGGAATTAGTAATTTTAGTTGAACAGAAGAGGCTAACACAGCAATTTCTCAGTGAACTGCAGTGGAAGGGTGATAAGTTTGTTTTACTCTGTTAAGCAGTCCCCCTGAAATTACTGTGTCAACAGTGAACCATTTTTCAAGATCTACGAGAGATGTCCAGTGTTATGCACAGGTCAGCATTCATCTCTCTGTTTTAAAAGCTTTGTCTCCTTAAAATCTCAGTACAAATAAAGACAGAAAAATATACCACGAATATGTAATTTAGCCCATGAGCTATGATGTTTCTAAAAGCAGTTACGGACTTTGTAGATAAAATCAGTTGATATGAAGCTAAGTCCTGTCCATAGTGCTTTTAAGCCATTGAGCTCTTTGTTATTCATGGCAAGTATGAAATCACACAAGCAGAGGTTGTGTTTTTTTTCTCCCATGCTCTTTTTAAAAAGCTTGCACCTTTCCTCTCATTTAATCTCTTCAATTATTTTAAAACAGTTTCAGGATTACTTCCAGCACTAATCCTTTGAGAAAATTATAATAAATTTTTAAAATATATTTATTTAAAAAAAATTTCATTACTGATGTTTTGTGTGTTTTATTCAGTAATAAGAATACTATATACCAGCAATAATAACACTATATAATATATGGTATACAACTGTGTACTATAAATTGTAATATAGGTTTGGTCAAACAGCAGCGCACATATACTTATCATACTCATATAGGCTGTATTCTACTGAAGATGTCATAAAATCATTTCCGAGTCAGAAAAAAAATCTAATTGACCTGTCTCGTAATTGTGTTTCTGTACAATATTGTAAAGTGATTTTGGATCACTGAAACAAGTTATAAAAATCTTTCAGATCAAATGCAGCTCACTTTAGTAAAATGGTGTGAAATACCTGTACTGTCTAAGATGAACAAAGCTTATTCTGTTGTCAGAGTGAGCCTGTCATGTTAACTTCTGTTTGGAAAGGTACATGTCTTTTTTCTCTCGATAGGAAAAATTTCCATATCTTTCCTACCAAAAAACTCTTTGTAGTTGTGACAATTATACATTTATTGAAAAATTGAATAAAAATACATCTAAGTGATCCATTTTGTATAGACTTAATATTATTCATGAGTGTATCACAGCCCAAAAACATCTGTAAAAAGAACTTTTCAAACTATCACCAAGTTTAATTGGGCTCTTAAGTATACAAGGCTGTTCTGATTTTCCTCTA
This sequence comes from Pezoporus flaviventris, assembly GCF_033815535.1. Taxonomy (NCBI): domain Eukaryota; kingdom Metazoa; phylum Chordata; class Aves; order Psittaciformes; family Psittacidae; genus Pezoporus; species Pezoporus flaviventris. The sequence continues at coordinate 3,575,973 of NW_026892616.1, read as the reverse complement.
AATTATTGGAGAACATAGATAATGATTCAAAAGCAGTACGCACCCTGCAGTTCACTAATTAAGATTTTTCTTTTCTGTGAAGATTTTAATTCTGTTTTTTGTAGAACCATCATATCACCTGGTCTGTTTTAACTTCAATTTTACTCTCTGCTGGGCCAGAGTGGTAATTTTAGCAAGTTTAATCTTAACCAAGATTAATGGTTTTCTTTTCTTTCTCCCCAGAGGACATTTGCCAAGAGCTTATACTAATACAGGTCAAATTTTGAGCTAAAATAACTTAATAATATCCTTTTAAGGAAGGATGGTAGTCTTTCTTTTGTTTTGCTAATGACATGACATAATAGTGCATTACTGAAAGGTAGGAAAATCTGTAGAGATTAGAAGTATTACTCATATTCACATTTCACTATAAAATCAGGTGTTCTATTTAAGCACAAATCTACATACCAGTCTGCTCTACTCCAATGCTTGGGGAAAAATCTCAGTCTGCCAAATAGGCTCCTAACACAGCTTAAATAAAATGTCAGGATAAAATTTGTACTTGTTCTCTTTACAGACATTTTTTTATGAGTGTGCTTAATACTCAGAGGAGATTTACAGATAAATAGTTAAAAGACAATTCTAGCTATTTTTCTCAGCCAGCAGTATGAAACTCAGAAAGTCCTCTTCAGTGTGAATAAAATGTATTTGAATATAAAATTTTACTTTGTAATTGGGATATCTGAGGCTTCTGTTTCTGGCAACCATCTTGCTGACAAAATACTGGAGGAATGATGCCCTGTGTCACATGCAATTGAAAAAAGAGCTGTTTTTAATATTGCACTTGGCATATCAGTAGATGTTGGGTTTGAATTTCCTTCTCTGCATACCTAACTGGGGAAAGGACACATTTTAATTGTGATAACTAAATGATATCTATGAATAATGGGAGGACCAGTTAAAAAAAGATCAATTTTTGTAAATAATGTCATTTTGACTCTTGTACATGGAAAAACAAAAATAAAATCTTGGTGTAATTATGGGTGTTCCAACTGTCTTTCTTATTTTATTGTAGAGGGCATGTTTACATAGTATATTTAAAAAAAAAAAAATGTCTGCAATCTCTGACCTTCCTAGCATAACACAGACCCCAAACAAATGAATGCTAATTCTCAGCAGTCTTTACTAACTTGGTCCTGGCACCGTATTATTGTTGTCAGGTAGATTTTAGATGATTTTTGAAGTTGAGGCAGAGCAAACACACATGCATCTGAAATACTCTATTATCATACTTCATCCAGGTAAGCTTTGATCCTCCTCTTCTGATTTAAAATGTATGCTGGTGTATAGTGTGAGAATGTCTCCTGTTAGAATAATTCTACTGAATTTCTTCTAGAGGTCTGTGTGTGTCAGGTAGCTTATAACTCTGGCTATCTAGGTCTTTGTGATGATAAGTGAAGTCTTAAGGCTAACATTAGCACTATAAATCAGTGTTTATTTCTCCTACTTCAGCTTTAGAAGATGGCAGATTTGGGTAGTTATGTTTTGCTTAGGCTGGTATTTCATAAAAGGTTCTTAGGATAGATGCCTCAGAAGACAACGTGGGTCCCACAAAGAGGAGTCAAAAAAACTTGTTAAAAGTTGCACAATATGCCCTTTGTTATAGATACCTATGACTAGTTAGGTTCAATATGCCTCAACATTATTGGACTTCTTATAATCATTGTCATAGAAATAAAGGTGTTCAGAACTGTCTATTGCTATGATATTTTGAGGGATTGTAGTACATTAAGTACCAGCTACTGGGAAGAAACATAACTGTCCCAGCTGAAACCAAGACAGCTATTTTGCTCTCCCTCTTTCCAGCCTTGCCTGATGGATTGTAGCTACCTGTCCACCTAGTTCTGCTAGAAAAAGACTAAATAAATAAAGCCACAGTGAGTACTATATTGACTTCGTTTTAAGCAATTAACTCTTATCTAAAGAATTAGGCTTAAGGCTTTGCAAGCTAAAGGACTTGAAGGAAGTCTAATAATATGTTGAATTCCTTCAGTCTGGTGATCAGTGCAGTCTGTCTGTGTAGGATGGACATAACCTGAGGGAGCTAACAGTCTCAAGTAAGAACACAGCCAGGAAAAGATGATTCTTTGTTAGGAGAAATATTTGCATCATTAAAGTGATTTGGACTGCTACAGGCCTGAAATTTTTTAGTTATCTGAAGACATCTTGAATCCCTGTAGCATCTCATCTTCCATAGCTCTCAAATAACCTTTAGGATGCCAAGTACTTTAATCATGGCAGTCAGGTGAAGTTCCCGATGACTGGAAAAAGGGAAATATAACCCTCATTTTCAAGAAGGGGAAAATGGATGACCCGGGGAACTACAGACCAGTCAGTCTCACCTCTGTGCCTGGCAAAATCTTGGAGCAGATTCTCCTGGAAGGCATGCTAAGGCAGATGAAAAACAACGAGGTTGTTGGTGACAGCCAGCATGGCTTCATGAAGTGGGAAATCCTGCCTAACCAATTTGGTGGATTTCTATGATGGGGCTACAAAACTGATGGACGGAGTAGAGTAGTTGATGTCACCTACCTGGACTTGTGTAAAGCCTTCGACACTGTCCCACATGACATCCTTGTCTCTAAATTGGAGAGACAGCAATTTGATGGATGGACCACTCGGTGGATAAAGAACTGGCTGGATGGCTGCACACAAAGAGTTGTGGTCAATGGCTCAATGTTCGGCTGGAGACCAGTAACGAGTGGTGCCCCTCAGGGATCGGTGTTGGGACCGGTCTTGTTTAACATCTTCGTCGCTGACATGGACAGTGGTATTGAGTGCACCCTCAGCAAGTTTGCCGATGACACCAAGCTGTGTGGTTCGGTTGATACACTGGAGGGAAGGAATGCCATCCAGAGGTACCTTGACAAGCTTGTGAGGTGGGTTGATGCCAGCCTCATGAAGTTTAACCATGCCAAGTGCAAGGTCCTGCACCTGGGTTGAAGCAATCCCAGGCACAGCTACAGGTTGGGCAGAGAAGAGATTCAAAGCAGCCCTGCAGAGAAGGACTTGGGGGTGTTGCCTGATGAGAAAATGAACATGAGGCGGCAGTGTGCGCTTGCAGCTCAGAAAGCCAATGGTATCCTGGGCTGCATCAAAAGGAGCGTGACCAGCAGGTCGAAGGAGGTGATCCTGCCCCTCTACTCTGCTCTTGTGAGACCTCACTTGGAGTATTGTGTGCAGCTCTGGTGTCCTCAACATAAAAAGGACATGGAACTGTTGGAAAAAGTCCAGAAAAGGGCCACGAGGATGATCAGGGGACTGGAGCACCTCCCATATGAAGACAGGCTGAGGAAGTTGGGGCTGTTCAGCCTGGAGAAGAGAAGGCTGAGTGGAGACCTCCTAGCAGCCTTCCAGTACCTGAATGGGGCCTATAGGGATGTTGGGGAGGGACTCTTCATTAGGGACTGTAGTGACAGGAGAAGGGGTAACGGGTTAAAACTTAAACAGGGGAAGTTTAGGTTGGATATAAGGAGGAAATTCTTTCCTGTTAGGGTGGTGAGGCACTGGAATAGGTTGCCCAGGGAGGTTGTGAATGCTCCATCCCTGGCAGTGTTCAAGACCAGTTTAGACGAGGCCTTGGGTGATATGATTTAGCGTAAGGTGTCCCTGCCCACGGCAGGGGGGTTGGAACTAGATGATCTTAAGGTCCTTTCCAACCCTAATTATTCTATGATTCTATGATTCTACTTTGCAAGAAAAAGAAATAAAAGTAAGGCATTGAGGTCTTTAACTGTTTCTCTAGTAATTGTATAATTTTTATTCTTTGTGGTGGTAAGCATATTTTTCCACGCTCAATATTGTCCATTAACAGAACATTAATATTGTATCAGAATGGCTGTTGCCAAAACCAAAGTAATTCCATGGCTTGAACAAGCATATACTTGTGAAGGGGTGGTTTTGTATCACTGGAGGTTTAGACTGTGCAGCAGATACATATATTTGTGACTAGTAAAAATAACTCATTTGACTGCTTATATAAAAAAAAAAATACAAAAATGCTTGTCACAGGCTCATCCTCAAAGTATTGCAAAGATACTTGTTTATACATTCATAAAGGCAAATAAACAGAAAACAGACACATGGACCATCAGTAGCATGATGTTTCCTGTTTGTTTTTTTTTCTTTTAATACTTTCAAATAAAGCTGCGAGTATTTATGCTGTTATGAGTAGTTAGATCTGACTCTGCAATGAGAGTATGTAGAAATATGTGTACCTTCTGCTGAAGGCTTAGAACATGGCCCTCTGGACCCCACTCATCCTAACTTCAGCTACCCGGAAGGGAGATGGCCATATCTGAGTTAATCATCCTAGGCTTCCTCTGTCACAAAGGAAGAAATTAAGCACTTCCTGAACATGCTTTGTCTAATAAGTTTTAGTCTTTAGAATGAAATTAATAATGTCCTATGAGAGCTAATTTGTCTTCATTTATTACAAATGGCATTAAGACAGGTAGCTCAAACTATCTGTAACACAGCTATTTACATTCGGTCAAAGTAATCTCACTCTAGATTTCCAGAATAATACTTGTTGACGCGGGAGTCACGGACAACGCAGAGACGATCAATGTGATCAAGCGGTTGCCAAATTTATTACAAAGCCTTAACTCCTTATATGCTATTTCTTACATGCACTTACAGTGATTTGGCATATTATGATTGGATGCATGTCTTGAAGACCCTTAGGAGCTGACATATAATTGGTTAAGCACAGGTGTGAGAACTTGACCTCGAAAGCTTGCCAACAGTCCACAGTTCTCATTAACTCAGTGAATTCCAGCTTCTTCTTATCTTGCTTGCTTAAGCTTCTTCGGGCCTCTCATGGCCTTGCTGTATCTTTCAGGATTATTCAGAGTTTATGTACCAATATTATGCATTCTCCCATGAGAACACTGTCTCCACATCTCCCCCTTTTTGTTTTATATATGTTTTGGGTGACCCTACTTGAGCAGGGGATTTGGGATAGATTATATCTCCAACATATGCCAACTACAGGCTGCTGGGCCTGCTCCTTTTTTATGCTGTATGGCTCTCTGATTAACAGGGGAGGCCATCCTTCACATCAAGGTCTGACATGGCGTGTGTCCCCACTGCTCCACGCCTGCCGGGTTGCAGCCAACAGTGGAGCTAAAGGTTCTTCTTGGTGGCAAACACAGAGGCCAACCTAGTCTTGCCCTTGACTGTGGTAGCAGGCATTTTGTCAGCCTCAGCCCTTGCACTTTGTTGTCAATGCAGAGTTTCACCTGCTTCATCCAGTAACAAGTCGCTACTACAGCAAGGCACGCACAAATTTACATTAGCAGAGTAGCTATTACAGGGTGCAGCAGCATGTTGAAGATGCTGACGGCAGCGAGGGACTAGCCAAAGAAATTTCTTACCAGTGGAATTCTCCCATCCTCTTAATTTGTTCCATTACCTGCTTTATAACGCTACCATTGTATTAAAATCTTTCTAGCTTTTGCCTTAGCATTTTCTAGCAGCTACTGCAAATTTCCATACTGTAACATCTCTTTTACAAGTGACAAATCTATACAATACAAGGTGTAGTTTCTTATTAGCAACTGGCTAGTAAATACAGGTGGTTTTATACACAAAATCACAGCCTCTAATAATAGCTACTTTACAAGCACACATATTCAGGATGTTACTTTTCAGTTGTCCCCAAGTGATGCTTTACAATCATTAGTTTTTCTCTTCCTCTATCTCATTCTGCTTGGGGTGTTCACAGTCAGCTCCTGTAGCTGAGGCATCAGGTTTTTCCATTCGTCTGTCCAGCTCATGGTGTTGGAAACGGGCAAAGCCTTTATGATAAAACAATTATATAAAATAGTAGAAATTATTAAGTTTGAGAAATTTATAAATCAATAGTGGGGTTTTGTATATTAGAAAACGTTGTAACTTTGCAATTTTGTATCTCAGCTGTTCTATAACCATTGTTGCAATGATAGTCTTAGTAGCGAAAACCTGTGCATATGGGTGGATTTAGAAAGGTATGAACTGGAGACTATGCCCAAGTAGGACCTATGCGTATGGCTGGATTAGAAAGGTATGTACTGGAGACTATACCCAAGTAGAACCTATGAATAAAGTAGCCAGAAGAGCGTACCAAAAGCTGATAAGAAAATGCTAGCGTCCACACAAGGGTTGGGATATATCCAAGTAAGGAAAAGGTGAAGAGGACAACCTGAGGAAGACTTCTTACTTCCTCTGAGGAAGACTCCTTACCTTATCGGAACGACCACCAGACGACCACCAGAGGGGGCTGCGCAAGCGTAGAAGAGGCTGATGTCGTAACATTCCTGATGTGGCAATCCTTAATGCATATGCATTAGCTAATGTGTAATCCTTGCTAAACATGTATAAATTGCAAACGTGATGTAACGAGGTTGGAACCAGATTTGGGTGCGTACCCCTGGTTTCCCAGAGCTGCAATAAAGCACCTCATATAACCATTCCGGTAGTTATGTGTTTGTTCCCACGCTAACAATGGCAAGGCTTGACAAAATTTGCAGGCAGTCGTCATGGACCTGTAGGCAGGAGGACACAAATATACCCCCTCCCCCAGGTTATCAGTTCTTGAGAAGCAGACAGGTTAAACTGCACATTGATAATAGTTGAGGAGCTTGCTGCATCATTGCCTCTTTTATTTTTTTTTTTTCTGCCACCCTGATGCTGCTTAGGTGACGGCTCATAAAGCTTGTGGTTGCACTACCCCTCTAGCTTTTTCAGTTAGCAGTTCTTATTTCAGCAGATCTATCTACTCCTCCAAGTCTTGGATTCACCCCCAGGTTACCTTAGACATACTAAGCAAGGCTCCTACCATGCACCCCACTATGTTGCGGGTGCTCTTTAGGCTTAGTCTGTGGCGTCTCTACAAACTGCCTCAATACCTCAATAGATTGACAGGTTGGGTTTTGGTTTTGTTTTGTTTTTTTTTTGTTTGTTTGTGTTTTTTTTTTGTTGTTGTTGTTTGTTTTGTTGGGGTTTTTTTGTTTTTCTTTTGTTTTTTTTTTCGTTTTTCCTTCACTCCTCAACTCTGGCGTCCATCCTGGCTGTTCCGCCGGTGGAGCATCGGGAGCTGAATCGGAGGTCAGCTTTTCTTTTTTTTTTGTTTTTGTTTTTTGCTTGGTTTTTTTTTTGTTGTTGTTGTTGTTTTTTTGTTTTTGTTTTGTTTTTGTTTTTTTCTTCCAAAAGTCTCTCACCCTGCTTTGCACAGCTACAAACGCCGGCCTGCTCAGCAGCAGCTACAGCTGCCTGCCTGCTTCAGCAGCAACCATAAATACCTGCCAGCAACCGCACTTTTGCATTAACCCTTTCTTGCCCGAAATGTTAAACTGCTACCGGTTAAAAACTTTTACATGAACCCAACAACAAAAAATACACAGAACACCATCTGCCCTCAATACACACACATGTATGGGATCCCACAAGCACACGCCACACAACTACAATATTTGAAGCACAAAATCCAGACAATCATTACTCCCACTACAGTCCCACGTACAGAACGTGGCACAAGGACCCTGTGGAGACTAACAAGAAACCAGCTCTGAGAAGCATCATTGCAGTGCGAGGTGTCAGGCTCATCCTTAGCGGGTGTCCCCGCAGAGGCTCTGCCTCCCCCACATCGTATGAGGCTTGGGCTTTTATACTGACCAAAATGCACACTCATTCTGACATAGGTGGCCAGCCTATGTTGGAAGAAGTGGCCAGCAATACCTATAAAGGTCTCCAAAGGTCAACAGAAACCTGGACATACTTATATTTACCAACTTCTAGTACATGAGTATCACAGAGAGACTGTATCAAATGAGTTGTATAAGGGATCCCAAGTCCAAGGTCCGCCACAGTATGCCCAATACCCCTGATAAGAGCATAAGAGAGACCTTCCCACCACCAGAAAATCACACAATACATCTGTATCCTGCACTGATCTCTCTTCCCTGGAGGTTTGGGGGGGGGGTGGGGGTGCGGGGGTTCTGTTGTGTTTTTTTTGTTTGTTTGTTTGTTTTTTTTACTTTAAAGTAAAAAAAAAGGTTGCTCGCTTCACTTTAAGAAAGGCTGAAAACACCCATAAAACGGATGTCCTGAGCTCAAATTTCAATTCATTCAATCACTGACAATGGGGGTGCCCTGGAGCGGTGCTGACTCTTTCCAGTGTTTCACCCATCGAGCTGGCACCCACCACAAACCGGAATCTGTAATTTACACACATATAACCTCAATCTGTTAGTTTTACTTCCACAGGACCTTTCCAAATGCCGGTTTCCAAATCCTTGTACTGGACCAGAATACCCGGAGTTTTAGTCATATAACCTGAACCTAATGCCTGACCATGTATTATAGCAGGGGAGTCATTAAAGTCTCCTGTCAATCACAAAAAAAATCATAACATATACAGCTTGAGTATAAGAGGATTTTAACCCATATGTCGTCACTGCTTGTCAGGCCTCCTTAACTATTTTGAGGTCAAAAGCTTCCCACTCTTTACCCCCCTGCTGTGTAGTAAACACAGGATATGCAGAGAGGCCGATTGCAGAAAATTCACCTGTAATAATCGCATCTTTGATTAACCCACGCCAACAGCGCACAGGATTTGTGCCCCCCGATACGTCTCCCACCCTCTCCCCCTGTTTGCCTTCCTTAAGGAAGGGGTTTTACGGAGGATAAGGTGGTGGCACCAATAGAGATGTGTCAATCCCAGTCTTGAGGGCTTCAAGCTTTTTCATCAGTTGTTGCAGCTGAGCGTCTCCAAGGCCAGTGGGTAGTTGCTGATGAGCTGAGCAGACCGACCCGGGAGACGAAGAGTCAGAGTCTGGAAGAGGAGGATATTAATCTGGCTTGGATTCAGGGGATTCGAAGTCTGATCCTGGGTCGAACTCCAGGTCTCCGTTGCTCCAGTTACCACAGGAGGAGCAAAAGTCATAGCCGCAACACTATGATGGGGGTTAGGGGAGACAGCCCCTTCTGGAGTTGTGGCAGCGAATACAGAAGCTACCGCAGCCCTTTCCAATTTCATCTCTTTCAAAGTCTCAAATACCAGTCTCCAAAGTGTAGAGTGTTTCTGTGCACCTTTGGTCCCTTTACTAACCTCGCGATCACGGGACCACTTTAACAGCCTCTGTAAGGCAGCACTATCATATTGCAGTCGTCTCTTAGAGAAAATATGTTGGAGGAGCTTCACCATCACCTGTTCCTCTTTGGATAGCAAGTGCCCCATCTCCTCCTTGGCTGCTCACCTGATCAGGGCAAGATTCCCGAAGCTTTGCAGACGTCTGACTTCTCAGCGCCAGGGCAGCACTGAATTTCGGCCGGTTCTCCACCCCCTCCTTTTCATCAGACCTTCAAACTCGTCTTCGTCGAGTTACCGATCGGAGGGTCCCTGTTCAGGCGCCACTTGTTGACGCGGGAGTCACAGACAACGCAGAGACGATCAATGTGATCAAGCGGTTGCCAAATTTATTACAAAGCCTTAACTCCTTATATACTATTTCTTACATGCACTGATTGGATGCATGTCTTGAAGACCCTTAGGAGCTGACATATAATTGGTTAAGCACAGGTGTGAGAACTTGACCTCAAAAGCTTGCCAACAGTCCACAGTTCTCATTAACTCAGTGAATTCCAGCTTCTTCTTATCTTGCTTGCTTAAGCTTCTTCGGGCCTCTCATGGCCTTGCTGTATCTTTCAGGATTATTCAGAGTTTATGTACTAATTATGCATTCTCCCATGAGAACACTGTCTCCACAAATACTTGCATTTGAAGCTTGGGATGCTGTACTACCAAGAAAAGATGGTTTCAAATTGTGTATTCAATCTCACCATTGACATATTTTGACTTTTTCAATAATTTTTTTGACAGTTTTAATTAGTGTGTATATAATTCCTGATCTTTAAAGTAAGCAGGCTCTAAATAATTAGTGAGATATAAATAATTCAGGTAGAAGAGACACTGGGGGCCATAATCTATCAATAATTACAAACATTAACATTAGGCATTCCAGCCATCTTTCTAATAAGAGTATTGAATATGCAGCCAGGTCAAAAGATGAAAGTAGAGATCTGACCTCCATTCAGCAACATAAATAATAAATCCATCTGTCTATCTACCCATCGTCAATCTATTCCACTCAGTCCTACAGCTTGTTCTTTAAGTTTTGTAGGAAGAAAGATGTCTGTAATTAGAACCATGGAACTTGAAAAAAATCTTCCTTAATTGAATTTGATCTTTCAGGAGAGGCATAAATTATTTTTTCCTTGTACTTCTGTTGATTTCCACTCTTAACTTTAGGCTGAGGGTTGAAAATATAGTTCACCACCATGATTATTTTGTTTGCTCTAGTGTTATATACAAATGCTTTGGTTTGGTTCTGCTGTCTCAATGTTAGAAATAACATTCAGCAAGAACAGTGCGTTTTGTGTAAGGAGCCGCACAGTCACTCACAAACAAGGTTCGTTTAAAAAAAAATAATTGAGCTTATTGGCATCTCTGAATAGGGTATGAGGAATAAAATCAGTTGAACAGGATAGCTGGTTGGTATTTGGATTGTGATGGGAGTCCCTGTTGCAAGGGCCCTTTCAACAGTATCTTCACAAATAGCACCTACTAACTGGTCTGCGCATAGCCTGTGTGAATGTTTGGGAGTGTCCAGGACTCCCACTTTCTGCACTAGTTAATCAAATGCTTTGTTTGACAGTGGCTAGAAGTTCAGTCAATCATCTTGTCTCTAGTCAGTCTGCTGTTTCAAATTAGTGCACTGTCTCATCTATGCAGAGACTAGCTGGGGAGTTTCTAGACAACATAGGAAACTGATGCCTAAGAGCACTGTGGGTGCATGCAGGACCATCCCCCATACATAGCTAAACAACAGTTATAACTAGATTGAACTGGGATGTCATCCGTTTATCTCAATGGCAGCTTAATTCCATGACAACAGAAGTATACAAATTACTTGGGCAGGTGAGTGTGTAAAAGGCAGAGGAGCTAAAACTAATATTCAGGGCTACTTTTTGGAAGGGGAGTATTTCAGTACTTTGCAAACCTCTTTCTGGTTTCTGTATTAGACAAAATAGATGAAAATCTTAAAGCTGGAAAATGCTATCCAAACACAGGCATTTATCACAATGCCAGTCCACTTCAGGAATTTATTTATATTTGTGTTTAAAAATGTGAAGAGCAATTTTGTGGGTATTTTTACATGTCTAAGGGTTGTATATACTTTGCAGCTAAGGTCCGGTTCAGATTACAGATTGCAGCAGTACTTCTATTATTATGGCCAAATTTGTCTAAATGTGAATAATTAAAAAAAAATAAAAACAAAAACCCAAAAACCAACAGGCAGCTTTATGTCATTTGTATTAATTATATTCTGTATTAAATTTGCTTTATGTGTAATTAAATACATTTGGGAAAAGAATAATTCTTATTGTTCCTACATGTTTTTTCATGGTAATTGTTTCTACTGCAGAGCTAATTAAATACAATTCTAAAGTTCACTCCTTTAAGCATAATTGCATTTTAGTGAGATGTATACATATTTCTCAGTATTACTGGTTAACATTTAGCTACTTTTTCTACTTCTTTCTCTTCCACTTACTGCTACAATTACACTTTGCACTTACGTAATGCTATTAACACAGAAACCTTGATAGAGGCAAAAAAAGTGTGCCTTATTTTATAGAGACTGGATAATCACAGGGTACTAGATCACAGGTTTCAAGAACTAGGTCTCTTGTTTCCCATGAACTGACCAGTGTAGTAAAAGATCAGATCCACCCTCACCCACCGTGTAGGACTGGATAGCGTGGAAAAAACATATATATATGTCTGGCAGCACAGCAGGTCACTAAACCATGATGAGTTTACTCTTGTGTGTTTGTTTCAGAATAAATCTGATCATAGTTGTGTTCAATTGTCTGTACCAATTTGGTATTACATCACATCTTTTATAAGAAATGAATTTAAATTTGCTCCAGCTCACTGGTCTAAGGGTTTGGTTTCTATTACTTTCTGAATAATAAATGGGTGCAAATATGTGAGTGAATGTCCTGGGTTCAGCAGTAGCAGTCAATTTTTCTCCTTCGTAGTAGCTGGTGCAGTGCTGTGGCTTTGACTTTCAGCCTGGGAACAGTGCTGATAATACCAATGTTTTTAGCTGTTGCTAAGTAATGTTTACTCCCACCAAGGACTTTGTGAGGCTCATGCTCTGCCAGGGAGGAGGGGAGGCCGGGAGGAAGCAGAGACAGGACACCTGACCCAAACTAGCCAAAGAGGTATTCCATACCACAGCACGTCATGCCCAGGATGCAATTGAGAGTTACCCGGAAGGGCTAGTTCACTGCGCGGTTGGACGAGGTATCAGTTGGTGCTCAGTCGGGTGGGGTTGGGCGAGTTATCGGTCAGCTGGTGTTGCGTTCTCTTCCGTTGTTATTTCCTTTATCATTATTATTATTATTGGTGGCAGCAGCAGGGATTTGTGTTATATCTTAGTTACTAAACTGTTCTTATCTCAACCTGTGGGAGTTGCATTCTTTTTGATTCTCCTCTCCATCCCCCCAGGAGTAGGGGGAGGGCAAGAAGGGGGGGAGTGAGTGAACAATCTGCATGGATGGGTTTAAACCAGCAACAGTGAAACAGCAGTCCAATGTAATAGGATTTTATGTCCATTTTACAGTCCCTTTGTGCAGATACAATTAGAAAACTATAGAAGAGTTTACTGAAGTTCCTTCATGTGGATGTTGGATTATTGGATTGATACAGTTTACCATATAGTATGCACAAATACTATTCCTTATGGAAAAAGTGTGCAAATGGGTTGAAGAGTGAGTGACAGCTCATGTATGCAGTTTGTGAGGTGAATTAGCAATATTAAAATTATGTATGGCTGATTACTGTGCATAGGTGCTTTATTATTAATGTGGAAGATGTGCTTGGAAATAGTCTTTGTCATCTACACATCACAAGTTGGCGCTATACATTCAACTGAAAAGATTCCCTAATTTCTGCAGTAGCATTTTGTTACTGGAGTTGGCTCCTGCACCTTCTTTTCAAAGACCTTATCTGAAAATGAGATGCTTGAGTGCTTTTGGTAACCAGACAGACTTACCTGTCAAATAGTAGTTTCTGAACAGAGATTTCTCGGTGCTTCTGAATAGAGATTTTGGTGTTTGAAAGGGTGTGGGAAGCATGAACTACCTCATTTAATATGAAGATCATAATAATTATTTAATTAATCTATTAAGATAATGGTGTAGATTCATGATTACTTTTATATGCACGGCTGGAAAGAATGGTGTTTTTGAAAAGCAGTGTGATGGCAAAAGGAATCAGTATTTCTTCACACGTGGAGGTACTTGACATAATATAACTGTGTAGTTCACCACTCGAAACAAACCTCATGTTTCTAATTTGTCCAAATAAAACTGAGGAAGGAAAAATCTCAGTTTTTTACAGCTGTGATGTTAATTCTTTATATCTCATACTGTCAGACTGTTTAAAATTTAATAATCAGAAATGTAGATGAGCAGTTGAAGACTATTAGTCCTGGACAGCAGTACTGAACATCCAGTAAAATACATTCTAAAGTTCCAAAGAGAGTATTTTCTGTCTGCTTATGAAAAAAGTAATTGTTATTTCCCAGTCTGTACTGAAACCAGTTCAGATCAGTAAAACACAATCAGAAAAATCTCTAACTGGATTCCTTTTTTGCCAGGCCATATGTCAAGTCAAAACCAAACTACTTAAGTCTATTATTTTGAAAATGTTATGCAGAGTGAAAGACTATCATATATAGAATGCAAAAACAAAGTTTAAAATTGCAAACATTATTTCAAGCTAGTGTTGTTAACGTTTTAAATTAGATTATTCTAAGAATTCATCATCTCTTTTAAGCATGTAAAACAGTAGAGGTATCAGTGGACTAACAGTTGCCAAGATCTGGAATAATGCCGTAGCCAGTTTTCTCTTTTGACAAGTACATTAAATGCACATAGAAGGTTTATAAAACTCATTCGGGGATACTCCTCATGACAATTTTAGTGTGTACTGAGGACATGGTGTGTTACCTTGGCAGAAGTAAGGTGTGTCACCCGGCTGTCTATTTGCACAAATTGTGCACACACTACATCATCTAAACTAGGGTTGACAGCTAGAGTTTGCTACTCAGGGACAGCATGCTAAATTAAGGTGTTTGTGTCTATACACAGCGTGAATGAGTTTAGCAATTAATTAATTAATTAAGTTATACAACAAGTTATGTATTACCTTTTATTTTACTATGAGCTGCAGTGTGTACACTTAACAAAAAGAGAGTTCCCAGCATTTGATGAACAGTATTTTGTACAAAGTTTCTTCCTCTTCAAAAGCTCCTCAACAAAAAGAGATACTGGTAATTTACTTTTATTTAAGCAAATCTCACTTGAAAGTAAACATGAGAATGATGAGAGAAGACAGATATGGCAAATTTCCTCTTTGTGCCTCCCTTTTTTAAATGCAGAGAAAATGTCATTGGTGCAACTTTTCATGCTGTGCCTTTCTAATTTGTACAGTTAGATACACTTAAGGTATATACATTGGTACATTCAGAGAGCTTGCTCTAAACAGTAAAAGATTCTGCACCTGTATTGGGCTGTACCACATCATGCAGACTAGTATGTGTTGGGACATCTACCATGAACATATCCTTTGCAAAGAAATCCAGGTGATAAGTGAAAAGATCTGGAGAAAAGGCAACTATGATGTGCATGGAGAACATTGCCATGCTTAGTGTTGTTACAGTGTTGCTGTGTAATCCCAGCTCACTCATATTTTACCAAAATTTATTTCAACATGTCTTGCAATCTTTCCTGTTTCAGTGCTCACCATGCCCTGATGAATCATAGAATGGTTAGGATTGGAAGGGACTTTAAAGATCACGTAGTTCCTACCTCCTGCCGTGGGCAGGGACACCTCCCACTAGAACAGGTTGCTCAAAGGCCCATTCAACCTGGTCTTCAACACTTCCAGGGATGGGGCACCCTCAGCTTCTCTGGACAATATGGTCCAGCATCTGACCAACCTCACAGTAAAGAATTTCTTCTGAATATCTAATCTAAATCTAACCTCTTTCAGTTTAAAGCCATTTCCTTTTCTCCTGCTCATACCTACTCTTCTAAGAAGTCCCTTTCCAGCTTTCTTGTAGACCCCCGTTATGTACTGGAAGGCTGCTATGAGGTCTCCCCAGACCCTTCTCTTCTCCAGGCTGAACAATTCTAACTTTCAGCCTCCCTTCACAGGAGAGGTGCTCCAGCCTTCTGATCATCTTTGTGGCCCTACTCTGGACTCGCTTGATCAGGTCCACATCCTTGTCATGTTGGGATCCCAGAACTTGGGCAGGACCTTGCACTTGGCCTTGTTGAACTCACTGAGTGGGCATTGGCCCACCTCTCAAGCCTTTCAAGGTCCCTCCGGGTGGCATCCCTTCCCTCCAGCATGTCAACTCCACCACGCAACTTGGTGTTATCAGCAAACCTGCTGAGGGTGCACTTGATCCCACAGTCCATGTTGCCAACAAAGATGTTAAACAGTGCCAGTTGTGACACCACCCCCTGAGGAGCACCACTTGAATGCAACTATGCAGGATAAAAACATGTAAAGTGATCTTAATATTTCTCATGTTATAACACCTGGCACAAAGAAAATATCACTGCTACTGAAAGCAATGCCATTTTTAAAGTCAAAAAACTTCAGCCAGCATAGAAGCAGAATAATAATAATCTCCATTACACATCACAGAAGCCTGAGAGTCTATCATGCCTGGCATCCCCCCTTGGGCAAATATTCTTTTTTACACTTCCACTAAGGTCCAGGATTAACAAAATACATGTCACATTCTTCACACTGGTTTAGCCCTAGGAAATACCATTCTTCAGTCTTAACCTTACTTTGACAGCAGAAGAGCGGGTCAACAGCATAGTACTTCACCAGTAATCACAATGAATAGCCAACTTTCTAAAGGCCGGAAAGTTCAACAGTTCACTTCCAAAGTAACATCCACCACAGCTCCAATAGAAGCTTTTCAGATTTCAGTTCCATACTAGCTTTTTGATTAAAAGTTGTAAACCCTTTCAGGTCAGAGTTTATGTAAAGACTTCTATGCATCAGAAACTCTTTTGTTGTAGTTTAGAGGATTATGATGACACCTGAACCCAGGTTTTGCTAGCAGCTTGCCAGATGCTGCTGAACCTTATATTGCTGTGCTGGTCTGGAAAGCCCCCCCTGCCCCTCCTCAAGAATCTATGCTGTCAATTTCCCTCTAAGAGTAATCTGTCATAACATGGCATGCTTATTGTGTTTCCCCAAATGCCCCAGAGGAGTTATTTTATTAATATATTTATATAATTATTCTTGCAATAACTTTGAATACAACATACAATTTTTCTACAGTGAATTTATCTGTGAAGGAGCCAAGGTTATGTGTTACATATTTAATTTCTTTACATATACAGCCTTTTTTCACCAGAATCACTCCAATATTACAAAAAAAGGTAATGTCTTACAAACAGCTGTATTCACTCCCGGCTTTAAGGTAAAATAATAACTTACATATTGTTTATTAGATACCTGACTAGGATTATGTTGACATGTGGAAGTTCATTGTGCTTGTGAGCACAAATAACTTTTTAATTTTTATTAAGTAGAAGAGTTATATTTACACAGTGTGTTAGCCCAAGGCCAAATTCTACCTTTTGTTCATTAACTTAGAATGTCAAGACTTCTCATTCAGACCTGAAAAACTTTTTCTACCTCTAGTGTCAGTGTAGTATTTTAAATTTTACTCTAGGCTTTTATGTAATATATGTGCAACTGTCATGTAATGACTAGTTTATTTAATGCAGTTTTTTTCTCAGTGACAATAATTTATTTTCAATTTGCTCACATTCCTACTGCCATTTACACACATTCTCATGGACTGTTATTCTCAGCTTCATTAGCACTTTGCTTCCATTTCACAACCTTTGAAATGGCTACTCAGGCAGAAAAAAAAAAGTTCTTCATGCAGTATGGGATCTAGTGGCTTATTAAATAGTTTTAATTTCTACTTGACTTACTCCTAATAATAAGTATAAAAATAGTATTAAGAAGAATTTCCTGTGTTTTTTTTTTTTTAAGGACAGATTGAATACACGTAAGTAGGAACATTCAGCTATATTTAACCTTCCTTATGAGTGGTTTGACTAGACGATCTGACCTCTTAATCAAGGATTTTAAGATTCTGATGAGTTGATGTCTGTTTCTTAAATATTAATGACAATTTATAGAACTGAAGGATTTCTTCCACTGATGTCTTAAAATGATAATTCTGATGCTCCAATGAAATTTCTATAAGGATATTGATATGGAAGCAAAATTGCCTTACTAACCCACACTAAATTTAAAATTTCTTTTTAGTAAACAAAATGATGTCATA
This sequence comes from Pezoporus flaviventris, assembly GCF_033815535.1. Classification (NCBI taxonomy): domain Eukaryota; kingdom Metazoa; phylum Chordata; class Aves; order Psittaciformes; family Psittacidae; genus Pezoporus; species Pezoporus flaviventris. The sequence continues at coordinate 3,558,487 of NW_026892616.1, read as the reverse complement.
TATCAACTCCATTTGAAAAAAGTGGAAGCAAACCAGTGAATTGGTGTTCAGCTAGAAACAACTCTGTTTAGGGTTAGGTATCAATAGAAATCTTTTGTGATACAACACATGCACTTTGTCCAACCCTTGCTTTCTAACAGTAGTTGCCATAACTACTAAAATGTTTTTCCTATATGTTTCTTGCGTCAGAGTTGCTGAGGTGAGTAGCTCGAGAAAGGACGCCTTCAACACCGGAGCGGAGGGGGAGATCAGCATCCAGGAGCCTCAACTCAGAGCTGCGAGAGCCACCGAGGGAGCCTCAAGTCCTCGACAGGACCTTCCCAGGAGCCGGCAGCTCAGCTGACGAGAGCGAGCAGCTGACTCACAGGGGGCGGAGCCAGGAGCAGCGGCACCAGCCCTGACTGGGTAAAAACCTGACCCAGGGAGCGCGAGCGACCAGGAGCGCGTCAGGCAGTTTGCGCTGGCAGGCGAGGGGGATGGTGAGCACTCGTCCTATGACCAGGGCCCGGTCCGGGAGCTCTGCTCTGTCTGCCCCGGCTGTGGCCAGCGTAGGCACCCAGGCAGAGCCGATGAGAGGGGAGGCTGCAGTGCAGAGCTCGGGGTGTAGAGACTGTCTGCACTGGTCTGGTGAGGGGAGGGTGCACAAAGGGCAGGGCTGCACTCGGTGCTCCCTGGTGGAGGTCCTCCTGCAGCAGGTGGCTGAGCTGCGGGATGCTGTTAATAGGCTGCGAGGTGTTAGGGAAGCTGAGAGTAAGCAGGACTGCTTGCTTCTGGCCCAAACTGTGCAGGGGCCTCGAGCTTCACCTCTACCTCATGAAGGAAAGAAGGAGGCCATTAACCTGGGAAGCTGGGAATTAGTGACAAAAGAAAAAACGACTAAAAAAAAAAGAAGGAAAAGGACACCCAAAAGCAAGGGGCTTCCCCCTAAATCCCCTATCCCCACGAAGAACCACTTTGCTCTCCTGCAGAGCGCTAATGAGGAAACGCATTCGAGCCAGAAACAGCCAGCTGATGCCTTGGTAAAGAAGATCTCTACTGGTGCCGCTAGGAAAAAGCGGCGGGTCGTAGTAGTAGGGGACTCTACACTGAAAGGGACAGAAGCACTTGTCTGCCATCCAGACCCCGTCTCAAGGGAGGTGTGTTGCCTACCGGGGGCATGGATGAGGGCTGCCTGCTCTAGTAAGTCCCACGGACCATTAACCCACTCCTGGTGATACATGTGGGTGCTAGGGATATAGATAGTAGTAGCCTCAGGAGCATAAAGAAGGACAACAGAGCCCTGGGGGAGGTGGTTAGGGGCTCTGGAGCTCAGGTGCTCTTTTCATCAATTCTCCAGGGTACAGGGGAGGACCTAAAAAAAGCTAGGAGGATTAGCCAGGTTAATAAATGGTTAAAGGGTGGTGTCATGGTCAGGGGTTTGGGTGTCTTGAACATGGGACCCAAGCTTGTTGGTCAGGTCTAGTGGGGGCTGGTGGAGCTGGTCCAGTGATAAAGAAGGGAAAGAGCAGTATTGGTAGGAGGCTTGCCAGATTAGTCAAGGAGGCTTTAAAGTAGATGTGTTGGGGGAGGGGGACATCATTCCATTCTAACACACTCAGTCAGTTGCCAGAACCTATAATAAATGCTTGGAGCAATGTAGAGATATCCCAGCTGCTCCAGCCAATGAGCCGGCTTCAGCTGGAGCTCAGCTCAGATGCCTCTATACAAATGCCCATAGCACGGGCAACAAACAAGAGGAATTAGAGATGTGTGCACATCTACGGGCATATGATACAATAGGCGTCACAGAAACATGATGGGATGGCTCCTATGACTGGAGTGCTGCAATGGAAGGTTACAGGCTCTTTAGAAAAGACAGGCCTGGCAGGCAGGGAGGGCGAGTTGCCCTTTATGTTAGGGATAGGCTGGAGAGTATGGAACTCTGTCTGGGGACAGGTGAGCAGTCCACAGAGAGCTTGTGGATCAGGGTTAACGGGAAAACAGCGATGGGAGGCATTACTGTGGGGATCTGTTACAGACCACCTGATCAAGGAGAACCTGTAGATGAAGCACTCCATAGACAGATAGGAAAAGCCTCACGCTCACAGGCCCTTGTTCTCATGGGTGACTTCAACCACCCTGACATCTGTTGGAAGGATGGTACAACCCAGCACAAGCAATCCAGGAGGTTCCTCGATTGTGCAGAAGACAACTTCCTTCTGCAAGTAATAGAGGAGCTGACAAGGAGATGTGCCATGTTTGACCTTGTGCTCACCAACAGGGAAGGGCTCATTGAATTGTGACGCTCCAGGGCAGCCTTGGATGCAGTGATCATGAGATGCTCGAATTTGAGATCCTCAGGACAGTGAGAAGAGCGTGCAGCAAGCTCAGTGCCCTGGACTTCAAGAGAGCAGACTTTGGCCTCTTCAGGAACCTGCTTTGGAAGGTTCCATGGGATACAGCCCTAGAGGGCAGAGGGGCCCAAGACTGTTGGTTGATATTCAAATATCACCTGCTGCAAGCTCAGGAGTATGGCGTCCCAACCAGAAGGAAGTGCAGCAGGAGGGCAAAGAGACCTCCTTGGATGGATAAGGAGCTGCTGAGGAAAATTCAATTGAAAAAAGAGGCTTATACTAAGTGGAAGCAAGGACAGGTGGCATGGGAAGAGTACAGGAATGTTGTCCGAGAAGCTAGGGACCAGGTTAGGAAAGCTAAGGCCCAGTTAGAATTAAACTTAGCTAGAGGTATTAAAGATAACAGGAAGGGATTCTACAGGTACATAGCAAATAAAAAACAGACTAGGGAGAATGTAGGGCCCCTCGGGAAGCTCTCGGGAGAACTGGCTACACAGGATTTGGAGAAGGCTGAGGTTCTGAATGACTTCTTTGCTTCAGTCTTCACTGGCAAAGGCTCTGACAAACCACCCAAGTCTTAGAAGGCAGATGCAGGGGCTGTGAGAACGAAGACCTTGTGCCCACTGTAGGAGAGGAACTGGTTGGAGACCATTTAAAAATCTGAACATGCAGAAGTCCACAGGTGATGATGAGATCCATCCGCGGGTCCTGAAGGAGCTGGCAAATGAAGTTGCTAAGCCGCTGTCCATCATATTTGAGAAATCAAGGCAGTCAGGTGGAGTTCCCGATGACTGGAAAAAGGGAAATATAACCCCCATTTTCAAGAAGGGGAAAATGGATGACCCGGGGAACTACAGACCAGTCAGTGTCACCTCTGTGCCTGGCAAAATCTTGGAGCAGAGTCTCCTGGATGGCATGCTAAGGCACATGAAAATCAACAAGGTGCTTGGTGACAGCCAGCATGGCTTCACTAAGGGGAAATCCTGCCTGACCAATTTGGTGGCCTTCTCTGATGGGGCTACGGAACTGATGGACAGGGGTAGAGCAGCTGATGTCATCTACCTGGACTTGTGCAAAGCATTCGATGCTGTCCCGCATGGCATCCTTGTCTCTAAATTGGAGAGACATCAATTTGATGGATGGACCACTCGGTGGATAAAGAACTGGCTGGATGGCTGCACACAAAGAGTTGTGGTCAATGGCTCAATGTCCGGCTGGAGACCAGTAACGAGTGGTGTCCCTCAGGGATCGGTGTTGGGACCGGTCTTGCTTAACATCTTCGTCGCTGACATGGACAGTGGTATTGAGTGCGCCCTCAGCAAGTTTGCCAATGACACCAAGCTGTGTGGTTCGGTTGATACACTGGAGGGAAGGAATGCCATCCAGAGGGACCTTGACAAGCTTGTGAGGTAGGCTGATGCCAACCTCATGAAGTTTAACCATGCCAAGTGCAAGGTCCTGCACCTGGGTCGGAGCAATCCCAGGCAAAGCTACAGGTTGGGCAGAGAAGAGATTCAAAGCAGCCCTGCGAAGAAGGCCTTGGGGTGTTGGTTGATGAGAAAATGAACATGGGCAGGCAGTGTGTGCTTGCAGCTCAGAAAGCCAATGGTATCCTGGGCTGCATCAAAAGGAGCGTGACCAGCAGGTCAAAGGAGGTGATCCTGCCCCTCTACTCTGCTCTTGTGAGACCTCACCTGGAGTATCGTGTGCAGTTCTGGTGTCCTCAGCATAAAAAGGACATGGAACTTTTGGAACAAGTCCAGAGAAGGGCCACGAGGATGATGAAGGGACTGGAGCATCTCCCATGTGAAGACAGGCTGAGGAAGTTGGGGCTGTTCAGCCTAGAGAAGAGAAGGCTGTGTGGACACTTCATAGCAGCCTTCCAGTATCTGAAGGGGGCCTATAGGGGTGCTGGAGAGGGACTCTTCATTAGAGACTGTAGTGACAGGAGAAGGGGTAATGGGTTAAAACTTAAGCAGGGTAAGTTTACGTTGGATATAAGAAGGAAATTCTTTCCTGTTAGGGTGGTGAGGCACTAGAATAGGTTGCCCAGGGAGATTGTGAATGCTCCATCCCTGGCAGTGTTCAAGGCCAGGTTGGGCGAGGCCTTGGGTGATATGATTTAGCGTAAGGTGTCCCTGCCCACGGAAGGTGGTTGGAACTAGATGATCTTAAGGTCCTTTCCAACCGTAACGATTCTGTGATTCTATGATTCTGTGGTTCTATTTACACACGCAGAACTCAGAAATACTTGAAATATGTGAAAATGGATGAGGTGCTACAAATCCTATAAAGAGCTACATGATGTAATATTTTGCTCTACCACGTGGTGAAGGACGGACAAGGATTGGTGAGGGAATACCATCAATTACTTAGGCTACAGAGTGGTTTATGTAAGTGTTGGTGCCTCTTCCAGTCAATTCATTTTAATAGTCCATCAGATCTACTGTTTATCCTGAGGGCAACATTTTTCCCCAAAACTACTGGTCTGTCTGTTCCTGCGTCAGTCTGTATGTGGCTGATGGCTTTATGAGCTGACCACTTCAGCTCTTTCTACAATCGTTCCCATCAACACTGTAGACTTCTCATTGTGCAGTAATCTTTGAAATAACTGAACACAAGATATCACCAATAAGTTCTAAAATAAAAAAGTAGGCATCACTTAGTGTTCTGTCTTCAGCTGGGACTGGGAAACATAACTAACCTACATTTAAAACTCCAAAATAGTTATGAAGGATGTTGTTCTAATTTAGAGATGGAAATCCAACTACAATATAAAGTAAGATGACTTGGAAAAGTGGAGCTCCAGGTTTATTCTTCCCCAACATTTTGCCGTTAGTATAATTTTTGGTGCCTCTTATCCAGGATGTTAGATTGAGTAGACGCCCTGATGAGTATTTAGTTATACTGACTACATAAGGAAGGCAGGATTCTGCTTAGGACTCCAAATCTTATTAGGTACCTAGATGCGTAGGAATGACATGCCACAATATTTTGAGGGTTTTTTTATCTTTTAGTAGATATTGTCTTGGTTACCTTACCTCTTCAACATTCTTCTGGCTTTGTTCATCCAGAACAAAGAAAGTATAAGGCAAGATCCTGCAGGGAAGAAAACCTGTCCATTATATTATTAATAAGTACATATGTAAGAGAGGTGGAACCGACTGCCCCAGGGGTGGAAACACAGCCCTACCATTTGCCACGGACTGATCCAGACTGCACTGGAACAGGGGCAAGCTCCAGAACACGTGCAATACATTGATGACATTATTGTGTGGGGCGATACAGCGGAAGAAGTCTTTGAGAAAGGGAGGAAAATAATCCAAATCCTGCTGAAAGCCGGTTTTGCCATAAAATGGAGTAAGGTCAAGGGACCTGCACAGGAGATTCAATTTTTGGGAATAAAATGGCAAGATGGACGTCGACAGATCCCCACAGATGTGATCAACAAGATAACAGCAATGTCTCCACCAACTAATAAGAAAGAAATGCAAGCTTTCTTGGGTGCTGTGGGGTTCTGGAGAATGCACATCCCCAATTACAGTTCGATTGTAAGCCCTCTCTATCATGTGACCCGGAAGAAGAATGATTTTAAATGGGGCTCTGAGCAGCAACAAGCCTTTGAGCAAATTAAACGTGAGATAGTTCATGCAGTAGCCCTTGGACCAGTCCGGACCGGGCCAGATGTAATAAATGTACTGTACACTGCAGCTGGGGAGAACGGTCCTACCTGGAGCCTCTGGCAGAAAGCTCCAGGGGAGACTTGAGGTCGACCCCTCGGCTTTTGGAGTCGGGGATATAAAGGATCTGAGGCCAGCTATACCCCAACTGAGAAAGAGATACTGGCAGCCTATGAAGGGGTTCGAGCTGCTTCGGAAGTGATTGGCACTGAAGCACAGCTCCTCCTGGCACCCCGGCTGCCCGTGCTGGGCTGGATGTTCAAAGGCAGGGTCTCCTCTACACATCATGCAACTGATGCTACATGGAGTAAATGGGCTGCACTAATTACACAACGAACTCGAATAGGAAATCTCAGTCGTCCAGGCATTCTAGAAGTCATCATGGACTGGCCAGAGGGCAAAGATTTTAGAATGTCACCAAAGGAGGAGGTGGTGCGTGCTGAAGAGGCCCCACCATATAATAAACTGTCAGAAAGTGAAAAGCAGTATGCCTTGTTTACTGATGACTCTTGCCGTATTGTGGGAAAGCATTGGAGATGGAAGGCAGCTGTATGGAGTCCTGGACGACAAGTTGCAGAAACTGCTGAAGGAGAGGGTGAATCGAGTCAATTTGCCGAGGTGAAAGCCATCCAGCTGGCCCTGGACATTGCTGAACGAGAAAAGTGGCCAGTACTTTATCTCTGTACTGATTCATGGATGGTGGCAAATGCCCTGTGGGGGTGGTTGAAGCAATGGAAGCAGAGCAACTGGCAACGCAGAGGTAAACCCATCTGGGCTGCTGCACTGTGGAAAGATATTGCTGCCAGGGTGCAGAACCTGGTGGTGAAGGTACGTCATGTAGATGCCCATGTACCCAAGAGTCGGGCCACTGAGGAACACCAGAACAACCAACAGGTGGATAAAGTGGCTAAGATTGAAGTGGCTCAGATGGACTTAGATTGGCAACATAAAGGTGAATTATTTCTGGCCCGGTGGGCCCATGACACTTCAGGCCATCAGGGCAGAGATGCAACATATATATGGGCCCGTGATCGAGGGGTGGACTTAACAATGGACACTATTGCCCAGGTTATTCATGAGTGTGAAACATGTGCTGCAATTAAACAAGCCAAGCGGTTAAAGCCTCTTTGGTATGGAGGACGATGGTTGAAGTATAAATATGGGGAGGCCTGGCAGATTGACTATATCACACTGCCGCCAACCCGCCAAGGCAAGCGCCATGTGCTTACCATGGTGGAAGCAACCACCGGGTGGCTGGAAACATACGCTGTGCCCTATGCCACTGCCCGGAATACTATCCTGGGCCTTGAGAAACAGATTTTGTGGCGACACGGCACCCCAGAGAGAATTGAGTCAGACAATGGGACTCATTTCCAGAATAACCTTATAGATATTTGGGCCAAAGAGCATGGCATTGAGTGGGTATATCACATCCCCTACCATGCACCAGCCTCTGGGAAAATCGAACGGTACAATGGGCTGTTAAAAACTACACTGAGAGCGATGGGTGGGGGAACTTTCAAGCATTGGGATACACACTTACCAAAGGCCACCTGGTTGGTCAACACCAGAGGATCTGCCAACAGGGCTGGCCCAGCCCAGTCAGAACTTTCACATATTGTAGAGGGGGACAAAGTTCCCGTGGTACATATGAAGAATTTGCTGGGGAAGACAGTCTGGGTAATTCCTGCTTCAGGTAAAGGCAAACCCACTCGTGGGATTGCTTTTGCTCAGGGACCTGGATATACTTGATGGGTAATGCGGGAAGATGGGGAAGTCCGATGTATACCTCAAGGGGATTTGATTTTAGGGGAAAACAGCCAGTGAACTCAATTGTATACTGTTGCCTGCTGTGTAATGCTTTTATAGCCCATCAACTAGATGTCTCCAGGTCACCAGCGACTGGCCCTGACTTCCCTCCAGCCATCGTCCCAACAGAGAATGAACTTGGAACATCATGGACCGAATGGACTCGGCAGCATTATAGGGATTGGTCCATGCACTAAGAAAATGATTTTTTCCTCTTGGTCTGTATGTATATGGATGTATATATGTGGGAGAGCGATGGTGTATTGAAAATGTGGGATCTGAGCACAACATGAATGGTATGGAATAAGGGGTGGATAATGTCCTGGGTTCAGCAGTAGCAGTCATGTTTTTTCCTTTGTGTTAGCTGGTGCAGTGCTGTGTTTTGACTTCTAGCTTGAGAACAGTGTTGGTGAAGCCGATGTTTTCGATTGTTGCTAAGTGATGTTTACCCTGACCAAGGACTTTGTGAGGCTCCTGCTCTGCCAGGGAGGAGGGGAAGCTGTGAGGAAGCAGGGACGGGGCGCCTGACCTGGGCTAGCCGGGGAGGTATTCCATACCACAGCATGTCATGCCCGGGGTGAGGGGTAACTGGGAGTTACCCGGAAGGACACGGGCTTCCGGGTGGAACTTGTTTTCTTGGCCGGTGGTATCGTATTCTCTTCCCTTGTTATTTTCCCTTATCATTGTTGTAGTTGATAGTAGCGGTGGTGATTTGTTGCTGGACTGTTCTTGTCTCAACCCGTGGGAGTTGAGGGGAAGGGGAGAGCCCGGTGCGGGGAGGACGGACACGGACCTCGATTGTTGTCAGCTCGGCACCACTCACTGAGAGTGAGTGAACAAGTTACCTGACTGGGTTTAAACCACGACACCGGGTTAGCCAGTTTTCCTGATATCTTCTTGAGAGGGCCCACATTGTCCCTAATCTGTCTTTTATTCACAATGTACCTATAGAATCCCTTCCTTTTATCTTTCCCATCCCTAGCCAATTTTAATTCTAACTGGACTGAGTTAATTTTAACTGGATTAATTCTAAATCTTTAAGGTCCCTTCCAACACAAACCATTCTTCTATGATTCTATGATATATCCACTGCAGTTCCTTTTGTATTTCTTGACACGATCTACTATTTTTATGTAACCCCCTTGTCTTTATAATGATTTTTTTTTTTCTTTGTGTAATTAGCTTTGCAGTGAAGCAAGAACTGAAAGAAAAAGATGTGTTATTACCACAGATGTTTTTCTCTCTACTGGAGAGAAATAAAGTAGTATTAAAATTTATTGTAAGGGAATTATTCCATTCTAAATTATGCTATATCCAGTGTGGAGACAGTGTTCTCACAGGAGAATGGATAATTGGTACATAAACTCTGAAAATCCTGAAAGATACAGCAAGGCCATGAGAGGCCCGAGGAAGCCTAAACAAGCAAGATAAGAAGAAGCTGGATTTCACCGAATTAGTGAGAACTGTGGACTGTTGGCAAGCTTTCGAGGTCAAGTTCCCAAACCTGTGCTTAACCAATTATATGCTAGTTGCAAAGGGTCTTCAGGACATGTATCCGATCATAATATGCCAAATCGCTGTAAGTGCATGGAAGAAATAGTATTTAAGGGGTTAAGGCTTTGTAATAAATGGCTTTTGTGTGATCATACTGATCTCTGAGTCCATATATTTTCTGCGGCAATCCAGTCTAAATAGGTTGATTTTACGATAGCTGGAACAAAGACTCTGTGTGTAGTTCGATAGATTGTTTCACAGCAGGAGGCAAAAATTCTGCAAGAGGAACACCCAGAAAGGAAAACTCAGGAAGAAGTAGCAAGGAGTTAGATGATTGTTTGCAAATCATTTGCATTTTAGCTGCAGCTAAAGAATCTCTGTATCATACTTCTAATAAAGATGTGTTTTTAAAGAACTATACAAACTCCATACTGGTAGAAAAACTTACAAATCCTGTTGCCTTTGAATTTAAAGCAATTTATAATTGCTTTGGTTTCTTCATTTGCATGAAATGAACATTTAGCACAGTAATTTGAAAGAATTCCAATTTATTTGTCATGATGAAATTCTGAAATTCAACTGCATAATCTAAAACTTTTACTGTTTCACTCTTTTCATAAAAATGATGGTTAAAATGTTAAATGGAAAGTTGCCTCTCTCACAGTAACCACTGATTTCCAGGAAAAAGTGATTTTTTGCATTTTCAGTAATTTCAGAATTTTCATATGTTGAAAACTGTATTTCAGCAAACAAATTAAGTTTATGACATCCAAAACTAAACAAACCTAAAGAAGCTAAAACACTGGCTTCCTCATCTTTAACAGGACATTTTCTCGGGTATGTCTTTTTCTCCACATGTTGGTGAAGGCTTTGTAAGTGAAGGGAAACTTCTAAATAGAGTAAATAAATTAATTAGTAATTGGTCTCTGATTCAAAACATAAATAGGCATAAAATAGAAATATTATAAATAATAATAATAAAAAATTGTCTAAGCAATCCTAAACTGCAAGTACTGCCAAATCTGCTAGAAAGGACAGATGTTGCATGAAGCTGATTGTGCTCTTAAAACAGACCCCTATAAACAGACAGCTCAACACAAACTCTTATTTGTTGCTGTTCTAATTCCTGCTTTATAGCCACTGGTGATTTTAACTGTCCTCTGATACAGACACAGCTTCTTCATCTGACATTGTTTTAGATAAGAAAGTGAGCAGCATTCATTGCACTGGGGATGACAAATGGGAGATGAAGAAGAAATTGCAGAAATAAGAGTCTAAACTCTATACAAGTGAGAAAAAGGATATGGCTAGTACAAAGATCTCTTGGGAATAGGGGTAATTTTTATTACTTGTACCAGCAGAAAGGCTGTCTCTGTCTTTTTGCCTAAATTAGATTATTAGATTAAATTAGATTACATGATTAAAAGCTTGTTTCAGAGAGGAATAAGGACAGCTGAAGGAAACCTGATAAAGTAACTGGAGCCACCTGAGCACCCTGTCCTTGTTCAGGGAAAAGGACCAAAGCAGGAAAGGAAGGGAACAAGGTATTGTGCTGATCCATATGCTTGTCTTACTATGCCTTGTCTGATCACCAGTCTGTCTTCTTGCTAAACTCCACTTCTTACTACTTTCCTCAGTGAAAAGAAACACACAGAACAGATCAAGGCCCTTAGAATTGAGTGGGAAAATGAGTTCCATTTGGAAAAGTTTCTTCTGTAATTCAGGTCTTTGGATGGGAAATGGTGCCAAGAAGAACTTAGAAACATTTCTGGTTGGTGATTTCATTCTGACTGGCACAGAGGCATATTCTTCCTAGCATTGGATGGAGCTTTGAGCAGCCTGGGCTAGTAGAAGTTCTCCCTGCCTCTGGCAGGTTGGTTGGATCTAGATAATATTTAAGGCTCCCTTCCAACCCAAACAATTCTATGATTCCAGGGAAGTCTGTCATTTTCCAAAAATCTGTATTCATGATCTTGCAGGCAGAAACTTCTGAGAATTGGTCAGTCACATTATAATGGTTCATTTATTGCCCCTTTCTTCTCATCTATATGGGAACCAGTGATGTACACAAGGAAAGGCCTGAGCTGTCCACAACTTTTCTTCTAATCCAACTTAATACAAAAGACCTCAGCCATGTAATGAACATTTTATGTGTTCTTCATGTATCATCACAAACCTTTATTTAAGTAGCCTCTGATTTTAAAGAACTTCCATGAAACCCTAGGGATGTAAATACATCCTTATGCTTTATGGAAAGTGCTTATAGACTGAAACTTGACAAAGCAGGCAAAATATTAGGGCTACTCAGTGATCTAAATAATTGCTAAAAAAACCACATTCTAAGAGTTGCCAGGGAAAGGAAATTAACTTGTGCAGTTGTAGCTCACAGCTGATACGCCATAAACGTTGCTGAAGTTTGCAAAAACCCCACATTCGCATGTATAAAGAATATCAATATTAGTTCTGCATCAGGACTAGAGTAGTGTAAAAATGTCCTGAATTTTCTTTCTTTTTGGAGGTATAAAGGCCCAGAATAAGATTTTTGTTAAGATGTGCTAATTTGTCTCTCCGAAGGTAATTAAACTACTGTATGAAACTAAGGAAATTAATATTCTGCTAACATTGTGTTTCTGTAAGGAGAGGGCTAGCACTTCTAAACCATTCATAGTATCTCTGACTTGATCTTAAAAAAAAGGTTTTTTTTCGTATTTTTTTTGTTTTAAGTGCTCACTGCTGCAAACGTACATGCATGTCAAGCCAAAAAAGTACATTCTGCTTGTTCAGATAGGAAACAGACAGGGTCATCTTGGACTAGGGCCAGTGACTTCAGTCAATTATCCCTGCTGTTAATGCTAATGATAGAGTGGTAATTACCATGTAACATCCACTGAAATTATTCCATGAAAAGAATTTCATGCCAGCTTGATTACCACCTGGATTCTCCTGATTAAATTTTTTTAAGTGGAAAGCAAGGAAAAGAATTAAAAAAAAAGGCAATACAAAAAACAAAACCCACAAAATAGTCTGCATTTCATAAAGGACTCCTTGAGGGATCAGTCACTGAGTGACCGAAAAACAGGAACGAAGTTACAACTCACAGATGAATACATACCTCTGGTGGTTGTTGTTTTATTCTGTGTTTTGTTCAGAATGTAATAATAGTCTAGGACAGATGAAGGGTGAAGACTTGATATAACATGAATCCTTTATAGTCCGAGTCTTCTTTTTCAAGACCAGGTTGGATGAGGCCTTGGGTGATATGGTTTAGTGTGAGGTGTCCCTGCCCATGGTAGGGGGGTTGGAATTTGATGATCTTAAGGTCCTTTCCAAACCTAACTATTCTATGATTCTATGATTCATTTTTCACACTGAAGAACTGATTATACTCAGATAATATCACAGTTTTTAGAAGGTTGCTCCTTAGTCAAAATGTGAATTTTCTTACAGGTACGTAGAACACAGGACAAAAAACAAAAGCCAGCCATAATCAATCTTGCTTCAGGACTAAAAGTATAATTACCTTGCTAATGTAGCAGGCTACCTGAACAAACAAATCCTGGCAGAAAACCTGCACAGTAAGGCTTTTAAGCAAATAAGATAATTCCACAACCATGCTAGCTTGGACTGAACTAGTATTCTTATGTAAAGCTCAGTGACAGCTGGGAAGCCTACCTGTTCAAAAAGTGTTAATTCAAGTATTTCTACACAGAGCTCAATTGCATGATGAAGACCCAACCTCAGGGAACATTTTAAGCCATGGCTGAAGTTGATGAGCAAAGGAGTTGATGCCAGTGAGTCTGTATGTATAAGTAAATGCTTTTGATTTGTTTCCTCCTTCAGATCATCACATCTGTAGTTTAATCAAGGCTATAAAAGATAACTCAGAAGGAGTTAATGAGTGATCAGAGCCTTGTTCAGTAGCTCATGCAATTTTCAGTGGCTTTGGTGTTGCTGTTTGTACAAACATAGAGGGTAATTTTCCGTTACTCAAAATAATTTACTGTATATTTTTACATACTGTTTTGTATGAAATGAGCTGTCCATTGATGATATGGCAGTCTAGCTCAAACGTCGATGACTGTAGTGTGGATGTGAATATTTGATAATTATTCTACCCCCTTGTGCTTATCAACTTCTGTAAAGATTCCAAGGTCTCGAGAATATGGCATAGAATGAAAAAATCGTACATATGATAACAAAACAAGCAAACAAGTTGTCCTTCATTCCAGATCTAAATAAGATACAGAAAATCAGGGAGACTTAAAAACATCATGTGTGTTGCAAAGTAAACATTTGGTTGACATGCATTGTTAAACAAAAAACAGGCAGATGGAAGAGATAAAAGTGGAAATTGTAACTAAAGTTTATACAACTCAATTTTATGCACTCACATGGAATACTGTATTCATTTCTGTTTAACAGTATTTCAGAAGGATGTGGGACAATACATGGATTTCAAAGTAGATGACAAAAGCAATTGAAAATATCAAATTGTATCTGTGGCAAGCAAAACTCAAAAGGCTAGGATTTAAAGGAGTTCAAAAGGAAGATGGGTAAACAGAGGATGTGACAAGGCAGACAAAACAATAAATTGTACAAGGAAGACAATTTTTTAGGGCTACCACACTAACTGCTATGTGATATTATAATTTGAACAGAAAAGAAAAAAGATGCCATAGTAGAAGGTGTTGCTTGACTAAACAGTATAGAACATAAAAAGCACAAAAGGAGATTCTTATATATGTGTTATTGGCTGCACTGTCTGACAAGCACAGATACATAGACAAAGTACATATGGTAAGAATGTGATCCTATTTGTGATGCTATTTTACTATTCTTGGTTCTAGAAATTGAATACAAATTCTTGACTCTATCATTGGTCATTTTTATGTCCTTTCTCACTCAGATCTTTGGCATTGTATTCTGTGACCAATACAGTAAGAAAAGAAGGAGAGAGAAGAGGAGAGAAGAGAGAAGGTACAATCCATATTCTCTTGTTTTTTTATTCTATTCTTAGAATAATAATATGTTTCTTAGAGAAAAGCATGAGATGTGGATGATCAGTGGAAAGATTTTTGCTTCAGGTTGAAGCAGAAGATAGTGGGAGCAGTAATACATCAATGATTGCAGCAGCAAGTCTAGCAAATTCTGCCTTCGCATGCAGCTGGTGATTGAAACTGTTTCAACGGAGTCACTTGACAGTCCTTTTCTTAGTCTTTCAGTAGCTCATTTATCATAATCCTATAGAGACATAACCTGAAGTTCTCAAAAGCTTCAGGCTAAATTTTGTTTCTGGTAGTTTTGATGCTTGATCATTAATGCCTGGAACAAGGAGTCAAGGAGAACAGTGATGACCATCTGCCATTGGCTGAATATTGTAGGCATTCCCTCCTTGTAAAATAACAAAAAGAAAACAAACAAACAAAAAAACCACCTCACACCAAACCTCCTACCTTAAAAGCTGTCTTTTGCTATACAGAACTTATGTAAAACCATCCAAGCGTTGTCAGTCTGCTTCTTGAGCAGACTTTGAAGTAATATAAATTCATTTGTATAAACTATCTAGAGTTTTTAGCCCTCTCTGTAAGCTGCTGGCTGCTATGCATTTTGATTTGAGTATCCAGAATCAACATCTGCAGAGTTAGTGAATGCTGGTTCCTAAGTTTGCATTGGCTTCTTTTATAGTATTGGCTTTTTCAAACTTTTCTCCCAAAGGCTGGATTTGATGTCCGTTAGTAACGGCTATCTCTATCTTTTCACATGCTATTTGGTTGCTGCTTTTGTATTTGTTTCTTTTTCTCTTTTCTGTATCACATACTCTTTCCGTAGTTTTAAGCTTCTTTTTTGTAATCTCATAGTTGACCGATCAGTCTCTTCAGCTTTATCTTTCTTCTCTTTCCTTATGAAGTCCATGTCTGTCTCTTCACACAGATTTATTTTTTTTTCTCTCTTTGTTCTTCTGATATCATAGAATCATAGAATAGTTAGGGTTGGAAAGGACCTTAAGATCATCACGTTCCAAACCCCCTGCCATGGGCAGGGACACCTCACACTAAACCATATCACCAAAGGCTTCATCCAACCTGGCCTTGAACAGTGCCAGGGATGGAGCATTCACAAGCTCTCTAGGCAACCCATTCCAGTGCCTTCCTTCTTATATCCAACCTAAACTTCCCCTGTTGAAGTTTTAACCCGTTACCCCTTGTCCTATCACTACAGCCCCTAATGAAGAGTCCCTCCCCAGCATCCCTATAGGCTCTGTTCAGGTACTGGAAGGCTGCTATGAGGTCTCCACGCAGCCTTCTCTTCTCCAGGCTGAACAGCCCCAACTTTCTCAGCCTTTCTTCATATGGGAGGTGCTCCAGTCCCCTGATCATCCTCATGGGCCTTCTCTGGACTTGTTCTAACAGTTCCATGTCCTTTTTATGTTGAGGACACCAGAACTGCACACAATACTCCAGGTGAGGTCTCACAAGAGCAGAGTAGAGGGGCAGGATCACCTCCTTTGACCTGCTGGTCACACTCCTTTTGATGCAGCCCAGGATACCATTGGCTTTCTGGGCTGCAAGTGCACACTGCCTGCTCATGTTCATTTTCTCATCAACCAACACCCCCAAGTCCTTCTCTGCAGGGCTGCTCTGAGTCTCTTCTTTGCCCAACCTGTAGCTGTGCCTGGGATTGCTCTGACCCACATGTAGGACCTTGCACTTGGCATGGTTAAACTTCATGAGGTTGGCATCATCCCACCTCACAAGCTTGTCAAGGTCCCTCTGAATGGCATTCCTTCCCTGCAGTGTATCAACTGAACCACACAGCTTGGTGTCATTGGCAAACTTGCTGAGGGCGCACTCAATCCCACTGTCCATGTCACCAACAAAGATGTTAAACATCATCTAATCAATTCTTCCCATCATCTATCCTTTTCCTCTTCACTGCTCTTACTTTTTGGTATTACTACATAGCCTTTGGAATAAGATGTTCCTTTCAGTGTGGATTGTTTATAATTTCTGCATAGAAAACAGTTAACTGCATTAGAAACGTCTTGATGTTAAAGAGAAAAAACCCAGTAGCTCATTAAAGTATTTCTGGTCTATTTCAACTTTGCAAGGCCAGGAAGCAGAATTCTTATGGTAAAGACTATTCAGTTGTTGTGGTGAGAAAGGGGCTGAATAGCCATAATCACATCCAATCATCTTTATTTTAGGGGCAGTGATAGTTGAGCATTACTGTGGTAATGAAATCAAACCTGATGGCTGAGTTAAACCTCAGGATTGCCTATTCAAGAGTTCTGTATATACAGAGGAGCCTATCAACAGGACTAATTGGCACTCAAGCAAATCAGACATTCTTCCCCAGGACGTTTAGCAGAGCTTTCTGACTATGAAGGATAAAATCTATGTAGGCCACTTCCTTGATAGGTGAAGGTTCTGATCCTTTGCATTAGGTGTCTTCTTGAAACTTCTTCAGTCCTTGTAGCTCATCTGAGAGGAAAGGTATCTGGATTTAGAAACTGGAAATCTCTTCTGGTTCCTGTCATACATACCTCATTTATTCAATCTCTTACACCTTAATTACTTCCAGTGAGTTGTTCAGGGACATGGCAGTAGAGAAAACTGAACATGAGTCTAGATCTGGCATGAGATTTGTAAAGACCTGTGTGAGAATGAGTGGAATGCTTCTAAAAGAGGATTGAAATAAGTAAATAAATGAGGCAAGAACATTTGTCACAATGGGGAAAAAAAATCCTGATTTGCCTCTATGTACAGTTCATGTTATGAACCACAATATGTGTTAACCATAGGAATAGTATTTCAAACTGTCTTCATATGTTAGAAAGAGTACGTGGTACATCTGTATAGATGCCTCCATGCAAAACCAATCCCGAAAGTGAGATGGGGTTTGAAATGATTCAATTTTAAACTGTATAGGTGAAATTCGCAGAGAAAAAGTGAGCAGCATGTATACCTGCAGAAATGAAGCTGATTTTAATATTGGTTTAAATAACAAGCTCAGTCTATTATGTAAGCAGGAATTTTGGAACAGCTCTTTCAACTAGAACAAAAGTTGAAAATAGAAAAATCAGAAAATGCTACCAATTGTGCTGGGGAGGAAAAAATGGGAAGGAAATAAAGATGCCAGTATTACTCATCCTTGTTCCTGGAGAAACTCTTCTGAGGCAATTTCAGTCTGATTTGATCCTTTACAACTCCCAGTGATACTGCCTTTACTTATGGTTGCCTACAGGTAAGTGTAAAGAGCAGAACAAAAGCAGGGACAGAGAAGGACAACAGGAAGACCTAATAGGGTATGTGGGACAAGAAAGCCATCAAGAACAAGTATTATGTTTACCCTTGTATTCAAAATAGCTTTTGGTGGCCATCTTTTTCAGGGCTAATTGTGTCTTAGCTGTTGCTGAAAAATAATTTTTAAGTCTTCAGTAATATTGTTCAAGATCTTTTAATTGCTTTTGAGTTACAAAGAAATAATACCTAGGAAAAAACTGCTTTTCTTGTGGAACTTACAAATATAAAAATATTGACAATGTATTGCTTTCATTGAAAGTGCTGACATTAGTAATGGTTCATGGAGTTTATTGCTGCTTATTTAAGCTGGTAAGCACAAAACTAGACACCACTAAATAAGTTCTCTAGCAGAGAGCAAACTAAGCATATTACAAGGAGCTAATATTGAATTCTTTGATTTCAGCTGAGGCGGAGCTGTTTCCTCAAATGCTTTAGTTAACTAGCTTTTTCATCTTTACCCAGTTACTTTCAGATTTTATAAAACAGATTCTCTGGCTGTTGCAATGGACATTCCATAGCAGAATGTAGTTCTCCTAACTCCAGGTTTTGTCCTTTGTCTCCAGATCTACACTATTTTGTGTAGTCTTCAGCAATTAAAAATGCATGTACAAAATGTGAATTCAATTCCCGCTAAGATCTTCTCATGAAGAAAAATTAAAAAGTTTAGATTCTTTACAGAAATTTTCATGACAACCCCCCCCCCCAAAAAACAAAAACAAAAAGCAACCAGAAAACCTAGACAAAGCAAACCAAAATCACTGAGGAGTGTGATATAAAAGCAGGACCTGTAAATATCTCATTTAAAAAACATTTTCTCAATGACATTGTATTTCTGAAGAAAAGGAATCTGGTAAAAACCTTTTAGTACCAGGGAGCACAAGTGATTATGTTAGTGGTTTCAAACAAATTTTTATTTTCTTTAGCTTTTTCCTAGACACACTTTGATGTAGATGTCTAAACATAACAGATGAACAGAAAATGACAATATAATTTTCCTCCCAAAAAAATCTGCAGTGAGAACCTTCAAGTATGCTGAAAATGAAACAATTTCATGCAAACTACTCTCTTTTTGGAGGATTAAATAAAATCACCACAAGATGGCTCCCCAGCTTCTCCAAATGTCATTATTTTTCTCTCTTTTCTTTTTTTAATCAAGCTACTCTCCAGTGAAGGCATTGATTATCTTATAGAAGTCTGGAGTACAGTTGAACAGACTGTGGATTAGAGCCTTGTCTAATAAAATAATAGCTATTTTTACCTTAAAGCCCTGGAGATCTCTTTGAAAGGTAATTCTGTTACTTTAATTTCTGTACCCCATAAAAGGCTGTTATCTAGTTTGTGCCTCTGTTATTTTTTTTTTTTCTAAGAGACAAAGATTGGCTCAGAGAATTCAAACTGATTTGTAGTTTAAGCCTCCTGCTTTTAAAGGCTAAAGCAGCTTAGGCTCCTAACATTTCTAAGCTTCTAAAAGTACTAGGAATTTGAATGTTACATATATTTTCTTAAATATTATTTTTGTTGGCCATTAGTTTTTTCAAAAAATAGAACTAAAATAAAGGGCTGTGAGCTATGATAGAAAGCTTTTAGTAGGGGTTGTTCCCAAAACAATCTGAAATCAAAATAGAACAAACACTATTCTGAAGAAAAACGGAGGGTTCCGTTTGGGGATTTTTTATTTTTTTTTTTTCAGTTCCTAAAACAAATTAAATCAGATTCATTTAGTAAGAACAGTATGTATATTTTTTAGAATACCACTTCTTGACTAAATAAATTTTGTTTTGTTTTTCCTGGAATGATTTTATTGATACAGCCTTCGTAATACAAAACAAAGATATGCAGAAGAAATAACAGAAAAACCTTGGGGGGTAAGGAGTAGGAAATTTAGCATTGAAGAATTACTTGATAGCAGCAGAAATCTTTTCAGTTTGTGTACAACAGAAAGACAAATTTTTAGTTATGCAAAGTAAGAATCTATTTTTTATTCACAGTGTAAGTCTGGAGAGCCTTTTACTGAGGAAGCGTGGTAGTGATGGAGTTTACTGCAGTCTGAGTGCTACAAACATAAAAATTTTCATTTCTGTGAGGTCAGAAGTGCAAGTTATGGCCATTCCATCTTTTAAACCTGTTTGTGAATCCTTTCTTGAGGTCAAAGTCACTGATCAATCACACTAGCTATAATTTTTCACTCAGTCATAGGGTGACATTCACTGGTAAAATTTATCTTTGTACTTAATTCAGAGAAAGCAGAAGATGAAAATGAGTTCCTTGTTCAGCTGTGGAAAGATCACACTTTTATTTAAACAAAGCTGCTATTCCCAAGAAAAAAAAAAGATATAACTAAGGCAGAGCATGGAGGAAATTGGAATTAGGCATGAATGTATGAAATTGAAGAAAACAGGATACTTCCAAGAAGACCTGCCTTGGATATAACTATTTTATGGATCAGTTAAACACTGACTGAATCTATAGCTCTTCATGTCACTCCTTTTTTAATTTTTTTTTTCTAATTTTCATCTTTCTTTTCTTTTTTCCTGCCTCTTTTACAGAATGGCAATAGCAAAGCTCCCCTTATTAATGTAAGAAGCAACCCTTCACAACTGCAACCCTTGTTTACCCATTTTTTTAATCTCTCCACCTATACTACTAGGTCTCACAGAATCTTTCTTTCCATTGTCTATAAGACATCTCTGTGCAAATTAGCAAAGATACAGATATATGTACTAAGCACCTGTGAGACAAAAAATTCTACCTGCCTCCATCTGGAAGAGCGATAGAAAATGTTTCCAGTTACAGTTTATACTTTAGCACATAAAGTTGCAGCAAATTTGGTGACTGAATCAACCACTATGCCCAGAGAGTATGAACAAACAGGAATATAACAGTCCCAAGGCCTGGTAGGAATTGAAGCTTACATATAGGGAGCCATAATCTTAGGAATTCACATGGAATTCTCCTCTGAATTTTCCATGTGCTGTTGCTCCATTGTGTTCAGATGACATGCTACCCTTAAACTAGTGAATAAAATATTTGTGCAGTTTTTTGGACTTCCATGTTCTCGTGTTCTAAGTCAGAAAGTCCATGTGAAAAGCAGTCACAAATTATTTCACAAATTATTTATCTTTCTTTTTTTTTCTCAGTCCTGAATTAAAAATGCAAAAGTAAGTTGCAACCAGGGAACTCATTGACATACAGAGACATTGAAACCCAGGCTGTGCATTATTTCACCCTTAGTGTGGTCTGTTAGGAAGAAGTATTTCTTCAACTGTGTTGAGAGTGCCAGAATTTCTTTACAGTGTGACAGAGTAAAATTCTGACTCAAGAGCAAAGAATTTTAATGTATTCTGGCCTTTTATTTATTTATTCACTCACCTGCTTATTTTTGAAAGGGGATATTTTTAATTTGATGCTAATGAAGCCATATTAGCTTCCTGTATCATTGATATACTGATTTCTATTCATAAAACTAGGTGCAATAACAGCAATTAAATAACTACAAATGAGCTGATCAAAGGCTGCTTGTGCAAGATGATGGAGACGTCATTATGGGAAAATGCCGTCCAACAATTGTAATGACATTAAGCCCAAATGGAAAATTCTATCCCAAATGAGTTGGTGCCATTCCCTTTTTTTTGTAAACACTGTCCTTCTGGTACAGATTTTGGGTATCTATTGGATTAGATAGAAACAAATCTACTTACAAATACCTTAAAAACACACAATATCACAAGAAGCATTAGTAACTTCCTTGAATTATTCAGTAATCTCACTTGTATAATATATACTAGAATACCAATCTATGGAGTAGGTTTAGCATCTCAGAATTAAGGTATGGAGCTGCTGTTTTGTTACATATAGTAACAACCATTTCTGAAAAGGAATATTTCTTTAAATTCCTTAAGTAAAATACTCTCCCTGGGCAATCAAGAAAAATTCTTTCACTGATGCAAATTTACCTCTTATTAATGTTTATACCTTTTTCTTTTTCTTTACTGTGTTTCTGGGCAATATAAAAAATAATAAAAAAAAAAATTTACTTAACTCAAACAAATACTATTTCCACAACTAAAATGTTAGTAAATTACAGAAAAAAGAAAAATATACACCCTTGTCTAATCCATTCACAGGATACACAGATGGGCTTTCAATCACACACATGTAATTTGGATTTCATCTTTTCATCTTCCAATCAGTATGTGTTGAATTGTTACATACATAACATAGTTAGATACATACACTTGTATCTTACCTACCATTAGGCAGGCAGTTGACAAATAGAACAGATATTTGTGTAACATAAAATTTTGGAAATTATAACTTTTTCTAAGCTTAAATGGCAATGTGATTAGAAAAAAATATATTTTTTAATAAATTAGTGAAGTGCATTTTTTTTTTTTTTAGATAAATGAACACTTCAATCTTATTCCACTAAATCACACATAAAAGTGGACAGCAATGAAACATGTAAAGTCCTTTTGGGTGGTTTTTGTTCATCACTTGAGGGAGTTTAGATTGCTAGCCATTCATGCACAGCTCTCTGAAATCTGTGAAAAATATTCTACTGATACCAGTGAATTTGAGAGCAGAAAGGGAGTGATACAAACATAGTCTTTAAATAATCAAGCCTGGAGCCATATGTTTTGATTCAAGCATCTTTAACCTACTCAATGTATTGTATTACAAATCAACTTAGAAAATTAAATAAACATACTCTTCAAACAAAAAAACCTTTACTATTTGATCTGAAAAGATGTAAGGTAACCTCTTTCTCTTACATACATATTTACATATTTAACTGAAACCAGATTTTTACTTCTCTTGTGAAGGTGGGAAATTATAAACACTTCTGCCTAATTTGCAGGATATTGGGATTGCATGTGAAAATTGTTAGTGCACTGTGCTAGCAAACATAGGTTTCAATCACTAGCTCTGGTGTAACTAATTGAAGAAAGAAAATTAGAAGCTTCTTCGCAAGGTCAAGCTATATGTTTTTATGGTTTGGGTTTTTTTTTGGGGGGGTATGGCTGGACATTAATTTATTTATACATTTATTTTTCTATCTATTTATTTATTTATTTTGAATTCTAAATAGAAGCATGATATAGATTCATGTATTTTGGATGGTACTAGGTAAAAAATCATGGATAATGAACTCTCCAGAGCATCACAGTGAAAACATTTCTTCAAATAATTGATGAGCAAAAACTTTTCAGCCATTACAGATGGAATTTGGCTCTTTCTGTTCAAAGTGGAATTCTGTTAGATTTAGTCACTGAGTTGAACAAGAGTTCCTAGGACTCAGCTATCACTTTTTTCCTGTTTCCATAGAAACATATGTCAGCATGATGGACATTAAAAACTGCGCTTTAAAATAATCATTTTGAACATAAAAAGTAAACAGGGTTGTGTAAAGTAGCAATTATTTTAAAGTACCTTATCCCATTTTTCAGTTGGTACAACAGCAGCTTCCATGAAAATGAGAATATAACTAGTAACCAGGAGCGAGACAGCCAGACTTCTTCAGTTTACTGATTCAAGCTCATGGATGGAGACTTAACTCCACAGGTTTTCCTAAAGACAAAATCCCGATGTTTCTTAAAGTTTCCTATGTCTTGCTATTTTGTGCTAGAGAATAGTTGCTGCAATCAGATTTGATTTTCTTTTGAACTACCAGAAATTAACAGGAACACTGTCTCTTTTTGATGCATTCTGTATGTGACTAGCACAGAAAGTTAGTGCATATGAATCAGCCTTTCTATGCTGCGTTCAAATAGGTAATTTTAAAAAGGGGGTTGGGGGGGGAAACACACACCACTGACCCCTGCACTGTATTTTTCTGCATATTTGTAACTATTTGGATGCATATACCTCACAGACCTCATAGCAGCCTTCCAGTATCTGAAGGGGGGCTATCAGGATGCTGGGGAAGGACTATTGATTAGGGACTGTAGTGATAGGACAAGGGGTGAAGGGTTCAAACTTAAACAGGGGAAGTTTAGATTGGATATGAGGAAGAAATTCTTTCCTGTGATGGTGGTGAGGCACTGGAATGGGTTGCTCAGGGAAGTTGTGAATGCTCCATCCCTGACAGTGTTCAAGGCTGGGTTGGACAGAGCCTTGGGTGGCACGATTTAGTGGGAGATGTCC
The DNA here is from genome assembly GCF_033815535.1 of Pezoporus flaviventris. Lineage (NCBI taxonomy): Eukaryota > Metazoa > Chordata > Aves > Psittaciformes > Psittacidae > Pezoporus > Pezoporus flaviventris. The sequence goes on along the minus strand of NW_026892616.1, from coordinate 3,534,724 downwards.
CTGCCCATGGCAGGGGGGTTGGAACTACATGGCCTTAAGGTCCTTTCCAACCCTAACTGTTCTATGAATATATGATTCTATGATTCTATGTTTCTATGATTCTATTCTATGATTCATATAATTAGTTAGAATTTGAGCATTCTCTCTGAACAATGTGAATAATTGCAACTGACGGCCAACAAGGCATTACACTATTATAATAGCTTAAGTAGAAGCTATATCTTTGAACTACAAGAATAGTTTAACTTCTAAATCTGAATCTAACGGAGTATATGCTCTTTCATGCTATGTACATATCTTTGCTCTGATTACAGTTTTTGAGCAACACAGAATGTATGTTACATGTATTTTACATACTGATGGAATACTATATAACATTCATTAATGTCCTCATGTGGCCAGTAAGTTGAGTACGTTATCATTAATGTCCTCATGTGGCCAGTAAGTTGAGTACGTTACCTTAGTCTACATTATTAATTGTTAATTTAATGAAATTCACCCAATATAATGTTGAAATTGCATCATTTTGTTTATCCATTACAGGCTTGGTAGGGTCAAGCTTTTTATCTTCACACTCATCTTGTTTAAGGAGCAGTGCTTTTGAAAACAGTCTTTACCATGTTTTTTGTTGTAGATTAATACATTACTCTGAGCTTTGTGACAGAAATGAAATTGAAATCAGATCATTTCCTTGCCTCATTCACATTTATATCAATCTTAGAATATCTTTCCAAAATAAAATATGGGAGGTTCATTGGATTCCAAATTTGCATATCTGAAAGCAGTAGATATCTGTATTTTTTTACATTTCTCTTTCTTTTTATATCATATTTTTATCTTTTGCCTTGGAAACATTATGTGGACATGCCATGCTCTGAAAAAGCTATAGGCTTAATATTTGGGTGCTTAGAAAGATGTTATTCTGTCTATTGGCAAATGGGATACCATAAATGGTCTTTTTATGCAATTAAAGGCTGAAGTATTTGACAACAAGAAAGCACATTTATCAAAATATAATACACTTCAAACATTTTTCCTCTCACAATGGCTCAAAAACCCACAGCAATTTTAAAAATACTTTAGTGCTGATTTTTTCTTTGATGGTTTGAAGCTTCACTGCTATTCCGTCATCAGACTGCTCATGAGGATCACCATTTAGGTATGGTAACAATAGTTCTGAAAAAAAAAAGATCACTCTTAGGCTGTAATTAATCTGGTAGATTTAAAAAGTAGTAATTCCTCAGTGGAATTCCTCAATTTAAGTGGAAACAAACTGGACACATTGTCTTCATGTCTAATGGAGTGACATGGTGAAACAATCACCTCAGATTAAAGTTAAGCTAAGTCTATGAAAATGAATCCTAGATTTTCAGTATAAAGACATTGCATTATATCCCAGTTAACAACTTGTAGATTCTTTAAGAAATTAAACAAATCATATCACATTTAACACTGAAAAATGTTTGTTTTTTATTCTTTCACACAGGAGTAGCTTGCATGTAAGAGGCATTCAGCTCTAGCTTACATAGAGAAAACTCAGTGAAGCAGAGACTATGGCTAGGTACTATGAATAACTATTCATCAGTAGCAGCAAAACATGACTGAACAAGCACAGATAAAACAGATTGTCTATCAGGCACAGGTACACAAAGAATCTGCAAACTTATTCACTAACCTGTTGGATTTATACAACCCTATCTAAGTAATTCTCAGAAAAATATGACAGTTCATGCTGTTTCCGATATAAGCTCAGAAATACAGCATTGCTTATTAGAGAAGGTCTTAAGCTACCAGCACCCTTGCTGAGAAAAATATTTATGGCTAACCTTTGCTAGGTCAGTGACAATAAGACTGGGAAAGTGTTTTTTAGAGAAAAAGCAGTCAGGTGGTTCAACATGAAATTAGATATGTTGCCAGACTCAGCAGGTAGCTGATAATACGATTGAAATTCAGGATATCTATAAAGAGAAAATAGTGCCTAGCATGCAGTCTGGGTCATGAGGAAAATGCTTTATCCTGTGCTGCTTTCAGTGTCCTGCATTTGTTTGAAATATCATACCACACACATTACTTTTTGCTCACTAAAGCATAGAGACTGTTTCATTGTCCAATGTTTCTAGTCACAGTTTTCAAGCATGCTTTGTTGGACTAAACTGTCGTGTTCCCTACATCAGTTTTGAATAGTGGTAGTATACACTATATTTCTATTAAAAGAAAAATCTGATGATTCTGTGCAACCTGGTGTCCCTGTCCATGGTAGTGGGGTTAGAACTAGATGATTAAGGTGCCTTCTGGCCCAAACCATTCTATGATTACATGATTCTGAAGGTGGAATCTGTAACTCAGCTGCACAAACTAAAGGAGAGCTTGTCTGGATTGAGGTTAGGATTGTGAAAGTTTTCTAACTATCCCTGTAAAGATGCAAGAAAATTTGCATGAAAGCTCTGAGAATGTGATTATCCCCAAAACACCAGGAGATGGAGAGAGGAAAGGTATACCAAATGAGAAATGTTTCTTTTTTATTTTTTGTTAAATGTCCACCACTGGATACAGATGGATACTGATATAAATGGAGATGTAAATGGAGCTTTAAATGGAGCTCTGGAATGACATTTTTATATTCTTAATGGTGATCATGAAGTATGTGTCCCAAAATATTAGCCTGTTAGCACTGATTGTGGCTGTGGGAAATTAAAATATTTAGACTGAGACCAATGCGGAAAGTATGATATGGTTTCTTTTTGAATAACTTGCTCAGATTTGTTGCTTGCAGCAAGGAAGTGTGGAGGCTGCAGCTATAGGGGCAACATTCTGTAAATTAAACATACCCATGGTTAACTCTCCGGCACTGAAATCAGTCAGTACAGAATGGTGAACATGCTCTCTGTTAAATTCTTTTACTCTCTGGAACAGTTAGTCCATATTAAATTGCTTGTTAGAAATGATCTTTGACTGGTACTTAACTACCCAACTGTACCTGAGAAAATGTTGCCTGGCCAAGGTTCAAACTAAGCCAGGAACTATTCTGAGACTTTACAATATATCAGGACTGAAGAGAACAGACTTCCTGACAGAGCACCTTGGAAATGAGTTCATTTGATCAAATACAGACATCTGTGATGCCAATCTTCCCATCTGATTTAGATGTTTAGACTGTCTTTATAATCAGTAGAGAGAAACAGGCACATCTAGGCAAATGATTCACTCCATCACAAAGCAGACACTTAACATTCTCAGATTAATTGTCCCTTGCAAGTGCCCATTTTCTCTCTTTCCTGTAACGAGAATCCAGGAAGACAAATATACATGTCTCTATTGTAAATATTTAAAGATAAGACAAATGAATTCCAGACTAAATGCATTAAGATGTGCTGACTGAATCTGTGTCTTTGTGCTTTTATAGGGCTGTCCATGATTCATATTCAGATGGTGTAAAGCTCAGACTAATAAAGGACAAGAACTGATTTCTGTGCATCTGAGGAAAAAGTTATTTCATAGATCCTTCTTGTTTTATTAACCAAAATAACTCTATGAACTTCTGATTCTGCACTGGAAAATCAGAATTTGACTATATGTCTACTTTAAAGAACCTGTTTGTTTCCATTTTAGGGGCTTGTTTTAAGCTATTGACTTTTATTTATTCATAAATAATTAAAGAATAGAAAATAGATGCAGTAAGAGTAATTTTCTATTCATGTGGAAAGAAGAAATGAATCAAATATTTTACAGTCCCTGTAACTTTATAATCAAAGTGCAAAGGCAAGAAGATGGTTTTCCTGCAGGGAGATAATGTCTCAAACAGTCCAAGGTTATACTTGTTTCAGGCATAAACCAGTCAAAAATATAAATGCTAAAGCCAAGGTCACCCATGAATCAAGATTTAAGTGAATAGTGGTTGCAGGAATGAACTGTGAATGAGCCAAACACTGCAATGAGTCCATTATACTCTAAATCATTTCAAACTAATCAATAAAAAAATAAATCTCTGTTAATGAAAGAAAAAAAATATCTTTGATAATAATCTTGTGATTAAAGCACTAAAATGAAGCCAGCATGTCACCAATTCCCAATTGCTCCAAAGGCTTCCAGTGTAATACTTGATTGGTGGCTTTCAAGTGGTTGAATTGTTGCTTTGTCTATCATGAATAATATTTATTTCTAATTTTATTTGTATCTGTCAATGGAAATGTTATTCTGATATTTTATTGGGAATGCATAGATAAACTTGTACTTTTTTAGTTTCAAAAATAAAAATATCTGAGAAAAATAAGATGTTCCAAATCATGTATTTAGTTCAACTTTCTACTGTACCTCTTATTTCCCTCAAAAGCAAAATTGGATGAGGATGAGGGGGAGTCCAGGTTGAAGCTGTGGCTAAGGTAGCTGAAGAGAACTTGGAGATTTAGATATTATTTTGAATATTTGGATCTTCCCAAATACACATGTACCTATTCAAACATAAGAAGTTATAGAAATATAATGTTCTTCAAATTAAGACCATAAAAATTCTCTTTCCTGAGCAGGATCCTTACCTAAAACATGGTAACATTGTAGGTTAAAGACTATTTTTATTTACAATGTCTCAATGGCTTCTAAAGGATATTTCAGTCAGATCTTTCACATTATGTTTCCATTTGTCTCATGATGCATGTATATAAGATACACATGTACAAATAAATGAAATATGTATATAAATGCACAAAATAGGAAACAGTCATTCACACTTTTCCCAGATTTTCACATTACAGCTCAGACTTGTTCTGCCTTCCTTCAGGGATATTTTTTGGTACTGATGCATTAGTTGTAAACATTGCAACATAAGAGAACTGTTTTATCTTATAGAATAAGAAGGATGACTCATCTACTGAAAGGTCCTGCAGAGTGCTGACTTCACACGTTAGTTTACTGAAGTGTGGCAGGATGAGCTCAGTTTTTAATGAATTCATGACATATAATCAGCTGACATGCAAATTTATCCAAGAACTCCTTTCAGTTCTCCTTCAGTTTTCAGTGACTTTGGACTGACTTGTGTGTTGAACAATTATCACTTCACTTACATTTGCCTGGATAAGGATTTTAGAATTTAATTTCAGAACCCAGTTTTAAAATATTTATTTGCATATTCCCCAAAATGTTTCATAAAGGAGGTACTATCTATGTTATTATGTCACCATTCTTTCAGTTGCCTATAAGTATTAAGTTTTGAATGAGGAAAAATATATGCCAAAGAACCATTACTTCCTTTCCTTTCACACTTCACTAATAGTTGTACAGAGCATTACACCAATTAGGGTGCTTCACATATATGAAGCATGGATTATTACCAATTCCCTCTATGTGAAATGAAAAAGATAAAGAGGAGGGAACAAAACATTCTCTCTCTTAACAGGCACACTAAATGGCCTTGGCTAAATCTCATGATCAATCAATAATTTTATTTATTGTGAATAAATATGTGTCTGTTTTTGCCATGTGTGCAGTGAGGAAAACTCTTAATTTTCATTTAGATATATAGATTTTAAAATTTATTTATCTATTTGGTTAAAAGGAGTCACATTGTGGGAATCAGATTAGTTGTACAGGAATACTTAATTTAAAATATTTCACTTTACCAGTATAAGGCTGGTACTTTATAAATTTATAAATATGTATTAATGTTTTCGAAATATGTAAATAATCCTCTTCCCACATAACCTGCTAGGCAAACAATTCCTATTCAGCCAATCAGAAATTCAAGAAGTAGAGAATGAGCAGAGCTGGATTGTTTTCTAGACATTTTAAAGCAAGTAGATAATCCCTTATTTCTGAAAAATTATGCATTATATTTATAATACCAAAAATAATGATGTGCTATCTCAGACCATAATTGTCCTTATCTCACTAGCACCACAAGAATTTTGCATATTGCAGAAGGCATACGAGCTTTAGGTAAGGATGTAGGAAGTATGCAAACATTTGGGAATTTCTAGGTTACATAAGATGTATTTTAGAGTTTTTATCTTAAAGTCGCAAAGTCTTAGCAAAAACATATCGTAAAAGTCTTCCTGAGCTTGCTTTATAGATAGCTTCTCAGAGAATTCAGCATTTTAACTTCCCCCTCATTGTCCACCAAGGGGTGGGGTATTTGTATTTTTTCTCTCTCAGTGAAGTTCTGTCCAATTTAGTAAAAGGAAAAGAACATATTGAAAAAGTACTATTTGAAGACTATGAAATCTTGCTTTAATAGCATGAAAATATTAACAGGGTCATTTAGCTCAGTACTTCATTCATGCTCACCATTCCATTACCTGAAATTAAGAATTTTTCTTTTTTCTTTTTTCAGTATGCTTCTCTTTACCATCATCTACTATAAACAGGTAGACTTCATTTTTTTTATTAATATTATTGCTTTTTTCAAAAGAATTTATGTTTGTGGAATATGTATTTGAATCATCATCCTGACAAACATAAAAATATTGGCCAATATCATACTTCTAATCATATACAAACCTTTGAGAGTTAATTTCAGATTTAACACTTTTTAGAAGTAGATTTAGACACAGATGTTTGCTTGCTTTTTAACTTTTTTGATTGCTGATTTGCTAGAAGGTTTCCAAACACAGTATTCACTCAAAAGCTTATTTTATCATATCTGAAGTGGGGAATGTTTATGTTCACTTAATCATAGGATCATAGAATAGAATCATAGAATCATAGAATGGTTTGGGTTGGAAAGGACCTCAAGACAATCTAGTTCCTACCCTCCAGCAAGGATGTCTCACACTAGACCATGTCACCCAAGGCTCTGTCCAACCTGGTGTTGTACGCTGCCAGGGGCAGAGCATTCACGACTTCTTTCAGCAACATCTTCCAGTGCCTCACCAGCCTCACAGTAACGAACCTCTTCCTTATGTCTAACCCAAACTTATCCTGCTTTAGTTTGAACCCATTATCCCTTGTCCTATTGCTACAGTCCCTGATGAAGAGCCCATAAATCCCTGAAAGTGGAAGTGAACCCATAGAGAATGATATGACACTGGAATACAGATTGGATTATTTAATAATGCTTTGTGTTTACAAAATATAAATGGAGGTGTGTGATGAAGCTACACCAATTTAAGCTAATAGAGGAAGTGTGAGTTGGGGCAACTAGCTATATCAAATGAAAATTCAGTTAGACAATAGAATTATAAAGGTAAGTGTTAATGTGGCAGATTCTTAATTCTTAAAAAGAGCCTTCATACATTAATTCTACATTTGTTATCATCAGTAAAAGCCCATCTTTTTCTTAAAAGAAAACATTATATTTTAGTGTGGCCTATACTGTAATAATAAATTCCTGATGCCCATTGTTGCTGTCCCTGTCAGACTTCCTTTAATTCTCTGGTTTTATCATGTATCATTTTATTTTTAATGATGAATTTTTATACATTCCACTTCTCTGAGAACAGAAATGACAAGATAACTACTGAGAGAAGATTATATGAGTATGTCTACTTGTTAAGTAAAAAAGGGACAGAAAATGAAGCAATCCAGACTGCAGCTGAGCCAGATTTTTGTCAGAGCAAGTCTTGACTAGAGCCTGGACTATTTTGGAAAGAGATAGTTAAAATAGTCCAATAGAAAGCCAGGGACTGCATAAGGAGTAATCCACAGTGTGAAAACTCATCCCCTTACATATTTTTATTTAGTAATATAAATAAAAAACTCAGGTGTGTGATGATACTTGTCAATAAAAGAATAAGAATTAATACAAACTAATGGCAATTTTATCCTTACTCCTATGAAAACTGAATTGACTACAGTATACTATAGAATGAAATTACCAGTGCATTATTACCATAGTAGAAAGAATGTAACCAACTCATTTTAACAGGATTACAACAAAGATTATTATCTTTAGACTCTACAAATTTTACCTAGTAAGCTCTACTTACGTCTCATATTTGATGCAGAATATGTATGACCCTGTTGTCCACAGTGAAATATAATGAATCCACTTAAGAAATAATATTAGTAAAAAAATAAAAAAATAAGAGAATATAGCATATCTATCTTGCATAGCACTATTAAATAGTGCATGCCATTGTAAAATTAGACAATATGAGATTACATCATGTTGAAACAGTGATGACAGCATCATATGCTAGACAGAGTTGTTTTCTGAAGAACAGTCACAAGGATGGTTACAACTGCTGCTGTTAAAAAAAAATATATTCTTGATGGGAAAATTGCCTGATACTTTATTGAAATGATGATATTTCAGTCTTATTCCTGACAAACAACAAAATAAGAACTTCAATTTGCAAAGCGGGCAGTGAGGTTTTTTATTGTGAAAAAGTTCTTTTACTTTCTGAATAATAAATATTAATTTTTAGAGACATGAAAGTTAAGATTCTATATTTGACTGAAATACAGATAACTTCTGAAGAATCATATGACAACTAGAATGTAATTTCTGTCTTATATTGTTTATAAGCATTTTAGTGAGAAGTATAAATTAAGTATAATTGCCCTACTTTCTTTTATCTTAATTGATGTATTTTCTGGGTATTATTTTTGACATTTTTCTTTGTTGCAATATTGTTATACTTTTTCAGGAAAATGACCCAGTTCTGTAACGATATGCTTGCAAAGCCTGAAGAGTGTAAAAAATAAAGCTTCATGTGGCATGTGGGTATTTTGATTTCACTACTTTTTTTAAGAGGGATATGGTTTACTTTTATTTTTCCTGCAGCTTAGGTTCATTTTGTCATGGACTTTCTTGAAAGTCTAGGAAAGCTTATTGAGATACTAGAATGGGGAAGAAGCATTTAAGTGGTGTGTCCACCGTATTCTCTGTTTTATTTTATTATGCTACTGCAATAATATTTTTGGTTTTAATTTTGAAAAGTTTTTTTTCTTTCTTGTTTTAAGGTCAAATATTGCTTGGTTTGGTCTACATAATCAAACTTTTGGACTTTGAGAGACGGGTAATAATTTTCTTTTTATCTATTAAAATACTTTAGAAGATATGGAGATCAAAGACTGCAAGGAAACTGAAATCTAATTTGTTTAGACATACTATGAATTACATATCAGAAAGTCCAGCTTATTAGGAAGTAGCTCTCTTTTCTATTCTCTTTTGTCTGAGTGGAATAATACAAAAGAATCAAAATTACTTCACCCTTCCACAGAGACTCCTGTTGTTTTGGGCAGAGATTTCATTAGAATGGGGCATAAAGTGATACATGGGTCAGTAGGTTCAGCCTGTAAGTGTAGATACCTAAGTCACAAATCTCAGATAATAAGATGATGTAATCTAGTGACAATGCTAATACACGTCAACCCTCTGAAATCACTCAGTGGGAGTTAGAAGTTTCCAGGATTTTGAACTATAGCTTTCTGAGAAGAATGTTCATGCAGCTGACATATTCCAAGTAACATCCATCCTGTTATCTAAGAAATAATATATAACCCATATCAGAATTCCTTTTTTTAAAAAAAAGAAAACAAGCAAACAAAAGGAAAAACACATAAGCGGTTACTAATGCTATTGGCGTCTGGAGGATGTTACTATTTTACCTGTTCTTATCTTTTACAGAATGCAGCAAAATCAAAGAGAAGATAGGAAGTAATTGGGTGGGTATTTCTTCTAAAGACAATGGAATAAAAGTTTCTTAACAGTGTCTGAAGGGTAAGACTCTAGGAATACTTTTCATCTTCTTAACTTGGGCACCTCCTTTGGTTGTGCCCTGACCGCACAGCAGCATGAGAGCAGATGCACACTCTCTCTTCATCTGATTCATAGATGCTATTGCATGAAGGGAAAAAGAGAGTGCTCACCTGCTCTCAGGAAGGGAGCATGCAGCATCCCATACCAAAAAGTCAGCTACTCTGAATGGTATTGACAAGTGTACTCTACTTGCCAGAGAACGCATCTGTCCTATGATTTTGATGCAACCATTTCCTATTAAACAATGCCTAACAAGAAAACTTGCATGAAAAAATGAAATAAATAAGATTGATTTAGCCCAATGAGTTAACTAAAATTAGCCAAAATCCTTAGTATTATTTCTCACCTGATGAAGACATATTTTTTGATAGAAATCCATTACTTATTAAAACAAACAGAAAGGATATAACTCAATGTCTTTATAACCAAGAAATGTAAAAAAAAAACCCCAAACTTTATATGGGAAAGTTAATTAATTACAGAAAAAAAGTAATAAGTAGAGAAGCTTCTGAAACTGTAAAACTGGATTTTTCCTAAGCAGTAATAGATAATAAGTGCAAAATCTTCCCAGAAGATGCCTAAACATATATATGGACATGTCTGTGTTTCATGAAGTTACTATTTTAAATTATAGTAAGAAATTAAAATAGGCTAATATTACTTAGAACATGAAAATAATAAAGCAGAAAAAACCAAATAATTTAAAATTTTGGACAAATCAGATAATGAGAAATAGCTTGCTATGATTTTTTTTTTTCATAAGACTTCAGTATAAAAACATAGTTTTTGGTGATAGTTTCAACAGAATTTTCCAATTCAAATATATCTTGAAATAATCTAATCTTCTTAATAATTTAAAAATGAAAAAATATTATTTCTCTGTTCTAAAAATGAAGTGAGGGTGGAATTCTTTTCCAGGTATTATGTACTTAGCATAGCTTTTCTCTGATTTTTTTTTTTTTTTTTAACCTAAATATAACTGTCTAAACTTGGGCTTCTAATGCTTCCTTGTGGTTTTAGCAAAGCATCTCTGCCCTTCTGAAACAGCAGCTGGAAGCCAGGTGAAATCTACTAAGAAATTTCAAATTCCACTAGACACCATATATCCTCAACTTGAGGTCCCAGATTGAATGTATATACATAAATCCCTACACACACAAACCCCATCCCCTCCAAATTCATCTAAATTAATGCGGTAGTTAGTGGAGATCTAGGAATTAATTTGTCTGACTATAATTGCTACTGGAATTTAATATGTCAGATACTACTGAAGACACCTGTGCAGACTTAATATGTATGACACAGAAGCACTAGTAATGTCCTGTAACAGAGGCAGAGATTACACAAGATGGTCTAGGACATCTCAATGCCAGTAGACATGCTTGTGTCAGCAAATGAATCATGCCATGAGTCAGTAAGATCAGTGGAAACTGGAGAGATAAGCAACTAACCAGGTGTGTCTGCATCAGGATAAACTGATCGCTATCATCATGACAAAAACTAGAGCTAACACCATCTGCAAAGCATCAGAGAGAACAAAGTAGGAGTTTTTTCCATCAGGATTAGCAGTTAGAGCACTGTAAATGCAGCTAGTCTTTTATGGTTTGGAAACTGAACCAAACCTCACATGACACGTATGAAAGAGAAATTTATTTGGGCTACAGTGAGTAAAAAAATAACACTGAATGACAATTATATTAGTTGTCATAATGGGAGTATTTAATATTAATAATACATGGAACATTAGCTGTTAAAGACATAGTTTACAGTGAGGTAAAGCAGGAACTCCAAGAAAAAAAATAGAAATAATGTAACTATCATGTTGGGTAGCTCAATACCTACTGCACATAGAATCATGGAATCATAGAATAGTTAGGGTTGGAAAGGACCATAACATAATCTAGTTCAAACCCCCTGCCATGGGCAGGGATGCCCCAAACTAGACCATGTTGCCCAAGGCTTTGTCTGGCCTGGCCTTGAACACATTTACCACTTTGGGCAACCTGTTCCAGTGCCTCACCACCCTCACAATAAAGACCTTCTTCCTTATATCTAACCCGAACTTCCCCTGTTTTAATTTAGACCCATTACCCCTTGTCCTCATGCTAAATGATTTTAGTACCACTAAAGAATACATAAATACATACTTATGCTGTTGTTGCCTCCTAACATTAAATATTGATTGTGCAGGCTATGTGCATGTGGTTTATTCCAAACCATAATGTACAGTGCAGAAGGTTACTATTCAAATCACCTGCAAATAATTTTTCACACAAGATTTTCTGAGTAATGGAATAATTCACTGAAAATTTTAGGTATGACATGTATTATGCTTAGTTTCTTGAACAGACAGAAGATGGACAGGATTAAGACTATATTCAGGACAAAGATATTAATTTAGTAATTGAGAAAGCTAAGAATAGTGAGAGACATGAGTTATTCCCTACTGAATCTGAAAATACTGTTGAAACTTTCCTCCAAAGTAACCCACAAGCTATTACTGTGTAGATCAAAAGATTAAATTAATTTATAAATACAGATGTCAGAATACACTGTGGAGAGACTGAAGAGTAAATAAGCAGGAAATCCATTGCAACAAAGAGATCAGCAAGGTGGGAAGTGCCTGTTGCATTGAGAAAGGAAGAAAAGATGAAGCATTGTACTCAGTGCCATAAATATTGTAAGAAGAAATGAAGAACTATAGACCAGGAGCCCACATAGTCAATGTCTAAACCCCACCAAATTTAGGAGGCAAATATAAAGTCCTCTAGAATAGAAGCCTTAGAGGCAGCAGTGATGAAGCAGTTTGAGTTTTCTGTAATGCCTGTGAGAAGTTAAATCAGGAAGAACTTATTTGCCTTCTCTTCTACAGTGAACTACAAGCATTTGCAATAAGTGATACAAGTAAATCTTAGCCCAAGCTCACACTCTGATTTCATTTTTCACCCTGAAGTGCCTTCTCATCTGTCACTTGCTTTGGATCAAGGAGCACTGACATTGTAATATTAGGCAGTTCCTCTGTGTGTTTGCAATAAGGAAATCATAAATTTTCCCCACCCTTTGCTTCCCTCCCTGTTCTGAGCACTCCACAAGACATGTAAATACGTGCATTTAAAGGCAATTTTGTGGAAAAAATACCTCAAGCAAACAAAACCCCTGATAACTTAGTCTCTTAAAGACTATATATCTTTAATAATAGAAAGTTTTGAAAATGCTGATGTCCTTGATAAAATAGATAGTGATTTCATAGAAGAGAAACTGCACTGAGAAACCAGTAATCCATTGTAGACTTAAATACCATGAAATAATCACAGATTAATCTCTAAGCAAATTTCAACAAGAAAAATAACACAAGGATACTTGAATGTGGTAATGAAGCTGGTGACAGGCAAAAGTTACTGAGTGAAATATGGAAAAAGATTTATTCAAAGATAAATGATGGAAATAGACCAACCCTAAACTGTGTTTAAAAATAGAGGCATCTTTCTGCCCCTTGCTGTATATCTTCTGCTACGTTTGTCCAAACTTTCATTTTACTAAATTCTCCCCATATTCCTATTTCTATTTCTTACCCCTCTCCTCCACCCCCACTTTTTTTTTCCATTTTCGGTTTTCCATTCATGAAAATGAATGGAAAAGTAGGCTCTTCTTTCCGCAAAAATAACTACATATGTTACTAAACAGAAGGGATGGAGTGGGATTATCTAAATAAAGCAAGGGAGAGGTAGATAGAAATGTTACAGTTCTTGTGAGGACAAGAACCTTGTTGACCTGCTTGCACAAGATAGATTAGGATGGGGGGGGGGGTATGCTTATGGAAATAGAAATAATCCAGTGAATCAACTTCTTTTAATACAGTTTTCCTTTCAACAGCTTGGCAGCTCCATTTTCTCTGATTTTTGGAATATTTTATTCTAATCTTTCATATAAATTTTAGAGTTTTTCTACATCAGTTGGAAAGAAAGAGAAGCTGAGACTGCATCTTTGTTGCTGGTAAACAGCTTGAACTATTGAGAAATAACCGTACGGTGATTATGCAAATCAAATAAACTCAACCAACCAGTGTGCAGAGAAATGCACAGCTAAGGAAAAATCTATACAGGTATGTATCAATAGCTGTTCAGTTGTTTTGTGCTCTGATTGGTTAGAGCAAGTCTATTTCTATGTGTTATTCTTGCATTGGTGAAAAGCTACGAGACGTACAGGACTGGTTCACAAAATGTTTAGAAAATTATCTTTATTATCTAAAGAATTTGGCTGCTTAAATACAAAAGAGATAAATTTAGCCATCAAATTCAACATTTTTATGGAATAGAGTAATGCTTTTTCATTTATTACTGCTTACAGCTGCAGTTCAGTTGTGGAGGTGTGCAATTAATAGCATAAAATATACTTGGAAACATTACCTCAGTTCAACAGGAAGATATTGTCCACAACTGTACTATAAGGTTCACAAATTTGTTTCTTTAATTTTTTGAATATTCTTTAATATTATATTTTCATTTAAGAACTTCTGTTGGACATGAGTTGTACTTCATTTAAACATTTTACATTGTTCATTTTATATGTTAACTGGTCTGGAGAAAGATTGAGATTATCCAAAGAACTCATATACCAAACACTTTTAAAACCCAGTAGCTTCATAGAATCATAGAATGGTTAGGGTTGGAAAGGACCTTAAGATCATCCAGTTCCAACCCCCCTGCCATGGGCAGGGACACCTTATGTTAAATCATATCACCCAAGGCCTCGTCCAACCTGGTCTTGAACACTGCCAGGGATGGAGCATTCACAACCTCCCTGGGCAACCTATTCCAGTGCCTCACCACCCTAACAGGAAAGCATTTCCTTCTTATATCCAACCTAAACTTTCCCTGTTAAGTTTTAACCCATTACCCCTTGTCCTGTCAAAAAGAATCTTTGCAATATTTCTCAAATACCAAGCGTTCCCAAATCTTGAAGCAACAAAGTGAAATTGAATTCTTCTTAGAAGCAGCAATAAACTTGTGGTATCTCTAGAGCAGCACCTATTTTCTCCTCTATTATGTAGGCTTAGGACTTTCAGTTTTGAATTCCTTCAGTCCTCAGTTAACAAAGTGATGTGCAATGAATTTGCCATCCATGAACTTTGTGCTGATTTCATAAAATCCAAAAAATGATTTTTAACCGTATAACAAGGATATACTTTGTCTAGCTCAGTTGCTCTGGGGCAAGAAGGGAGTTCCACGTGGATATTAATAACCTTAGAAGTACCTTTTGCATCTCATTATTTTTCACTGTTAGTCTCATTATTCTTTGAACTGTCAATTAAGTAATGTGGGATTAAGGATCCTTTTTTTTGTGGCTGTAGAGGGGTTGCATGAGGCTGTTGCTAAGGAAAGCCAAAATTATCAGCAAATAATATAACCTCCAAAAAATAAGACATAGTCTTAAAAAAGCATATTAGGATCCTGAAGAGTTCTGAGTCCATTGCTAGATTAATAAATTTACACAGAATTATGTTAATTAGGTTGAAAATATCTAAATTTCTTTTCATTTGTAAAGAAGTATTTCTCTAATACTTTAAATATGCCAGGAACAATGGATTGATATCATTGCCTGGGAAGTAACTATGTGAGGACTTTATCAACAATTAATTAGAAGATAAAGTTTTAATCAATGTTACTTCACATGAGGTCAAGAATAATAGTGTTTTTCAAAAACCTAAAATTCCTGTTGTCTTATTTTCTGATTAGTGTATATCTGACTGATTGAGACAACCGTGTTGCCACTGTGTGTTTTGACTTCTTGAACATTTAAGACTCTGTGTGTGCCATTATGGTTTACTAATGATCACTATTATAAAATAACATGCCTTAAGAATTTTGTAAATGCTCGAGGTGAGAAAAGTGAGGGAATACTGAGACCTGGGGATATTTTCTTCCTGGCACACCATAGCAGAGTCTGTGTGGACTCTTAGTACCAGGGCTGTTTTCCCACCCCAGCTGGGTCAAAGCAGGGCTGTTATGGCTCACTGCCCCAGATCCAGTCAGCTTCCAGGTTGAATGTGTTTTCCCACAGACACACACACAGTACAAGCAAGGCTGGACATACACACCTGTACAGACAGCAGTGCCTATCTTGGCACTCACAAGACAAGAACAGTGCAGCCTATTCCTTTTCACCCTTACTTCCTGATCAGGTTGGGAGTTTGATAGTTGAGTAGTATATACACCTCCCTGGAAAAAAAATATGTCACCAGTAGCTGATTTCAAGTCCTCAGTTGACCCAGTATTTGGCCCCCCTACCCTGATCTCCTTCAGCTGATGCAACCTGGACTTGTGAGTTCTTCAGACTTACGGTGTCCCCCTCCAGCAGCTGGCACTCAGACCTCTTACCATGCTTACACACTAATCTAACATGAACTTTCCTAACACTCACATGCACAGTGTTATGATCGAGAGTTCATACACAGAGCAGACAGTTAGAAATTAATAAGAATGAGGGATAAAGTGCAATGGTCAAGCATAGGGTTCAGTTGGGCAAGCTTATCAACTAGAACTTACTGAACCATGAGCAATACTTTTGTATGCCTTTTATCCTTTACTCTTTCATGGTTATTAATCTTAATTTACCTTGACCCCCCTCCCTCACTTTATTCTTCCCCCTAAAAATCCCATAATAAGTTTTACACAGTCCCAGAATGCTCTCTGCTGTGTTCCCAATTTCACTTCCTCCTCCATCACATTGGTAATTCTGTACTCATTTAGTTTGCATGACATTCTAGGGGGAAACTCTTTCACTGAATTGTCTTAATGGGTTCCTCTGTGATAATCTAAGGAGCAGTCAATTCAATAACTCTGTTTTCAAAGGTAAGGTTACTAGGATTCCTCCAGCTGTCATTTTCCCTCTGATTCTCCTGGTGGATTTTTTTTTTTTGGTGTGTTTAATTTACTTAGCCTTCAGTCAAATAATCTAACAATAAACAGTGAAAAGGAAACAAAGAAAAAAGGTATGTCAAATCATAAGTAATATGATTGTAAAGAAATAAAATAACAACATGAATGTCAAATTACACAAGGGAAAGAGAAGAAAACCTAAATTTCTGGAGACAAGAGAATGTGTTTCATAACAACTGTATGCTCTCCAAATCTTGCACGCCTTTAATTATCTGTTTAAAGCTGACACTGGTCAGCTTTCACAAGATTTGCTTTCTTGAAATCAGCAAATCAGAATAAACTGGTCTAATTTATTAACTTCTGTGGCTTGCCAGCAACAAAACAGAAGTTTCAGAACCCCATATATAGTATTCTCCCTATAGCACAGGATTCATTTTGGGGTCTGGTAGAAGAAAAATGCTTCTGAGAATAAACAGTATCAAGTGACTTTCAGGAAACTGAAGCTATTAGACAGACAACTCACAGTTGCACGATGTCTCCCACTAGTATGTTTGAGAAGAGCCTAGATATCATGATACTTGAGGGAAATAAATAAAGAAAGCCTCCTTTAGTCAAAGCAAGACAGAATTATCCTATTTTCATGCTGATATTCAAGAAGAGAGGAAATACCATACTAAAAATACAGCTGTTGTAAAAGTTTAAACAAAATCCATATTAGGCTGTCTGAAGAAATTGTGAGGAGACATGAATACCTAAAGTGTGAAAAACAGTTCATACTGGAAGGTTTTTTTACCTTGAGGGCCTAGAAGATGCAATTAGGGAACCAAGGTGATACTTTTATGACTGAAGCTGATTACATTCTGGAGTGGTCATCTAGGGGATATGACTGACTTGCTCTTAATAGAGATTTCAAGTCAAATTGGATAATATACTTAACAATATGCTCCATTTGGAACTTGTTTATCTGTATTTACAGAAACAGTGGTCTTTGCTTACAGTATAGTCTGCAGTCTGTTAGGTACACCAAGGTGCATTTTTTTTTTGCCAGAATTACTTTCCAAAATATAACAAATTAGCTTTTCTAATAAAATTTCTGATAATGATTAGAGCTATTTACCTGAAATAAACAGGAAATACTCTTTCTGTTTATTTAACTAAAGCTTTTGGGTGGGTGTGGGGGTGATTTGGTTTTGACTTTCTTGAGAATGACAAATGGCCACAGCTGCAGATAATTCAATGATGAGTCAGTGGTGCCTTGCTGCCTGATGGCTTTCTCACAGTGTTGAAGGATTGCAAAATACAGAACAGGGAAGCAGTCAGTTCCTTAGTAAAGTCAGGGAAGCTTCTGCAAGGCAGTGTTTCTCCCTAGCATGAGGCTGAGTTTCACATCTAGAATAGTAAATGTATGTTTGGTTTACATGCATTATGTAACACATGTCATCTTATCAATTTTGTCAATCTATGCAAGTCTGCAAGGTTTAGTGACATCCCAGCTTCGTTTTCTACTCGTTTAGCATTCTGAAGACTAATAAAATAGCTTCAATATATAATTAGCCTGACTAAGAGCTCTAGTAGTGTCTTTAGCTGTCAACGTCTGTGAAATCTGTGTCTTCAAAGAAGTGACAAAAGCCTGTTATTATCCAACCCAGATGAAATGTTGTCAGTAGTGATATGCACAGATACTGTAGCCAGTTGTTTTTTTTTTCTATATCAAAGTCTTTTTTTTTTTTTTTAAATAAAGCTGTTTCAAAATGACAATATTTAGGATTACACAACAGAGGTCACATTTGTAAAACAGGAATAGCCTGAATATCTACCTCCAAAGTGTTTGTCTTAAATATCGTCTTTTATTTTGTAAGTTTTAAGAGGAGAAATATTAAAAAAAAAAAAAGTCAAAGGGAAAGTTTAAACTATGTTTGACTAAATCTGCAGACATTTCTTGCCTCACTTGCAAGGAAGGACATATAGGTACTGTTTTATAGTAAGGATACTCTAGAAGCTGTTGGGGATTGTCGTGGTTTAAGCCCAGCCGGCAACATGAACCACACTGCCACTCGCTCACTCTCCCCTCCACCCTTTGTCCTCCCGACCCCACAGGGATGGGGAGAAGAACCGAAAGAGTGTAGCTCCCACAGGTTGAGATAAGAATAGTCCAGTAGCTAAGGTATAACACAAACCACTACTGCTACCACCAATAATAATAATGATAAGGGAAACAACAAGGAAAGAGACTATAACCGCTCACCACCCGCCGACCGATACCCAACCCGACTGAGCAGCAATCTACCCTTCCGGGTAACTGCCCCCAGTTTTACATCCTGGGCACGATGTGCTGTGGTATGGAATACCTCTTTGGCTAGTTTGGGTCAGGTGTCCGGTCTCTGCTTCCTCCTGGATTCCCCTCCTCCCTGGCAGAGCACAAGACTCAGGAAGACCTTAGAGTAAACATGACTTAGCAACAACTAAAAACATCAGTGTTATCAGCATTGTTCCCAGACTGAAAGTCAAAAACACAGTAGTGCAACAGCTACCACAAAGGAGAAACATGACTGCTACTGCTGAACCCAGGACAGTATCCACCCCTTATTCCATACCATTCACATCATACTTAGATCCCATATTTTTCAATATTACATCACTCTTGTCTTGTATATATATATGTGTGTATATACATATATATACATATATATACAAATACACACACAAAGAGAGAGATATCATTTTTTAGTGCATGGACCAACCCCTATAAAGCTGCTGAGTTCATCCGATCCAATGCTGTGTTGGATTGTTGCCTGCTGATGACACCGCAGGACACATCTGGTTTCATCATTCTTTGCTGGGATGATGGTCGGAGGGAAGTCAGGGTTTACCAACCAAGTGGCCTTTGGTAAGTGTGTATCCCAATGCTTGAAAGTCCCACCACCCATTGCTCTCAGTGTAGTGTTTAAGAGCCCATTGTACCGTTCGATCTTCCCAGAGGCTGGTGCACGGTAGGGGATGTGATATACCCTCTCAATGCCATGCTCTTTGGCCCAAATGTCTATAACGTTATTCTGGAAATGAGTCCCATTGTCTGACTCAATTCTCTCTGGGATACTGTGTCGCCACAAGATTTTGTTTCTCAAGGCCCAGGATAGTGTTCTGGGCAGTGGCGTGGGGCACAGCATATGTTTCCAGCCATCTGGTGATTGCTTCCACCATGGTAAGCACATGGCGCTTGCCTTGGCGGGTTGGTGGCAGGGTGATATAGTCAATCTGCCAGGCCTCCCCATATTTATACTTCAACCATCGTCCTCCATACCAAAGAGGCTTTAACCGCTTGGCTTGTTTAATTGCAGCACATGTTTCACACTCATGAATAACCTGGGCAATTGTGTCCATTGTTAAATACACCCCTCGATCACGGGCCCATCTATATGTTGCATCTCTGCCCCGATGGCCTGAAGTGTCATGGGCCCACTGGGCCAAAAATAATTCACCTTTATGTTGCCAATCTAAGTCCATCTGAACCACTTCAATCTTAGCAGATTGAATCTTTATCCACTTGTTGGCTGTTCTGGTGCTCCTCAGTGGCCTGACTCTTGGGTACATGGGCATCTACATGACGTGCCTTCACCACCAGGTTCTGCACCCGGGCAGCAATATCTTTCCACAGTGCAGCAGCCCAGATGGGCTCCCCTCTGCATTGCCCATTGCTCTGCTCCAACTGCTGCAGCAACCCCCACAGGGCATTTGCCACCATCCATGAGTCAGTATAAAGTACTGGCCGTTTTTCTTATTCAGCAACGTCCAATGCCAGCTGGATGGCTTTCATCTTGGCAGACTGACTCGATTCACCCTCTTCTTCAGCAGTTTCTGCAAATTGTTGTTGGAGGCTCCATGCAGCTGCCTTCCATCTCTGATGCTTCCAAAGCACTGGAAGGACCCACTGGACTAGGTACTTGTCCATACTGTTCCATACACCCTACCACTCGTGGCTGTCCATCCTCAGGGAAAATCTCTTGGTGGTCGTCCCATACTGTTGTCTATTCCTAGACAAGACTCGAGCTGGACCCTGCTTAGCTTCCATGATTGGACAAGATCAGGCTTTCTCAGGGTGGTCACGCCACAGGCAAAACATAGACAACATATGCAGCCACAAGCTGGTTCCCAGCAAGAGGAGCAGGGTGCTTTCAAGGGCATTGAAAGGATATTCAGGATCTTTAAATCTTCCAGAATCTGCTCCCACTGTAAATAGTCTGGTGGGGGAGCAGAGGGTGTTAGGGAATGTCTCCTTCACAGGCTGACTACCCGAGGAGGTTAAAAAAAAGATGTGTAGCTGCTAAACACTTCCATTATATACCTCCCAAAGTACAGAGGTTATGACCACACTGGGAACACATACCAGCCCAGATTCATGATCAATGAGTCTATTGTATTACAAGTCATTGCCACAAAGTGCATGAAGGCAGGATTTGGAGTTGTGGAGCCCAGTCAATGATGCTCAGCTTGGACATGCTGGGACCATGATGGAATGAGGGCCAAGATCCATGATTCTCACTCAAAGCTCAAGATGGACCGAGCTAATTGTCCAGGAGCATCAAGAGCAGGAGTGCTTAGCAAAGAAAGGTGAGCTGGCAGCCAAGGGTGGCAAAGGCAGAGGTAGAGGAAGTGCCTGCAGCTGCAAGAGTGCTGTCCCATGTTAGCTGAATAAGGTGAGCAGCCTGGGGTTTCATCAATAGTCTGCTGATCATGAAATGTGAGATGGCAAGTCAGGTCTGAGGTTGATGCGCGGATAAACTCCACAACTTGTTAAAAGTTGTAAAGTAGGTATGCTTTTATTCAGCGCTGAGACGCATAGGGATAATTCCTCAAAGTCATGCGTGTCTCAGTGTTGTTTCCCTCTACATTTATTCTCTAAAGTTATATATAATCATAAGGTTGCACAACACTCCTATACATATTCATGTCCTATCCCCGCTTCGTATTATAATGAGCCAGAAGGTCCTCTGTGCCTGCGCAGTGCCCCCTCTGGCCATGGGCAGGGGTCTCAAGATGAAGTAAATGACTCTTCCTCCTGTGGGTAGGGGTCTTCAAGATGAAGCAAATGAGTCTTCCTCTTCTTTCACTTTTCACCTTTTTTAGTCTTCACGTGTGGCCTTAGAGTTTGGTCAGTGTCCCAGCCGTAAATCCTCTGCTTCTCCCCTTTATCAGTAGATTCAGGCGTCTGCTTATCAACAGGACAAGAGGTCTCTGTTCTGCTTAGCAGGCATTTACAACAGACAATACTTTGTTTAAGCAAGCAAATTCCAGGACCAGATATCTGCTTTCCTTATCCACAGGACCGGAGGACTCTGTCCTGCTCAGCAAGCATTTACAAGAGATGGACAAGCAAATTCCTCTAACCCCCTTGTATAACCCCCCCTGTACAACCCCCTTGTACAACCCCCCTGTACTACCCCCCTGTACATTGGTCAACCCTCTGTATTAAGGTGAAGCCAGAAAGTCCAGTCTGCTTGTTGGTGCTCTCAGGCCACCTAAGAACTAATCAGAACAGTGTTAGCTCCTTCCGTCTTTCTCTTTTTTGGCCTTGCTCTTTAAAGTAACATTGATGAAAGCAAAGTTCTCTTGTGTCTACAGTGCTTGAACATTGCTTTATAGATTTTTATTTTTCCCTCCAAGAAAAGGATGCATTTTCTTGATGAGTTGCAGAAATATGACAGCATGATGAACAAAATATCACAGCGAAGTAAAAAATATGCATACTTGGAAGTTGTTGTTTTCTGTGAGGTTTTTACGTAGCTCTGGGAGGTTGCATTGTCAGAATGTAGCAAGTTGCAATCACAGCTGCTTTTCCATAGAGTAATAACATAAATTAACATATTCTGAAGGGCTGCAAATCAGCAGACAGACCATTTAATTTGATTATGAATTGGAAATGCTTCGACATTTGCCTTTAGTCTAGTTGTTGTGTCATTCAGTGTAACCACTTTGTTATTTTCCACTGACCCATAATAAATTTCTTTTTTTTTCTAGACAGCTTGAAAAAAATGGCTTTTAACTTTTCAGACTAAAGTAGATTCTCACAGGCTTACTGCTGTACATTGGCTTTGCTTGCTCTGTTGTAGTAAAACTTGTCAACGAAAAAGCAGCATGAAACTTCAGACTTCTTTTTATCTCTATTTTAAATCACATATAATTCAGTGATACAGTCAATATTTCTCTTGTGCTAGGCTTCTACTACCAAAAATAATTATATGTAATAATTACATGTATAAAGATTAATTGCTTAGGTGACTATCAAGGATTTTATTAAGTTTCAACCTTGACTGAATTCATAACCTTATGACGGTGACATCGCACCCAGCTTTAATTGCTGAGGTGAGTAGAGGACGCCTTCAACACCGGAGCAGGGGGGGGAGATCAGCGTCCAGGAGCCCCAAGTGAGAGACGAAGGCGCCTTAAGTCCTCGACAGGACCTGCCCAGGAGCCGGCAGCTCAGCTGATGCGAGCAGCTGACTCACAGGGGGCGGACGCAGGAAGAACAGCACCAGCTCTGAGCCCCAGGAAGTGCAATGACCAGGAGCGCGGCGAGGCAGGCAGGCAGGCAGGCACGCACGCACGCACGCACATACGTACCAATAGACTGCAAGATGTCAGGGTAGCTGAGAGAAAACAGGAATGCTTGCTCCAGGCCCAAACTGTGCAGGGGCCTCAGGGCCTCAAGCTTCCCCTCCAGCTCATGAAGTAAAGAAGGAGGCCATTAACCCAGGAAGCTGGGAATTAGTGACAAAAAAAAAAAAAAAGGGAGGAAAAGGACAATTAAAAGCAAGGGGCTTCATCCTAAATCTGTCGCCACCCAGAACCGCTTTGCTGTCCTGCAGGGGGCTAATGAGGAAATGCACTTGCACCAGAAACAACCAGCTGGTCCACTGGTAAAGATCTCTACTGGTGCTGCCAGGAAAAAGCAGCTGGTCATAGTAGTAGGGGACTCTACTTTGAAAGGGACAGAAACACTTGTCTGTTGGCCTGACCCAGTCTCAAGGGAGGTGTGTTGCCTACCAGGGGCATGCATCAGGAATGTGTCAGAAAGGCTGCCTGCTCTACAAAGTCCCACGGACTATTACCCACTTCTAGTGACACATGTGGGCACTAGGGATACAGATAGCAGTAGCCCAGGGAAGATAAAAGAGGGACTACAGAGCCCTGGGAGAGGTGGTTAGGGCCACTGGAGCTCAGTCTTTACATCAATTCTCCAGGATACAGGGGAACACCTAAGAAAAGCTAGGAGGATTAGCCAAGTTAATAAATTCAGTCAGCTGATCGGAGCTAGCCCAGCTAGAGCCGCAGCCGGCACGCTTCAGCAACCGCGAGGGTCAGCGGAGATTAGGAAAATCAGAGGGGACAGCGCAGAGGCATGGCGATTCCCGACATCTCCCGATCCCCGAAGCCCCAGCAGCCCTTGCGAGAGAGCGGCTGACGTGGCGTGGCGGGGGGCGTTCCCACGGTGACGGCGACCACCCCCCTGCCCCTTGCCTCGAAAGAGCTTCTGAGAGGGCAGCGGCGTCTGCCCACCAGGCGAAGGGAGGAACAAGGAGGTTGTGTTGCTGACTCTGTTGCTGGTGTCCCAGACTGCTGACCAATATGGTCACCTCCAGAAAGAGAGCTTGCAGTAAGAAGACTGTAGCAACTTAGAGAGAGACCCCGTCCCAAACCGTGGCTGTTCAGGTCTCTGGGTGCAGGGAGTGCCGCGCCTGCTGCTGCCGGGGGAGGGAGGACAGCATTCCACCTGTGTGAGGTGTGAGCAGGTAGAAGATCTGCTTAGCTTGGTGGCAAAACTTAAGGAGGAGGTTGAGACACTGAGGACCATCAGAGTGTGAAAGGGAGATCGACTGGTGGAGTAACTCCCTGGCATGCCAGTTGGAACTGGTGCGCGGATTGACTCCACAACTCGTTAAAAGTTGTAAAGTAGGTATGCTTTTTATTCAGCGCTGAGATGCATGGGGATAATTCCTCAAAGTCATGCATGTCTCAGTGTTGTTTCCCTCTACATTTATTCTCTAAAGTTATATGTATTCATAAGGTTGCACAACACGCCTATACATATTCATGTCCTATCCCTGCTTCATATTATAATGAGCCAGAAGGTCCTCTGCACCTGCACAGTGCCCCCTCTGGTCATGGGCAGGTGTCTCAAGATGAAGTAAATGACTCTTCCTCCTGTGGGTAGGGGTCTTCAAGATGAAGTAAATGAGTCTTCCTCTTCTTGCACTTTTCACCTTATAGTCTTCACATATGGCCTTAGGGTTTGGTCGGTATCCCAGCCATAAACCATCTGATTCTCCCCCTTATCAGTAGATTCAGGCGTCTGCTTTTCCTTATCAATAGCTGCTTATCAATAGGACCAAGTGTCTGCTTTTCCTTATCAATAGGGCCAGGTGCCTTTGTTCTGCTTAGCAGGCATTTACAACAGACAATACTTTCGTTTAAGCAAACAAATTCCTCTAACCCCCTTGTACAACCGCCTTGTACATTGGTCAACTCTCTGCATCAGAACGGTTCCAGGGAGATACCCCCCAAAAGGGGATGGACCCCCGGCCCTCTCAGACAGAGGGGGATGGCCCGAGACAGCCCCTGCCCTGTAGCTGTTGCGCAGAGGTGGAGGAGCAAAAAGACGACAAGGGTTGGAAGCGAGTTCCAGTTCGGCGTCCTGGGCAACCCTCCTCCCTTCCTGCCCTGCTTCCCCAGGTGTCCCTCCATAATAGGTTCGAGGCCCTGGATTTTGATGGAGAGGTAGGTGAGGATGTGGTGCAAGGCCTGCCTACAAGGCCACATAGGAAAAGGGGGTCGACTTTGCACCTCAAGACTGCCTCTGATAAGAAAGAAAGAAGGGTCATTGTAGTAGGAGATTCTCTTCTGAGAGGAGCAGAGGGCCCAATATGCAGAGTTAACCCTCATCATAGGGAAGTGTGTAGTCTGCCTGGAGCCCAGATCAGGGATATCACCAGGGCGCTCCCCAACCTGGTGCACCCGACAGACTACTACCCCCTGCTGGTCTTCCAGACAGGTGAGGGAGAAGCTGCTTCCCGCAGTCTGAGGGGGATGAAGAAAGACTACAGGGCCTTGGGGCGGATGGTGAAAGAGTCTGGGGCTCAAGTGATCTTCTCCTCACTCCTTCCATCTTCCATTGATGATGTGGGACGGAATGGGAAAATTCAGTCCATAAACGATTGGCTTCGAGACTGGTGCTGCAGGCGGGGCTTTGGATTCTTTGATAACAGCTGGTTTTATAGGGCACCAGTCTGGACAATGGCGTGTGGGAAAGGTTTATCTCACAGAGGCAAAAGGATGCTGGGGCACGAATTAGCAGGGCTCATTTGGAGAGCTTTAAACTAGATTCGAAGGGGGATGGGGTTGTAGCTGGGCTTGCCCCAGTGGGGCAGCACTCCAGAATTGATGAACACTGGGAGGCCTCCTATAATCCTAGGGTGAAATTGGTGTGCTCAGCTCACTCCCTGGAATGTCTGTACACCGATGCGTGCAGCATGGAAAATAAGCAGGAGGAGTTAGAAACCTGTGTTAAGTCAGGAGATTATGATCTGGTGGCAATTACAGAGACGTGGTGAGACAGCTCACATGACTGGAATATAGTCATGGAGGGCTATGTCCTTTTCAGGAAAGACAGGCCAGCCAGGAGGGGTGGTGGGGTTGCTCTTCATGTGCGGGAGCAACTACAATGCACCGAGTTCTGTCAAGGGACAGATGACGAGGGAGTTGAGAGTCTGTGGGTGAGAATTAAGGGGCAGGCTGGCAGGGGGGATACTGTTGTGGGTGTCTGTTACAGACCACCAGATCAGGGTGAGGAAGTTGGCAAGGCCTTCTACAGGCAGCTGAGAGCGGCCTCACAGTCACAGGCCGTGGTCGTTGTGGGGGATTTTAACTTCCCTGATGTTTGCTGGAAGGACCACTCAGCAGCCCAGCCACAGTCCAGGAGGTTCCTCCAGTGTATGGATGATAACTTCCTCCTGCAAATGGTGGATGAGCCAACCAGGAGAGGAGGGCTGCTGGATCTCATCCTCACTAACAAGGAGGGTCTGGTCGAAGCAGTAAAGGTTGAGGGCTGCCTTGGTTGCAGTGACCACGAGATGGTGGAATTCAGGATCTTGTGTGGTAGGACCAGTGGAATAGCAAGTAGAATTGCAACCCTGGACTTTAGCAGGGCAAACTTTGGCCTTTTCAAGCAATTGCTAGGGGAAATCCCATGGGCAAGGCTGTTTGAAGGTAAAGGGGCCCAAGATAGTTGGTTGGCATTCAAGGATTGCTTTTTCCGAGCTCAAGATCAGAGCATCCTGGCACGTAGGAAGTCAAGGAAGAGGGCCAGGAGACCTGCGTGGCTAAATAGGGAATTGCTGGGTACGCTCAAGTGGAAGAGGAGAGTTTACAGGTCATGGAAGGAGGGGCTGGCCACTTGGGAGGAATATAAGGCTGCTGCTAGAGGATGTAGGAAGGCAGCTAGGATGACTAAGGCCTCCTTAGAATTAAATCTGGCAAGAGGGGTCAAGGACAGCAGAAAGAGCTTTTTCAAATACGTGGCAGATAAAACTAACACCAGAGGCAATGTGGGCCCACTGATGAAGGGGATGGGTGCCCTGGTGACAGAAGATACAGAGATGGCAGAGTTACTGAATGCCTTCTTTGTCTCTGTCTACTCTGCTGCAGGCAGTCCTGAAGAGCCCTGTACCCCTGAGACCTTAGATGAAGTCAGGTCAACGGAGCGGTTTGCCTTAGTCGATGAGGAATGGGTTAGAGACCAGTTGAGCAATCTGGACATCCATGAATCCATGGGTCCAGATGGGATGCACCCGCGGGTGCTGAGGGAACTGGCGGAAGTCATTGCTAGACCACTCTCCATCATCTTTACCAAGTCTTGGGAAACAGGAGAGGTGCCTGAGGACTGGAGGAAAGCAAATGTCACTCCAGTCTTCCAAAAGGGCAAGAAGGAGGACCCGGGTAACTATAGACTGGTCAGCCTCACTTCCATCCCTGGGAAAGTGATGGAACACCTTATCCTTGGTGCCATCTTAAGGCATATCAAGGATAAGAGGGTTATGAGGGGCAGTCAACATGGCTTCACCAAGGGGAAATCATGCTTGACCAATCTCTTAGCCTTTTATGAGGAAATAACACGGTGGATGGATGATGGCAGAGCGGTGGATGTGGTCTCCCTTGACTTCAGCAAAGCATTTGACACAGTCTCCCACAGCATCCTCACAGCTAAATTGAGGAAGTGTGGTCTGGATGATCAGGTAGTGAGGTGGACTGCGAACTGGCTGAAGGAGAGAAGCCAGAGAGTTGTAGTCTATGGGGCGGAGTCTAGTTGGAGGCCTGTATCTAGTGGAGTGCCTCAAGGGTCAGTACTGGGACCAGTATTATTTAATATATTCATCAACGATTAAATGAGGGAATTGAGTGTACTATCAGCAAGGTTGTGCTGCCATCCAGCGAGACCTGGACAGGCTGGAGAGTTAGGCAGGGAATAATTTGATGAAATATAACAAGGGAAAGTGTAGAGTCCTGCGTCTGGGCAGGAACAACCCCAGGTTCCAGTATAGGTTGGGGAACGACCTGTTAGAGAGCAGTGTAGGAGAGAGGGACCTGAGTCCTAGTGGATGACTGGATGACCATGAGCCAACACTGTGCCCTTGTGGCCAAGAAGGCCAATGGCATCCTGGGGTGTATTAGAAGAGGGGTGGTTAGTAAGTCAAGAGAGGTCCTCCTTCCCCTCTACTCTGCCCTGGTGAGACCGCATCTGGAATATTCTGTCCAGTTCTGGGCCCCTCAGTTCAAGAAGGACAGGGACCTGCTGGAGAGAGTCCAGCACAGGGCAACTAAGATGATTAAGGGAGTGGAGCATCTCCCTTATGAGGAAAGACTGAGGGAGCTGGGTCTCTATAGTTTGGAGAAGAGGAGACTGAGGGGTGACCTTATTAGTGTATATAAATATATAAAGGGGGAGTGTCACGAGGATGGAGCCAGGCTCTACTCAGTGGCAAACAATGATAGGACGATGGGTAATGGGTACAAACTGGAACACAAGAGGTTCCACTTAAACTTGAGAAGAAACTTCTCAGTGAGGGTGACAGAACACTGGAACAGGCTGCCCAGGGAGGTTGTGGAGTCTCCTTCTCTGGAGACATTCAAAACCCACCTGGACACATTCCTGTGTAACATTATCTAGGTGTTCCTGCTCCGGCAGGGGAATTGGACTAGATGATCTTCTGAGTTCTCTTCCAATCTCTGGCATACTGTGATAAATGGTTAAAAGGGTGGTGTCATAGTCAGAGGTTTGGGTGTCTTGGACACGGGACCCAAGTTTGTAAGCCAGGTCTAGTGGGGGCTGGTGCAGCTGCTCTGATAAAGAAGGGGAAGAGCAGTTTTGGGAGGAGGCTTGCCAGACTGGTCAAGGAGGCTTTAAAGTAGATGTGTTGGGGGAGGGGGGCATCACTGCATCCCAACACACCCAGTCAGTTGCCAGAGCCTATAAGAAATGCTCGGAGCAATGTAGATATATTCCAGCCACTCCAGCCAATGAGCCAGCTTCATTTGGAGCTCACCTCAGATGCCTCTATACAGATGCCCATAGCATGGGGAACAAGCAAGAGGAATTAGAGATGTGTGCACATCTACGGGCATATGATACAATAGGCATCACAGAAACATGGTGAGATGGCTCCTGTGACTGGTGTATTAGAATGGAAGGTTACAGGCTCTTTAGAAAAGACAGGTCCGGTAGGCAGTGAGGCGGAGTTGCCCTTTATGTTAGGGATAGGCTGGAGAGTATAGAACTCTGTCTGGGGGCAGGTGAGCAGTTAACAGACAGTTTGTGGGTCAGGGTTAAAAGGAAAACAGCAATGGGAGACATTACTGTGGGGATCTGTTACAGACCGCCTGATCAAGAAGAACCTGCAGATGAAACGCTCTATAGACAGATAGGAACAGCCTCACGCTTACAGGCCCTTGTTCTCATGGTGGACTTCAACCACCCTGACATCTGTTGGACAACTGTACAGCCCAGCACAACCAATCCAGGAGGTTCCTCGATTGTGTAGAAGACAACTTCCTTCTGCAAACAATAGAGGAGCCAACAAGGAGAGGTGCCATGCTTGACCTTGTGCTCACCAACAGGGAAGGGCTGGTTGGAAACGTGGTTCTCCAGGGCAGCCTTGGAAGCAGTGATCATGAGATGGTTGAATTAGAGATCCTCAGGACAGTGAGAAGAGCGTGTAGCAAGCTCAGTGCCCTGGACTTCAAGAGAGCAGACTTTGGCCTCTTCAGGAACCTGCTTAGTAAAGTTCCATGGGATACAGCCCTAGAGGGCAGGGGGGCCCAAGACTCTTGGCTGACATTCAAGGATCACCTGCTACAAGCTCAGAAGTGTTGCATCCCAGCTAGAAGAAAGTGCAGCAGGAGGGCCAGGAGACCTCTTTGGATGGATAAGGAGCTGCTGAGGAAAATTCAATTGAAAAAGGAGGCTTATGCTAAGTGGAAGCAAGGCCAGATGGCCTGGGAAGAGTACGGGGATGTTGTCCAGGAAGCTGGGGACCAGACTAGGAAAGCTAAGGCCCAGTTAGAATTAAACTTGGCTACGGATGTTAAGGATAACAGGAAGGGATTCTACAGGTACGTATCAAATAAAAGGCAGACTAGGGACACCATAGGCCCCCTCAGGAAGCTCTTGGGAGAACTAGCTACACGGTATTTGGAGAAGGCTAAGATTCTGAATGGCTTCTTTGCCTCAGTGTTCACTGGTAAAGTCTCTGACCGCACCACCCAAGTCTTGGAAGGCAGACACAGGGATGGTGGGAATGATGACCTTAGGCTCACTGTAGGAGAGGACCTGGTTTGAGACCATCTTAAAAACCTGAATGTGCTCAAGTCCATGGGACCTCATGAAATCCATCTGCGGGTCCTGAAGGAGCTGGCAAATGAAGTTGCTAAGCCACTGGCCATCATATTTGAAAAATCATGGCAGTTATGTGAAGTTCCCGACGACTGGAAAAAGGGAAATATAACCCCCATTTTCAAGAAGGGGAAAATGGATGACCCAGGGAATTACAGACTAGTCAGTCTCGCCTGAAATATATAAAATGAAAATCCTTATAAGATTAAATAGGATCTGTGTGAAAAACTTACAAGGTGAAAATCATGTGAGTGTATAAAATGTGAATCTGAAAGTTTTCAGATTGGAAAAAAAATATAGAACTAGTATTTTGATGTTTGAAAACCAATTAAATATATATAGATTTGTATATATAATTGTTGTACAGAAATATACTGATGATAACTAGATATACCCCTGTTGATATAGGAATTAATGTACATACTTTGCATTAGTTCTGCATTGTTGTATTATTTCTCCTTACAGCATGAATAAACACAGCAGTAGCCCGTACAAAATATAGTAGATCTAAAGCTTCAAGTGCCTTAGATATCTGATCTTAACTTCCTTGCTTTTATTATTATTTTAATTTCAAATGGACATTTTAGGAGAAAGTCAGGTCTAAGCAGATGGTTGTCAGAAATGTGCTTACCATAATGCAATTGCAAGTTAGTGAATGAGCATTTGAAACTTGGAACCATATAAAATATTCCCCCATTAACATGCCAAAATAAATCAGAGTTGGAGAATATTTTATAAGTGTAATTGACTCTTCATTGTTTGTATTTTTGAAATATCAAGTGCAGAAAAAAACATGCTCAAAGGACTATGCAGAAACCTGTAACTAGAGTAGACTAAGATGAAATAGACACAGAAGCTTCAGATCATACGTGAACTTACCAATTAACTTCCTAAACAACCTGGAATAATTCATTCTGCTGAATCAAAAGCAGTAAGATTAATTAGATTAAAAATAACAGAAGAATATTAAACCAAACACCCAGCAAATTGAAGTTTGATTTTTAAGTGCTTTTTGCCAACACACTGCCGTCTTTTCTTGTGACATTTCCAGTGTTATTGAGTGATTCAGTTATCAAAAAAACAAATCTGAATGTGTGGATAATTAGCATGTTTTAAACTCAGCTGCAGTAGTCATGCATACTTGTAGGACTTAAAGGAGGAGAAACAAAACCAGAAATACAATAATGAGAAACTATGATTATTATGGAGTCTAAACCTGGTTAAATAAGGGATTCTACAGGTACATAGCAAATAAAAAGCAGACTAGGGAGAACGTAGCTGCCCTCAGGAAGCTCTCAGGAGAACTAGCTACACAGGTTTTGGAGAAGGCTGAGGTTCTGAATGACTTCTTTGCTTCGGTCTTCACTGCAAAGGCTCTGACCACACCACCAAGTCTCGGAAGGCAGACGCAGGGACTGTGAGAATGAAGATCTTGGGCCCACTGTAGGAGAGGATCTGGTTCGAGACCATCTTAAAAATCTGAATGTGCACAAGTATATGGGTCCTGATGAAATCCGTCCGCGGGTCCTGAAGGAACTGGTGAATGAAGTTGCTAAACCGCTGGCTGTCATATTTGAGAAATCATGGCAGTCAGGTGAAGTTCCCGATGACTGGAAAAAGGGAAATATAACCCTCATTTTCAAGAAGGGGAAAATGGATGACCCGGGGAATTACAGACCAGTCAGTCTCACCTCTGTGCCTGGCAAAATCTTGAAGCAGATTCTCCTGGAAGGCATGCTAAGGCACATGAAAAAACAACAAGGTGGTTGGTGACAGCCAGCATGGCTTCACTAAGGGGAAATCCTGCCTGACCCATTTGGTGGACTTCAATGATGGGGCTACAGAACAGGTGGACGGGGTAGAGCAGTTGATGTTATCTACCTGGACTTGTGTAAAGCCTTCGACACTGTTCCACACGACATCCTTGTCTCTAAATTGGAGAGCCATCAATTTGATGGATGGGGCACTCGGTGGATAAAGAACTGGCTGGAGGGCCGCATGCAAAGAGTTGTGGTCAGTGGCTGAGTGTCCAGCTGGAGACCAGTAACGAGTGGTGTCCCTCAGGGATCGGTGTTGGGACTGGTCTTGTTTGATATCTTTGTTGGTGACATGGACAGTGGGATTGAGTGCGCCCTCAGCAAGTTTGCTGATGACACCAAGCTGTGTGGTTCAGTTGATACACTGCAGGGAAGGAATGCCATCCAGAGGGACCTTGACAAGCTTGTGAGGTGGGCTGATACCAACCTCATGAATTTTAACCATGCCAAGTGCAAGGTCCTACACGCGGGTCAGAGCAATCCCAGGCACAGCTACAGGTTGGGCAGAAAAGAGGTTCAGAGCAGCCCTGCGGAGAAGGACTTGGGGGTGCTGGTTGATGAGAAAATGAAAATGAGCAGGCAGTGTGCGCTTGCAGCCCAGAAAGCCAACCGTATCCTGGGCTGCATCAAAAGGAGTGTGACCAGCAGGTCCAAGGAGGTGATCCTGCTCCTCCACTCTGCTCTTGTGAGACCTCACCTGGAGTATTGTGTGCAGTTCTGGTGTCCTCAATATAAAAAGGGCATGGAACTGTTGGAACAAGTCTGGAGAAGGGCCACAAGGATGATCAGGGGACTGGAGCTCTTATGAAGACAGGCTGAGGAAGTTGGGGATGTTCAGCCTGGAGAAGAAAAGGCTGCGTGGAGACCTCACAGCAGCCTTACAGTACCTGAATGGGGCCTATAGACATGCTGGGGAGGGACTCTTCATTAGGGACTGAAGTGATAGGACAAGGGGTAATGGGTTAAAACTTAAACAGGGGAAGTTTAGATTGGATATAAGGAGGAAATTCTTTCCTGTTAAGGTGGTGAGGCACTGGAATAGGTTGCCCAGGGAAGTTGTGAATGCTCCATCCTTAGCAGTGTTCAAGGCCAAGTTCGACAAAGCCTTGGGTGATATGGTTTAGTGTGAGGTGTCCCTGCCCACGGCAGGGGGGTTGGAACTAGATGATCTTAAGGTCCTTTCCAACCTGAACTATTCTATGATTCTACGAAATAAGGCTAACGAGTATATTCTAAAACTCTCATAGTAGGACCCCAACAGCACAGAAAATGCCTGCTTCTCTTCTTATTTTTTGAAAAGTACAAAGGGTAACTAAGTAAATGATGAACATGTAACAGATATTTGTGCATGTCATACATTAGACACAGATGGGTAGTTGACTTGTACTTTAAAAATCCCTGCTCTAAATTGTTCTTGTGTAGTTGATCTAGTTGCAAGCATTGCTCATATGTAGAAGAATTTTTCTACCCTTTGTACCATTTCTTTCCCAGACGTTCTTGCCAACCCTTCTGCAGAGATTTCTTTCTCTCTTCATCCTACTCTTTACTCTTCATAAAAAACAGATTTCTTTTTTTTAGTGCCATAAACACACCTTGTATAGTTTTGTGAGTACCATGGAAGATGACTTAGAGCTGTTTCTAGTTCTATTGCACAAGAAGGAAACCAGGAAAGAGGGACTGCGAGACCAGGGCTTTCTGCTTTGTTTTCCACAGTAGTGAAGGTGAGATGGGGAAGGAGAAATGGAGAATAAGCACAAACACAAGATCCTTTACTCCTCCCTCAGCAGAAAGATCAGTGGTCTGTGTAAATAGAAGGTAGAGAAGTAAGAGGGTTCAGTCTAAGTGGTCTCAATCTTCTCAAAGGTGAAATAGCTAGCTGCTTGCAATGGGCTACTTTGGTCCTGGTTTGAGTCAGACATACTTCTCATGTATCACAATTCCCTTCTCAATATTCCTTCCCTCCTCTTCTGCCTTATTCTTATTTATTTCCAGAGCAAGCAAGTCAGTGTTATCTACTTATTTATAAAAGTAGGCACTACCTAGAAAATAGCTGGCACAGAAGCCTCAGCTAGACTATTTACCACTATTCTTGTTACCCCGTGGTTGCTCTCTCTGGTGACAGGTTCCTTGAATGACATTTCAGTTGCTAGCTTTAGGATACCATCGCGGCCTTTTCAGCCTAAATTTTGATCAGTAGCATGGGCAGAAGAAAGGTTCTGGGTTTTGGTTTTGTTGCCCTCTGTATGAAGAAATAATGTACTCAAGGGCTTCTTGTGTTTGAAAGACTTGAAAAGAAGGAAAGACTGCTGCTGATTTCAGACACAGCAAAACTGTCTGTAAAGAATAATATTTTAAAGGAAGAGAAAGAAAAACCATGTACATGGCAGAGTTATTAAACCTAGAATTAGGTCTCCTGAAGGGAGGCACAGTGCTGGTGATGGGCTGTGTAGCAGTTTAGAACAAATGTGTGGATTCAGCCTCGTAGAACTATAAGAAAATTTTCTGAGCAGTCCTGCTGTCAACATAATAGTGTTTTGCATTTAATGAGTCATATTCACATATTATCAGACCTTGCATACTATCACTTTCCTGGAGGTGAGTACAAAGTACTCCTCCTTTTGAAATTAAACTGGAAATATGTATGTCGTTGCCATTAATTATCTGTTGGTTCAGCTTGTTTTTTTTTATCCTCCTAGTGTTGTCAGCTACGAAATTTATGAATGCCATTTCAATATTATCATACTTAAAACCACATCTGAGCATAATCCTGTTGTCCTACATGCTTTACTATGAAAACAAATGGTGCCTTACTCATAGGTCTTTGTAGACTAAAGGACAGATTTCATTGGTAAATGAGACTAGTAATAAGTAAAATCAAAATCAATAGTGATGAAAAAATTTGGAACAGGAAACCATAAAGATTGTGGATGTTTAATTTCTTCTCCCACTGTGTGGAATTTATTTCTGTTGATGGTTACCTAGGAAATGACTGTAGGATGGAATTTGTTTAATGGTATTGTCAGATTGATTGTCAGTTTTGAGCATGGTTGTAAGTAGTGGATGTACTCTTGATACTAGAAAAAAGGGAAGATAATTTGTTTTTCTCATTATCAATATCAAGGAATCTGTAGTAGAATGAACCTTTAGTCATTTTATTTCCTAAATCTTTCTTGGAAATAATTTATGTACTCATAGGTTAATTTATCCTGAGTGAATATTAAAATAATTTCCATTGCTAAAATAATACCCCAGTATGAAAGAATACTTTGTGGCTCATGTGAGACTGTTGAACATCTGCACTCTGTAATTTCTTCCTCTTGCAAATACTTGTCTAAAGGCTTTATGTATGTGCTCACAGTTAGAAGTTCTATGACAGTGTTTGCAGTCTATTCTGCCTATTAATTACCTCCTAAGTTACCTGTCCCAGATTCTTCCACACAAAGTCTTTTATAAAATCTAATTTTTTTTTAACTTATTGCCCTCTAGAGTCTTTATTTTGTAGTCTGTAAGTCTCAAGGTTTAGAATCTTTGTTACTTTTCCTAAAGATATCTTTCCAGGCTTGTTGGCCATTTATATGAATTCCCATAACAATTTTTAAACATCTTTTGAATATTAAAGGTCAGATTCTCACCAGTTTTTCACTATTTGGTAATCATTTATACCTGTATAACCTGAGTATAAGATACCAACATAAACTGGAATAATTTTATAACCACTTAACATTGGATAATTGGCAGTAAATAGTGCGAGGTAGTGAAAATTTAGGTGATAGACATGCAATTATGTTTAAAAAAAAAACAATAAAAACTCTTTCAAATTACAACCATGACATAAATAAAACAAAAGAAAACCACAAAAAACAAAAAAAAATCAATGAGCTTTAAACTACCCTTCATTGTCTTTTAAAGTACTAAGTAAAAAGAGAAACCTACATCATCCCTTCAGTGCCAAAACACCTGAGCTGCATTACACAATGGAGATGATGGTGATTTTCAAAACCAAAGATACAATATTGCCAGCTCTTTTTAGCTCATGTCAAAATAGGGGTTGGCTAGATTGAAGGTCCCACTAGATTTCAAACATTGCTGCTTATTACAAAGAAAGAAGAGAGATTTCATGGTTGCTTTGGACCTACAAGCCTAAGAAAAATAACCACAAAATAGTGATTTACACCATAAAATTAAAATAGATCACTGCAGAAAAAAAGAAAAAAAGAAAAAGAAAAAAGTTTTTCTTGGGGCAGAGGGTTGGGGTTTTTTGATTGGTTGGTTGGTTTGTGTCCCCACATTTGGATTGGGATTTTTTTTTCCTATTTTTGTGTGACAAAAAAGCAACTGCTTTTATTAGTTTTCCAATGTTCCCCTTTAGCATGTACAATAACTAGGTAAATGTTTTCACTAAGAACATTATAGAAACATGAAGAACTGAAATTATGAGAGTGAAAATAAAAATAATTATTACATAAAAAAATACCCCAGTGATAGTCAGACTGCACCACTAATTTCTGTTGTTTGTTCAGTGAGAAATTCTGAATCTGAAATATTCTGGTTTGAAATACTGTTGAAAGTGCCAGAGCATATTTTGCATGTACAATGGAGCACTCCAGAATCTCAAGCATCTGACTCAGAATTTAGCTCCAGCTTGATGCATAGTTTACTACCTAGAGACTGTGGAGAATTTTGGCATTTGTTTACTGCAGTTTGGACAGAGCATCTCTAATTTCCACTAGTAAGCAAGAGTCTGTCTGTAAGTGACCTTTCAAATTAATGAAATGGCAGGAAATAGACAAATAAATGACTACGATCAGAATGAAACCGCTATCTCTTATGAGATGGAGGAATATAATTTTAGGGAAAAATTTACATTCCACAAATGAGATGTTTGACGCTGATTAGCATTTACAGGGAACCATATATGTGAGCAATTTTTCCAGGAAGTAAAGAGAAAGTTATGGCAAAGAGCCAGCAAGCTGAAAAGATAGAACAGCATGGAGGCAAGATTACTAAAATACCAGCTATGAAGAAACCCAAAGAGAGGAAGCATTAAGACTATAAAGAGAATAGCAGGACTAGAAGGCAGGTAGCAGGGAGCTGACATAACGGGAGGAAGAAGTTGTCCATACCATGGAGTTCCACATCAGGAAGAATCACATAAGGATGTTGATTGTGATAAGTAGAACTTCTGTGGTACTTAGCTGCAAAAATCAGAAACAATAATCAGTGGCACGCAAGATTTTGGTAGCTAAAGCTATAAGACAGAGGTGTGTTAGAAGAAACACACATGCAAAAAAAAAAAGAGAAATATGAAAAAGGTCAGGCCATGTCCCCACTGATGTTCTGACACCATCTATGTCCTAGTGTTCATTGATAAAATTACCCTTTTTATTCCGTAAGCAGGCGAATGAATCTGTATAGGATGACATTTCTGATATGTGAATACATGACATATGCAAGGATAGGACAGGATACAGTAGTGGAATTCAAGACAATATTTATTTTTGCAGAATAAAATACCTAAAGTCTTTACCAAAAACTACTCTGAGAAAACTGGGGCTGTTCAGTGTAAAGAAGAGAAGGCTACATGCAGACCTCATAGCAGCCTTCCCATATCTGAAGGGGACCTACAAGGATGCTGGAGAGTGACACTTCATTAGGGACTGTAGTGATAGCACAAGGGGTAATGGTTTCAAACCTAAACAGGGGAAGTTTAGATTAGATATAAGGAAGAAGTTCTTTACTGTGAGCGTGGTGAAGCACTGGAGCAGGTTGCCCAAAGAAGAGGTAGGTGCTCCATCCCGGAAGTGCGAAGCAGCCCTGTTCATGGCAGGGGGGTGGAACTAGATTGTCTTCAGGTCCTTTCTAACCCCAACCATTCTATGATTCTTTGAAATGCTTAAAGTGATTTACCCATCTCTGAAAGAAAACCCAGGCTCCTCCTCAGGAAAAGAAAAAAAAATAACAAATAAAAACCAGCAACCAACCAAGCAAAAAACCAACCCAGAGATAAAGTCAGAATATAAAATTAAATGAAACAGCTAAGAAATGTAGGATGCTGAAGACTGCCTAAAGCAGCAGGGTGCCCAGAGCCGCGTTTGACTACATAGTTTCAAAATCATTGCAATCTGATATTTACAAACAATTCAAGAGCAGTACCTTTGCAGCACTTGTTACTTCCAATTTCTGTGACAGCAGGCTGATCCTTTGCTAGTTTATAAGAAGCGACATTTTTTTCAATAGGGTTGTTGGACTGGGTTTAAGAACCTCAGTTTTTATTCAGTGTACACAATTTCTGACTACAAAATGTACACAATGTTATTTTTAGGTGTTTCAGAATCCTTAGGACTACAGATCTCAGCATTCTGCTAATCCCAGTGACATAGACTTTATTCCCAAATGATGTGATTACAGAAAGTGAAAGAAGTGGGGACTTACGCTATCCCTTTTTTCCATACAACACAAAAAAAAATAGGGGAACATTTAGTTGTCAGAAAATGAATCTTTAGCACTTGAAATATACATCTCAAGGGTTATTTATATTTGTCTAATGACAGAGCTAAATTGTAGAAGTCTACATATGAGTCACTCACTTCAGTACAGAGAAATAGGCTATTCTAGGGCACAATTCACGTCAACATAAAGCAGCTGGTTAAAGCAGATCAGTGGTATTACACTTATTTTACATAATTACTTTTTTATTTTCACAGGGCCTAAGGTGAAGAGTTCAGATGTTTGAAGTAAATCCCACTCAGCCTGTCTCATATAGGACATTCCTACCAGATGCCTGGTAATATAGTAGGGAAGAACAAGTGCCTCTCTCCTCCTCAAACAAAGGACAAATACTAGTAAGCCTCATTTTTCACATGTAGCCTCTTGACAGAAGATATTTGCAAGACACAGCTGCTCACTCTAAACCAAAGCATCTTTTTCTCATCAGGGAGAATTATGAGATCAGGTGAAAATGAAAACAGATGCCACAACTGTCAGCTTTCTCCAGATTCTTCCTTTCCACCTGACCCATCTATCACATCTATTGATTAATTATTTTATCAGATTCAATGCTGACATCAAATGCACATTTTGTGTACTTGCCATGTGCTGTTTCTAGATTATTCCTAGCAGACATGTCCATATGATCCAGAAACCAGGCACCATTTTGTAATCTGACTGATGCTCAAGACAGAATGGTGCGTGCTTGTCTGTGAGCAAAGCTGCAACATCAGCTGGGGGGTCTGCACAATCTACTGCAGTGGTGGCCAATGCCTCCACCCAAATGGAGCTGCTGAAGGGAAGAGGCTATAGGACAGACCTGAGACTGCAGGAAGTGCCCAGACCCTTCTCCTGGGGCAGGGCTAGTTGATTCTGGAAAATCGACAGATGGCTACAGGATTTGTTCCACAGGCAGAAGTTTGGCTACTTAGACCTGAGGACTGGCTTTGAGAAGAACCTGCTCTGATGGGGGCTGATGTTGTTCCATCTGTCAGAGAAGAAGAAGAGCATCCTTGGTCATCAGCTTGCCAAACTGGTGAAGAGGGCTTTAAACTAAAGTTGCCAGGAGAGAGGATCCATTCCAATCCTACCAGTCTGATACCAGTCTGATGGCAATGCCAGAAAGAGATGACAAGAGCCTGGAGAGGCATCACAGATCAGCAGGAGAGCACCTGAATAGTAGCACAAAGGAATTTCCACCACTCCAGCCAGTACGCGTCATCATTGTTGGCCCAACTTAAGTACCTGTATGTTAATGCAGGTGGCATAGGAAATAAACAAGCAGAGTTAGAGATGTGCACAAGCCTCCAGGGCTTTGGTGTTATTGGCATCATGAAGATGTGGTGGGATGTCTCCTATGACTGGAGCTCTTCAGGAGCAGCAGGAAGGGAAGTTGAGGAGGGTGTCACCCTCTGTGTCAATGACCAGATGAAGTGCACAGAGCCCCACCTGGAAATGGAAGAGAAGCCAAATGAGAACTTATGGGTCAGTATTTAAGGGAGGGCAGGGACAGGTAACATTGTAGTGGAAGTCTGCTACAGGCCACCCAACGAGGAAGACCAAGTAGATGAGGTACACCTAAAGGAGGTTATCATTGT
Organism: Pezoporus flaviventris; assembly: GCF_033815535.1. Lineage (NCBI taxonomy): Eukaryota > Metazoa > Chordata > Aves > Psittaciformes > Psittacidae > Pezoporus > Pezoporus flaviventris. The sequence continues at coordinate 3,494,312 of NW_026892616.1, read as the reverse complement.
GTAAGTCCAGTCAGTAACTCAGAACCACGCAGTAGCCAGCTCACTCCCCATGCCCCTCCCCCCCCCGCCCCCCCGCACTTCCTCCCCACAGCTCCTGGAGGGATGAGGAAGAGAACTGAAAGATTGTAACTCCCATGGGTTGAGATAAGAACAGTCCGGTAACTAAGGTATAACGCAAAACCACTACTGCTACCACCAATAATAATAATGATAAAGGAAATAAAAAGGGAAGAGAATACAACCGCTCACTACCCGCCAACTGATACCCAGACCAACCAGAGCAGTGATCAAACCCTTCCGGGTAAGTGCGCCCAGTTTTCAATCCTGGGCATGGTGTGCTATGGTGTGGAATGCCTCTTTGGCTAGCTTGGGTCAGGTGTCCTGTCTCTGCTTCCTCCCGGCCTCCCCTCCTCCCTGGCAGAGAGTGAGACTCAGAAAGTCCTTGGTCAGAGTAAACATTACTGAGCAACAGCTAAAAACATTGCTGTTATCAGTGCTGTTTGCAGGCCAAAAGTCAAAAACACAGCAGTGTACCAGCTACTAAGGAGAAAAATGACTGCTACTGCTGAACCCAGGACAGGGGTCTACAAGAAAGTTGGAGAGGAACTTTTTACAAGGGCGTGTAGTGATAGGACAAGGAATAATGACTTTGAACTGAAAGATGGTAGATTTAGATAGGATATTAGGGTTACGTTCTTTATTGTGGGGATGATGAAGTGTTGAAGTTCAGGTTGGATGGGGGTTAGAGCACCCTGGTGTTTTGGAAGGTGTCTCTTCCTGTGGCAGAGGGGTTGGAACTAGATGACCTTTGATGTACCTTCTAACCCAAGTCATTTTATTATATTTGATTCTGTGCTAATTCACTCTGTACTAACCTGTTAATATTTGTACAATTTAGTTTCTTTTCCACCTGGTGTGTCCAGTCATAGTCAGTTATGGTTTCCACCACCATTAGATCATAACTGGTATAGATAAGCAGGTAGTTCACATACAACTTTATATACCAGTTTTATGTCCTGTGGTTTTGCTTTATACTTCCTCTAGTTTGCTGAGAGTCATACCTTCAGTAAAATAAAACATGTCTGAAAATTTGATGTGCAATCTATTTTTTTTTTTTATTTTTTTCTTTTCAGTGCTGTAGGACTATTTAAAGTCAAGTCAATCTTCAAGAAGAATTATGGCACTATGAATATTTTTCTTGGCTCTCAGACAGTGTGTAAATTTGCTGTAGTTTTCACAAATAGATTATAGGAGAAAGAGCAGCCAGTGAAGGGGTTACCTCTCTCTTACACCTTTGTGAGTGCAAAGATCATTACCAGTTCTGCTGGAGTTCTTCAGAAGTCTAAAGAGACCAATAAAGATACCAGAGCATTTTGGTAAAGGAATGCCTCTTATTTTATGCCTTGTCACTACAGGGGAACAGTTTATTTTATTTTGTTGTACTGCTGCTTGTTTTTTCTAGGATGCCACAAAGACATTATTCTTTTGATGTAAAAGCTTCATTACACAATTTTTTTTTTTTTTTTTCTTTGAGTATGTCTTCTTTTTTCTTCCTGGAATCTTTTGTTACTGCCTGACAAATGTATTTTGTTTTGCTCCTTGGAACATATTGTGTTACAGTTTTGTATTGGAACAGATTGCAATATCTGCCTTCAAGTTTTGTCACACATTATGAACTAGAATAACTCTTGCAGGTTGTGTATCTGCTTTGTCTGATCCTTACCAGCTCTGAAGAAAACAGTGCTGCTGATTACATTTACACCTCAATGGACAATATTGTTCCAGTTCCCGTCGTATACTACTATACTACTCTACTAGAAGATCCGCTTACAGACTCTGCTGGTGACAAACAGAATCAATGCATTAACCTACTAATTACTTGCAAAATTTTCAAATAATCTTCTAGAGGCTGAAAATATTGCATAATTTAAGGGTATTACTTCCCTTGTGTTGAATTAGTATGTGTTACAAAGATGATCTCTTCTGTTTTCTGGGTATGACAACAAGACGACAGAGTGTGTGTGTAGATATATATATATATATATCTGTTCCCTTGTCTTAAATGTTTAGAAAAATTGTGCTAATATCTTGTAAGAGAGAGCTAGGGAGATAGTAAAAATGGTTTTGGTCATACATTTTGTTTTACATAGCTTCTTTCCCTGCTATTTTGGGAGATATTTTTGCATTTCATGTAATAACAACAGCGATGAATCCAGATGACATGGTACTTAAAATTTATCTTTACATTATCATAGAGGTGATTGCTTCTAGTGTGACAAATCATGTTACACCTTATATGTGGATTTCATTCTGCAGCAAATTACTATCTTATGGAACTTTGGTGCTGCATGACTTTAATTTATAAATATGGTCTAAATAATAGGATGCTTTTCAGGCCATTCTGTTGTTGTAGCTTTGTTCTGAATTTTTGTTTAGTGCTGTTTCATATTCATTATTCTACATACTACTTGCTGCATCATTTATTTTAAAAAGTGCTTTCATACTGAACTACAAGATTTGTTTGCAATTCATAGCTCTCTTCTCTTTACCTGTATGTTTGTCTGTTGGTCTATGACTTAGTATAGTAGGACAAACCACTAATAAACCTTTATCAATTTGATGTTGTTATGAGAATTTGAATTTTTATACTGCTGCAATCATACTCTTGGTGGAGCCTTTGTTTTATTTATCAGATTTTGCTATGTATATGCACATTTTTTATAATCTCTATTTTAAACACATATAAGGCATTGTCAGCAGCAGAAAAATGATCTAAGAAACCTTATTGTTTTTCAAAGAGCAGAAATGTGTTGTACACAATATCATAAATATAAAACCATTTGTTTCCACAGCCAAAAATGCATTCTTACACTTATGTCAGTGTTGTATTATGACTATCACTCCCACTTTTAATAAGTGAGAAGTTGCTTCAAAATTAAAAATTTGAATTTTAAAATGTGTCTGAAAGCGCAGAAATTTCTAAGTACACAAAAATAAATTTGCTTTTTACTGTCCACTTATCTACTGAAAGTTATATCAGATGAAAATACTAAAAATACTTGAGGGAAACTAGATACCTAAACCTGTGAGGTATGAAATATTAACTATATGCCTAAAATGTTACCTAATGTTGTTAATATGTGTACTGAAGAGGATAGATCTTCATTTTTTATTCTCACAGGTTTTCTGTTTTGTTACGTGCTGGAAGGATCTGGTTTCTTCTCATTAGGAAAGGAGATTCCTAGCTAGGGTGTAAGTAGTCAGTGAATCAAAAAGCTACTACATATTTGGAAAGATGCTGTAACTACAGTTATTCAGTAATATGAGGTAGAGGAATGTTAAGAATTTTCTACAGAAATTGTTGGGATTTTTTTTTTTTTCATGAAATAATCATGTTCCTGCTGAGATACTAGGAGTACGACGGGATATCCAACAGATTTCAGTGCTCATATATGAATTGGTAAACATGACATTGAATGATCTTCATTGTTTTCATTTGAAATGTTTGATGGAGCATAGAAGTGAGTACCCTAACCACATGGTTAACCAATTGTGGTCCATTTCTTTCTCACTGTCACTGTAGCCTAGTGACTTTATTATGTTATGCAAATGGAACAGCTTCAACAGAAGGGAATGAGATTGCCTAACAGCCACCACCAATGCAAAATGCTCTGTCTGTCTTGGTGCTCTCAGCACTCACTTGGGGAAGAAAAGAAATAACTTCATATCTCCTTTGGCAGTGAAAGCAGACTTGGGTCAAGGATGCTTCTTTGCACAGCAAAAAGCAAGTGTTTTAGACAACCCCAAGATATAAATAATTGATCTTAGAATGAGACACTTCACATTTTAAAAGAAAGCAAATGTCAGAAAAGAGCCACCTTTATTCAGCTTGCTATCAAATTTTCAACTGAAATCTTTGAATATATTTTTTTTTTAATTAGAAGGAATAAACGAATGATAAATTTTACTAGGATTTAAAAGCTGTTTACATGAGATTATGTAGGATCTCTTTGGGACTGGTTTTGACTTTCATAAACTGCCTAAGAACAATGGAAATTGATACAAATTCATTGAAGTGTGAGTGCACTGAAGTGTGAGGAAAGAAGAACCTACATCAATATTAATTTTGGAGGGTTTTTTTACTGCAGAAAGTAGTTAAATCTAAACAGGTTAAATAGGAGCTTTATGTGCTGACTTTTAAAAATGATGCGCCATTTTATCACAGAAATATATACATTAAAATAATACTATTTGTAAAAAAGTAATGTCAGTGGAAACTTTGTACAGGATCCTGACTCAAAGATAAAAGTGTGCGTAGAAAATGGGGAGGAAGAGAAGTAGTCCAAAAAAGCATCTGCATAATTTCAGTCAACGATTGTGATTTTATGAGATGAAAAGTCATCTACTATCAAGTATGTGAACAACAACAAAGCCAAATACAAGAAGAAAAATTAAAGGAGGAACTGAATTTTACATTTTAGGTTGGAGATGTAATAGTGTTCATGCTGTTTCTGCTCATGTGCCAGCTAGTGAAGAATTTCAGTTTTCAGAGTAAGCATAATTCTTTACACTCACCCTGCATTTAGAAGATTGTTAAATATTCTTTTCTTTTTTTGAATATTAAATATTTCAATATTGAAGAGGTGAAATAATTATTTTTGCAGCCAAAAGCATACAATGGATTAGGACATTGGAGGTGACCAGGATATAATACTGGGTCACCAGTTTAAAAAACAAAAGGAAAGTAAAAGCTCTGGAGAAATATCATAAGGAATCCACTAACTAACTTAACTTAGAAATGTGAATGTAAATGCAGCTCTGACCCAGCTGTGAGTATTCTTATGTAGATTTTTTAAGGAATAGTGTCAGGTGGGAAAAATAATATTGATTAAAATAGATATACCATTTGTTATGAAAATATCCCTTAGTTACAAAAAAAATAAAATTAATTTTAAAATTTACAGAATCTTATTTTTTCCCTGCAATTGCTTAAATTATTTTCTGTGTTAATACAACACAGAAACTATATCTTGATGCTGTTATCTTTGTCAGTCTAATTTGTTATGCTTGTATTTTACTGGAAGAATATATGACAAGGCAGTAAGCCTATCACTACACACCCTTTCAAAAAGTCTCTCTCCAGCTTTCTAGTAGGTCCCTTTTGGTGTGCCAGAAGGCTGCTCTATGGTCTCCCCTGAGCCTTCACTTCTCCAGGCTGACCAATTTCAACTCTCAGCTTGTCTTTGTAGGAGAGGTGCTCCAGCCCTCTGATTGTCTTCATGGCCCTCCTCTAGACTTGCTCCAACAGGTCTGCATCCTTCTTTATTTTGGGGGCCCCAGAGCTGAAAAAAGTACTCCAGGTGAGGTCCCACAGAAGCAGAGTAGAGGGGCAGGATCACCTCCTTTGACCTTCTGGTCACACTTGTCTGATGCAGCCCAGGATACTGTTGGCTTTCTGGGCTGCAAGTGCACCTTGACAGGTCATGCTAAGCTTCTTGTCAACCAGCACCCTAAGTCCTTCTCCTCAGGGCTTTTCTCAATCCATTCTCCACCCAGCCTGTATCTGTACTTGTGGTTACCCTGACCTATGTGCAGGACCTCGCACTTGGTCTTATTAGCAGGTGAAAAGTGTAATATATATTTTGTAAATTAGAAATCTAAAAATCAGGTAACTAAGAGTGATCTAATTATTGTAGGCTCCATTTACAGTTAAGGAAGATGCTTCTAAGGAACAATTCAGCCTATTTTGAAGTGGAAGTCTTTGAAGAAAAGAAATCATGATGTCAAATCCCTTTTGTTTTTTATTGACTCTACATGGAGCCACATGTTCAGAGACAGTTTTACATGACTGTCCTCTGTATTTGCTTTTGATAATGGACTTGGTACCTCAAATCTGAAACACAGAAAGAAAGAAGCAAGTAGTCTCTTCAGTCACCTACTGAAATATACTTTAAAATGCAGACATACTTTTCATGTATATAAGCCAAGAAATTTAGGCTGTTTGATAAACAATTCATTGGCTCATGTTCCAAGTCTGCAAATGGTAAATTGGTGAGACTTAGCACAGTAGGCAGTGATGAGAGCAAAAATGTCAAGCTAGATGCATTCATTCAGAGCTCATCTAACAGCAATAATTTTATAATAAGTTCTGTGATACCCTGTTGTCATTTTCACTTGCACCACAGTGTGGTTGCAAAAGAAACTTATAGCAACTTCTCAATCACTCTATGAGAAGTACATGAAAAATAGTCCTTCCAGATGTGCACTGTTTTAGATTTAACAGATTAAAAAGAGAAAGAACAAAAACGAAGATACAGAGTTACATGCCTTTTATTATCTGTGGTTTTCTACAGTGGAGAAGTTGCTGTGAAAAGTAGTCATATTTTGTCTTCCCATTTGATGCAAGGGAATAGATGTGTTAGGGTAAATTTTATCCTTATTTTATTGTAAACTAAACTGCATTCTGGGTGAGACTTTGTCTCTCCAGTGACTGTAAGAGAGTTACTAACTCAAGTGTGAATTTCTGTTCTTGACCCATCTATATTCATCTGAATCACAGAATGTTTGATGTTCTAAGGGATCTCTGGAGATTATCCGGTACAAATCCCCTGCTCAAACAGGGCCACCTACAGCCAGTTGCTCAGGATTTTGTCTAGTTTTTTAATATCTCCAAAAACAGAGACTCCACAATCTCTCTGGGTACCCTGTGCCAGTACTTGCTTATCTTCACAGTATAAAAATGTTTACTGATGTTGAGATTAACAATAATATGTTTCATTTTGTGACCATTATTTTGTGCTCCATCCTCTTTAAACACTCCCTTAATGAGATATCCCTTGAGCCTCATCTTCTCCAGGCTGAACAATTCCAGCTCTCACAAACTTTCCTTATACAGTGGTGGTCCAGTCTCTTCATCATCATTGAGGCCCTGTGCTGGACTTTCTTCAGAGAAAGACTCATGCAAATCTGATAAACAGAAAGGAAAAAATTCAGATATGCCAAGAGAGCCTGTTGATTAAAGGTCATCTTTTCTTGAACATTCTACCACCAAAGAGGGTCTGTATTCCAGATACAAATAACTTCAAAGGTTGTTGTAGCCTTTGTGGATCTAAGCACTCTCATTTTCTTTTTCTCCTTCTCTTTGTCCTTTCAACAGCTTTTATCTTTTTTTATTCACCCTTTTTTTTTTTTTTAACAGGTGCAGTTTCAAATTTATCTTTCACAGTTGGTTCATTGACTTACCTTTCAATTTGGACTTACCTTTCAATTTTACCTTGCATAAACAAATGACATTATAGTGTATTCCTAGACTTTCTGAATAATTTTCTCTTTAGGCTCATTTCTGGCTTTACATTTTTGAAAGATGCAAATCTTTAGCCCACAAAGCATTACTGTGTTGATACAGAGTATAAAACATCCTAATTATATCTTTCAATTTTTTTATCTGAAAAAAAAAATGTTTATGTGAAAAGCCATATTTTCTATGGCTAAGTTCTTACATATGTATTTATGGTGATGAGAGTGGGAAATAACAGTAATTCCATCACTTATGGTAGAAGTGAGGAGCACTGAGCTGTTACAAAATTTCTTTATTCATTGTCTTTGTGCTTTCATGGTATAAGAGCAGAGTTGGTGTATTTGGTCTGGCTGGAATTGAGTTAATTTTCTTCATAGCAGTATATATGTTGCTGTGGTTTGGATTTGTGACTAAACCAGTGGTGATAACACAGCAGTGTTTTGGCTGTTGCTGAGCAGTATTTGCACAGCATTGAGATTTTCTTCCCACCACTCTGCAGCAAGTTGCCTGAGGATGTACAGAAAACTGGGAGGAGACACAGCTGGGATGGCTTACCCAGATTGGGCAAAGAGATAATCTATATCATGGGACAACATGCTCAGCAGTAAAAGCTCAGGGAAAGGAGGAAGAAGAAAGAACATTTGGGGTTATGGCTTTTGTCTTTCCAGGTAAGGTTACACATGCTTTCAGGGCTAAAATGGCTACACATCTGCCTAACAATGGGAAGTAGTGTATGCCTTATTTTGCCTTGCTTGTTCAGACATCTTTGTTTCACTTATTAAACCCGTTTATTTTGACTCACCAGTTTTTGGCTTTTGCTCTTCCAATTCTTCATACTTAATGAGGAAGCAACAATGTTTAACTGCTGGCCATGGTCAATCAACTACAGTTGAGAAGGCTGTTGCCCCACACATATCTCCATTACCCTTCTAGAGGCCTCCTATCTATAAATGTCTCAAAAGGCATTTTCTGAAAGTATGTCTGAAGGAAACAACAAGGTGAGGATAGGTGTATCAAAGCCAAATTCAAGACTTAAGAAACCCAAACCTTGAATTCTGGAACATTCAGTGCCCTGATGCAAACCAAGCTGCAAGCCTTTTCACTCTAAAGTGAGTAAAACTAAAAAAAAAAAAAAAAAGGTGTACTTAATGTTCCAGATACATATTAAACTTTCTGGAGTTCAAATACCATTCTACATACATGGTAAAAAAATGTTATCCCTAGTAAAATCTGTAGCAAAAATCTTACATAGAATTACAACAACAACAACAAAAAAATCTAGTACAAAATATAAATTTTAACATCTTTCTTTTTATGTAGTAAAATTTTATAAGGCCAGTACAACAACAACAACAAACACCAACAAAAAAGAAAACTCCAAAATATCCAGAGCTGTTAAAAGAAAAACATAATAAAAGAAAACAAACAGAAATATGCAAACTTTCATTTGTTATATCATTCTATATATTTGAGCAGTAAACCTTGTGCAAACATTTCAAGAACTTTTGGTTGTCTTGCAAGTAAGACAATAGACTTTTCTCATTAGTATTTTCAGCACTATTGCTTCAGTGCCTTAGGAATACTTAAATGTCAAACTTTTGTTTGATGTTATTTTTAATTACTTTTTGCAAACCAAACAAATTTTCACAAAATTATTGAGAGAGGTATTAATCAAAGATTTTATTTTTACTGAAAGACTTTCTTCATCTTTTGTGTCAAAATTCTTATTCTAAAAGGAAATATTCTCAGTATCAAGTATTTACATCTCATGAATCAGGCCTCAACAAATACAGGATTTGGAGTTGTGATATGCTTTGGAGGTGTCATGGAAACTTTTGCTTTGTCACAACTTTGATAATAAGTGCCATGGATTTTTCTAAGCCTAAGGCCTGCAGCAATTAATTAGGAAATTATCCTGTTCCTCTGAAGCCTTGATACAATTGGAGTGGTAGATTTAAGCTGGAGGTGAAACTCTAGCCTATCATGATAAATTAACCATAGTGGTTTTTTAAAACATTGAAGCTAGGGACCACAGAAGGAAATTTCTGTATCAGTGTCTCTATGTCTCATGTTAAAAAATAATTCTTTGTTCCAAATTTTTAAATAGTTTCTGCCTTAATAAGAAGTCTTCTTCGGCATGCATCACTGATAATGCTCTTAGGAGGACTGTTCTGGGTACTAAATGATATCCTACCAAAAATAGTGTTCAATTTACTATGTGCTGTGGGATTTAGCTGGCCTAGATTTAGGTATCTGTATGTGACCTGGATACCAACACAACCACTTTTGTCACTGGAGGACTAGTCAATATGTTCACTGGAGTCCGGAGTTCATTGTACCCCTAAAATAGACACCCCCATGTGATGTCTAAACTCTGTATTTCTAGAATCCATCAATTCTATTGACTAGACCTCCACTGGGCATAGTAGGTGCTTATAGATTTAGGTTACATGTAGACATTTCCACTGTAAACATCTGATATTAGGGATACTTGAATCCCACCTGAATTAGGGTTGATGGAAACTCATTATTTTTAGTTCTTCATTTGTGAGCATAGCATGTTTTGAATATGTTATTTTGAATGCAAGAAAGGGAGCAGGGGGAAGCCAGGTGGAACTGAACTGCTGGTAGTTTGGCCACTGGAAAGGAGTATTTCTAGCTCCATGGCACAGACATCTACCCCTGCTACAAGAACAAAATATTATATATAGAATCATAGAATAGAATCATAGAATAGTTAGGGTTGGAAAGGACCTTAAGATCATCCAGTTCTAACTCCCCTGCCATGGGCAGGGACACGTCACACTAAACCATATCACCCAAGGCTTCATCCAACTTGGCCTTGAACACTGCCAGGGATGGAGCATTCACAACCTCCCTGGGCAACCTATTCCAGTGCAGGAAATTTCCCTAACAGGAAAGAATTTCCTCCTTATATCCAACCTAAACTTACCCTGTTTAAGTTTTAACCCGTTACCCCTTCTCCTGTCACTACAGTCCCTAATGAAGAGTCCCTCCCCAGCATGTCTATAGGCCCCGTTCAGGTACTGGAAGGCTGCTATCAGGTCTCCACGCAGCCTTCTCTTCTCCAGGCTGAACAGCCCCAACTTTCTCAGCCTATCTTCATACAGCAGGTGTTCCAGTTCCCTGATCATCGTTATGGCCCTTCTCCGGACTTGCAACTTGCAACAGTTCCATGTCCTTTTTATGTTGAGGACAGCAGAACTGCACACGATACTCCAAGTGAGGTCTCACAAGAGCAGAGTAGAGGGGCAGGATCACGTTCCTTTTGGTCATGCTCCTTTTGATGCAGCCCAGGATACGGTTGGCTTTCTGAGCTGCAAATGCACACTGCCAGCTCATTTTCATTTTCTCATCGACCAGCACCCCAAGTCCTTCTCTGCAGGGCTGCTCTGAATCTCTTCTCTGCCCAGCCTGTAGCTGTGCCTGGGATTGCTGCGACCCAGGTGTAGGACCTTGCACTTGCCATCGTTAAACTTCATGAGGCTGGCATCAGCCCACCTCACAAGTGTGTCAAGGTCCCTCTGAATGGAATTCCTTCCCTCCAGTGTATCAACCGAACCCCACAGCTTGGTGTCATTGGCAAACTTGCTGGGGGCGCACTCAATCCCACTGTCCATGTCACCAACAAAGATGTTAAACAAGACCAGTCCCAACACCGATCGCTGAGGGACACCACTTGTTACTGGTCTCCAGCTGGACACTAAGCCATTGACCACAACTGTTTGTGTGCGGCCATCCAGCCAGTTCTTTATCCACCGAGTGGTCCATCTATCAAATTGATGTTGCTCCAATTTAGAGACAAGGATGTCATGTGGGACAGTGTCGAAGGCTTTACACAAGTCCAGGTAGGTGACATCAACTACTCTACTCCATCCATCAGTTCCGTAGCCCCATCATAGAAATCCACCAAATTGGTTAGGCAGGATTTCCCACTTCATGAAGCCATGCTGGCTGTCACCAACAACCTCATTGTTTTTCATCTGCCTTAGCATGCCTTCCAGGAGAATCTGCTCCAAGATTTTGCCAGGCACAGAGGTGAGACTGACTGGTCTGTAGTTCCCCGGGTCATCCATTTTCCCCTTCTTGAAAATGGGGGTTATATTTCCCTTTTTCCAGTCATTGGGAACTTCACCAAACTGTCATGATTTCTCAAATATGATGGACAGTGGCTTAGCAACTTCATTTGCCAGCTGCCTCAGGACCCGCGGATGGATTTTCAGGACCCGCAGATGGACTTAAACTGTACATGTTAAAACTAGAAATATTTGCTAGTTTCTGTGCCTCAGTACACATCCTGCTTCCTGAAGAGTTCTTTAAGCAAGTTCTATAGTTATTTGCTAGGTAGCTACGATTAAACTAGGACTCTTGGTTCTATGTCTGCACAGAATACATTAGGCTATTTTGCCCATTAGCCTGTCCTGTCCCTTTTACCTTCAATATGTCTGTTACCTTATCTATGCACTCTATCACTTGTATTTTTTCCAGTTCTGATCTTACCCTTCTGTTCTTCATTTGGACACAAAGTTGCACAGCCCTTGGCTGGGGTTCACTCTGGTCTGCTTGGTCTTCCATGACTGCATACACCAGATCCAGTTAATCAGCCAGGTGAAGCTACATGACAATACGGAGAGAGCAGGTGAGTTGCTGAAAACAAGGGATATGTATCAATATGGTGGAGAAACTTGAAACTTGTTTCTCATTACATTGTTTAACTCTTTTGATACTCAGTGAGAGTTAACATGTTTTCTTTAGTATGAAGATATATATTTCTATATCTTCTACCAATTCTAAGAACTGTTTATCTGAACTGGAAAATTGCTCAGCATGCATGTTTCCAGAAGTCACATTTTGCATTTGCAGATAAACATTAAACAGTCCTTCCTACCTGAGAATTTTCTCCATTGCAGGGGTGAGGAAAGAGTGTCTCATCACAGTCTTACAATGTTTATTCTGTTGAGTAAAAGTTCAACAACAGAAGTCGTGATTCTCTAAGATTCTTAATTTTTGTAAGTAAAAAGTAAAATTCTCACACCTGATCTCAACAACAGATTTGACAGTGAAATCCAAGTGTATCAGTTTCCTAAACAATGGACACACAAAAAAAAACAAACAACACAGATTTAATTTTATTGGTTTTAAACTGAACATATTGAAGATAGGGCATTAAAAAGATGGGTTTTTTTCTGTATGATATGAGAAGCCTTCAATTTATGAATCTTATGTCAGCAAATATGAGAGGAAAAATAAATTTGCCCTGTAATATTTTTAAAGAAAGTATAACTATTTTAGCTGTGACTCTTTAAAAAAATTGTATGAACCAGAACTGAAAACTGCTTGTGGGCAAACATTTTTTGCCAAATTATGAATAGCTGGAAATTGGGTTGCACTATAGAAGGTTAAGATCAGAGTAATTTTCCATCATTAGTACTTGCAGTGGAAATCTGGATGTAGAAGAAATGCAATAGTTAACAAATTCTGCCATGAAGCCTTGCTCTTCACAGGTGGCACTGGTATCATGAGTGTGCCACTGGAGGGGACAGCTCTCTGGCTATATCTGCATTTCCCATTAGAGAACTGGAATATGAGGATAGATCTTAGATATTTCAGGATCAAGGATGTGTTCCTGCACATGCATCTATCAGCTGTTACCATATAATCCTGATGATACCAAGGTTGAGAATAAAACTTTGACTATATCATTTATATAGAAAGAATGCTGACAATGTCAAAATAAAATAGGAAGTTCTGGCTTTATTACTGATATGAACATAACCTTTTTATGAAGGACAGTGAGACCAAGCATTGGAGAAAAGCTTTGGCTGTGTCAAATAGTTGCTATGGAACACTGGCTCTACCAGAGATGAGGCTGGAGCTCTGGCTACGTCAGAAATAATGATGGCACTCTAAGTATATCAGTGTTTGCCTCTAACATTTGGCTATATTAAGGATAGCCAGGAATGGACACCTGGCTTTTTTAAAAGTGGGCGTAGAGTCCTGGCTATGTCAGTATTTTTTTAGAGTTAATATTTTAACATATAGAAGGATGAAATTTCCAATATAGCTGTGATTTAACTTGAATGACAGATGAAAGCATAGATTTTTAAAATGCTGCTTATAATTGATTGATCTCTGATCCTATCACAGATTGGCAACCACCTTTGCCTAGAATCAACACTGATATGTCTCTTCACATGTCAGAAACATGAATAAAACTATATCTATACAAGAACTCTTGATAGAAGCCACTCCTCCATTATTCTATTTCTCTAATATATTCATAGAAATAAGAGATAAATAGGAGGAAGTGTTTTCTTTTGTGTGTGGTTAAAATGCCATGCTAATCACAGCAGATGTTATTCCTTATAAAGATTTATCCTTTTCATTTGTCTAAATCATACACATGTACCAAGTTATGTTAAGTAACACAAAAAAATCTGATTACATTAGTGGTCATTTAGTGTTTTTTCTGTAAGAGGTGATAATGGCTATATATTGTAAAATGGAATGGACTCAGAGATGGGCATTTGAAAATCTTTTCTCTGCTGGATTACTTGTTCCCAGAGAGCAGCAGGATGCTCTTAAAGTGCATTAATTTTGTCCTGGTACTGAACTAAAAATGCATTTATTGAAAAAGTCTTAATAGAGTTCCAAGTTTTGTTATGAAAATCTCTCTATGTCTCTATAAGTAATGGAAGTCTGCATATGTGAAAAAAAAAAACAACCCAGTTTTGTTAAAATTATCCAAAGTTCTGATCTGGTCAAGATTATAAAATAGTCCTAGGCATTTTGCATATAAAATAACATCTGTGCCTAACTACTGTTGGGGAAGACAGATTATGAAAGCTTATGCTATAGAAAATCTGTAATAGAATTCTTTGTAAGTCAGTAGTGGTTTCTAAATGAGAAAGAAAGATATCATACTTTTTTAAAAAAAAAGTTAAATATGTTCTTATATGAAACGTGAATGAGTCTTTTCTAGGTGAAAAAAAAACAAAACAGAGTAGGTGAGTTCTGTTACTTTTTATTGTAGTTCTTGTCATAGATTATGACCAAACAACTCTAAATACTCAAATTGTATGTAATCTGAGTATTTAAAAATATTTTTGAGTATATAAAAAAAAATATTTTTGAGTTTTCCAAAAGTTTGTGATATTTTTTCAGTTGCAAATAATTCTCGCCATAGTTACAGCAGAAAGTATAGTTGTGTCCTTATCAGTTAAAACTAGTCAGTGATTTTGCCTGATAATCTGTGTAAGAGGTAATTATGGGCCCCAACCCTTAAGACCTTATTCTACTTTACCTGTATGCAGCCCTCCTCACTAACTGCATCAGTCAGTGATGGACTGGCCAGAGCTCAAATGCAGATGATGTTTGGAAGCAAATAATCTGTCCAGATGTAGCTGAAGAAAAGGTACTTTTCCCTGATGAGGGGAGGAAGATCACATAAAATTTTCTTGTTATTGGGAAATACCTGTTTCTCATTTCAATTGTTATTAGAGAAATAGACATTGTGTATGTAAGTAACTGAATTTTGAAAAGTGGTGGTCAGATCTATGTCAGATGACATTGTACTGCATTACATACACTCAACCAGGCAACGTTTTAAATTGTAAAGAAAGCTGGATCTGATGTACTTGACGTGCCCTTTTAAGAGTCACGCTTTGTACTTTATTAATTAATACTCTGAAGTTGTTTATATTTAGCCATCAGCTCCATCTGGGCCAGCAGCAAAACACCTTATGAAGGCACAGATAATAAGCTTTTATACTTTCATACAAATGAATAGGGTTTTGTTATCAGTCTGTTTGCAAGTCTGTTCAGACTTTCAGATGGAGATAGAGTGTGATACAGAAGAGTAAATATGGAAACAAGTGAAAGTTTTCCTTCCTTTTATAATGAAACAATGGGGTGAAGTTGGAGGCAAAGAGGAATTCTCCAACTCATTGATACCTAACAGTCACTGCAGAAATTCTTTCTCAGCAGTTCTGCATTTCTGCATGGATAAAGCTTCAGCATTCTGCAGCACATAGGTTAAAGGACCATTAATTACAGCCTTCTCCTGCATTAGATGCAAACACTCCATCTGCTCTTACTCCTGAGGACTGCACTCTGATTCTATATCAGCTATGGAAGCTATGGACAGACTCTTTACATACTTCTGAAAAAAAAAAAAATATAAATCTTTCCAAAGACTTTTGTGTGATCCTTAAAAATCTGACTATACTTTGCCTTTAACATGGAATCATGACTAAGCTGCATGTTTTGGGCTAGTTTCAGGATACATAGATTTCATTTCCTGAGTTCAATACCCAAAGAAACTGAGTACAAAACCTTTATTTTCTGAATGATAGGATGGCTAAAATATATAAATGAAAACTGTTTATGCTGAGCCATGATGATCTCTGTGCTCTTTGCCTTACCACACTTATCTAAAATAAAATTGCATATTATGTTCTACTGTATATTATATATATTATGAAGATACTCAAGTGTTTTCAATGACAATTCCCATTTATCGACCAACCTGTGTTTATATGGCTGCAATGAAAATTTGGAAGGGAATAGAAAAAAAAGTTAAAGTTACAGTTCTGATATGAGTTGATAGGAGTTTATTTTGTAAGCATTAGAAATTAAAGAGTACACACACATGCACAAAAGAAAATTACAGCTTGCCTGTTGAGGAGACAGTTCAGCTGGCAAGAAAAATAAAAACCAATTGTCAGATGGATTTTTTCTTTTAGCAATTAAAATAAATTATTTGCTGTTGTGACCTCCCTAAAAAAAAAAACTTTTTTCAAAGGAAGACAAAAGAATTCCTAGCAGGAGATAATCAGCATAAATATTAATTTAGTAGTCAAAGACTAAAATAAGACAGATTGATTTATTCATTATATATAGGCAGGTTAAGCCTCTGAGCTCATGTTGTCATTTAAAACCAGCTCTGTCCTTATGTCCCTGTAAAGAGTAATGTTTTGAAAGACATTTTGTATCTAAGGTGATTTTTTTTTTCCTATCTCTTCCTCTGTGTGTATATATGTATATACATGTATGAATACACACACTTTTTTTTTTTCATTTTTTCAAATATCATATACAGTTGGAAGAAGTAAACACTGATCTGACATTGTACACATCAGTACAGTTTGAATACCACAATGGAAGAGAAATTTCTGATGGCAATTATAGGCAGTTCAAATCTATTTTTTTTCATAATTAATTAAGAAAAAAAGGAGGAAATGTTATAAAACTTTACCAAAAAAAAATCCTTATTAGAAATTAAACACTGTTGGAGGATTTTATTTAAGAATCTGTACAGCCTACCTTCTGACATCTCTGTTCTCTGACCACTCCACAATATTGGACAAGGCTTTGTTTTCTACAGCCATTCACCCAGATGCAGAAGTCTGCATCTTCCTTTTTCTGATTATTTCTTTGTCTGAGTCATATGAGACTTCATAGTTCTGTTTCAAGTCCTGGAACCTTGCACCACAAATTTCCACCCTGAAGCCTTATCCTTTGGTGTTGCTTATCTGCTTTCTTTAGGAGTCATATTCACCTGGAAAAGAAGTTAAAAAATAATGTCTTAACCTTCATTTGTGTTTGGTCAGATCTGAAGAAAAGAGACACAAAAAGGGAACATTTCCCTCTACAAAAAAGGAAAATTTCATAAATCCAAAGTTGAAAATATGTAAATACCCTGATAATTTATTACCAAACTGCAGGATTGCTTAAATTTCCTGATACCTCTTTTTGCTGGTTCCTTCCCCTCAGCCCCCCTTTAATCTTTCTCTAACTTTTTTCATGTACCTACTCCCTGTACTTTTTCATAGTAGCTTGACAACCAAATACTTGCAGAAGCAACTGGGTAATTGTATAATGTCATAAAAACTTTTCATAATTCCTGAATAAAACATACTTTTTTTACTTTATCCAGGACAATCTGCTCAGGCGCAAAGAGAAAACAAGCTGGAAAATGATACAGGACTAAGGGGAGTGTTCAATAGGATTGCATTTTCTGGTGGCACTGAGAACTTATTCTGGCTCAACATGGTTGCTGAATGAGGGAGTGAACGTTGCTCAAGTCAATGATATACACTGTAGCCAGATTAATTTGTCTAATTTTTATCTGTTCAGAGTAACATCCACTTTGTGTAGTGCATGAATTTACACTCTGAGACCAGGGTGGTGCCTGATCCCCAGTTCATCAGTGATCAGTTATTGGTGATGGAAAAAAAATCCCACACAAATAATGTTGAAATATTATCTCTTCTTAATAAATTCCACTATTTTTCTAATACCATACCAGCATACTACAGTAATCAGAATCTTTTTCTAGTTCATTCTTTACAGCCTGTGACAGGGTGTTACTTACCACCTTGAGAAAAAGCTACTTTAAATATGTCAGCACTCCTTATACTGAGTTCTAAATTGCTTTTTCTTCCTTTCTAGGCCCTAGGTATGGTGTTCATTGTTCTGCATGGCCTCTTGAAAGATAATCAGAATTAATAACTTCTGACTATTGTCTTAACTAAGGCTAATCAGAAGCTTTCTGGGTTTAACCCCCAGCCAGAAACCAAGAACCACACAGCCACTCACTCATCCTGCCTCATTGGGATGGGGGGGAGAATCAAAAGAGTGAAAGTGAAAAAGCTTGTAGTTGAGATAAAGACATTTTAATGGTATGGAAAAAGAAGAAAATTGTAATGATGATGATGGTAATAATAAAATAATTAAAATATACAAAACTAGTGATGCACAGTGCAATTGCTCACCAGTTGCCAACGCACGTACAGCAAGTTCCTGAGCAGCAACCCAAACTAGCTTTCTCCCTAGTTTATATACTGAGCAAGATATTATATAATATGGCCCCTTTGGCCAGACTGGGTCAGCTGTCTGGACTGTTCTGCTCCCAGCCTTCTTGCTGGCAGGGCATGAGAAGCTGAAAGTTTCTTGACTCAGTATAAACACTACTCAGCAATGACTAAAAACATCAGTTTATATAAACATTATTCTCATTCTAAAGCCAAGCCACAGCACTATACCAGCTACCAGGAAGAAAATTATCTCAGCCAAAACCAGAACAGAAGCAGATAGTGTCATTTCATGCTTTATTGTTTAAATTCTTCAAAGAAGAAACATGAAAGCCTTTCAACTGGTTTGGTGAACATAGAATCTCATTTCTCATTTAGAAAAAGATATCAAAATATAAAACTGACAGAGACTGTCTGTAGTCAGGGATGGGGACAGCTTTTGGCTTGGGCAGTAGGAAGCTGGGGTTTGCTGCTTTGTATAACGTTACCTAAAAAAATATCTGTCACTTCAGAACTGACAGCTATAAGAGGAAGTATACCATGTAGCTTTGATCAAATTCAATACCACTGAAAAATCCCAGCTTCTACTTTGAAAGATCTTTAGAGATTGTTTCACATTGAGGAGGTGAGAACATTTTATGGGACAGATACTTGAAATGTAGTTCTGGAGCTTTGCCTGAGGCATTGCATTATACAGAATGTCAGAAATTGCAAAGTAAAAATGAGTTCACTAGATGACGCAGGTACCTCACATTATACTTCTATTTACAGCCTATTATTAGTTATACTACTATTATTATTCCTATATGCCTTTGAATTCTGTTTATTCTATTAGCAGGTGAGTTTGATATGCTAATTATCCTTGGATTAAATTTTGTTGTTTTTTTTTTTAAAAAAAAGAAAAAAGAAAGTTTTAGAAATTGTTCCCCCAAAATAATAGGAGAAAAATAACACCTAATATTGAAAAAGATATACAGTCTTAAATGTGTATTAAATAAAATAATATGTGAAGTAAATAGCAATATTTAACAGTGAAAAAGAGAGTTGAAGAATTCATCCATTTCAGATGATGAAAACCAAAAGCAAGAGTTCTAAAGGGTACAGGTTGGGTTGGTTTTTTTTTCCATTTTGCCGCTTTAAACAGAAGTCTTAAATAGTCTGATACACTATAATTAGCATTTTCCTTTCAAGCTAAATACCAGGTGTGAAATCTTCTGCTACATGTAATTATGGCTGTCTTTGAAACTTAGTATATAGAAGGAACACTTGTTAAAGTGCTTTTGAGAAACCCACTTTTTATCCATGCAGGCTATATATGATTTTCGTGTCCATAGATTTGCTCTTACTCCTTTTTAAAGACCTGTGCCACTGCACTAGAATACAAGTAACAATTCAGTAATTGGCTCAATTAGAAATTAGACTTCATTAGAGTAGGAATTTGAAAATTGTTTGTATTCACTTTAAATTTTTAGTAATATCCAACGTATTTTGAGACAAAATATAATTTCATGTCTATGTCTTTTCAAAGCTTTATTTCATAGAATCATAGGATCATAAAATCATAGAAACATAGAATATAAGTAGGATAGAACAAGCTGTTAACAAAAGAAAACATATGATTTTCTGTCTCAACCTTCAGTGAAGATAAATTGAATCATAGTCATAGAATGGTTTGTGTTGGAGGGGACCTTAAAGATCATCTAGTTCCAACCCCTTCCACAAGGCCAAGTTGCTCAATGCCCCATGCTACTTGGCCTTGAGCACTTCTCTATGTTCAGGGATGGGGCATCCACAACTTCTCTGGGCTACCTGTTCCAGTGTCTTACTGCCCTCACAACAGAGAATTTCTCCCTCACATCTCATCTGAATTGTACCATCTTTAATTTTAAAAATGTTAATCTCTTTTCTTATCACTGCACTCCCTGATAAAGAACTCCTCCTTGTATCACAGTATGCTAGAGATTGGAAGGGACCTCAAAAGATCATCTAGTCCAATCCCCCTGCCGGAGCAGGAACACCTAGATAAGGTTACACAGGAATGTGTCCAGGTGGGTTTTGAATGTCTCCAGGGAAGGAGACTCCACAACCTCCCTGGACAGCCTGTTCCAGTGTTCTGTCACCCTCACCGAGAAGTTTCTTCTCAAGTTTAAGTGGAACCTCTTGTGTTCCAGTTTGTACCCATTACCCCTTGTCCTATCCTTGTTTGCCACTGAGTAGAGCCTGGCTCCATCCTCTTGACACTCCCCCTTTATATATTTATATACACTAATAAGGTCACCCCTCAGTCTCCTCCAAACTATAGAGACCCAGCTCCCTCAGTCTTTCCTCATAAGGGAGATGCTCCACTCCCTTAATCATCTTAGTTGCCCTGTGCTGGACTCTCTCCAGCAGGTCCCTGTCCTTCTTGAACTGAGGGGCCCAGAACTGGACACAATATTCCAGATGCGGTCTTTCTTGTTGGCCACCTTTTAATGTTAAAAGGCCACAATAAGGTGTTCCCACAACCTTGACTTCTCCAGTCTATACAACCGCAACTCTTTAACTTGTTCTAGACTTTTGCTCTTGTCTCAAGGAGCTGGGATTTCTGAAGGCTGGGTTGACTGGTAAAAATACGGCAGTGAGTACCTTTGCCTTCCATACTATTTCTCATCAGTTGTCCTGTCCCATTCAGTAGCAGTTCCACGTTTTCCCCAGTCTTCCTTTTGCTGCTGATTTACTTGCAGAGCCCTTCCTTCTTGCCTTTCTGATCTGCCAGATTCAATTCCAGGTCAGCCTTGGTTTTTCTACCTATATCCCCACAAGATTGGACATCTCTTGGTCTACACTCTTGGAAAACCAGAGAAGAAAATTAGAAAAAAATGGGAGAAAGACACCACTGTTCAGAGCCCTAGGGCCATGTTAGAGTAATGTAGTTATGGATAAACTCTTAACAGCACCTAGTGCTAACAGTCTATTGCCTCTGCTGTGCCTGAATCATGCTTGTTTCAGGGGAATAGAAGATCTACAGAACACCCTATTGCCTGATGAAGAGTTTGATCAAGACTGGAAATTTTGCTTCACCAAAGGAAAATGATAAAACTACTGTCACACATTGTTGATTAATACTTTAAATGTTATACTGTTAAAACCAAAAGACAGTTATTGTTTTCTGCTTGTGATTGTTTATTATAAAGCACAGTCATGGTTACAAAGAAAGAAACAGTCTAAAGAAACAAATTCTTAGAATGGCACTATGCCAGAGACACTCCTTTCCAGTTTCTCTTTCTTATACAACTTTCTGCCCCAGATCTTCATCAGGTGTGTGTCATTTAATTTTCTGATACATAATTAAGACAGACATTCAGAACAGATTGGGTTCCCCAAAGAAATTAAGTGTTTTGGTGCCTCAAACTTATATAAACTGTCAGGGGAATCTAACTTAACTGGAATGAACTAGAGGTGCAAATGGTAATTTTTCTGCCACTCTTCTGTAACAACGGAGGATGTCAGTGCTTGTTATATCCCACTCTGTTCGACTTTACATTTTCTACTGAGTATCTGAAATTCTTTCAAGTATCTAGGGTTTGGGGGAGAGGGTGCTGATTTTTTCCCTCTTTTTTATTCCTAATTAGGCATACATTTTAGTTTTTCATGTATCAGAACACAGAATATCCTCTCTCATCAACAAACTCAAAGGGGATTCTTCTTTGCTGCATGCTTCTCACCTGTGTATTCATTCTCTGAAAATAAACTTATTCTAAAGCAACCTCCTCTCCAATGTTTTCTGTATGCATGCACAGTATAATTCCTTTTGTGCTATTGTCCTTTTGGAAAAAATATTTAATTTGGAAGCTGTCTCCAAAAATGAATTGCATTACTTTTTGCATTACATATTAAAGATCTTCATCTTTTTGTCACTGTTTTTTTTTATTATTATTATTCATGGCAAATACTAGGCCTATGATCTTCTCTGGAGGACATCTCAGTGACTCTCAATGATATTTTGAGGAGTTTTATGAATCTGCACTCCGGTTGATTCTGTCATAAAATTACTGAGTTATAAAAGCACTTCTGTGAGGATGTTGAATCCACCACACTTGTCTGAAGGTTCTCATATCCCAGACAGACTTAACCAATTAATGATTTTCAGCTAGAAATATCTTGGGACAATTGAATGACTAAAGAAAAAAAAAAAAAAAAAAGAGGTCTGGAAACCAGAAAAATCTCAAAACAGAATAGAAATAAAAACTCATAGATTTCAAAAACACAGGAAGATGAGGTGGAAACCTCAGAAATCCATACAAACAAAACTGAGACCTGAAGGAAGAAGAGAGAAGTTTATTTCAACAGGAAGACTGAGGGAATCTACCAAAGCAATCAGACATTTCTCTGAGTCTAAGTAATGCTCTGGAACAGTGCAGAAGAGATATGCATGTAGAGACTGCTAAATATCTACATATCTGTAGAGACATGTAAATCTGTACATGTTTGTATGTTTGCGTGCTGCTGAGGGCTATTGTGTTTAATTGTAGCTCTTCATCTGTTTTCTTGTTAGCTTCCCTTTAGGAGGTGAATGCCTAGGAGCATTCGCATCTTTACTCCTATGGTAAAACACTACAAATTGCCTGGAATTTTGGTATTATTCCTGTGACTGAACATCTAGCTGGTGTATCTACACTCAGAGGATTTGTCTTGATTTCTTAAGCTCCTGCAAACTTAAGAGTGCTGCTATTCTATGATTCTGTGCCCAGTGAGTATGGCCTCCAAGGCAATAACTTTAGTATGATCATGAGCAAAGAGCTTTGTCAAGGCTAATCAATAGCAAGTGCCTTTTTGCAATTCAGAGCTGCTCAGAAGAGTCATCTAAGGTCCTCTGCAATATTTCAATAATCTTCGCTTTGCTGGCATCATAGTTTATGCTGTGGTTGAATCAAAGGTAGGAAATATAATTGGTAGAGTCTTTGGTAACCCCTTCTGAAAGTCAATACAAAATGGCAGCAGCTAGAAAAAGCTCTGAGCTAAATTAATTATTACCAACTCCCAAGAGCAGGATAGAGAAATAGTAAAGTTTAATTCCAACACCTGTTAAGACTTTTTTTTTTTTTTTATCTTGCACTTGTGGCAAGCAAGTTTTAAGAGTAATATAAGGAAATTGGGATAATGATTAATACTGCTAAACCTTCTTATTGTCTTTTTCAGTTTTCATTCAGAACTGTGTCATGTTTTAGACACATAACGCCTAGGGAAGAATGTCAACCTCACGTAGTTATCTACATCTGAGTGTCTCAAAGGCTATATAATATTGTTTACTCATCCAATAAAAAAAACCATCTGTACTAGCTCAGGCACAAGGTCAGTTGAGCCAGTATCCTGATTCCATCATGGCTAATTGCAGAACATGAGTAGAGGAAATGGGCAAAGATAAGATGGCTGCTGTGAACATTAGGTGTTAGGTGCTATTTCCTTTGATGCCATAAGAAGCTTCATGTCTCACTTTTGTAAATGGTATTTCAGATGATAGGCTCCACAGCACATTTGTATGACTGATGTTAAATGTTTTTGTGGATATGGGCTTTCAATTTCTTTCATTACCATTTAAATCCTTTGACATAACTTTTGCTGAGGTTACATGTATATACATAAATATATGTCCATTCACAGTACTATAGTGGTTTAAGCCCAGCCTCCCAATTCAGCCATGCAGCCCTCGCTCAGTCTGCTCCCTTCCTCCCCCACTCCGGGAGGGATGGGGAGGAGAATTGAAAGAATATAACTCCCACGGGTTGAGATAAGAACAGTCCAGTAACTAAGGTATAACACAAACCACTACTGCTACCACCAATAATAATAATGATAAGGGAAATAACAAGAGAAGAGAATACAACTGCTCACCACCCGCCGACCCATACCCAGAACGACTGAACAGTGATCTAGCCCTTCCAGGTAACTGCCCCAAGTTTATATAGTGGGCATGATGTGCTGTGTTATGGAATACCTCTTTGGCTAGTTTGGGTCAGGTGTCCTGTCTCTTCTTCCTCCTGGCTTCCCCTCCTCCCTGGCAGAGCATGAGACTCAGAAAGTCCTTAGTCAGAGTAAACATTACTGAGCAGCAACTAAAAGCATTGGTGTTATCAACACTCTTCCCAGGCTGAAAGTAAAAAACACATCACTGTACCAGCTACTAAGAAGGAGCACAATGACTGCTACTGCTGAACCCAGGAGAAGTACTTGATATGAAAGGGGAAAAGTGGAACTTTTTATTAATCTAGGTTAAATATTTTTAAGTTTAAGGTTTTAAAAATGTTCGAGAAGGTAGGCTGACATATAGCATATATTTTCAAACATCTTGTTTGCATATACGTATTCACTCACATATATCTGTGTAATAGATGGTTCTCTTTTCATTATTTCCCAGTAAAGAAACAATTCAGAAAACTTGATCATATAATGCGTATGTTTACCCATAAAGTATGGAATTAACCTATTTTTAGCAAAGCAAAAAGGAGGCTTAGATTTTAATTATATATGGGCATGAATAAGTATTTTGTGGAATAAAAGAAAAAAAAAAAAAACAAACCATAAAGGGATTTTTTGCTTCCTGAGAAGTAATTCTTATTTAGGATAAAAGTTATGTGGCAGGGGAAAAGTGATGATCAAAATTAAAATCCTGATAATGTTAAATTATAAAGAAAATGCTTATTGTATTAGTAAATAATGTAGATAATTAGAATAAATTAGACAAATTTTCCACTGATAATGTATAATTATAGGTCAAAAGGTAGATTAATAAAGTGTTTCTTGTAATAAAACTCTAATGCTAAGAATCCTTTCATGTAAGTTCATTATTATAGCCATTTTAATGTATATAGGCATTTTAATATATAGAGACATTTTAATATATGCTATTCTCTTTAATTGAAAGTTTGTATATACACATAACACACAGTGGTGTTTCTAAGTTAACATCTAACATTTTTTACTCCCAAATCACAAGAAGGCTATGATGAATAACATTGTTACTTCAGAAGCATACAGGATACAAGACAAAGTGATGGACAAAGTTTTTGTGGAGAGAAGTTAATAAAACATTACATTTTATGGCTTGTTCTAGGTAGACATTTTAGAAACATTACTATGTAACATTTTTAAGTGGCATAATTCAATAAGTATTGACAGAATGTTTTATTTTGACATGGTGGCAGAAACAGCATTCTCTAAAGGCAACAAATACTTCCATAATATCTCTTTTATTTTTTATTATACATATATATGTATAGACTTTTTTATATGTAATACAGACTCATGCAGTCTCTTGTTCAATATAATGGAAGGAACTTGGATCGGATTCAAAATATTAACTCAGGATGTGTTTAAGATTCTTTCACTATTCACATCAGATTTTAAATGAAAATGCTTTTCATGCAGGTGTAAATGCTCTTTATGTAGTAGCTTTAATTATTGTATTTTCCTTCACATGGAAAAATTGTGGAATTCATTATATTCACCTAACAGTGATATAAAGCAATTGTATTGACTAGACTGTTCAAGATTAAAAGTATATGTAAACCCTCAAAACATAACACTATATCAGAAAAGCATAATCCCAGCTCCATGAAATTGATAGGGATCTTGCTGTATTTTTTTTTATATGTGTAAATGGAAATGCCACTAAATAATGGTTCAACGAGTAGTGTTTAATAACTATAATCTGTGCTGTATTAATTGATACTTATTTACCCAACACCTAAACATTTATCCTGAATGACTGAATGCTAGGTACTGGCTATACATTAACTATGTTTATAAATATTCAGCATCAAGCATACCTACTTGTATATGTTGGATGATATATGTTACTTAACAATTTACCAAAACACAGCAGTCTATAATCACTGATGAGCACAAAAACGTTCATTAACAATACATAATGGGTGTCAGCATCTTGTCATCAACCAGACTCTGGCAAATGTTTGTTTTTTTTTCACTTTGTAAATACTAAAATAAGTGAGGTTAAATTATTGTATTACAAAGTATTTTAATTTGCCAAAAATGTTTACAACTAATAAAGAGAGTCATACCACATAACTCTGCACTGTACTTATTTTTTTCCATAAAGATATAATATCAATAAATTATTTTACAGCTAATGTGCTAAAACACTGAGCTAAGCATTAAAACTATGTTTACTATAAAATAACTATAAAACTAATTCATAAGAAAACTAAAGTTTTTAGTGCAAATTTGCTATATGTTTACATCATCACTTACAGGAGAAATCAAGCTCCAAAATAATGTTACCTCCAGAAATTGTATGTTTGTTTATTTTTAAAATCTAGTGTGAAATAAGAAGAAACTCGAAGGAAGAACATCGTGTTTTATAATTTCTCATGTAATATGTGTTGATAGAAATATTTGCATCATGTCCTTTAATGTTCTTAAGAAAGAAAAGTAATAAGTAATGATGTTATAAAAATACAGAAATTATAAAAGAAAAAGTCTTAGTCCTGCAGTTTATCTTACAATTTTGGCAATTGAATTCTTTGATAGCAAGTTTATGTCTTTGAATATTCTATGCATAGAAACCTTTTTTAAAAGTGAACAAATTCTTCATGTCTTTGGATTTAACTAAAAGGAATTTTGCTTTTTTTTTTTTTTTTCAAATTGATATACATATTATATAAGCACAAGAATTTTCACTATAATTGTTATACTTGAGGCAGACATCAATATTTCAAAATAGTTTTATTTTTCTATAAACTCTGGAAAATTTAGCTATTTTTCATAAGTATAACTGAGTTGTATGAAATTCTTTTAACCCAATAAAAGGTGAAGGAAGTTACTTTTATAATTCACTTTTAATCTGCAAGAAACAGTCCCTACTTTTTGTGTCAGTAAAACTGTCATCTGATTTCTCAGATTCTTGCTACAATCTTTTCTCTATCAAAAGTAAAGTAAAATCTTTCAACATAGTCATCCTTATGGTATTCAGTGAATCTTTTCAGTTGAAACTAAGGAAGTTGAAAAGATAACCAGTATAAAAAAGCATTATATTTTTAAACTCCTTGTTGTAAAATGTAATGATACTGGAGTTAAGTTGCCTCATTCTGGGCCTGAAAACACAGGTTTAAATTATTTTCATTGCCCAAATGAAGTTCGTGTCATACTATCCTCACTCACACAAGAAGATACCCACAAAAAGATACCACAATCTCATGTTATAGGGTACATGACAGAAAGTGGTAGAAGAAATACTGTCAAGTCACCCTCCGTACAGACCTTACAGAGACAAATAGGATGGAATTAATCTGATTTGGTGTAGATATTTGTGATACAGATACCTACAAATGAGATAATTATGCTAAGCTGTATTTATAAGCAATAGAGAGAGATGACTTCTCCAGGTCATTTCTCTTTGCATTTCAAGGAACTGTGTGATAAAATAAAGCCTTTTTGTCTCTATTGACTGCATAAAGAGCTTAGAGTACCAGCTTCTTTTCAGATAAATGTATTGGAGATACCTATATCTCATTAGGTGAACCCCATGAAAATAGTTAAATATCCTTTTGTCAAGATATAGAAAAAGAAGTGAACATGGTACTTATCTAGCAGTTCATCATTATCGGATGTGAATAATTTAGACTTCATTTCCTACCTCACTGAATATAAAATAGATTTGTGGTTTACAAATCCGTAAATATAGTTTTTGTCACATGCATGGATCTACACAATCATGTAGTCAAAATAGCTAATAATAACCATAGAATGGTTTGGGTTGGTAGGGACCTTAAAGGTCATCTAGCTCCTACCCCCTGTGGGCAGTGACACCTTCTACTACACCAGGTTGCTCAAGGCCCCACCCTCCTGGCCTTCAACACTTCAAGGGATGGGTCATCCACAACATCACTGGGCAACCTGTTCCAATTTCTCACTACCCTTGCAGTAAAGAATTTCTTTCTAATAACTAATCTAAATCTACCCTCTCTCAATTTAAAGCCATTCTCCCTTGTTCTGTCACTGCATGCTTTTATCATCATCTTCAAATCAAATGCTTTTTAAAACTGTATTTAAAAAGAATTTTTAAATCATTCTGTTTAACCAATTTGAAATAAACTTCATCTTTCTGAATAATGAAGACAGGTGTCTCTGTAAAAACAGATCTACTGTTTTCCTTCTCCATCTACAGCTAGTGTTAGCAGAACGAACAGTTATTATAAAGTAGGTTGCCAGATGACATTCATCCATATGCAAAAGAAATATTATCTTCTATCAGTGCTAAAAGGACCCATGCAGTAAACAACAAATCATGCCTTTTTAAAATAGCAAACACTAATTCCACTAATTCTGCTAATTTGTTAGCAGATTTATTGCATAAGTTTTTCCTTTAATTTTGTATTTCAAAATATTTTTTAAATATATCTTATTATTTTTATATAGTTATTTTAGAAGGATAAATTATATCTAAATAGATTTCTTTCAGAAAAGAAGATATATAAGCCAACAGAAGAGTTAAGGTTAATAAAGACAGCATTTAGTAAATTGAAATCTTCCTGTAGAAAAATTGTGACAGTGGTGGCCTTTTGTCATGAGAAATCAGAGAACCTTGACGCTGCGTCTAGATGTAATAATTTTCATCTGCTTGGTCTCTCAGGAGAAAAGAGAGCTGAAGGTTATATTGAAAAGCCTATTAAAATAATTTTCACCAAATTAAATTAACGAAGACATTCTGAAGTTTTGGGTTTTTTTTTTTGTATATTTTGTTTATTAATGTTTAACATTATTATTTCTTTGGTTTTTTTTAAGTTACTAGATATAATATGGTTTTGGGTCACTAGTGGAAGGGAGAGGAAAATGTCAACAGTCTCCCCAGATTTATCAACTAATAATCCAGTGTTATAACAAATATCATGGTCATATACTACTGACTTTTCAAGACACACAGTGTTCCCATTTCCAGTTCTCTGAAGCGTTTGTGGCTATCTGACCAGCACTGCACAGTTTTTTTTCTCCAGTCATTCTGAGGAGAAGTCTTTCAGAGATTGCCTAATGAACCCTGTTGAGGCTAGTGTTAAATGAAAACTAATAAAGCATAGAAAAGCCAAATGATTTCTCTTTCTACATTACTGCCCAAAGCTTACAATGAAAGAAGACATTTCATTAAAGATGAAAAAAAAAATGGCAATAATATGATGCCAGGTATTTTATGCCCTTTCTTTCAAACTGGATTTTGAAATTCAAAGAGCACTTGCAGAAGTTATTTTTATTCATTCACGTTTTTCATTCTGAGACATTAAAAACTTGTTTCCTATAGCAGACCAGTAAGCCAAAGGTATATTTTAAAGGATCCAATAAATCCCATAGACTAAAAATGATTATTGACTTTAAAGAGATACACATAATTAAGTCCTTTATTGGATTTTGAAAGAAAATATCAAGAACAAAGCTCATCTAGAATCTTATTCTTGCTTATTTGGGCAACAGGTCATTCAAAATTTAGTTTTCCTTGCTATAAAAAAGTAAGCATAAGCTTTGGGAAAAAAGAAAGCAAGCCAGAGTTTATGAAAATACAGATGTTAGTCCCATAGAAGAGACAAGAACATCTATTTTAAATTGGTAATCTGGTGATACTGACTTCATTTGAATAGATTTCTGGATACAGACATGCTAAACCTTTATTTTAAAATAAGGTGAGATGTGATCTTACACTATTATCTCTCATTTCCACTAGTCTTATATTATCTTATCCGAGCATGGCTGTAGATAACACAATTGAAGCAATGTAATAGCTCACCAGAAGGAAAGGTCACCTTTTCTTTTTCCCTCCTCCCATTTCTTTTCCTTCTTACTTATGCTGTATTTTGCGCTTGACCAACTTCATGGTGAGCTGATTTAGTTCATTAATCTGACAGAAAATTAACCAAATAAAATTTTTTGTTTGGTTTTCTTAAAAAAAAAATAAATCTTTGCAGGTTTGATGAATTGAGACATCTATCTGTGCATAAAGTGCACAGGCAGGAGCAGAAGACAAATTAGAGGTAGTGCCCTTATTATTGACTGCATGTTGTTAAATTATCACAGCTGCAGAGTCTAAGTACACCCAATGACCTTTATTCAGCCCATTTTGCCTTCATGTTGAATACATGAATGGCTTATCTGGAGAGTTAGGGCTTTTCAATGTAATCAAGTTAATCTTATGCTGATGTGTTTATGCTTTGTTTACATACTGAGAACATGTTCATATATTTATTTCTGAAGCCATTATTAATAGAAAACAAGCTCAATGAAACTTTCAAAAATTAGCTAATTCTGTGGGATTTTTTTATCTTTGTGAAGACAAACCAGCTGTATCTCTTTTTTGAAGGGTATATTTTACTGTGCACTTGCCAGTGTTTGTGTGTGCAGGAGTGTGAGGAATTTACAGTAACAAATATGGCAGTTTATCTAAGTCCTTTTTTACACTGACAAAAGTGGAAAAAATGCCTAAGGGTTAAAAGGAAAACTGTGAATTAGGCCTTTGTCAAGAGGAGTTAGCTACAGACTTCTTAAGGAAAGCAGGATTTGACAGAAGTGTAAAATGATGAAAATTCTAAGTTTATTGTCCCAAAGCTTTCTGACAGCACTTGCAAGCACAGATTCAGAATTCAGCTCTCTAATTTCTGTTTATGGGTAACAGTTTCTACTGATGGTCCTAGTCAAGTTTATTAGATTTAACTGTGAACAATTACTGATCGGTGAACCAGTGTTTGCAAATTGGTCCTTGATAGAGTGAGTGTATTTCTATTCATCGAACATTAGAGATCCTTGCAGGACTCTTGGTTTTATTTTCTTGTTTTGGAGCAAGACTTTCAAGACTAGAAAGAAATCCTTGCAGAATTACTGCTCATTTTGAAGCTTACAAATCTCACATGCTGTGGTCTGAAAGTGGAAGAGTTCCTTCACTGCAAAAGGCAAACTAGACAACAGTAGAATTTATAGGGAAAACAGTCCTTTATCTTTCTTGTAAAGAGAAATTGCCCATTCCTCACTGATACTTGGCACAGGTGTTGAGTAAAGTGTATCAGAATTATGGATAATGATGATGTGTATAATTATCATAACAGGAAGGAGTGGATTATATATTTACTCAGTTATTAACCCTGTAAAGAAAGAACGTAGCAGACATGTAGTGTTATAAAAGCACTATTTCTATTTTCAGTTTTCCCCTAGCCATTCGTTCTGTATCCAAATAGGTCCTGACATTCAGTGCTATACCATAATGGCTTTAAGACACTCTTTATCAGTGTCAGTCAAGCATCCGCATTTCAGAATGCTCTGTCTTTATATTAATCATTACCAAGTGGAATCCTTTGCAAAAAAAGCCAAGCAATGTAATCTAGTCTAAAAATACTTCAACAGAACAAAAATGATTATACAGTTAAGCAGCCAAAAATCAGGAAACAACAACATTAAGTCAGGAGTTGTAAGTTTGTCTCTTTGGTTTTGTACATATGCATTGCAAAACACTTTTCAATGTTATTTTCATATCCTGCTAATTTAATAAGACTGTTGTCTCATACCCTGTACAGTTTGGCCCTACAGACTAAAAAAAGCTGTAGGGCCAAAGACTAAAGAAATCCTAAAAAAAGGATTTCTAATTTTATGTTTTAGTAGCTTGTTAGAATAAGACAGATGTTGTTTCTAATGTAAGCAAAATTATACAATTCTCTAGGATTTAAATTTATCTGTTTTAGACAACCCACTTTTATTCATCCAAATGCATATATATGCGCTTGTATATATATATACACACAATTTTGTGTATGTGTGTTTATACATATGAGTGTGTCTTTCAGTTACTAAGCAACAATGAAATAATCCCATTATTACCAGAACAAAGACTCGGTCTTAGAAAAAGCAAAAATAAAAGTAATTTTAGTGAAATACTTTTTCTGATTCTGCAGATATCTTCAGAGAACTGGGAGATTCCACAAGAGCAGACTAAATTAGAGGATTACCTTCAAGTTTATGGACTAGCTGACAGTTTTTTTGGTTGTCTTCTGGACTGTAACAACATTGGTATTTACTGGAAAGGCTTGTTCTAGCATGTCAAAGTTTCCTTAAACTAAGGACTTTCCTGGTTCCACTTTGACACATACATGCTCTGTATAATAGGACAAAGAAGTGCCCCACGAATCATAGGAATCATGCTGTTAAAGTAATAATACCACCTTACAGTGACACTATATTTCTTATATAAATCTATATAAATAATTATTGTTTATAGGATAACATCCTAGTATCAGTATAGTCACTGCAAAGCCTCTCATTAATTTCAGCAGGGCTGTGGTAAACTTTATGTTAAATATTCCCACATGAAATGACCCAAACCATGATTTGTGTTGTGAAAGTGCTAGCAGTTTATATCCTTAAATATAAATTGCTAAGATGTCATATAGGATTTTTATCCTTCCATATGAAGCACTTAAAAATTTAGTACGTCTTCAGCAAAAATAAATATTGATTTCTATATATGAAAAAAACACTTGAATATGATGAAACATCACAGTGCTATATTTATTTTTAAGAAAATAATAAGAAGGATGAAGAAACACTAGTTCATATACTAAAGCTTTCCTAGAGCTGATAAATCAGAAGTGCAGTATTTACTATTTATTTATTTATTTATTCTTATGTCACTGTAGCTATGGTGCTGTCTTCTCTATGATTTCCTCACAAATTTCTTGCTTGCTTTTGTGCAGCCCTGTGGGACCTTATGCTAAGCAGTGAGACACTTCAAACTAGAACTTTCTCATAAATTATGACTAAATGATAGTTATAATACACTTTTCTGAAGGGTGGTGAAACACTGATCTCTATGATGGTGTTTAATAGAAAAAGGAAATATATCGAGAAAAACCACAGTTTAATTATTTGTAGTCATTTTGGCTGGAATAGAGTTATTTTCTTCATAATAGCCAGTGTGTGGATATGCTCTGGATTTATGCTGGATACAGTGTTGATAATACAGAAATGTTCTAATTACTGCTGAGCAGTGCTTACACATAGTCAAGGACTTTTCTGCTTCTCAAGCCACCTCATCAGTGAGTAGTCTGGGGATGCACAAGAACTTGGAAGCGGATACAGCCAGGACAGCTGACCCGAAATGACCAAAGGGATATCCCATACCATATGGCATCATGCTCAGCATATAAAGCTGGGAGAAGAAAAAGGAAGGGAAGGGATGTTTGGAGGGATGGGGTTTGTCTTTCCAAGTAACTGTTAGACATAATGGATCCCTGCTTTCCTAGGGATGTCTGAACAACTACCTGCCAATGGGAAACAGTGAATAAATTCATTGGGTTTTTTTGTTTGAGAATACAGCTTTTGTTTTACCTGTTAAACTGAGTTTATCTTAACCCATGAGTTTTCTCAATTTTACTCTACCAGTTTTCTCCCACATCTGACTGTGAGGGGAGTAAGCAAGTGGCTGTGTGGGACTTGGCTGCCAGATGGGTTAAACCACTGCACCATTCAAACTCAAGCACATGCTTTCAGCTTCATTGCTTTTTGTCATGGTTTTGTGTCCCTTCTTTCATTTCTATTTGTTTATGCAGATTGTCAGGTATTTGAGTCAGAGGCCCTGGCTTTTGGTCTGATCTGGCTGCTTGTCTTCAGGGCTGTCTGTTGGTGTAACAGAAAGCTGCTCATGTGAGTCTGAGGCCAGATGTGGACCTATATCTGTGTTTTGATAAAATCCTTAGGAGGGTATTGGTTTCTGTGCAGAGAAAACAGACTAATGAAGAATGACAATATAGATTTTTTTAAAAAGGGACTATAAAACATTAAGATAATGAACCATGTCTACAGTACAGCTTCCTGTATGTTTCTTTTTGAACTGTACAGGATGCCTAATCTTTGAAAAGTAATGAATTAAAAATGCATTTCAGAATTGTTAAAGTATGAATATGATGCATAGGTTGTTTTATTACTAAGAGAAAAAAATCATAATCATGTTCTTGTAATATTTTTTTAATAAATTATTTATTTGTTTTACATTTTTCAAAACATGTGCCAATATCTTTGGATACTTTTATAATTTAAAAATGCTCCCTAATTAGAGATACAGAGCAGGCGCCGAGGCCATTCAGAGTTAAATTGCTCTAGAGCTAGTTATCAACTTGTTACTTTGAGCTAGCTGTCTGGAGAACTAAAAAGACAGTTGTAAGCAAGAAACAGTAATGGTTAGGTCTGAAACACAGAATGGGCATGATAGGATTATAAAGGATATAAGGGTTGATTGAGTATGAGTGTTGGTTAACTTCTGTAAGAAAAGCTTGAAATTTTTTTTTTCTTAATTTTTAGTCTCCACAAAGATTAAACAAAATTTACAATAGCATAGAAAATGTACTAACCATGTTTATGGATTACTTAATACAATGAAATCAAGCTTTCTTAAAGATCTTAGAAGTCTTTATACAGGATTCTTATCCAGTTACTGAACAGGAATACAAACAAAAACAGTTGTAGTCTACAGATTCTATCCTAATAAATACCAGCACTCACTAAGGAATAGCAAAGATAGTCCGATGTAGCAAATTCCTTCGAATAAAAAACTTAGTTAAAAAATCAGACTCAGATTAAGACCTGCAAGTCAAGATGACTATACTGTGTCAAAAAATACCTCAACCAGCCAATAACAACAAAAAACAAACAACAAAGGAAATGTTTTCAGTGCTTGATAATAACAGCAACCACCAGACTTGTCCTCTGCCTGTAGCTGAAGTACAAACTTGAAATATGGTTTCAAGGATTAATAATTAATAGTGACTTCTGCTCTAAAACTGATTGCTCATTGATAGGTTTGGAGAATGATGAAGTTCCACAAGATATTAAAAGTCACTCAGATTACACAGAATCTTCAAAATACAGAGCACTGTAAAAAAAATTATCTTGGTAGAGCTGGAAATGTTACAACTACACTCTGCATTATTACCTTCTTATAGCTCTAGGTTTTAAAACCATCTTTGCAGTGGTGTATACAAAAAAAAAATCATAGGAAAAGAAAAGGTAACTGAAAATATACAAAGGTGCTGACTTATTTTTCTTTTCCAGCTTTCATCAGATATTGCTAAATATTCTAGGAACCTGACCAACTAAAAAAATGTAGAACTTCACTTTGTGTTGAAATGTTTTTCAATGCTTTTTTCTTCAAGGATTTTTTACCTATTCCCATTAAAAACACCACATTCTCAGTCAGGCCTATTTATAGAACAACTTACAGAACAATTATAAGATGTTGCTTAATCATTTTAAAGTGCTAAATTCCTTACTTTCATTCCAAATGTGGGAGGAAAATACTGAATGTCACCTATTATTGTAAACTGATTTCTTTTAATGGATTTATTTTTACACTTAACAGGGATTTTTTTTTTTTGTAGCTTTTTAGCCTTAATAAATGAAAATCACTCTATCTTATATTACTTACTATTTAAATTCCAAACAGGGACTACTTTCAATTTTATTACATACAGAGAAATCATCCTTACTTATTAAGAATCTCTATTGGAGTTATTTGCAATATATCTGCACCTATGCATGTTTTTAAAAGGTAAAATGTAATGAGTTAGTTCACAATACATAGAATATACAAAGAAAAAAAACCAACCCCTATTAATACCAAATCTCAAGATTACAAAAATCCAGCTGGCTATATCATTATCTTGTATACAAAGAAAATATTATAGACATTTATTACTATGATTCTGAGAACTGTTTCATTTTCATGTCTGCAATGGAAAGACAGTATGAGAAGAACAACCATTTATTTCCTGATCCAACATTACTGCTGTAAAGGTCCAAATTAAGAAATTTTTTATTTACAGTACATATCCTTCTATACTTATCACAAGTATTGTCAATGTTATTTATATGGGTTATATGGTTACATTCAGTTTAGTTATTACTGAAGATTTTTAGTATAAATTAGCATGTCAATCTATCTAGATTCTTAGCATTTCTTTTCTTACTTATTTTTTTTGTAAATACTGATGGAAAATTTCCCCTCGTTATAGATGAAACTATTGACACTCCATTACTGTTGACTGAGCAATAGCATGTCATCATTATTACCTTTTAAAATTTAATATCTGTGAAGCAGTAATTCATCTAGCTGCAGGCCATTTGTAACAAACTTCATGAGATTAACAGTGCAAGCACTCACAACAACTTCTTCTATTATTCAACTTTGTTTTAAAAGCCAAGTGGACCAGTTCCCCTCAAGTTTGTTGTATAGCCAATGGGTAGAGAAGAAAGGAGGCCTTGGAAGGATTAAATTAGAAATCCTGTCTATTTACACACATTATAAAATGACTGCTGCTTACTAAGTAATCAGGGTTTCTACTCAGAGGGGAACCAAAGGCTTGCAAACTTGCTTCAGAGTGCTAATGGAGTCTCAAATTTCACAACTTTGGGTTCTGTATAACAAGGTTACAAGTAGCATTCTCACTTGTATAGGAACTAAACATGAAAAGTTTTAGCAAAATAAGTAACTCATGCTCTTGGAAAAAAAATGGATAGCAATTGACCAGAAATTATTGATTCATGGTAAGGATAAGAAACAGAAGTCCCCTTTAAGAACTGACAATTATTTCTGCCAAAAAAAGGATTCTGTTCACCATTAAAACTAACATTGCAGATGAAAGTGTCTCCATTATCTTTTGTATAGCACAAACTGCAAATTTCTGTCTTCGTATTGGCTGAAACTTTTGCTGTTGCAGCAGACAAACTGTGACTCTCTTTCCACCTTTTATGCAGCTTCTCATAAAGTGTAAAAAACGTGCTGTGATGAATAATATGAGTCAATGGTAGATGCATCCTATGGAGCTGTCTATTCCTGGGTTTAAGGATACTTGAATCTACAGATATGTTTTATCAGATGAGTATTTCATCTTATGTGACTAGTGCTGTTCAGAGAATCTGCTGGCGTGAGCTCAGTGATCCACTCTTTTGCTGTGGGTTTACTTTTGACAGTTAATCACGTAATATTTTTCCATGGTGAGGGCAGAGTGAGATCAATAAACATAACTTACCAGACTCAGGAATAGGAATAGAGAGCCCATGGTGTATGAAGGAGAAAAAAGCCTGGAGTCTATATAAAGACATAGCTAATGTTTGCCACTTCAATAAAACTAGCATTAATTGAAAGTCTGTATGTCAGAACTTCAGGAGTCTGTTCTTCAAAAATTGACTAAGTACAGGCCCAGATTTACATGTATGAGTGAGCAGGTATATAAAAGGGTACTCTATGCCCTTTTTATTAAGGAAGTAGTAGGTAGCTATTGGACTTCTGGTCTTAATAGACTTTTATAGGAAAATATAGAACTCAGGCAAGACATATGCATGCCTAACAGTAAAAGAGTAAGTATTATAAGAATCTGGACAGAAGTATGACTCTAATCATATTTCCAATCTAAACAGACAACCACAGAACAGCTGAAGTTGGAAGGCATCTCTGGAAATCATCTATTCTAATGCCCAAGCTCAGGAGCAAGGACAGCTGGAGCAGGTTGCTCAGGACCATGCCCAGTCAAGTTTTAAACGTCTCCAATAGCAGATACAACTACTCTGGAAATCTGCTCCAATATTTGACCACTCTTACAGTAAAAAAGTATGGTTTTCCTGTGTTCAGATGGAATTTCACAGGTTTTTGTGTCCTGTCAGTGGGCATCACTGAGGAAAGTCTGAGTCTCTGTTCATCATTCCCACCATCGGAGATCCCCCTGAGCCTTTTTTTTTTTTTTCCCAGGCTGAACAGTCCCAACTCTCTCAGCTTTTCCTCACATGACAGGTGCTCCATTCCCTTAAAAAATGTGCTGGCTTGTTACTCAATTTGCTCAAGTAGCTCCGTATGCCTCTTGTTCCCATGAGATCAGAGCAGACTTACGTAGGAAGGCATTGGACTTGGGAGAGTGTAGGCATAATGGAAGGGAGAATGTGAATAGAAGGATTTGGGCAGAAGTATATCTCTAATTATACTTCCAATCTAATAATGAAGTGGAAAAAAACAAAATAATAAAAATGAAAAAACTATAGTTTCTGAGGCTCTTGAGCAGGAGCCCAGAGGAAGTGTAAAGGTTATAAAAGACCAACATAGTTTGGTGAATAGAAGAGGAGAGAGAAGAATGAACAAAAGAAACATCAAGAATATGTAAAATCAGCAAGTGGGGTGTGAGCAAAAATTGTGTTAGTACTGTAGGCATTGAAAGGTTATAGGTGCTTTGAAAATAAATATGTAATATAAGAATTCTGATCATCATGGAATACAGACAGATGTTTTCAGGAGAGAGGGACTGGGAAAAACAAATGCCTTTAAGACTCTCTGTTAGCTAGTCATTCCTTCATTCCATGTTTCCAATATTCTGATACTAAAATTCCTTGAGATTACTACTGTGGGCATGAGGGTCCAAATTTATTAATTAATTGTTTGTTTTAGAACAACTTCAGACTATGCAGAGATTTATCATTGTGCCTCAGGTTACTGAGACTCACTTATTGAAGAAGGAACCAGATGTTCTATACAGATAAATTGCATCTTCCATCAGTGAAAAATTACAGCTTTTCCAAGTAGCATAGTATTCCGAGTAGAATTAATCTCAGCTAACTGCAGGTATCTGGAAGCTATGTCTGTAACTAGAAAGCCAAGTTTATAGCTATGGTAGGAGAAGTAACACTGCTAAGCACGTTCAACTGATTTATCTTAGATATCTGTTTCAGGATGAGATGAACTGTCCTGAGGTTATGCATGACCTTTTCTGTTGACTATGACAAAAGGTAGCCAGTTTAGGAAAGTTAGATGTCCAACTTTAAGACATCTTTGAACAGATAGGTTAAATTTGTTCAGCTACAGAGGACAGGCAGGTGGAAGAAGAAACTGTATACACTGAAGAAGAGAGATCAGAAAATATGTTTATTTAAAATTTTATAGTCAGAGGACATGCTGTGTTAAAATTCCGTTTATTTCATTAATTCAAGGAAACCTGAAAGAACCTGAAAAAAAAAAAACAGGAAGAAAAAGACTTCATATCAACTACTAGTTTTGTTTCTATATTGGTTAAATTACCAGGACAGCTCTGAAAAATGAAAGCAATGCTGATTATTTCAGACAGCAGTAGCCCTTGGCAGGCTTCAAAGGGACAATCATGTTTCCAAAATTCAGACAAGCTCCAGGAGGAGAGCAATTTAAGCAAGGGGTTTAAATTGTTGAAAATCATATATATTTAGATTTGAAATCTGATTGTGGTGTGTCATTCTCTTGCTTTCACTGTCCCTGAATATTTCACGAATACAGAAGAAAGATCTGTAAAACAAGAATTGTGTCTTCTGGTGTGGATAATTTTCAAAATGCTAACATTCTTTGCACAGCGTATAAATACATCAAGGTACAGCAGTAAAGAAAAACAAGTCTTTTCTATTCTTCTGCTGTTACTTTCATACTACTTAACATCTGGATTTTGAGTAAGCAGAGTCTTTCTCTTTATTAAAACAAATATCTGCCCAATCACTATCTTTTCGAATTTGTTTGCTTTCAAAGAAAACAAAATAAATAATGTGATTAATGTAGTGTAGTTGTGAAGTATATCAGCTGAAACTCATACTTTAAAGGAATTCAATGTCCTACCAAGGTCTTCTAAAACAGTGTGAGGCATAATTATTTTAGTTCACTGGAATTTCAAATTTTCTTTTAACAGTGAATTAAGGGTATATTAAATATGTGTTTGTTAGTTTAGAGTTGACCTCAGTTTTTATTTTGCATGTATATAAATAGTTATAAGTAGGGGAATCATGGTAAAGGCTGCTAAAAATCTTGTTATTAGATATTATTATTGTGAATTATCTGTATGTGTTTCATCTACTTATACTAAGAAAACTACCACTTCAATATACCTCACCCTTGAAAAGGAAATAAAAATCAAGCAAACAAGGTATCTTATTACTGAATAGGAAAAAACAGCTATATCTATCCATGCAGTATTGGAACAAGGTGTCCAAAGTAAGTCAGAGGAACAAGGTGTCCAAAGTAAGTCAGAGGAACAAGGTGTCCAAAGTAAGTCAGAGGACCCTAGTATAAAGACAAAGTGAAATGTCTTAGTTATTATACAGAACAGGCTTAGCTGTTAACATTGTTAAGATTACAAGGGATTACAGCCAATCTTTTGAAATTAAGTCTATATGATTTAATCCATTCTATAATATGGAAGGGAAAAGACCTTTTCATCTGGGTAATAAAGGCTTTACAGAACTATTTGCTGGTACTTCAGAATGAACATAAACTACTATCAAAGTTGCAGAAAGAAAAAAAAGTAAAAAATCTTTTCAAAGTCAACAATATTATAAGGCACATTCTTATTGTGTATAAATAAGCAGAGTGTAACAGTTCATCACATAGGAAAACCTGCCAAAATTAATTGTGCTGCATGAGCAGAAAAGGTCAGAGACAATCTGTTCACATTTGTCAGCAGTTTTCAGGCTGGGAATATTTTACTCCAAGTAAAACATAAGTAGATAGAGAAACATGTATACATTTCTTTATACACCTAAAACTGTAAAAGTGGTACAGTTGATTCCACAGCAAATAAAACTGACAACATAGCTCTTCTTTATATAATGGTTTCAGTTCAAAGCAGAAGGAACAAACTTATTTGATGTAAATTGGCATTTCTATACTGAAGTAAAGTAAACACTTCTAACTTATTCCAAAGAACTGGCCTGAAATATTCAAACATTCTTTACTGTTCTGGAGGTTATCATACATTGATACAATAATTTCAGGTCTTTTCTAACCTCTGAAATTCCTTTTCAGATTATGCTTCCTGAAAATCTTTCCTTTGATTTCACATTATTTTCACATATAACAGTGTTGTGGCTTAATCCTGGCAGGAAGCTCAGCACCATACAGTCACACCCTCGCAGAAGGATGGGGAAGAAATCTGGAAGTGTAACTGAGAAAATTCATGAATTGAGCTTGAGACAGTTTAACAGGTAAAACAAAAGTTGCAAGTGCAAGCAAAGCTAAATAAAGAATTCATTTGCTACTCCCCATTGGCAGGCAGATGTTCAGCCATTTCAAGGAAAGCAGGGCTTCATCACATGCAAGGGTGGCTTGGGAAGGCAAATACCTGTAAACTAAATTTTCCTGCCTTCCTGCTCCTTTTTCCCAAGCTTTTATTGCTGAGCACGATGTCACTGGTATGGAATACCCTTTTGGTCAGTTGGGGTCAGCTGTCCCTGGCGTGTCCCTTCCCAACTTCTTGTGAACCCCCAGCCTACTCTGTGGTGTAGCAGAATGAGAAAGAGAAAAGATTTTGATGTTGTGTAAAGTACAGTTCAGCAGTAACTAAAACGTGTATATTAACATGGTTTTGGTCACAAATCCAAAATATAGCGCAGTACAAATTACTATGAAGGAAGTTAACTTCATGCCAGTCAAAACAACTATACACAGGCAAAATATTCCTGCCTGATTCTTCTCTATATTGATACTGCCAACTGATCTCTTCTGCCTTCTGTGCTATACACTTCAGAGCGTGCTTAACTCCCTGCATTAATTTTTAGCTTTTTCGTATGAGTATAGAATTAAAAAAAAAAATAAATAAAAGCTGTTAAAGCTGTTATGACTCTTTTTGTTCCTGTTCAGAAATTGTTATACTAGATACATATAGTCTAATAGATAAAATAGGTCCAAGGCAAAGACAAAATACCTTCACATCATTTTGACCCAAATCAACTAGTTTGCATAAATATCTAAGCAGTGTTAATTATAGTGTTTCCAGCAACTGTTCTGAGTAGTCACTTTAAATGTGACCACCCTCCTTTGTTAGGGAAGAAAACTTAGGCATGTGGACAGGAAACAAGCTCATGCCAGTTTTTCTTAGGGTCAGTGATTAATCCTTTGCCTGTACTTTTCTAAAGGAATAGATGCAAATTCCCTTCTCCTGAGCGAATTTGCTCCTGAGGAAAATTCAATTGAAAAAAGAGGCTTATACTAAGTGGAAGCAAGGACAGGTGGCATGGGAAGAGTACAGGGATGTTGTCCAAGAAGCTAGGGACCAGGTTAGGAAAGGTAAGGCCCAGTTAGAATTAAACTTAGCTAGAAGTACTAAACAGGAAGGGATTCTACAGGTACATAGCAAATAAAAAACAGACTAGGGAGAACATAGGCCCCCTCAGGAAGCTCTCGGGAGAACTGGCTACACAGGATTTGGAGAAGGCTGAGGTTCTGAATGACTTCTTTGCTTCGGTCTTCACTGGCAAAGGCTCTGACCAAACCACCCAAGTCTTGGAAGGCAGATGCAGGGACGGTGGGAACAATGACCTTGCACCCACTGTAGGAGAGGAACTGGTTCGAGACCATCTTAAAAATCTGAACGTGCACAAGTCCGTG
Organism: Pezoporus flaviventris; assembly: GCF_033815535.1. NCBI lineage: Eukaryota > Metazoa > Chordata > Aves > Psittaciformes > Psittacidae > Pezoporus > Pezoporus flaviventris. The sequence continues at coordinate 3,451,786 of NW_026892616.1, read as the reverse complement.
GGTCCTGATGAGATCCATCTGCGGGTCCTGAAGGAGCTGGCAAATGAAGTTGCGAAGCCACTGTCCATCATATTTGAAAAATCATGGCAGTCAGGTGAAGTTCCCAACGACTGGAAAAAGGGAAATATAACCCTCATTTTCAAGAAGGGGAAAATGGATGACCTGGGGAACTACAGACCAGTCAGTCTCACCTCTGTGCCTGGCAAAATCTTGGAGCAGACTCTCCTGGAAGGCATGCTAAGGCAGATGAAAATCAACAAGGTGCTTGGTGACAGCCAGCATGGCTTCACTAAGGGGAAATCCAGCCTGACCAATTTGGTGGCTTTCTCTGATGGGGCTACAGAACTGATAGACAGGGGTAGAGCAGTTAATGTCATCTACCTGGACTTGTGTATAGCGTCCAACACTGTCCCACATGACATCCTTGTCTCTAAATTGGAGCGACATCAATTTGATGGATGGACCACTCGGTGGATATAGAACTTGCTGGATGGCCGCACACAAACAGTTGTGGTCAATGGCTCAGTGTCCAGCTGGAGACCAGTAACAAGTGGTGTCCCTCAGGGATCGGTGTTGGGACCGGTCTTGTTTAACATCTTTGTTGGTGATATGGACCGTGGGATTGAGTGCGCCCCCAGCAAGTTTGCCGATGACACCAAGCTGTGTGGTTCGGTTGATACACTGGAGGGAAGGGAGGGAAGGAATGCCATCCAGAGGGACCTTGACACACTTGTGAGGTGGGCTGATGCCAGCCTCATGAGGTTTAACCATGCCAAGTGCAAGGTCCTACACCTGGGTCGGAGCAATCCCAGGCACAGCTACAGGTTGGGCAGAGAAGAGATTCAGAGCAGGCCTGCAGAGAAGGACTTGGGGGTGCTGGTCGATGAGAAAATGAACATGAGCCGGCAGTGTGCGCTTGCAGCCCAGAAAGCCAATGGTATCCTGGGCTGCATCAAAAGGAGCATGACCAGCAGGTCAAAGGAGGTGATCCTGCCCCTCTACTCTGCTCTTGTGAGACCTCACCTGGAGTATTGTGTGCAGTTCTGGTGTCCTCAACATGAAAAGGACATGGAACTGTTGGAACAAGTCCAGAGGAGGGACACGAGGATGATGAAGGGACTGGAGCACCTCCCGTATGAAGACAGGCTGAGGAAGTTGGGACTGTTCAGCCTGGAGAAGAGAAGGCTGCAGGGAGACCTGATAGCAGTCTTCCAGTATCTGAAGGGGGCCTATAGGGATGCTGGGGAGGGACTCTTCATTAGAGACTGTAGTGACAGGACAAGGGGTAACGGGTTAAAACTTAAACAGGGGAAGTTTAGGTTGGATATAAGAAGGAAATTCTTTCCTGTTAGGGTGGTGAGGCACTGGAATAGGTTTCCCAGGGAGGTTGTGAATGCTCCATCCCTGGCAGTGTTGAAGGCCAGGCTGGATGAGGCCTTGGGTGATATGATTTAGTGTAAGGTGTCTCTGCCCACGGCAGGGGGGTTGGAACTAGATGATCTTAAGGTCCTTTCCAACCCTAACGATTCTATGATTCTATGTAGCTCTACTTCTGTGATTTCTGTCAAAAAAATGACACAAATGGTATGCCTTCTTTACTGTCTTTTAACAAAGTGCCTTTACCTTTCCTTAATTTGCATGAACCAGACAAAACATATCTAAGAAAGGGGAAAGTAGCCATAGCCTTATGCCAAAATACAAACTTGCAGCGTGTTGCAGGTCTGGCTGAGCTTACTTGTATGGAACCCAGACCGTGTGCTCATATTAGACCCAAACCCTGCAAAGGCTGTTACCAAATCAACTCAGAAGCAAAATATAGAATATACCTCTAAGTTTAAACATCTATAAACCTTCACATGTGAAAATATCATGCCAGTTCATGACATTTTGCAGTTTTGTAAGCCTCTGTGCACAGAGTCCCATGTAATTCTGCACATGTGTAGCTTTGATTTAGAGGCCTGTAAGCCACATTCTATGTAAAGCAACAAATTTATGGTCATTCTGACAACTGGACCTATTATTCACTGAGAATTTGGGCCTTCTGAAACTATCTGCCAGAGGTCTACTACTGTTAGGATGGATGATTTCTTAAGTGAGCTCTATATTTCAGAATATGGATCTGTGTTAGGGTAATCACATTCTTTATTTCTTTCATTAATTGCCTGTGTAAAATGAAGACTGAATCAGGTAAACTTTTTCAGAATAGCATCATATGATATGACTATGAATTACATCTCAACCTCAATGCTCAATCCCACTGGATTAAATTCCACTGGATAAAAAAGATTTTCTTATTAAATTACCTACCTAAAATAAAAGCTATCAATATATCTTTATTATGACAAGTATATGTTCCTCTACTTGCAATTAAGATTAAAAAGATTGTATGCAAAGTAGATACATTCTAGATGGGTTCATTGATACAGCCATGAAATATTTGCCATGTATGGGCACCAAACATTTTATTGAGAAAATTCTGTTATTATTGTTTTCAGATTGCACTTTGAAAGATGCTGGAAAACTGGATATTTTTGTCAGAGCCTGGAATTTCATAAACAGAAGCTTTACCACATTTTTATCATGATTTGCATCTCTACTCAGAAGTCAGTAAATAAATAATCTATTCCAAATTGTGTTTTCCTAAGTAGTCGGTTATGTGTTTTGAGATGACAATGGGATATTAGGGATTACACATCAAAGACATGCATTAAATTCTTTATAAAGCATGTACCCAATATGTTAGAACTATTTGTAAATACTATTTTGTATATTTAATCTTAAATATATTTTATGTACGTGAGGGTTGCAGAAAGGTACACTTGAGACACAAATATATACCATATTAAAAGAAAAAAACAAAGCATTTTCTTAAACAAAAATGTAACAATGTCACTCATAATCTGAAAGTTAGTTACCCATACCCACACAAACCAGCAATTGTGTCGCACCAGACCACAATTAAACTCTAGCCTTATTTGTGTCTCTTAAAACACACTGCTCAAGGACTAGATGCCATTTAAGGTAAGGAACTTGTGAAAGAACAAAAAGAAGGAATTTGAGATTCCTTGACCTCCAGCTGCCAGTCTAGAATTACAATGCTTTGTTACGTATCATGTACATAAGCATATATATTTCCAGGTGCATGTGGATACCTCATTCACTGAATACGTACAAGCTATTTCATGTATTTTTTGATATCAATATTCACTGTAAGAATATATGAATGAGGTAGGTTTCTAAATTCTCAAAGGAGATTGATGCCTGGGTTTAGTTGCCTAAATAAATGCACAAAGTGTCACTTGACATGTCCTGAGATATTCTCCCTGGCTTGTGTTTTTCACTTTGGGAGCGCAAATAGTCTCCCAAAAGTCCTGAATCATATCTTCCTGCTGAGTATGACTCTATTGTCTAGGATGTTTCAAATTACTCTAGATGCCTACATCTAAACAAAAAAACACAGTGAATAAAACTTTTTGCAGTCTAGAAAGCTATTAATCTCACTAAATGTAGTATAAAAATAATAAATTGATTGGAATGGTAGTTTATCCATCTACCCCAAAGGTAGACAGCTCTCATAGTCATGTAAATTTAGGTGTCTGAACATTTCATCCTAAATGGACTTCCCTCAATGCAGGGATTGTAACGGTTTGTCTACAGACTAAAAAAAAATTGTGTCTTTATTATTTCAGGTCAACACCATTATTAGGTCCTTTAAGATTTAACAGCTTTAGCTGATTTGTATTATATTGCAGTACCATTGTTACCTATATATATATAAATACATATATGCACATATATATTAATTAATTTGAGATATCAGTGGTATCTCAATTTAAGTAAATATTCAAATAATGTAGAGCTTGCTTAAAATTTAATATTTCTTGATCACCCTCTATCACACAAAACATATGTGTTTCTAACTGAACCTAAACCTGTATTCCATTATATTTATATGCAACGGAGTTAGGTAATCCTGTAATTGTTAATGAAGTGCACAAGTTAAACAGAACACGGGAAACAGTGTCTCAGCTGCTAGTTAAAAAGCAAAATAACTCTCCATTAACTATTCATAAAAATTGCCTTTTATTACAACAACAAAAAAAGAAAATTGGCTGAGGTGGTAAATGCATGACACTGGCCTTTTATACAGAATAAACTACTTTTGAGTGAGTAATAGAACTGAGGTGTTATAAACATTAGAGCAGTTATACATATGTATTCTTTCACATGTCCTATGACTTGTATTCATCATAATATCTACTGAGCCAGACTTGTATTTTTTAAGGAAGCATTAAAGCTCTTACAGTAAAATATTTTAGTCCTCTACAAATCCTGTAGGACAATGTTACATGTGATTGAGCCTTATAGGATTACCTCACAGTCATCTAGAAATCCCTTTAATCCATCAGAAAATCCTTAGGATTGTTTTGTAAAGGCACGAAGGAACATAGCTCTGACCAAGCCTGCTTTTCTCACAAACCAGATCCCTCAGGATATAAGAATCACATCCACAATTTCATGCAACGTTGGTGGCGCTTTCCATTTCTGTCTAATAAATTCTTTTGGGTTTTACTGAACCATTACCTAGATTTATGAGTGAATACCTTTCCTGAACATACTTAATAAATTCAGCTACCATCAGTCTTTAATAGAGAAAATTATATACAGAATGAGTTTGGGACAACATGTCAACAATATTCATGCATATTATATGCAATTATGCACATACTAAGAAAGAGGTGGTTGGTTAAGAGGAAGATTCATTCTCATTGTTTGGTTACATTTTTAAATTTACAACTGAAAAAGTTTGGAAAAGTTTGAGAACATATATACATACGTACATATGTACATATATTTACATCTCTGGGCAGTGTCCAAGAGTGCAGCAAAGTGGTTTTGGAAAATCTATGTGGTGTTTCAACTGTTGAAGGATTTGAAGGACAAGAAGAGTTTGAATAGTTACAGTGCAGCAAAAGGAAAAGCAGGAAAAATGAGAGTTTGCTGCTAAACAGAACAACCTGGTGACAAAGACCATAGAAAAGACTGAAGTGCTCAGTGTCTTCTTCAAATCACCCTTTTTTGATAGAACTGCCTTCAGCTTTCCTAGTCTGGTCCCTAGCTTCCTGGACAACATCCCCGTACTCTTCCCAGGCCACCTGGCCTTGCTTCCACCTTTTATAAGCCTCTGTTTTCATTTGAATTTTCCTCAGCAGCTCCTTATCCATCCAAGGTCTCCTGGCCCTCCTGCTACACTTCCTTCTAGTTGGGATGCAACACTCCTGAGCTTGTAGCAAGTGATCCTTGAATGTCAACCAAGAGTGTTGGGCCCCCCTGCCCTCTAGGGCTGTATCCCATGGAACTTTACTAAGTAGGTTCCTGAAGAGGCCAAACTCTGCTCTCTTGAAGTCCAGGGCAGTGAGCTTGCTGCACGCTCTTGTCACTGTCCTGAGGATCTCAAATTCGACCATCTCATGATCACTGCAATCATCACTGCCCTGGAGCATCACATTTCCAACGAGCCCTTCCCTGTTGGTGAGCACGAGGTCAAGCATGGCACCTCTCCTTGTTGGCTCCTCTATTGTTTGCAGAAGGAAGTTGTCTTCCGCACAATCAAGGAACCTCCTGGACTGCTTGTGCCGGGCCGTACCGTCCTTCCAACAGATGTCAGGGTGGTTGAAGTCACCCATGAGAACAAGGGCCTGTGAGTGTGAGGCTTTTTCTATGTCTGTAGAGAGCTTCATCCGCAGGTTCTCTTGATCAGGCGATCTGTAACAGATCCCCACAGTAATGTCTCCCATAGCTATATTTCCTTTAACCCTGACCCACTAACTCTCTGTTAACTGCTCACCTGCCCCCAGGTTCCATACTCTCCAGCCTATTCCTAACATAAAGGGAAACTCCCCCTCGCCGCCTGCCACACCTGTCTTTTCTAAAGAGCCTGTAACCTTCTATTCCAGCACTCCAGTCATAGGAGCCATCCCACCATGTTTCTGAGATGCCTATTATGTTATACTCCCGTAGACGTGCACACATTTCTAATTCCTTGTTTGTTCCCCATGCTATGGGCATTTGTATAGAGGCATCTGAGCCGAGTTCCAAATGAAGCCGGCTCATTGGCTGGAGCGGCTGGGATATCTCTGCATTGCTCTGAGCCTTTATTATAGGTGCTGGCAACTGACTGGTTGTGTTGGGATGGAATGATGCCCACCTCCCTCAGCACATCTAGCTTAAAGCCTCCTTGACCAGTCTGGCAAGCCTCCTACCAAAACTGCTCTTTCCCTTCTTTATCAGACCAGCTCCACCAGCCCCCACTAGACCTGGCCTACAAACTTGGGTCCCTTGTTCAAGGCACCCAAACCCCTGACTATGACACCACCCTTTTAACCAGTTATTAACCTGGCTAATCCTCCTAGCTTATTTTAGGTCCTCCCCTGTATCCTGGAGAATTGACGTAAAGACTATCTGAGCTGCAGAGCCCCTAACCACCTCCCCCAGGGCCCTGTAGTCCTTCTTTATGTTCCCCAGGCTACTACTATCTATATCCCTAGCACCCACATGTATCACCAGAAGGGGGTAATAGTCCGTGGGACTTACTAGAGCAGGCAGCCTCTCTGCCACATCCCTGATCTGTGTGCCTGTAGGCAACACACCTCCCTTGAGACGGGGTCTGGCCAGCAGATGGGTGCTTCTGTCCCTTTCAGTGTAGAGTCCCCTACTACTACAACCCACCACTTTTTCCTAGCAGCACCAGTAGAGATCTTCTTTAGCAGTGCATCAGGCGTCATCTGATTTCTGACTCGAATGCGTTTCCTCATTAGCCCCCTGCAGGACAGCAAAGCGGTTCTGTGTGGGGACAATGGACTTAGGGGGAAGCCCCTTGCTTTTGGTTGTCGTTTTCTTTTTTGTGTGGGTTTTTTTTTTTTTTTTGTCACTAATTCCTGCTTCCTGGGTTAACTGCCTCCTTCTTTCTTTCATGAGCTAGATGTGAAGCTTGAGGCCCCTGCACAGTTTGGGCCGGGAGCAAGCATTCCTGCTTCCTCTCAGCTTCCCTGACATCTCGCAGTCTATTAACAGCATCCTGCAGCTCAGCCACCTGCTGCAGGAGGACCTCCACCAGGGAGCACCGAGTGCAGCCCTGCCCATTGTGCACCATTCCCTCACCAGACCAGTGCAGGCAGTCTCTACACCCCGAGCTCTGCATTGCAGCCACCCCTCTCATCGCTCTGTCTGGGTGCCTACGCTGGCCACCGCCGGGGCAGCCAGAGCAGAGCTCCCGGATCGGGCCCTGGTCATACGACGAGTGCTCACCATCCCGCTCTCCTGCCCGCGCAAACTGCCTCAACCTGCTCAGTCCGCCGTGCTCCTGGTCGATCACGTTCCCTGGGGCAGGTTTTTAACCTGGCAGGGCTGGCGCCGCTGCTTCAGGCTCCGCCCCCTGTTGAAGGCGTCCTCTCTCGAGCTACTCACCTCAGCAATTGACCGGCAGTGGTTGGTGATGCCTGGCTTAAATCTGCCGCCGTTCCTCCTGCCTCTGCTCCCTGTGAGTCAGCTGCTCGCTCTCGTCAGCTGAGCTGCCGGCTCCCGGGCAAGTCCTGTCAAGGACTTGAGGCTCCCTCGGTGGCTCTTGTCGCTCTGAGTTGAGGCTCCTGGGCACTGATCTTCCCCCTGCTCCGGTGTTGAAGGCGTCCTCTCTTGAGCTGCTCACCTCAGCAATTGACCCACGTTCGTTACATGTTCTGTCATTACCTGAAAAAGAGATTGTTGATTAATGGTCTGGAACTGTGCAAAGGTATATAACAAGTAGACAGCATGGATACCTACAGGCTATTTCTTGATGCGATGTTCTATTCCTATTTAATTTACTAGTTTATACAAAGACATAAATATCACCTTCCATCTCAGTGTGCTTCTTACGTATAGCTCCTGGAATTCCCTATGCCATTTAATGTGCTTAGTGGGCAACAGTGATAAGCAGGTTATGGAAGAAAATACCATTCTTGCTGAGCTGAGTGATGGACTGCAAGACTTTCCTGCATAGAGGCAATCCTGGAAAACTGTTCAGGAACCAGATATAACTGCAACAACCAGGTCTGCAGAATCAGAACAAACTGGCTACAGCACAACCATTTATGGAGATATTTACTCATCTCTCCCTCTAGCCCATTTTTAACCTGTCATGTACCACAATATCATAGGTGAAGTGTCACAAAGGGTTCCAGTACAGAGTATCATCTCAATTTCCTGAATGTTACCACAGGAGAACCACAGAGCAAATGTCATCCACACATTATGGTAGCAGATAAACAAAATTTAAAATGAAATTCACTCAAAAATAGTTTTAAAATTAAAATAATTGACTTCTTATCATGAAGAAATTGATCCTGGACCTCAGCAGGAAGAGATAGCATGCAATTCACTTGTAAGTCTGCTGGGTTTTGTTACTATATCCTGGGAAGTTTGGTATTATAATGGAATTCACAGAGTGAATGTCACTAATACTCAAAATTACATTTGAGTTGCTGACTCTGTAAGTAACTAAGAAGCTGAATACGTAATTCTTGTCTCAGATGCTTATGTTCTGTAAATGTGTTTCGAGTTCATTGCAAATATAATTACTTTAGAATTCATTTTGTTTAATTTACAGTTAACAAACTTATTAGGTGCTTGTTATTTAAAAATGAGACTCTAAAAAGAAACTCATTATATAATCAATTAGAAGCTTATTGACTTAAGTCCAAAGCTCATTGTACTCTGTGTAATTTAGAGAAAGTTCAGTACAAAAGCATGTTATATGAGTGAAATTCTGACCTTTTTAAGTCACTGGCAAAAATTCTTTTGGGCTTTGTAGGGTAGCATCCATATATGTTCAAAATACTGTGTGAAGCATTCAACACTGTCCTACAGACTATCCTTGTCTCTAATCTGGATAGACAAAAATATGATGGATGGACCACCCAGTGGATAAAGAATTGGCTGGTAGCTGCACACAGAGAGTTGCAGTCAAAGGCTCAGTGTCCAGCTGGATACTGGTAATGAGTGCTGTCCAGAGGAGGGCCACGAGCATAATAAGGGTGCTGGAGCATTCCCCGTTTGAAGACAGGCTGAGAAAGTTGGGACTTTTCAGCCTGGAGAAAAGAAGGCTGCATGAAGCTCTCATAGCAGCCTTCCAATATCTGAAGGGGACCTACAAGGACGCTGGAGAGCGACATTCATCAGGGACTGTAGTGACAGGAAGGCATAACAGGTTCAAACTTAAAAAGGGGAAGTTTAGATTAGATATAAGGAAGGTGCTGTTTGCTATGAGGGTGGTGAGGCACTGGAACAGGTTTCTCAAAGAAGTGGTAAATATTCAATCTACGGCAGAGTTCAAGGCCAGGCTGAGCAAAGCCTTGGGTGACATGGTCTAGGGTGAGGTGCCACTGCCCCTCATGTCAAGGGCATTGGAACTAGATGATCTTAAGGTCCTTTCCAACCAAACTCTTCTATGAATATAGGATTCTATATTGCTGATTTCTGTTAACACTTATCACTTTGATTTATTTAATTCATATCACTAATCCCACAGTACTTTTCTGTCATGCCATGACACTTTCCAACATACCAGTACCAGGCCTAGGTTTTTAAATTGCAGGCTTATCCTGACTGCACAGAAATCATATCTTTTTATTCAGGTGCCTGGGCATGTTTCAAGGTATATCTTCTATCCAGACAGCTGTCTGTGTGAATAGGAGCCCATAATCTTTCAGCTTGCCCCTCTGCTGAAACCTTGTGTTTTAGGTAAATACACCATCTCCTCAGAACTTAAAGTGTGAATCTTCTGGTTGGTTTTGTAACATTTTTGTTAAATTTTATATTTCTTTCCAAAGTGACTAATTTCAACACCTGAGACATATAAACTTATTTTACTGGTTTACATGTCAAATGCTACTATTTAAGGTATATGGTCTAGTGCCCATAAGCTCTTACCAGGAGAACATGGGCTTTCTTGGTTATATCATACTCTCAACTCCATGAAAATATTTTGCTTACCTAAAGGATTCTAATGGCATGAAGGTTCCAAATTTGGGAAAATAAATATGATAGAGGAGATATGTTCTCATGAATGAAAACAACACTAAGTTCAATTACCTTAAAATATGGATATGGATGTCAGTAAATCATGCATAGTTGAATTTCTTGGTTTATATTGAAAACAGATTTGGATTTAGATTAAAAAACGTTCCTTCGAGTTTTGCTAAGAGCTTCTGCTGAAACCATTTAAAGTTAATAGAAAGAATCCAAAATTACTTGTTTTGAATCAGGTCATAAATTGCATAGCCTATAAATATCTGACCATTATATCCTACTGTCAACTTTTCAATGTGTAAAGAAGTAATATTTTACTGTTCTTAGTAATGATAAATCCAATCAATAGTATGTTATACACCATACATGCAAGCTTTTGCTGAAGAGATGCAAAGAAGTAACAAGTATTCATGATAGTTGACACTATCTCTGAAAGCCATATTGATTACTGAAAGAGTGAAATGCAGATTTATTAAAATTTAAAATTAAACTAAAAAAAATCCCCACTTGAAGTGAAATATAATTCTTCATGCAGACACTTAATATAAGCAGAAACTACTTTTTCTTCATGGAAAATTAAGGGGTTTTTTTCTTCCTATTAGCATTTCAATTGAAAACATTTCCACTCATTTCCTTCTTAATGGAAGTATATAAATAGCAATAGCCTCTAAGTACTGCCTTTTTTTTTTTTTTTTTTCAGGCAAAAGAAGTTATTTTGTATTAAGGACTTTAATAAAGTCTCTAAATAGGAGTAAAAGTAAGAAAGTAAACCACTCAAATTACTTGTATCAATTCAGCAAATATACATTGATTATTATACTTATTATATTGGTTCTTATTTACACACAGAATGGTCCTTAGCACTTTTTATGATTGTCGCTTTAAGTAGAAAACTCATGCATACAGTATAACAGATTCGAGCACCCTTTTTTTAGCCTCAGTGCCCTATTTTCTGAAATGGTGTGGCTCTACCAAAGAAAAAATAAATATTTCTTGAAGGATTTTTTGAGTATTTAAAGTATATGTTTTCAAAAGAAACTTCAGTACTGCAAGAAAAGTAAATTACCTGGTATCAGGAAGATCCAAGTGGAGTGTAAGTGACATATGTAGATAACTGATCACAATACTTCTCGTGATAATTTCTGTAAGCATTTGTTGAATGTGAACAGTATGTAGACACCTGGAATGTAAAGGCATCTGATTTGCTAGAATATCTGATTAATGACTAGTCATGATAAAAAACAAATATAAGGTAGGGAAAGAAAAAAAAAAAAAAAAAGAAAACAAATAAATCCAACCAAAACCAAAATGCAGAGAATACTTGACTGTAGAAATTCTCATGAACAGGAACCATGAGAGACAGTAAAAAGGTCTGTAAGTCTCAGGCTACTGACTATTAGGCTATTAAAGGAACTCCTCAAACACAGACTTGTAGAGGTTCCCCCAGAACTTTGCAAATGGTAAGAAGGAGGGAGAACACTGTCATGTCTCTTATGGAAAACAGCAAATATGAGTACACATTCAGCTAATCTGAAGTTCTTGTGCCTGCTGTGTTTCTGCTATTTGTAGCTGAACTAGAATAAATTTCTGTTTAAACATTAGACACTGGCTGTTGGATTTGTCAGTGGCATAGTATCACATGGTACCATCACATATTTTATTCTACATAATCCAAGCAGAAGAACCAGTCCAGCTGGTGAATCTTTGCAGGTGAGCAAATGCAGCAGTTCAGTCAGGACATCAATCTTTATTGTGGAACGAATGGCTTTTTGCCATCCTGCTTCATTTCTGCATAATAATAAATATAGTTAGCTTTTATTTTTTTTATAGCTCGCTTTTTTTTTCTTTTTTCTTTCTGGAATTATCTGGTCTAAATTTGTCTTCTGTATGTTTTTTAAAACCTGTTTTTGTAGCTGCATCTCTTCAATCATAATTCATAAATTTGCATTAATTTTTTCTTTAGTGATCTTTCTCTGTTATGGGGAAGAGGAAAAAGGAGAGGGAAGAGCTGATGTCTCTTTGATATTTTAGTGAAAAATAAATCTAACAAAAATAAAGGATTAATTTTGTAATAAATACCTCCTTCTTAAATTATAGAATCATAGAACAATTTTTTTCATAAAAATTATTTAAAGATTCCAATTAATTTACATTCAGCCTTCACCAAAACACACAAAAATACCCAGCTCCTTGCAGGGACCCTAAGACCCTGCTTAATAGCGATCAGCCTTTCTCCAAGAGCAGGGAATGGAAAAGCAGAAGAAAGATGTTACTTCAGTTCCTGCCTTCTCTCTGCTCCCCTTTTGGCATTGCTCCTCACTGTCCTTGAGATACTTATGCACTAAATCCAAGTTGCTATATACATAAGAGGAGGCTAAGAGCTATAATTAGTGTTTCAACTACTGAATAAAATCAAAGGTTTCCTAGATAGCATGCTACAAGGTGTCAGAGAAGGAGCAGAAATTGTCTTTTTCCCTGCCTGGAGCAAAACACCCACCTATGCCTGCATATCGTTTTAGAGAAAGGTAGTTGAAACGCCAATCTAGGGAGCAAGTTAATAAGTAACAGGAATGATAAGAGTTCAGTGTACTTTTTACTTTTAGCATATATTTTCTTTAGTAGATACAGTTTGAAAAACTCATTGTGCTTTATCTTTTTTTGCATTTCCATACTAGTCCTGTTACAAATGCGTCAGAACATTAAAACACCTTATATTAATGGGATGCTTTTTGAGGTATCATAATTGCAATATCATTACTGCTGTTGGCTGTGCAAAATACAATCACTTATATAAATAGTTCAGACCTAATGCTGGTTGATACAAATTAGTATAGATGCAAAGATTGGCAAGAATTTAGCTGCCAAACAGAGCAGATGATTGTGTTCTCCATTCTGCCTTTTTGTCAGTGCAAATATATTCAGGTTTTCTCAGTCCAGCTGGGCATTACACTAAATGTAATTTAGTGGAATACTGAGATTCCTACCTCTCCCTTGAATGTTTGGAATTGGCCAATGCATTGAAAAAAAGTAGGTGGATGCTGACAGAAAGAAAAAGGAATCTCATGAGATGGTCATAGGCACAAACTATTAATTTTTGCCATTCCTAATGAAAGGAAACAAAAATATTTATTTTGTGTAATTTAAAATGAGAGGAGGAATGAGGGAGGGAAATAGAGGCAGGAGGGAACAAAGGGAAGGAGAAGGGAAAGATCAAGCAAGGAACGAGCCTTTTATTTTTTCTTCTAGGACTCTGCTTTATGGCATTTAAGTACATATGGGGTTATATTTTGGCATGTTGAAGTCTTTATTATGCAAAAAGGGGAGCATGATTCCTTTCTTACCTTTCAGTCTAACACTATTTGCAAAGAATTTTCTAGATATTGTAGAAGGGTTGAGAAGTCAGTGCTGAATAAGCAAGAATCTTCATTCCCTAGATCCAAATTTGAGAGGTCAAGAATTTTCATATGTATATACAGCAAAGGTCATTAATGAAAGATTTTGATTTCTCCAAAACAGAAGCACTAAGAAAGGAAAGACTAATGAAAAAAACTGCACCAGTACCACCACTGTGGGGAATGGAGGTGATAAAATTTGGATGAAAAAGAGTTTGGAAATGAGCTCTGAGGCCTTGGTGCATGACAAGCCCTGGGGCGATGAGTTGGAATGTTGAAGGACAGGAAATGTAAACAATCAAGCCTTGGGAGGATGGGCCAGGATGCAGCTGTGGTGGGAATCTCAGTTGGAGGCTGGAGGATGTGGGGGTTGTGAGAGGGTCTGCAGCATTGTGATTGGACTATTTACCTGGAGAGTTTTACAAGGGCCAATGAGATTAAACGTTGTATATATGTGCAGGTTGGGAAAGTACCAAACAAGGGGATAAAAAGGGCTTGGTGGTAATAAACGGGGATCTGAGTCTCTGCATTAACTTGAGTCTGTGTTTTGAAATGCCACACACCACCAACAAAAAATATACAGACAAAAGCCAACAAAACAAAAAAACAAACAAAATATGGGGGGAAAGAAAAAAGAACTAATATTAATGAAAACAGTAATCAGGCAGGCAGAACTCACATCTTTCTTTGCTACTGTTCTTTTCCATTATTTTTTCATTTACTAGGTATTTTACATAGCTTTCCTAGCAATTGTTTCCCCAGATGCATTCAAAATCACCTCTGTGATATGTCTGTTTTGTTTTTTTTTTTCCCACTGAAGAGATTAACATCTTTGGTCTCTAAAGAAAAATTGCCCTTCACTTCCAAACCGCTGAACTCCTTGTGGTAATGTGCTTTACTTGTCTTTCTTTTGAGGTCAAGTTATCTGCATTAAACTGTACTTGATGCAGCTCCGATGTGAGAATGTGTAACAAGGGCAAGGAATGGAACAGGATTTCAGCTGGGGAGATGCATGTGCTTCAGCTGCTACACAGCAACACTGCTTCTTCTTTTTCCTACCACTGCTCTTGAACTTAATTCATGCAGGTAAGGAGCTGGAAAGAGGCTGTGGTATTTGCAGAACACTTGCTATTCCTTTGAGCATGGGGTGGAAGATGTGTGGTTCTAGGCATCTTGACTTCCCTGGTAAATCCATGTAGTTCCACTTATATTGTTCTCTTATTAACTGAAGTCTTTTACCTATGCATGTAACATGAGTGCTAGACACATTATGCAACATGCTTTTTTGTTGAGTACCTAAACCAGATCTGGATGAGCTAGGGGAAGTGTCAGGATCAGCCTAAAGAAAAGGGAATGGAATTCTGCATGGGTAGATCTAGTCTGCTTCTCATCTGTGACCTGTAGTTGTATTTGAGTCTATTAAGGTTGAAGGACCATGGGTCACCGGACATGAGTCATCTTGCAGGTACATCAAACACCACATATTTTTCTAATGCCAACATGTGAAATCTCTAATACTCACATCATACATCACTGGTTTCCACTCACAAGTCTATCCATGGATCCAAAGAACAGAAAACTACAAAGATGTAGCAATTTGTGGGGAGGTAAAAGGTGTCAAGAAAATCAATACACTTGTTCTGTGGTGGTGAATAAAACCAATGATATTCATTTAATATAAAAATCCTCCAATTACCCTACTCCAGAATAACTTATGCTTGGCAGATGGAATTTTTATGTTTCAATTATATCCCTTATCCTACTGTTTACGGTATAAAGCATACCTTCTGCACTAGGCACAGAGTGGACAGCGCAATATAAATTAGAGTGATAGTACAGAAACTTTTCATCATTGATGTATATTGATAGCCTATTATATTAATTTTCCAATGGTTCATGTATTTTTCTACATCCTATCTCTATTATATTGGTGAATTTTTATTTTTTTTTCCTGGCTCCTGGTTTTTGGTTGTTTTTTTTTCTGTATTCCCCCCCCCCCATAATCCTCATTTAAGTCCAAGTTATTTTCTCTCAGCTTTCTCAATTTTTATTATTTTATTTTTTAAATTGTCTTTCTTCCACTCTGTTAATCAGGTATACACCAGGAA
The DNA here is from genome assembly GCF_033815535.1 of Pezoporus flaviventris. NCBI lineage: Eukaryota > Metazoa > Chordata > Aves > Psittaciformes > Psittacidae > Pezoporus > Pezoporus flaviventris. The sequence goes on along the minus strand of NW_026892616.1, from coordinate 3,436,221 downwards.
GTTATAGATATGAAGCTGGAAATAGGTATCTGGTATATTTGTTCTTCTCTGACATGATTCCACGTAGGATGGTGGTATTCTATGACAGGAGGAGAGTTTTAAAATAAAAGTGGGAAGTACCAAAGAAGGAACATAAGGACTCAAAGAGAGGTGGAGAGAGGACTACATTTGTACATGGAGTGCTTATAAAATGAATGTATCAGTTGTTCTATTTTATAACTATTGGCCCACTAGCAAATTCCAGGACCTTGGAAAATCTGCATGTTTGATTCACTGTTTGCTGTCACACAGTTATTTGGTACATCTGCAATAGCGTACCATTTTGATTTTACGGACTGGGAGTTTTACGGTCTTCCAATGTTCACCCATGATGAGAGAGAGAAAAATTATTATAGCATTTTTAGAATTAAGACTTAAATTTATTTAGCTTTAATGCTTCTTTATATTTAATCTCACTTTCTGAAAAGCTGTTAAAATTTGCTTAAATTTGGTCAAGCGGTAGCACTCATGTCATTCACTATGTCATAAAATTCAGCATTCATTATGTCATAAAAAAGTAATTGTTCTCTGTACATTTTTATGGGTAGGAAATACCTCCTAAGCACAGATTATTGTCTGACTCTATGCCATGGGACAGGACTGACCTGTGATATAATCCACCTTCATGATTCCTTGAGACCATATCCTGATTCCATGAGAGATGACTTCCAATGACACCATTTCTAATCACTGCATACCTTTCCAAAGGAGACCAAAGTGCATAAGCAGTAAGGGAATGGTTAGTGCACTTTGATATAGGATGGAAAGCAGGGGAGCTCCATAAATCACGCTTCCTCTGAGGGAAGGATATGCCCAGAGTGCTCCTCTTGGAACTCAGCTCTTGTGGCACCCTGTGCAAAGATCCCATCCACAGTGTAAATTCAAACACCGTGGAAAAGGGTGACGGAATTTGTTGTCATTAGTTTTCTTTTTTTTAGAACATTTTATACTCTTAAAACCACTCTATACATTATGCATTTCATGACAGATTTAGGAGAAAATGAACTGTTCTGTAAGGAAATATTTTAAGGAATTGTACCTCTTGGCTGACTGTTTTTTTTCCACTGAGTTACACTAAGGATCTTTACGGGTTTTGGTCTCTTCATATACCTGTGAGTAGGTCTTCATTTGTTTACAAGATGGGCGTCTAGACCTGAGTCAGAACAATTCATTTAGTTAAATGAATAGGTGTCAAATGCCATTCAGACACCTTAGGGCACCTGAATCACACATAAGGAAACAGAATGAAGTTCTTCTGTTTGTAAGACAGAAGAGAATAAAAAAAAAGAGACGGATTCTCATTTGAATTGACATCCATAGTGTCTCTTCACTACCAGCTGAATTAAATTGAAGGGAAGTGAACCAAATATAATATTGAAGATGAAAATACCACTGGAAAAATGAGTTTTCATGGAAAGTCAGAGTGAAGGCTAAAGCACTTATTGGGGAGATAGTCTACAAATTAATTCAAATGTAGTCAAATTGAAAAGAGCAGCATACACATTTTGAAATGTTATAGTACTATCAAAGTACACTTTCTTATTCCTTCTGGACTGCCCAAGGTATCTCTACTATTGCCTTCAGAATATGATGATAGATGGAATAAAAGAAGGAATAAAAGAGTAATTTCCAATGATATTTACAGTTTACTGCCTAATACAATCCTCTACAACAGCTGATTTATTTATAATAAATCTGGTTAGAATTAAAATAAAAACAACAAAACCAACAACAAATCACAAAATTCCTTAATGTGGGAGTGCTAAAAATTATACATTTATAATGGTATAAACATTTGGATAAGCTCAAACATTTTGTTCAACCAAACCAGAAAAATTAAAATACATCATTTAATATTGCTTCTTCCTTTTATAGATTTTGTTTTACCTATGGGATAGTAAATAGATTAACAGTATGCAAAAATTAAGAGTGTATGAAAGAAATTTTAAATTACACAATGCAGAATGAAAAGTGATTTTTTTCTATGATTTTAGGATCTACGTTAAATTATTGGAGATGATGGATGACATTGAGGTGATAGCTTCTGTGAAGTTATAGGTTGCCTGTCAAAACAAAAGAACTGTTGAGAATATAACGTGTCAGAAAAGAAGACCATCTAAACTAGTAGTTTTCTTCTTCCAGTACATGTTGATTTTTTTGAAAAGAATGAAAACAGCAAGTAGTCCACAAGTAATATTTCTCCTGATACTGCATCCCAGCCTCCAGCAGACTGAGAATTTGGGACTACCCCAGTTTAATAATCCATGTTTCAACTTTCTTTGCTTGAATATGAAACTGGCCCTGCAGTAATGACTAATACACTAAAGATTCAAGAAGCATGAAGAAATAAAAAATCCTTTGAATGTGTATTGTGGGAATTAGACATAACTTTTATTGAAGAAAAGCTTGAAAAAATTATATCTATCTTTACAGTTTTATTTGTATCCTTTGACTGCCAGAGTATTACTGTCAAGTAGGTTATTTTGAGTCTTTTAAAGATCTTGGAGACCTGAAATCAAGACCAGGCAATGATTATCTAGTATACACTTCATTATGTTAAGCAGTAATATGATTGCCATCCCTGGTGCAGTTATGAAAAATCTCAGCTGACTGGATTAACAAATTGCTATTAAGTATGAATTCAGTGATCTCACTTCTGATTTCTTTCTACTTACTTTTCTTGTTTTGTTTGGCGTCTTTATGCTGCCTGGCTTACAAAATAACAGAAGTGGTGAGGCCTCATTAACTGTAGTAAAACAGGGTCCTGTGTCACAATGACTATTACAGTCTTACTACTGTGTTATGGATAGTAATTATTTCTCTGTTAAAAAATGCTCACAGAAGTACAAGATTTTACAGTATCACCTAAAAATAGATAGAAAAAAAAAATATGAGTAGTAAAAACTTCTTTCCTGGCCTCTACCCAACAGATATGACTGTTGCAACAGACAAGATTCTTTTACAGTAAAATGAGAAAGGAGGCAATAGTCATGGCAGACTCCACTACTGATTTGCTGAGGTGAGTAGCTCCAGAGAGGACACCTTCAGCATTGGAGTGTGGAGAAAACACAGCATCCTGAATGACAGGAGCCACCAAGGAAGCCTCCTTGTCAGGATTTACCCAGGAGCTGCAGCTCTGCTGACACAGCAGCTGACTTATAGTGAGCTGTGGGGGCTGGAATGTATCAAAGTTGCCAGAGACCATGGGAAGGAGAAACTACAGCTGGCAATTAAGAATGACCATGAGAAGAAGGAACTACAGCAAGCAATTAAGAGCGACCTGTCCCTGACTGGTACTTGGAAGATGTTGGAACTGGCAAGGAACAAGGACGTCGGAACTAGAAAGAGGATATCGATAAGAAAATCGGATAGACCTTTCACCTGATGTAACCACAAGGCAAACACAGATGTGCTTTGTTTATTACTTGGAAGCATATCAATATCATGTAATCTTTTCAATAAATGATCCAGCTTGCGCTCTGCCTCTGGGTCCGTGCCTCCATCCTCACAGTGAGCAGTGCCGGGAGGGACAGTGTCACTTCTGAGTGGATAGAAGATTGCCCTTGGGAGTGTGAGCACCTGAAGCACATCATGTCAGGGTGAGCAGGCAGTGTCCAGCAGCCTGGCAGGCTGCAGAGGTGAGCTCAACCAGTGATCATAGAGACAGTGCTCTAGGAGGCATCCTCTCAGCAGGAAGCACAGAAAGCTAAGTCGTCTCTGCTGGCCAGAAGGATATGGTGACCCAGATAGAGGTCCCTCATAAACATGTAACTGTCCAGGCATCTAGCTGTAGTGAGTTCCACAGCCTGTTGGTGCTGTTAGATGGAGACTGTGTGAGACATCAGCAGGTTGATAATTTGCTCTGTATCTTGGCAGAGCTGTTGGAAGAGGTGGAATGGCTTGGGAGCATAAGGGAATCTGAGGAGGAGATTGACTGGTGGACCAGCACTCTACTATCCCTGAGAGAAGCAAGCCAGCCAGAAACAAGACCCAAAACAAAAGAACTTTAGAATACCCTATCTTTTTGCCATCAGGCAGATGAAAAGGATCTAGGAGACAAGGGAGGTTGGAAACAGGTCACTCTTCAGTGTAGATGGCGTATTATCTTGCTAGCTCATGTCACCTTCCTAAGTACCCCTTTTACAACAGATTGGAGGCCCTGGTACTTCAAGATCAGGAAAGTGATGAAGCTGATGATAAGGGATCATCCAGGTCAGAAGAGTTGCCACAGAAGAGTCAGAGAACACCTTTTTTTATGACCAGCTGTACTATAAAGAAAAAAAGAAGAGTGGTTGTGATTGGTGACTCTACCCTAGGGGGAGCAGAGGGCCCCATACGTTGGCCTGGCCAGACTCACAGGGGAGTCTGCTGCCTCCCTGGGGCCTGGGTAAGGGACCTCACCAGAAATCTCACTCATCCTTTATTAGTCTTCCAGGTGGGCAATGAGTAAATCTCTTCAAGAAGCCTGAGGAGACTCAAGAAGGACTTCAGGGCTTTAGGGATAACTAGTTCAGGGTTTGGAAGCACAAGTAGTGTTCTTGTCACTCCTGTCAGTCACAATCAATGACAATGGTTACATCAGAAAAATCTCAGTAATTAATTCCTGGCTCCATGACTGGTGTCACTGTCAGAGTTTTGGGGTTTTTGACCATGGCTCAGTCTATACAGCACCAGGCCTGCTGGCGGCAGATGGGGTGTGCCTGTCCCAAAGGGTAACAGGATTCTAGCCCAGGAGCTATCAGGGCTCATACAGAAGGTTTGAACTAGGTTTGAAGTGTGAAGGGGATAGCACCAGGCTGACTAGAAATGAGCCACAGGGTAGCATGCTGCTGTTGGAGTCCAGATCCATAGGGCAACTTAAATGCATTTATGCCAACGCCCTCAGTATGGGCAACAAACAGGAGGAGCTGGAAGCCATTGTGCAGCAGAGAAATCATGACATAATCACCATCACAGAAACATGGTGGAATGATTTGTGTGACTGAAGTGCTGCAATGGATGGCTACAGGCTCTTTAGAAGGGATAGGCAAGGAAAAAGAGGTGGTGAGGTTGCACTGCATGTCAATGAATGCATAAACTGCCTTAACTCAATGTTCATACTCAAGTGCATTAAACATTATACAGAAAACAGCTGATACTTCTAGAAAAGACTGTAATTGTTCTACAGTACAGTCCATGTAGATTCTTGCAATTCAGGGAGGGGTTTCAGACTGGGTGCAGCTGATCTACAACCCTGAATCCTGTCAGTTCAAAATACGGCTTGCCAAGAGGCAATTTTTAATAAAGCAGGAATTACATGTTTTAATTATATGTTAGTGTTAGAAATGTCCTTTGTACCAGGAGCTCTGCATGGGCACTGATTCAGTGAGACATGAAAATGTTAAATATCCATTTTAAGGGCAAACCTCAAAGCAGATCCACCCCAGTACTGCAAAAAAAAAAATATTCAGAGCAGATGTCCCTTTGTTTGGATAAAGGGGCAAGATTAGTGTATATAAATTATTATTTTCATGTAAATGAAAGTGGTAAGTGCAAACATCGTGTAGGATGTTTGCATTGTTGAATATCATTCCTAGTAAGCTGGTAAAGATGAAGAATGCTGTGGTTTAATGAGCAACAATAACAAAGCATATTTGGGTTAATTGGGTCTCAAGGATATTGTGAAGAACTTCAAAAGAACTTTGGTAAATAGGCAGCATAATTCTGGATGAAATAATTTTCATTGAAGTCACAGTGGTGAATGTTGGAGGGAATAATATGACCTGCATGTATATGTCTGAATCCTAAACAAACAGCAACACAAATGAGAAAAAAATGAGTCACCAACAGTGATACATCAATAAAAATTTCTGCAGTGGGGGTCATAAGCAAAAAAAAAAAAAAAAAATTTACCTGAAGCAGAATGTATACAAGGTGGTGGTGAAATGGAATATATCAATTATTGTAATGTTATAAAACAGAAGTATGTTACCAGCTAAAATACTGTGCTTCTTAAAAATTAATATTCAGTTTCTTCCTGTTCTTCCTAAACCACGTTTATCAATACTGTCAGCTCTGATTCAGATACCTACCCAGTGATCAACGGGGCTCTGAAAAGAGGAAAATGTGTTTCATAGGGAAGCTGAGAGTAATATAAATGATTGCCAAATGATGCATATGCAGATTACAGAAAACATGAGTGCTTCCTACACATTTTAGAAGCATGGTTCCAGGGTTAATCTGCCCAAGAGCCATCATGCAGGAAGTCATGAGTTCTGTATCTCAAGCATCAGGATTTCAGCTAAAACCTAACTATTTGATGGCTTTTAAGGGATTCAGACTCTTCCATAGAACTCTGCTCAAAGTGAATATGCCCCTTTCTTTTCACAAAGAGGCTATGATCTCGTTATTAAAGTGGATGTGGTGCTTAGGGATGTGTTTTAGTGGTGGACTGGGCAGTGTTACATTAACAGTTGGACTGGATGATCTTTAAGGACTTTTCCAATGTAAACAATTCTATGATTCTATTACTCTATGAAGTAAGTTATTCAATTTGACCCACCAAGAGTTTCTTTTAAGCGCTGAATATTTGAAGAGAAAAAAAGAAGATTTATAAATCTTTGGAAGCTTTCTCCTGTTTTCTGAATAACTTGCATGGGGTTGATATTTTTATGAGTATTGTGGTACAGGTTCTTCTCTCCATTTCTGTCTCAAAGCAAACGAGACAGTCAGGACTTCTAGCGTCTGCCCTAAGGAGGTAAGAGCCTGAAAGCAGTAGGAATTCTGAGTTATTTACTGCAAAGACAGATATCCTTGCAGGAAAGCATTAGGATAAGCCTGCAACTCTGGCTCTGACCAGAGACTCAATTATCCCAGGGCAGATGTGAAGAGGATCCAATAGTCACAGCTTTGGAATAGTTAGTTACACCAAGACTTCCAGGCACTTTACATTCATTGGAAAGTTTGATCCCACCAGGTTCCTTAGATTTGTGTGGGGTAGCCCTCAAACCTAAATCTCAACATTCGCGTTCCCGAGCTCCGTACTGCAGCATGACTGTTCCAGACTCAGGGAGCTAAGAAAACCCCTCAACATATTTATATCAGATATAAATTTGTCAGTTTTATAGTTTCTCAACAACCAGTTGTTCTCCAAGGACAGTATAAGAACTTTATCAATACACAGATAGATAAAAAGATATATACAAAAGATATACATGTATATAAAAATATATAATATGTATTAAAGACAGCCTAAACTTTATCACAGCATGATAGAATATATCTAAAAGCATTTCCAAATATATGTCCACAGTAGCTATGAGTAGTTGATGCCTGACTGGAAAGTAACTCCTGTTTTTAAGGTAAACGTGTTGCTTTACTGTATAGTACTCATGGGGCTACTCTGTCAAAGTTAGTCTCCAGTCATAAAAGATAAATGAATCATAGGCACAAAATAATTTGTCAAATGTGCAGCTAACATTTCTCTTTTAAAGTTATAAGAACTGAAGATCAGTTCTATAAGTAGAGCCAAAGCCATTTGTTTTCTTTGTGATTTAAGCTATTCAGTAAATTAAATTCTCTAGCAGATTAAATTTATCAATTAATTTCTTTTTCCTATTTTAATATTTTTAGCAAAGCTGTTCTGATGCAAGCAAAGTCTTTTTTAAAAATGTTTCACTGCTATCTTAAAAATTACGTTATTTTCATAATTATAAGTGCTCCAAAGAGAAGAAATACTTTGCTGGGCATAGTAATTGTTACTTTGAATCGAACCACAGCTAGTGATGTGGTAGTTTAACAGTTAGGAGGAAAAATGAAGGCCAGAATAGACTATGAAAAGGAATTTTTTGGGGGGAAAGATGTAAAGGATGAGGCAATATATTTAGATACCTCATTAGTGTAACTTCACACACCTATTGAGCCTCATATGATGAAAAAATATAGTCTGTAGTGATGTAAAAGAAAATAATAAAATGTTATATCCAATATATGTGTATATATATATAAATCTAAAATAAACACCACCTCCCCGTACAATTTAACAGTCCTGGTATAAAAGATTGTAAACCTATTTAGAAGTTTCACATGCAGCACTCAGAAGAAAAGATGAAAAACAATTCCCTATCAGCAAGTGTGTATTTATATATATATGAATATGGAAAAATTAAGAACTACATTAATGCGTGTAAATGGGGAATCTTTTTGGTTTTGGAAATAGAAGGACATTTATAGTTCTTTTGTCCTATAAATAATGGGGCTAGAAGTAACAATATTTGAAAATGGGGGAGAGTGTGGCATCACAGCACCTCACCCATAACGTGACTTGGAGCATACACTACTCCAGATGGTGCTAACATAAAGGGAGTTAAAATCCTGTTGTGCCATGCATAATTTGTTCTTGCATGATATGTTAACTTCTGAATTCTTTCATATCCCATTCCATGTGTATAGGAATGCTGTGGCTCAAAATTTTATTTTCTAAATGTTGTGAAAGAAACTGGGAGAAGCAGTCTGGTTCTTCTTTAGTATGTTATTTAGCAAAATGTGCTTAAAAATGTAATTTTTTTGTTCTCTAGGGAAAGGTCAAAACCTTCACATGTTATTGAAAAGTGTAAAATGAGTCAAAGATCTTCATAATGATATAGAATTCAGAAATTTCATGGTCTACCAGATCTGAGAAAAGCTGAGTAAAACCCACCTGCTAGAAACAAAATCTCTGAAATAGCAGTACTTTGTAAAACTAGAAGTCAGTGGATATCATTGCAGTTTTAAATACCAGAGTTAGGTTCTGATGCTGAAAAAAGGCATGCATATGCCACCCTTTATGCAGGTAAATGAAGTTTTATTCTATTGTTCAAGTGTGATTTTATGATTTAGGCCTTATTATGAAAAAAAGTTAATTTTTTTGTTGCCCATTTACAGAAAATAAATAATCATTTGCATTTTCAAGGGTTGAAATCGGATTACATCAGAGTTACAATCTGGAGAAAGAGCAAAACAAGACTTCAAAAGCTATAAAAAAGTTTTAAATCTCCAAGCATCTGTGCTGTCTGTGTCACAGCTTCCCTTGGATTCAGGCCAACAGAACAACACTGTTTTGTTGAGCTTCCTGTATTATACTGAGAAGTCAGGAAGACCAGGCCCTTGGGCTTTTTGAGCCCCAAAAGCTAACTACAAATACCTGTCCAGAAATTATTTATGATGGTATAGACACTTCCATATGATATGGTTTCAGTTCACTGATCAGCTTGCATTTTGAAAGTTATATTCAATGGAAATCTGAAGCAAGTAATAAAAAATTAATAATAGGCTCACAGCTAGCAACTTATACAACCAGTTTCTGTTTCAAAGATGGCTCTGAACTGGCTCAAATATTTTGTTCTGTATGTTTATGGTCCATTCTGGTTTTGTCACATAATAGGAAACAGATGCTGGCTCTTTCACAGTAATGCCTGTTAAGTGTATTAGGAAGAACGTCATTTTTTGCCTTTGTGAGATAAGGAAACAGAGGAAAAGAAAAGAGAGTGAGAAGACAGTTTGAAATCAGTATTGATGCAAACTCTTAAGCTTGCTGTAAAACTCTAAATGTGGTTACATTGACTCTGTTCTCTTTCCATCAGCAATTAATTTGATATGAGTATTGAGGCATCACCTAAGCAAGGAGTCAGTGTGAGACTGCTGAGAGGGATTAGTTAATTTAAAAAAAAAAAATCAGATAAGTCAGAAAATCTTGTTTTCTTGCTGAACATAAGTCTTAGAAGAAGGTTTCATATATGTGGTAATATTCTTTGTTATTTAGTACATCAAAATTGGCTTTTGCTAATATTGACAGACAGTCCAGATGGTAAACTTGTTTTCTCTGAGACTTTGAAAAAGAAAATTAAAAAAAACCAAACAAAACAATAGGGTCAGCAAAGTCATCCCATGAATAAAAACAATTTTGAGATATTTGCAGATTATTTTCTCCGATACTTGCTCAAATGCCTATTGCAAATTAAAAAAAAAAAAAAAAATTAAGTTTAACATTTGCATTTTAAATGTGCTGGGAAGTGGTAGTTAACATGTCACAGAGGTCACCCCTTTATGCAGAAGAGGCATATGGCTTATTTCTGCTTAAAATCAATTACTTTATCTTGTTTAACAAGTGCATCAAGTACAAGTACTGATGTAGTAACATTATGTTTATAACCGCACCTGTCCCTTGGAGCACTGAAATTGATGGTTTTACACAGTTTTTCCTCATTAGGAACTATTTATTTAATCCTTATATTGCAAGATCGCTGAACATATGACAAGAAACAGGTTCTCTAGCACTTTTCTATGGCATCATGTTATTTTCTTTCAATAGAATCATAGAATCATAGAATCGTTAGGGTTAGATAGGACCTTAAGATCATCTAGTTCCAACCTCCCTGCTGTGGGCAGGGACACCTTATACTAAATCATATCACCCAAGGCCTCGTCCAACCTGGTCTTGAACACTGCCAGGGTTGGAGCATTCACAACCTCCCTGGGCAACCTATTCCAATGCCTCACCACCCTAACATGAAGGAATTTCCTTCTTATATTCAACCTAAACTTCCCCTGTTTAAGTTTTAACCTGTTACCCCTTGTCCTGTCACTACAGTCTCCAATGAAGAGTCCCTCTCCAGCATCCCTATAGGCCCCAATAAATTTCAAATGAATGACTATCTCATTTTACTTTATGGTACATCAGTAGAGCTATTGGGAGGTTTGGTAGCAAGCCATAACCCATGTTTTTATTATGAGCATTTAATAGCATTTCATGTCACTGCATACAAGTAGTGGGCCTCACTATCACAATACTAATAGCAATAAAAATCTTAAAATGCATCTGTATGTCTATTTCATGCACTGAACTCTTTAACTGTAGCACTTATTTTCTGAATTAATACACTTTTCAGCATGTAAGATTTTACCTGTCACCATTCATCATGATCATTTTAATAGTATCTCCTGTTGACCTGATCATCTGGATGGCCTACTGCAAAACCTTTACTATTTTGCAGCCCATTAATTTTATACATTTTAATTGTGTATAGTTTTGACAGCTTTAATTTTCCTGATATCCTAGAGAGATATTATCAAAAGATGACAAATTATTTAAATTAATGCTGCAGTTGGTGCACTAGGTAGGACTGCAGAAAGGGAAAGTGGAAGAGATGAGAAAAAAGAAAAGTTTAAGAAGTTATCATCTGAATCTAAATGCAAGCCTAAGGTTAAATGGTGGCATCAAGCACAGCCTTCAGAAAGAGACAGCCAGTAATCAGTATTAGCCTCCACGACACTATGTTGCAAACATATCTTTTCACATATGGTTCCTCTGTGGCATTTTCTTTCTTGATATGTTGTGGCTAAGATAATTCAGTATAAGGTTAGTGGCTAAGGTAATCCAGTATAAGGTTAGCTCAACCAAGCCAGAAAAAAATAAACAAAATTTGGTTCCTGTATTTTTCATCTATTCCTGGTTGCTATTTCATTAACAACATCCATGAGGTTCACCAGAGCTTTGCACTTTAAAATGCCGTAGTCCAAGTCATCACCCCTTCTGGCGGCAATTGAAACCTAAAATAAAACAATGCACTAACTAACATCTTTGTAACAGCTTTCAAGCTAAAAGGAATAATTCACTTTCCTGAGTAAAGGAAGTGAGCACTGTTAAAATCGGGTTAAATGTATATATTTTGGACATTAATCTTTTAAAAGCCAGTCTGGCTCACATCCAGCTGCTTCCATACTATTTTGTACAGGTGGCATACTTAGTTCTTTCACATCACAGACTTAAATCAAAGCCAAAACAATGCCTACTGAAGACTTCTGGTTTTGCCTTGTCATGTTGTTTTACTTCCTTTGTCATTGGAAAGCTTTGTCCTAATCCTTCTTGAGAGCCTATAACCTCCCTGTTCCGTTTTTTTGACATTGCAGCTATTTTTCTGCCAGTGCAGTTTAATGTCCATAGCCACTGGAGCTTCAAAGTCACCAGTTGACAAGCTGGTGTTCGAGATATATATGTGAACTGTAAAGAGGAAGAAAAGCTTTTAGTTCAAAGGAAACAGAAAATAAATGTACTGTTAATCAAGAAGGGTTTAAAAGCAATCTCTATGTATTCAGAATAATAGAATCATCCTGTTGTAGAGGTAGCCATCTCAACCCAAAGTGCTTTGATTTGTTTTTATTAAATAAATGCACTTTGACTACTTGATTAATAACTACAAAGTTATTTTAAAAACATTAAACTGGTTTCATGTCCTCTCTTTTGAAATTAAAGACAATTTTTAATGGACTATTTAGAAATGTGTGCTAAATATAGAGTTGAGGAATTGCACTTGTACTAATGTGTACCGACATTTTAAGGCATAAAGAGGTATTAAAATCATGGAATCAATACACTGAAAAGGAAGTGCACAAACATTCTCTTAAAATGGTGATGTTTGCTTGGTTGTGTAAAATGAAAAGAACATCTTTCACTGAACAAGCTGGCAGTACCATGTGACATTGTATTCAAGACTAGAAGTTCACTGGACACTGGAGGATTATATCCTCCCATTTCACATTCATTGCTTGTATTCCCACTGCACAACTCTTCCAATCAGATTGCTGGGCTTAGCCACATAGCAGCAGTTCTTTATTGGGATATTATATAAAGTCAAGTCACATTCTCTTTCTACAAGCAGATTTTCTTTTGGGGGACATAAAAGCCCTTAAAATAGAATATACAATCATTTGGTCTTCTTGATAGTATTGTAGAATTAAAGGTGTTTGATTCATTCTTTCTCACATAAAAAGGAAGAAAAATGTTAAGTGACTACAAAATAGTCAGTTATTTGATTAAAGGTATTTGGTTAATAGATCCTTTGGAGGACTGTTCAAACCACAAATTCTCCTCAGTCTTACTCCTCCTTACTAGACCTGCCAAATTATGGCCTCCATTTTTTTTTTTTTACTTTATTTTTTTATTTATTGTTGTTGTTTTGTTTTTAAAGTAGGATTGAGAAGGTTTAAAGTCCTGGGTGTCCTACAGCAGGTAAGCATCCCAGTTCAGGGAGTAAGCAAGAAAAATGGGACCATTATTCCTTTCTCTAGAAGACCTGCAGTTTTCATGTAAATTTGCTAGGTCATTTTCAATCAAAATCATTATATTAATTTCTGCTGTACTCATGAACATTTTGTGACAGGAAAACTTATATTTTCCCTTGAGAAAATGTTTCACTAAAAGAAAAAGCAAACCTCATAACTTTACGAATAACTTCCCAGATGGCTGCATTTATGGGAAAGGGAAAAGGAGATTGCCAATCTGAAATGAAGCTACCATAATTCATAAACAAAACTAGACGGAATAACGTCATAAGGCCACTATTAGATTTTCCAGTGCATATTGCATATAGATTTAGCAAGGATACCAGAGTTCCAGCTGATATGGATTCTTTGATATTTTATATTTCCACTAAGAACACCAGTGTGTTGTTGCTATCTCTACTGCCATTAAGACTGATATATTTCACTTATTTTAATCCGCTTTTTCATATTTACATAAAAGTCAGTAGGATGTGCTCTCAGTTAAATCTTTTGTGGATGATTTTTTTCTTTGTTTCTTCATTTTAAGTGTACTAAAATTATAGAAACTTGAGGGAATTTCCAGAAAATTAAGAGAACTAGAAAAACTGTCATTTGCAGTCATATTCTACTCTTATTACACTAATTTTTCTTGTTGTGGAACATAATTTGTCTATTTACCATTGCTGGATGACAGAAATAAGTTAATAGTGTAAAAATATGTCAGTGTCACAACAAAAATATTTTTTCAACTATATGTTTAGTTATGGTTTAATTAATAATACCAAGGGACTTTATTCATGCTTTCATACAAATTGGTCTTTACATGAGTAACCCTTTTAAATACTAATGAATGCATAAAAGTGTCCTGGTTTCAGCTGGGATACAGTAAATTTTCTTCCTAGTAGGTGGTATAGTGCTGTTTTTCGGCTTCAGTCTGGAAATAATGCTGATAACACATTGGTGATTTAGTTGTTACTAAGTAGCACTTGTAGTTCAAGGACTTTTCAATCTCTCATGCCCTGCCAGTGGAGGAGGGGTACAAGAAGCCGGGAGGGAGCAGAGACATCATTACTATTAGTAGCAATATTAGTAGTATTATAATGTACTTTAGTTATTAAACTCTTCTTATCTTAATCTGCAGGTTTTATAATTCTGTGATTCTCCTCCCCATCCTGTCTGGGGAGGAAGGGGGCAGTGAGCGAGTGGCTGTGTGGTACTTAGCAGGTGCCTGGGTTTAAACCACAACAAAAAGCAAAATATGAATAGTCATCTTAGCAATTCCAATATAATGGCAACATTTCAGTTAGATGAATACATAGACCAACTCTACAGTATATATCTATTTGAAATGTATCAGTAGCTAGAGATACGTATGGAACTGCTAACACAGATTTCTTTCCCTTGGAAAATTCCAGCAGTTCCAGAATGATAGCTTTCTATACTACAGCAGCCTCTCTCTATTTCATGGATACAGATTTTCTCAAATACAGTTATTCCTCTGTTTCACTTGGAATAGATAGACCCTGAGGTTATGCTCATTTGTGGACTTCATGGATGTCTTCACTTCAGTATTCTTCCACTTTCCCCTTTGATGTTCTTTCTCATCACCTGCCATTTTCCCTTTTATTCCTATTGGGCATCCTTGACTTTTATTCCCTTTAATACATCCCATAGGAATCTGAACACCAAAAGTTCTTTAGCCATAATCTTTTTAGCCAATAATTTTTGTCTCTGGTCCCTTTCTTTTCTGCTTTGTCTCCCTCAGTATCTTCTCTATACTCCATTGCCATGGCTGTCAAGCCCTGAAATATAATCAAAACGTACCTGCAAAGAATACCTCTGTTCCTTTCATCTCACTCATATATGAGGTGAGTCTCTTCACTGAGAATTTCATATTCACTGACATACATTCAAGAGGCTTATTCAGAACTCCAGTACTGTTCAAAACTCCACTTGTCTTAACTTTCCAAGTTCTTCTCTTGTACCACACCACTGCTGTGTCAAGGATAAGTTTCATAAGTCTTTCTACGTATGTCCTGTAAAATTTACTGTGCTTCTTCCAGTATTGCATTTCATTTGCCACAGTTCATTTAGATTCTATGAATTCTAGAAGTTACTTCTTTCAGAACCTCTGAAATATTTTTTTTTTTTAGGTGTAACACCTAAAAGTAATCAGTTGAAAATTATTAGTTTGTAACAGGAAAAGTAAAAAAAAAAGTAGCATAGTTAAACAAAGGGCTGCACTATGCTAGACCAATAATTAACTTGCATACTCATCAGCTCCTCTTAGCATTGGTGTCCTGTATGTGATCTTGGGAATGGAGCACTGCACTGGAAATCAGAAAAGATCAGTTTTGGTTGTGGAAGGATATACTATGTAAGCTGCAATTTTCATTTAAAGTAGGCATGTATTGTTGAATGTAATCACATTTCTTAATTTAATAAACCTTCAGCATTTACAGGTAACCCTGATGTACATGACTACTTGTGAAGGTGTTAGAGGACTATTTATCTTACATGTCATTTATTGCACACCAAGGACCACAAATAGTTTTCATGTGAGAATCAAGCTCAAATATGTATTAAGATTGATCAAAACCTACTAGGCAAAGAAAGCAAGAGCACTTTCAGCACCAGCAGACTTTTAAAAAATAGTGGAAATGAAAAGTAAAGGTTATAGATAATCATAGAAGTTGGGAAAGTACTCACATTAGAATTAAAGACAAATTCGATGTGAAATGTAAATTTCCTCTTGACTGAAAACAGGATGACCAGTCTATCCCTGAGATGAGGAGTAGGAGATTTGAGTATTTAATTTCTACTGATAAGGGATAATATAGATAACATAAATTTCTGTCTTCCAGTTACTTGCAACAGGTCATTGACAACTTGGACTTATACCTCTGATGCAATTGTAACTTTTGTTTGCTCAGACTGTGTCTAAATCAATGACATAACTGGATCAATATAAAAAAACAGGAGCAAAAAAGCATCAGGATATATTCACCTTCATTCACTTCATTCACCTTCAATTCACTGTGACCTTCATTGAGTAGACTATGCAGTTCCAGAAAACAGTGCTTTTCTTTTTCAATGAGAAGAATATCAAATGTAACTCTGGGTCAGTATTTGTAAACAGTTGCTGACAGACAACACATATATTTGTTTTCATATAAAGCAAACAAAACTATTTTTGTTGGTAACAAGAAAAGAAATTATAACATTTGCAAAATAAGAGTGGAAGTATAATTCACATGACACTATCTCTGCAGAACAAGAACTCACTAGAGAGAAGATTTAGAGTGTGGTAAAAATTCTAAGATCCTCAGACTTTGCTAAAATATCTAGGCTTAATATTCTTGCTGGGAAGCCGATATATGTGCTGTGGAAAAATCATGCATAACAGTTTGCAAGTGATAATTGCATTGTGCATTAAAGCTCTTTGTATCACATTTCCCCACTGTTATATATTCAGGCTAAGCAGAGGTGGCACAAATGTGGTTTTATCCTTTTATCCAACTGAAGACTTTGTACCATCATCCAACACTGGCCATTGTTTTAGTTGTCCAGAATACTTAAATGTCACACTGGACACTTAAAGACAGGGAAAAAATGAAAAAAACCCTGTTAACACCAATATCGGGTAGGCATCAGCAGCTCCCTGCTTACAGAAATAGAGATAAGAGATTAAAAGATTTGTTCTTAATCAGTGAGAAAACAGACTGTCCTATCCTAGTTTCTATAAATTAAACACATATTTCTTATTTTAAATCAAAATATTTTGCTTGAATTGTCTATTTGTGTGCTGTTCAGAATGCCAAGTTACATGGTACAATATGGGTACATATTATTAGAGTACTAGCTTCCCTACTTTAAGATGGTTTTAAAATCGCACAGTTTGAAATGTTATTATATTCAAGGTGGTTTTATATTTTAATAGCAGATGTCTTTATATCAAAACCATGAAGATAGCTGTTAATAACAATAAATGGTTTATTGCTGTTCTTTGACAGGTGGATTTAAAAATCGTATTTAAAAATACTAGAATTCTGTTTAAATCTTGTAATTACAAAAAAAATGTTTAGGTTTAGCCTAAAAAAAAACCCAACTCAAAACCACAATCTCATTAATCTGTAATGTCATGTGTCATCTGTTAAACTACATCAGGCTGCATCATCTGTAATCAGCTACATTAGATGTCCTTTTTCTCTCTCATTACCTGCCTGCATAAAATATTCAACACAAGAATAGCTGAAATTAGTCATTATGTTTTAAAAGGTAATGCAATAATAGTGACTATGCATTTAAAGACACAGCTTTTCTAATGAAACCTTGTTACTAATTAATAGCTGTTCTAAATTTATCCCGTAAAATTATTTCTGTTGTTGCAGTACTGGAGCTAGGGTGGGGACGGGGAAGCATTTTTTGTCATTTTAATTGAAATGGTATTAAAATATTAATGCTTAGAAAAAGTAGACTACAGGGAAGGTTGTATTGTAAGAATCTCCATCTCTTTCTCCCAAAGACAGATTATTTTCTTCCTTGTGGTTTACTTTTTAATTTTACTGCAGCAACTATGTTTTCCAGTTTTATGTTAGTAACTGTTTGTAGTAATGTTGGTAATGAGTCTGGATTAAATTCTGCATGAAATCAGAATATCTCAGCCAATTTACAATTGAAGAGTATGATTAAATCCAGCTACCTTTGGCTGTCTAAAGCAAGACATCTTAGTTAAGCTTTGCTCTGTATGCCGAGCTAGGTTGCCTCTATGAACTCTGAAGTATGATTCAACACTACATCGGTTACTTATTTCTCTGCTCCAATTAGAAAGGGAGCAGAGATGACTTACTTACAATAGGTGCCTACCTAACTTTTAGACAGATATCTTAGATAATTTTTTTCTCTAAGCATGATACAAGACAAAACAAATAGTCATAGACAAAAACCTGTCAGACCACAGTGAGACAGTGAGACAATGTTAAGTCATAAAGATCAGCAGTGATCTCAAAACCTCATCTGCTTAATTGTCACTTATTGCTAAGCATCACAGCAAGAGAGGCTTCAATGAGAACAATGAGTGTTTTCTGTATGCTTTTCTGACATATCAGTCATGAAGAGGAGTGGCAAGGGAGTATTCATAAAGAATCACTTATGCACTTGTTAAATTTTTAATGCAGGAGTGGACCTATGATCTGAATCAAGAGACAGCCTCTCAACAGAGATCTAAGGAAGAAAACAAAAATTGTGAAAGGCCTTGAAATAGAAAACATCTACATTTGTTTCAGTATAGAAGATACTAGTGAAGGAATGCAGAAGAGTACTATAGTCAGAGCCAAGATGAGAAAATTTTATTTGTAACAGCATTCTTAATGGATAAAAGTAAATCAAGATGCACTTGTCAAGATAAAGAAAACAAGGACTGAAAAAATCAAAGAAGATACTGGACTAGACTTTAGGCACACAGATTCTTCCCAGAGATGTGGGACGATAAGAAATCTGCAAGACTAAAATGTAACCCTGGTATGATGGCCTAGAAAACTTGTATTAACTAGAAAATTACAGATTTCAGTGACATTCAGGATTGAATTTAATTTACCTGAATGTAAAATTTCTAAACACTTGCACATGGATGGGTTTCCTTTTTTGGCAACAGACAGTAACAAGCGCTTTTACAACATAATTCATCTCACCTTAAAAAAGGGAAATAACTGAGGCAGCTGAAAGAGAAGACTAAGAAATTTTGAGATGACAGCTAAGTAATTGTATGGAATGTCAAGACACAGGCTCAATTTAAAAGTCAACATCTCTGCTAGAAACACAAGCCAGGGTAAACAAAACAGAGACACCTCTTAGAGTATTTCCTTCAATATTATGAGGCAAATCAAGCCTTCTTTTACATCCCAGTTTTGTTGCACCAGTCTAATGGCAAGCTATATGGGACATGTAGCAATTGGCTCTACCATCATCTCCATCTATCGTTACTGCACTATGTGCCTGCATACAGGAAGATTCTAAAGAGCTTTTACTTCAAACACCAAGGCAAAATGACTAATTTCTACTTCCCTTACATAGGCCATACAAAGACTGTAGATGACCTTTCCTGGTCTTTGCAAAGCACAAGATAAAACCCAGGCCATTGTGTTTAACTGATTTTCTTGCATGCTGAGGGAAAAGTCTGAGTCTGAGCTACCAGCAGTTTGAAGACTGTGTTCTCCTTAAATTAATTTGCTACCTTTGAAGTGAAGCAAATTTTGGTAATAGAGGATAGTTCATATTTAAAAATATCTAATAGATTGCTAGGAATGTTTATTGGAAGGCTAAACTCCCATCTTTTTAATATATAAGAAATATATTTTGAGTATATGAAGTCAAATACACAGATGATGTAAATCAACACAATTACAGAAAAATAAACATTGGTACTTTGTTTTAAAACAGATGCAGATTTACCATTTAGCTAAATTAACCTCTAAATTTAGGTGTGTTTTTTTGTTTTTTGTTTTTGAACTACATGCCTTATTTTTTACTTAGCATAGTTGTGCTTCATAATATAAAAGATTTTATGCATATATTACAAGTAAATCTAAACAGTTTTTGAAACAAAGCTTAATGGCTAACTATGCAATAAACTGATTTTCAAAAGAAACAAGAAATATAATATGATTGGGTGACAGTCAACACTGAATGTCAATTTATTGTCTCAATAGTAGAGAAGTACAATGGAAGTCTAATCCAAAAGGTAAGAAAGGTAAGAAGCTTAACCTTATTGAAGGGCTGCTGTGGTAAATATAAGGGGAACTGAGTTTCCTTAGCAGTAGCTCCAGCTAGGTTCAGGGTACCAGAAAGGAATGTCGCATCCCTTTACACTTTAAAATATTATTTTCTCTCTAGATTTTTTCATAAGTAAGAAAATAATATATCATTCAATTTTAATCTAGATTTACATCCTAATTAAGCATTTAACTATGAATAGTCTGAGACTTGTGCAAATACAGACTTATTGTCAGAAAATCAGTTCATCACATTGAATTTAATTTTTCCTCGGTTCCCTCTAATCACTAAAGTAAAAACTAGCAATGTTAAAATCAATATAAATTAGTTTCTTTTTCTTTCTCTTTTGGAAAATGCATGAATTAGTAAACACATTTAAAAATCTAATGTTCTCCTAAAATCATTTCAACTAATATTTAAATTTGTATCTGCCTAATTGTAACCCAGTATTTTCCAATTTATAACATTTGACCTGAAAACTGAATATGTCACAACTTCATCGTGACTGGGAGTGAGCAAATGACAAGAAAGAATGTGGATAAAAAGCTTATAGGACATAACAGAACAAGGACAATGAAGAAGAACAGAGCAGTGAGTGGAGTGTGACAGAACAAAGAGAAAGAGAGCACTGCTGTTGTCTGCAATGAGCAATATATAGATCATTGTTTTCAGAAGAGGGTGAAAAAGAGGGCAAAAGAAAGCCCTAGGTTGAGAAGAGACAAAAGAGAAAGAAAGGAATAAATAAGTAAAAAATGTGGGAGGGACAGAAGGAAGAATATATTTTAAAGGCCAAATTTTCCCTTCATAATAAATAAATTAACAAAGGCTGCTGAATTTATCAGTAAAATTTAAAACTCACTTAGTGATAGTAAACTGTGTATACCTGCAACTGGTCACTGAGGCTGTGATACAAATTAGCTCATATCCAGACTGTGATATTTCCTTACCTTCCAACATAGAGTGACAACATCAAATTGCCTGTTAGGAATGTTTTCTTACGTATGCTCACTCCTCAGTGGTGCCTGAAAACAGTCAGGAGTGTTTGTATGAGCTAAAATGATTCTACAGAACTTCATAATAAGTTAGCAATAGAGATGATGACATGCCTATGCCCATTAATGTTCCTTGGTATTATTTAATTTACTGGCACAAATTCAGCTACAAAATCTATGAGCTTTTCTTCATGATGAATCTGCTATGAGGTAGATAAGGATCTTGTCCATGTTACAGTGACCATTTACACACCCGGGATATTCCTATACAGGTCAAGTAGGTAGATCCAGTAATATTACTAATAGCAGTAATGTTATGAATGGGTTTCTAAAATGATTTGTTTTTAAACTACAATTTATATTCTACCCTCAATTTCAAAGTTCACACACAATATTTTTCTGAATGAGAAATGAAAAGTATAATTTTTTTTTTCATGCGTTCAATTAAATTTAGCTTAGGGGCAGAAATACTCCCACTATCAAAAACAAAACCAAAAAAAGCCTTGAACCCTATGGTGAGGAAATATAAAGTATTTCATATTCTATCATAATAGTGAAAAACACTTCTCCTAAACATAGCAAAGTAGAGAAATAGTGGAAAATTTTAATAAAATATATGCCAAAATGAAATCACACTTTCTACCCGTGTTAGATTAAATGAGATTCATTTCATCTATTGCTTATCAGAATATACAATGACATAAGTGAAATTAGCTACTGATCCATTAAGTCCCTGCATTACACAACTCTACAGGAAGTTCTAAAGCAGCAGTTTCCAGAGTGTGGGCACACACTTCACTGATTTCCCTGGAGCTTTGTGCTAGTGTGCCTTAAAAATTGTTTCCCTATACAATATATATACTATAGATATATAATTATATATATATCACTGTGTATTACAGGATCAAGACCTATCTCAATATTACCTGTCTTCAGGGTCTAAAGATACTAGCCACTTTTCAATATTTTTTAAATTATTTCTCTAGTTGTTTCCATCAGCAGCATGAAACTTCAGCCAAACTGCATTGTAGATTATTTAGGGGTACAAATGAGGAAAAAAATTAGATGTAGAAACTGAACCAATGTAGAAACTGAACCAATTTTCTTTTTCATGGACGATGTAATAACTGAATTATTTTAATAGGTAGTAATTAATCAAATTAATTAGCAATATATTTCTAATTTAAAACTGGAACAGGTGATAACCAGTGAAATTATGCAAAATTAAAGCTAGCAGAAGATGTATTTTAAGAATCCAGTCTGTGAAAGCAGAAGAAACATTCCAAATGACAGAAACCAAGCAAATAAGACTAAGTCCCTAATTTTATCATTTCAATTTCAGACACCTTTTCATGTTAGATATTTTCCAGTTGCTCACATTCTGGAATTTACTCATGAGTATAGAAACTGGATGCATATTTTGAGTCTGATTTTTATACTTCTGGGCCACTGCACATTAGGATTTTTCATGCCTTTCTACAGCCATCATAAGATATATGAGATATGATTAAGGGAAGTCAAGTTGAAGGCTTGGGTTAAAATTCTCCAAAGGGTTAAAAAATGTGTTCTTATCAGCCAGGCTTAGACATATAGCTCTGACAGTACCTCATACTGCTAGAAGCTGTCACTACCTATTCAGCCACTTCTGTGCCATTGTAAACGTTAACTTTCTATTATTATTGTCATTGTCTAAATTGGCAGATGAAAAAAGCCACTGAAAAAAATTAAAAAAAAAAAAAAAAGAAAGTTAATAATTAGACCATAAGACTTCAATCAAAACAGAAAAGTAGAAAACAAGGCAACTGGTACCTGAAAAAAAGCAGAAAATATTGCATGGCAATATTGTGGAATGGATTTTATACATGTAACAGCCTTCCCTACACACAAAAAGGAGAAGTTTTTAATTTTAAATTGATCATTGATAAACTTAATGCAGCAAGAAAAATTAAAAGGCACCCTATCAAAAAATTATCAGATACAAAAACTGAACAAGAGCAGTCTTTTCCTATTACTTAAGGATATTGAAGATCCTTTATTCCTTATAAAGGATATAACTATCTTTCATATTGTCGTGGGTTAAGCTGCTTGCTCACTCAATCCTTTAACTCTCCCCTTGCTCCTGGAAGGATGGGGAGGAGAACTGAAAGAATGTAACTCCCACGGGTTGAGATAAGAACAGTCCAGTAACTAAGGTATAACACAAACCATTACTGCTACCATCAATAATAATAATAATGATAAGGGAAATAACATGGGAAGAGAATACAACCGCTCACCACCTGCCAACCAATACCCAGCCTGACCCAAGCAGCGACCTAACCCTTCCTGGTAACTCCCACGAGTTTATATGCTGGGCATGACCTGCTGTGGTATGTATGGACAGGGGTCAGGTGTCCTGTCTCTGCTTCTTCCCAGCTTCCCCTTCCCCCTGGCAGAGAGTGAGACTCAGAAAGTCCTTGGTCAGAGTAAACATTACTGAGCAACAACTAAAAACATCAGTGTTATCAGCATTTTTCCCAGGCTGCAAATCAAAAACAGCACTGCACCAGCCACTTAGAAGGAGAAAAATGACTGCTACTGCTAGAACCCAGGATACATATTAAGATTCAATAAAATAATAAAAAAAAAAATTAAATTACTTCAAAAAGGACGTGACTTCACTATCCACAATTAGGCCAGCTCATGCATTTTCCATTTCTTTCTGTGAACATCAGTTGAAGATCTGCACATAGCTGGTAAATCTCAAAGTAGCCTGCCTTTCCTAGTAATGATGCCTTAGACAAGGCCTGTGTGGACAAGAAGAAAGGTTTAAAATGCTTAATATGATTTACCAAGTTTTCTTTTCTCTTAATAAGCTACCATGCCTTGAGACTTTCAAAGCCCACATGATTTTCAATTATCCTTGTGAACATATAGGTTATACTTAACCAAACAATACTGAAAGACATATCTAAGCAACTAACAAAGCTTCAATTTGCAGTATCAGGCTTTAAATACTGGAAGTTATCTACCCAGAATATAAAACAAACAGAAAACTCCTCCCATTGCTATAATACTTGTCAGGTATATTTGAATAATAATAAATATCTGAAGAAGTTACACTGTTCTTAGATTTTGTTTTTGATCAAAAGCAGAGGCAATATTGCATATATTTTCTTTTAGTTTGGATTTTAAACTGGATTGTACAACATGATCTGTCTGTCCTTAGGATCAATGTTTTTAGTTATACTTATAATCTCATAGTACTTATTGAAAAAAAAGGAGAAGGGAGAAAAATAAAGATCAAGAAAAAAAGAAAATTACTCAGTAGTTCCAGTTTTATATATAGAGAAAACCAATCTTATTTCCTCCTCCATGCCCTTTTCTGTCTCTCACTGAGGCAGAAATCTGTTTTATACTGTTTCTTTAAATTAACATATACTTCTATATTTGAGTATACGTTTCATTTTTTTTCTTAGTTGATAGTTCAATTTATAGTCAAATATCCGTCATCACAGCAGTTCAGTGTGAATTCCCACATCAACAATGCATTTTAAGGGCACACACAGTTTACAGTTCTCTGAATACCTCCTGAGGACTTTTAGATCTTATCTAAAGGGAAGTAGGATTTGGTCTGACATTTGGTCGGCAGATGATGTATGCAGCAACAGCCTGCAATATGTGTTTAAGAAGTACAAAGATTCTCAGAATAAACACTGTAACTTTTATTTTTAAACTCTCATATTTTCTGACTGGAAACAAGTCTATCAGAGAACTCAAGACAGCACTACAGACTTTAACTGAAAGGTTAAGTCATTGTGGGAATATTTTCAGGAGTCAGTGGGGATGGCTAAATACTGAAAAATCTCAGTGGACCAATTGTTGATTTCTTCCACTCATTCAGTCCCTCTTTCTCCACACCGAAGTTAACATATGCTCCACACCCATAGGCAGTATTTTTCATAGGTGACTGCAAACCCCTGTTCCCTCAGGGGTAAAAGGATTTTCATTTGTGGTCATAAGAACATCAGT
The DNA here is from genome assembly GCF_033815535.1 of Pezoporus flaviventris. NCBI lineage: Eukaryota > Metazoa > Chordata > Aves > Psittaciformes > Psittacidae > Pezoporus > Pezoporus flaviventris. The sequence continues at coordinate 3,411,352 of NW_026892616.1, read as the reverse complement.
GGTGTTTTCAGGATTTTTCTAACACACAGCTTTTGAGAAGAGATCTTGAGGTATCAGAGTTCAACAAGGATTTTGCTGTTTTACTTGGAAGCTTTGCTGTACAGTTGTGTAGAAAGGAACCTGCATTTTGGGGAGAAGACAGACGATATCTACTAGTTAATTGGGGGTTGAACAGAGCACAAAACCTCATCATTTTAGCATAAGAAAAACTGAAGAGGAAGGATGGCAGATGTCTTAGACAGGGAAAGTTTCAGGAGCAGGTGATAAAGAAGACAGCAATTTCACCTAGGAGTTTGTGTCATATGCCTTGGTGTTTACTAAGAAGATTTCCTGCAAAATCTAGAAAAAGAATGCACCAAAGCCTATGATGTTTTGAATGCACTTAGGTGTCTATTTTTACAAATGTACTGAACTATTATTTACTTCAGAGAACTAATTTTAACCAGTTCAGCAGGTCCTTTGCCTGTTAAATTATCCAGTCATCATCTTACTAAAAGATGAAACAAATGTTTTCCAATACGTCGAATTAAAGTGCTACTTTAAATATAAACAAGTTGAGAGTCATGTTACATAAGGTTCTCCTCAGTTTACAGCAAAACTGGAAAAAAAGTAAAATGAGGAGCAGTGATGCATAAGCTCAATATATTCCTACAAACAAGGGGTATGTTAGCTTTGCCTTGTTAAATATTTCTTAAACAGTTTTTAATTGACAACATATGTTGAACATCACACAGCAATGTGTGCAAAGCACTTTATATCTGCCATAGCCTCCTGAAGCTAATATCTCTTTAACGTGCTAGCTTTCTTTGTATTGCTGCAGGCTTTGTTTCTGTTTACTGTCTTTCAAAAGGAAGGTGAAAAAAAAACAAACATGTTAGCTGTCAAATTCCATTTCTTTCAATGTAAATTGTACACTTTGACTGAGCTTCCAGAAATGTGACTCCAAGTCTCACAAGAATTTAATTATTCTTTTGATTTTGCTTTACTGAAAAAAAAAGAAAAGAAAAAAAAAAAGTTGAACAATTTTATCTGATCTTTTTTCTGTAGTACTTTATGAAATTTAGATTACTACTTTTTTTTTTTGTGGCTAATTTCTGTAGTACACTACACAAAGGTAGCTTTAGACTTTGAATTATATTAATCTGTTCTACAACCTTATTCAAGTTACTTATCCATATCACCAATTCCTTATCTGGAAAAAAAAAAGTCAACAGTATTATTATTTGATATATGTAAGTTTTGAGTTGTAGGCATGAAAACTGATGTAAAATGTAAAGTTTAGTATAGGATTTTTTTTTTAATTTCTAATTTATATATGACCTTTGTTTATAGAAATCATCACAGTATGTGGCACAAAAAGTTGTATCTTTTAAGAACAAAAAAGAAATATGCTTACAAAAAACAACATGTGAGTAAAAACTCATGCAGAAAATACACTAAGAAGATGAGGCTCAAAAGATATCAGTATGTATGAAGGGAGTGTGCAAACAGAAGGTAGCCAGGCTTTTTTCAGTGGTGCCCAGTGACAGGAAAAGAGGTTCTGTCTGAACATTGGGTATCATGTTTTCAACCCCAGCTGGCAACTAAGTACCACTTGCTCACTCCTCTGCCCCTGCCCCAGAGGGATGGGAAGGAAAATTGGAAAAAAGGTTAAAAGTCATGAGTTAAGAACAATTTAAAAATTGAAATAAATATAATAAAATATACTGCTACTACTAGTCAATGAAGAGAGAAAGGAAGGAATAAAACAACAACAACAAAAAAAATCCAACCAAGTGATACAGAATTCAGTTGCTCACCACCTGCTGACCAACCATGCCTGAGCAGCAATCATCCTCTTCTTGCCAGCTTCCCCCAGTTTCTATGCTGAGCATAAGGTTCTATAGTATGGAATATCTCTTTGCCTAGCTTGGATCAGCTGTTCTGGCTGTCCTTGTGCCCCTCTTCACTGGTAGAGCTTGGGAAGCTGAGATATGCTTGACTGAGAGTAAGCACTACTCAGCAACAACTAAACCATTGGTGTGTTATCAGCATCATTCTCAGGCTAAATCCAAAACACACACTGTATCATATATTAGGAAGAAAATAAACTGTATCCCAGCTGAACCCAAGACATTGGGAAAGACTTTTTTTACTATGAAGGTGACTGAGTACGAGCACAGATTACCCAGAGATGCTGTGGGGTCTCACTCAGAGAAATTAAAAAGCTGTCTCAGCATGATCCTGGACAACTGGCTGTATGTGGCCCTGCTTGAGCAGTGGGGTTGGAATTGGTGACCTCCAGAGGTCCCTCTCAGCATCAACCATTCTGTGATGCTGTGACTATGATACTGTAATGATGCATTGTAACAAAATGTATTTCTGATGTGCTGTAATGTCATCACATGTTGAGTAAAGGTACACAAGAAAACTACCATAGTTTTCCATGATTTATTAAGTGGAACAGTTGTATGCTTTCTCTCCCCACTCCCCCCCAAAAAAAAACAAAAACCAAAAAACAACAGGTAGGATTTTTCTACTGAAGCTGCAGTCTTTACCCAGGCATTTGGCTTTTCATACTTCCACTAGTTTGCATTCTTTTCTTAAGTTTTTGTTGAAGGAGCAGAAAGTATATTAAGGAAATGTAAGATCTGGCATGAAATTGGAGAGATTGCTGCTACTACTAATGTAATGCATTGCTTCAATTTACTGTTTCGGTCTATCTACAGTTTGTCAGTGTCCTGGGTTAAGCAGCAGCAGTCATTGTTCTCTTTCTTAGAAGCTGGTGCACTGCTATGTTTTTGACTTTCAGCCTGGGAACAGCACTGATAACACCAATGTTTTTAGTAGTTGCTCAGTATGTTTACTCTGACCAGGGACTTTGTGAGTCTCATGCTCTGCCAAGGGGGAGGGGAAGCCGGGAGGAAGCAGAGACAGGACACCTGACCCAAACTAGCCAAAGGGGTATTCCATACCACAGCACGTCATGCCCAGGATGTAGAACTGGGGGCACTTACCCAGAAGAGCTAGATCACTGCTCAGTTGGGCCGGGTATCGGTCAGCGGTATCGGTTGGCAGGTAGTGAGCGGTTGTATTTTCTTCCCTTGTTATTTCCCTTACCACTATTATTAGTAGTAGCAGTAGTGATTTGTGTTATACCTTAGTTACTGCACTGTTCTTACCTCAATCCGTGGGAGTTACATTCTTTCAATTCTCCTCCCCATCCCTCCAGGAGCCGGGGGGAAGAAAGGGGGAGTGAGAGTGAGACTGCATGGTTCTGAGTTACGGCTGGGCTTAAACCAAGGCAGTCAGCAATTTGTTTCCTTTGAAGTAAAAGAGAAGTTTATTGATTACCATAGAAGCAGGACTGGCTGTGTGAGAGCATTGTCATTGTGCCTGTCTTAGTTTCCCTTTCATTCTACATCTGAAGGAAAGAATGTGTTAAAAATCTTATATTGTGATGGGAGGTTGCAGATATTTATGGTAGTATCCGCAGCACTATTGGGAATTCAATGGGGCCCTCCTACCTGAGGAATTACACTTCGCTGAAGAGAATGGAATTTTCAACTTGCAGACATTTGCTTTAAGCAGTGAATCCCTCCTGGAGGGAGTAACAGAAAACCAATATGAATAGAAGTTGTATTAAAGAAAAGAGCAGGTAGAAGACTAAGAGTGTAGTTCACATATAAATTCTTTGGAAGTGAAGCTAATTTAATAGGTCTTCAGTCCCTTCAAAATGCACATACCTTGACCCCCCATTGCTCGTTCTCACTCACCACCTCCCTTTTGTGCTGCTGAAAACATTTATAAGGCCATAATGTAGAATAGATGCCTGAAATGAACTGTATTAATAAAAGAGTTTCAAAGGTTTGTTATTCAAGTCAATTATCAATTTTACAACACAGCCTTACAAATATTTGCACTGCGCATTGAAGAAACAGTGAATCCTAGCATTGGGGCAGGAATCAGCAAGTAGTGTTAGAAAAGTGATCTTTTAAACCAGCTTTGCCACTAAAGAGTGTGTGGAACTGCACTCTGGAAACCCATGGAGAAAGAAAGGGTTTTTCAGGTATCCTATGCTGCTTCACATAAAAAAAAGCTTTCCTCAGTACAGCCTGGGTGTTCTGACTTCAGGACTTTGGCTTATGATTAGATGTCTAATAAATGTTTGATTGTTTTATTATCATTACTAGATCATACTAAATTGTCTTTAAGAGTGTTCAGTTCCAAAGTGGAACAGTTTATGTCCCACCCCTCTGGTGGGACATAGAACAATTTGGCATGTTGTGATTCAGTCTCTTCATAAAGGAATAGACCCATTAATTCTGGCCCACATAACTGTATAGAGCACTTGATCCAGGGAAAGACTTGGGGAACCTGCATAAAGGTCTGACTCTCGCATAAAATCAAAGGGAAAAAAAAAACATTTTAACTATGTCCAATGCAGAAGGAAAATAAGTGTTCTCAAATTTCAAGAGAACTGGAATTTTGGTATAAAGCCTCAGTCACCAGTTTATCTTTGCCCACTGTTCCCTGTTTTATGCTGCAAACATATTTGGTATCAATAGACCAGAGAGTCAGATATGAATAATTCAGTGTGCCATGAGTTATCCTAGTAGTGCTATAAATTGATTTTAATTCAATTCCAAAAAAGAGAGAAGTGCAGTTTTTGTCATTTTAATTAATTATATTTCTAAGCTAATTATTAATAATAGCTGATAATGACTTCAATGTGAAGTTTTCAGATTTGCTTGAATGCAATTTACGTTGCACATAAATGACTAAATAACATTAGTATGAACAGATATTTTAAAAATACGCAAACAGTAAACTTTCCCCCAAAATTACACATAAAATGTTAGAATGCCATAATATATGAATTAAATAAAAAACCAAACATAATTTAGTTGTTTGGTTGTTTATATGTTGTTCCTATATCACCATATATCAAGATATTTTCATATCAACTTAGAGAAAACTCAAGAAATTGCTACCTTTACTTATTGCCATTGAAATGAAACAAAGATTTCCTTTATTTCCATCAAATAAGAGACTCTGAAATAACAGAATAAAAAGATGGCAAAGATGTAGTAATGCAAACAGAAAATCACCACTACCATGACCTTGTCTTTTTCTGTCATCTTAACTTTTTTGAATGAAGTCTTACAACATCATGAAGACTTATTAGACATTATCACCAATAATTTTCTCAGAAACATTACAGCAATGACAGTCATCTTAACTCACATTGGTTCTCAATGCATCTTAGCTCTCTTGTAAAATGAACTCTTTAGGGCTTCATAGGAAGCTTAAATTGCTATAGTTTGACTGCTATTACTTAGAGAACTTTAGAAATTGTGTGTGTTGCTATAAATCTTCTGTTCTGATTTACAGCAAAGTGAGGGAAGACATTCTGAAAAATATATCTGTAATTTCAATTGAATCCAAGACTCATACAGAATAAACATCCATCTTTTTTCTCACTCTGTTGATTAAAAAAAAATAAAGAGAAAAAAGAAAAAAAAAGAAAGGAGCCTTCAGTAAACAGAAAATACAGAGAACTGAAAACGGTAAGAATAAGACAAATTGTCTTGATTACCCAAACACTTAGTAACTATTCAGTTCATATCTGGCTTATTTGTAAACTTTTCAAATTACATAATACTATAAAACACAGAACCAAGTCCCAGTGACATGCTATAAGACAACTGTGTTACAGCACAGTGAAAGTCCACATTTCCGAACTCTGTTTATCTGGAGAGGTATCAGTATATGCCAAATTATCTTATTTAAGTAAGTTAATGGAAGTCCAGTATTCAATCTATAGAAATTCTTCAATGTAGTGATCTTCCTTAATATCTCTTCTAATGGTAGGTGTAAACGGAAAGGAAACAAATGCACCCAAATATTGCACCATATTTGCCCAAGGTTCTCCTAACATATCAAGCGCATGCAATGAATTTTCAGTCACTTCTGTTTTTCACAGCTATCCTAAAACTGAAAACTGATATTTTTGTACAGATAGGTGCAGACATTTTCCTATGGCTAGGGTAAGGGTTGTTTTTGGTTTTTTTTTTGTCTTAAGTAAACTATTTTCTCCTTGTCTTTTCACTCCTCTTTGGTTACCAGGCAAACAAAGTTGCCCTGGATTAGTGTTTTGGATATTTTTATATTATCTTGCTGTGTGCTGTGAGAACTGTTTTTGCTAGATTATTTTTTGAATTTGAGAAATGACACTTCTCTGAAATGCAGCCAAGCACCCAAGAGAAAGATTCTGTCTTCAAGTGCTGCTTTTGAGACACTGTAATCCTGTGCTACATGAAAAAATACAGTGTAAGTTTGTACCTAGATTTTCCTCAGAAAATGCAGATAGTTGTTTTGGTAAATACTCTTGGAGCCCTGAGACATTTCATAGAATTGTAGAATCATAGAATGGTTAGGGTTGGAAAGGACCTTTAGATAATCTAGTTCCAACCTCCCTGCCATGGGCAGGGATGCCTCACACTAGGCCGTATTGCCTGGGGGATGAACAGCCCCGATTTTCTCAGCCTGTTTTCATACAGGAGGTACTCCAGCCCCCTGATCATCCTCATGGCCCTCCTCTAGACTTGCTCCAACAGCTCCATGTCCTTCTTATGTTGAGAACGCCAGAACTGTACACAATACTCCAAGTGGGGTCTCACAAGAGCATATCAACACCTGGCATTACAGAAAAAAGAAAGTGGGTCAGAAACTACATTTCTGATAGGCAAGTTGTTCCATATAAAGGGAAACAATGCACAACTAGAAGTTTCCTTCCATTAAAATCTTATACTTTTTTATAATATATAAATTTAAAATTTGAAGATTGAAAAAATCCTTACAAAAACATAGCTTTCTGCTTGGTTGGTGATTTTTTTCAGCTTAACTGTTTTTTAAGTCATTTATGACACCATTAATTTTTGAGACAGTTGCATTTAGGTGAGGGTGGAGTGCTCATTTAAATCACTATTTGAAAAGAAAAAAATGGCTAGGATACTGAATTGGAGACCTTTGAGCATAATCAGAAACGATTTGCTGTCATTTTGGAAAGCTCCTCCTTAAATGACTATACCTTAGGGCAGTTATCTTTCAGTGCTTATGGACAAGAAGACAAAACTGATATATCTGTTCAAATTACGAAGAAAATAGCCAAAATAGGTGATGTCAAAAGACATGCAAATCTTGAAATGTTGTTGGGAAAAAAGCTACTGTGTCTTTCCTAATGGTTACCTTCAAGTTCAGGTATATTCTCTTTATTTTCAATTTCCCAGGAAAAGGTGCCAAATAATTCTGAAAGTATAGATTGCAGTCTGTACTTGTTCGATTCTTCTTTTTATCACAAAGCTCTTCTGGGTTTAATTTCAAATGTTTGTGTACTTGATTCTAGTGCATGCATCTTTAACATCTTGAGAATAGTGACTAAAACTGTGGTTTCATATGATGGCCAAATAGTAGGAAAGTCTTCCTGTCCCACCCACCTTTTCCTCTTGCTGTCAAAACCCTTGTTCTACCTCTGGTGTTCATCAGTAAAATAATGTTGCTGATTTTCATTTAGTCCCATAGGACTAAACAAGGACCAGGGCTGAAACACCAGAGGAACTGTAGAGGACAATGAAGCTAAGAGCAGAAGGGGGAATTGGATGCTTTTTTTCAATGTAATTAGATCAGCTCAACTGTTTTGACCAACATCAAATTAAACTTACAGATAACTTGCTGGACAACTGAAGTAAATAATTGATTGTGGAGGTTTTCAGTTACCATAAGATCTGTTTACTCTCAGTCCCTAGCAAAACCTTATTTAAATGTTCAGGATGACTGTTTGTCTTTCCTTCTCTCTGTGCTTTAAATTTCTGTTAAAAGCTTCTCTATTTGTAAGCATAAAAAAAAAAAATCTTTCTCACTGTATGTAAGATGAGAGAAGATGATGATGATGTGATTTTGGACTCTACTTACCATGTGTCATAAGAAAACGAATTCATACAAAGCAAACTGAAAAATATCCATTCATCACTGTTATATGATAAACTGGACTTTCTATTTATAGGTGATTTCATGTTTAAATCTTAAATGATTTTATGGAATAAAGGAACTTTTACATTCAGTACCTTTGTAGAGCAGATGAGGATTAAAGAAGTTTTCCTCGAGACTGATGAAGGCAGACCTGAAGAGAAAAGGGTAACTATTTCCACTGAAGTGCTCTCCAAATAATAATTTTCTATTTTAGACAGAAGCAGGTGGTGTGTTTTACTGTACAGCCTGAAGAAATAAAACAAGAAGGTCAGATTTGAAAAGTTTGCGATAATACTGAATATATCAACAACTACAAAAGCGATACTGGGATTAACAAGTGAGGGCTAGAATAATTATACTGATAAAGAAGAGAAAAATCAATATAACTATCTTACTTTTTTCTGTAAATTTCTGCTTCTTAATATATACGGTATGTTTCCTGTTTGCTTGCTTTACTTCTAGTATTCACATCATTTAGGAGGGGAAAAGAACACTCTAAAGCAGGAAATATGTATCTATTCCTAACTCATACTCACGTTATCCATTTGACAGTCACTGCCACACATCAAACTTTTACTTTCCAAGAGAGAAGACAGGCTCTCTGGCATCATGTTTTATCTAAAAATTTTAAAACTACACTTAAAGTATTACTGAGCAGAATAATTTACATTGTTTTTAAAGAATGCTGGAATCTCAGGTACTGTACGATGGGTTATATTGCTACTCATCAATTTCTTGGGGAAAAAACATGACCTAATAAACCTTACTAGTTTTACATACAGACAGTATCACATCTGTGGAATTATCTGATGGTATTAGAAAAATGTATGGCATAAATAGTCTTATGAGATAATTTTAAGTTCAAAGAAAAATAGCTAGTTGGATAAAGTTTGTTACAAACTTTATTACATTTATGTAAGCTAATATAAATCAAGAAACAGTACTTTCATCACTGGTGAAGTTATGAAGTAGGGAAAATATTGTTATGTGCTACACATTTATACCTCTGTGTCAATATTCTTAGGAGATTAAAAATATTGCTGGTGTAAAAATTAACAGGCTGATCTGTGAGTGTAAAAAAATTAACAGTCTGAACTGTGTGACCCCTGAAAATTACCAGTCTGCAAACTTCAGAATTGGTTTCCCACTTACTTTGTTTCATTCCTTAAAAATGTCTCCTTTTTATTTTTTTGTACAATGCACTTCTTTGATAACATCAGCTGTAAATTCATTGGCCTGATTTTAGTATACATTTCATTTTGGTCTGGAGAAACATATATATCAAATACTTAGAAGATGTATGTTAAAGTTTACACTTTTAAGTTTCTACTTTTTTCTATTTTGCACTGTAAAGTTGTTCACTTTCCTCCTCTTTCCTAAAAGCACAGGATAATCTGTGTAAATCTAGACAGATTAAATATTACTGCTGTCAGTGGTCTGTGATCAAGAACTAGTAAAATATTTAGATACCTAAAGCAGAGCTTTAAGTGTATTGCAGGTCCCATTTAAAAAAATCTTTCATAGCCATCACATGATGTGCCCTACTTTTTTATTTCATCTTTTCATGTCCTTTGAACTGAATTTCCACTTATGTAATAGTACTCCAGTCTGTTTCAGCTTTGACTTTAAGTGACGTATAAATAAATATAGTGTGAGTTGCCTCATAGAGGGAGTATGTCAATACTATCAGCAGCCCCAGTTCTCATTCCCTGGTCTGCCAACACTATAGGAACTTTCGCATCTTGACTTCTGTAGTGACAAAATTCCCTGGAATGAAAATCCATGTGTAGCTGTGGGCATAACTTGCTTCAGACCATCTCCAGTAAGGCAAGGCCTGAAAGGAACCTGAAAGTTTCATCCATTTCTACACATTCTTTTAAACATTCCTCCAGCCCATCAAATCACACTCCCAGTCTCACACAACTGAAAAAAAAATTCAGGTGAGTTAGGTTACCCAGTAAAGACATGAGCAGTTTGTTCTAAAAAGGGGTATCCCTAGGCAATGTGAATACAAGTTTTTTTGTACTGCTTTGCCTTGGGACAAAAGTTGATAAGCTTTGGCCAGTATGAAATGACACACAATGATGATAGGACATGAGTGAGAGCATAATATTGGCCTGGGACTATTTCCAATAGGCAGCCTTGTCCTGTAGGAGAAAAGAGCTTAGACTGGTGGAAAAATTACGGTGTGCCACTTAAACTCAAAGAATTATCACTAAGCTATTATATTTAGTAGCACAGACGTAGCATGACTAAATATCTAGTTCAGATTAAAACATACATCACATCATATCCTTCTTAACACAGTAACTAGCCAAAGATACCAGACTCCAAGTGGAGCTTCCTCTGTCATGCTCATCAAATATGTGACAGCATGTATTAAAAAATAAGAAAAAGTAAATCAGAACTTTCTTCAAAATATTGTAAGGTGGATGTGTGTATTTCAATAATTTTGAATTTATGTCTAGCGGTACAAGGAGTTTTGTTTTTAGTTCTAGGCACAGATGAAGTTTTATGCCATGTATATCTGTCATGCCTGCCACGATATACAAAAGTATTAAACAAATTCAGAATACTAGACTTTCTACCAAGCCTACTAACTCCACTAAGTTCATTAATTTTGACAAAGTTATGTAATTTTAAAATGTTTGACCTGTTAGCATTAAATGACAATGAATAGCTAGCTAAGATGTACCATTTTAGGCCAAATAGAAGTTAGCTTACTCACATACACAGATTCTACAATTTCACTCAACAAAATAAACAACAATCATGGGTTCAGAGCAAGGAAGATTTACATTTTTATTATCCTTTTCTCTCACAGTAAAATATTACTTCATTTAAGGCTGCACAGAAGTTTTGGTTGCACATAAAGTTGACTATTAGTTGGCTCACACAGAGCTTCTTTTTTGGAGTGGTATGAAATTTAAACTCTGATCCTGCAAGAATTTACACATGGGCTTAATCACAGGTACATCTCCATGGCCCAATGTTATTTGAATGAAACATGGTGCTCTATTGAGGCTACACTTTAGCAGAGCTACTTAGTTCAAACCAAAGCGCTTTCTAATCTTGTGCTATTTCTGGTATTCAAACTTGCTCACTCTGAAGTATTGAAGTATGACCATGTATCCCTCATTTGCCCCATGTAGATATAACCTTTACATACAGTGAATGGAAGGAGGGTTCTGGAAGAAGCAGAGTAAGGCAAATCTTCAGAACTTTTTTAGGATGTGCAAGTTTAATACAAGAGCAGTGCTTTAGATAATAAACATGTTGGACCATTTGGATTTTTGTTACATAAATAAACATTTAAGTTTGCAAAAAAGTAGAAGCTAGGTCATCTTTTGTGCTTGTGATATGCTTTTGAGTATTCGAACAACAGAATCTTGAAAGTATAGCTATGGCTTCTGGATTTTAACTTGAGTTGCAATAGTGTGATTTTGTGGCATATATGTAAAGTGAATCAGTGGTCTTTAGGGGGAAAAATGGAACATGAACATGCAAGAATAGTACATGATTATATTTAATTTTCAAGTACAACTGATCTGAATTAAGATCCTTCATGTTATTTCTGAATATCAAATTTTGCAAATTCCACTCTTTTCATTTACCTTCTTCTTTTCATAAGTAATGGTTATGCTTGGTAGGACTGAAAATGTTAACATAGATAGATCCAAGACAGGTTGTTTATTTGCTTTATTTTGACATACACTGTGTGTACAGTCAAGGTTTTGGCTACAGGAGGCAGCTTCAGAGGTGGTCTTCATAAAGAGATTCTGGGGCTGCCCAATTCCAGATGGCTCCAACTGCCTCATTGCAGGGCACAGCTGAGCCCTTCAGCCAAGATAGTGATTCCTCAGGGGAAGCAAAAGGGCAAAAATGCTGCAAGGCAGTGAGGAGTGAGGAAGAAGGAATATGAGAAACAGCCCTGTGAACACTGAGGTCAGTAAAGAAGTGGGAAGAGTTACTCCCAGTGGTGGAGCAGAGATTCCCTTGAAGCCTATAAAGAGATCTGTAGTGTAGCAAATATCTACACTGCAGCCTGTAAAGGAACCTACACCAGAGGAGGTAGCATTTTCCTGAAGGCATTGCCACTTGTGGAAAGCCCATGCTAGAGCAGTTTTTCCATGTTAGAGAGAGAAGTCAGGAATGAAGAAGTAAAGTTGAACTTAGAAGAAAGAGGGCATGTGGGGGGAAAGGCGTTTCAATTCCGTCTTTTTTTCTCACTATCCAAATCTATTTTAATTGGCAACAAAATAAATTCATGTTCCCCAAGTCAAATCTGGTTTGCTCATGACAGTAATTGATGAGTGACGTATTTGTCTTTATCTTCACCCACAAGCTTTCTCATCTTATTTTCTCCCCCATCCTGTGAAGGAGGGAAACTGAGTAAGTGGTTTGGTGGGTGTCTTGCAGCTAGCCAAGGCCAACCCACCACATAAGAATACCATGATCAATAATATAAATCTTAAGGCAACATAGAACAGAGATCTTGACTTTGCACCAGAGTAGGCATAACAGATTTTTTAAAAAGGTGAGAAAGAAAACTTGGAGGTTCTGAGAAACAGACTCCGTTTACTAAAGGAAGTCTACGAGCCAAGGAGATTTAGAATCACTAAAACTGACAACTCCTCATAGGTGACTTTTAGTTACAAAGACATGCTGGATATTAAGATAATTACCCTAAGGACAGAGCAGCAATCGGAAGAAATTTTGTTTCAGTGTGAAGCACTGATTTGAGCTGTGGTGTTCTGTGTGCATTTCCAAGATGGATGCTGCTGTTTTCTGATTTTTTTTTTTTTTAATGAATGTAAGGATATGGAAACTGACATTCTGCAAGATAAGCATTTTGAGTGACCCAACTCTAAAACTCAAAGAAATAGGAAAATATATATTTAAACACTTTAAATTAAACAATTAAACTTGAAAAAGTAAAAACTGTACTACCCAAAAGATGAAGAGTCAGAATCAGCATTCAGACTTGTGTTACCATTTTTAAGTAAGGCTTTTTAGTTTATTCAAATTCAAGGTTATGTGTACATCAGACCCTGACAGCACTTTCCAAATCCTTTTTCCTGACTGTGTTTTTACATGACTATGTAGTGACACGGTTTTGTTTTCTGGTTTCTCCTCCCTACAATGTCAAGATTTTCCCAGAAAGGAAGCCTGAAGTTACAAGCCAGTTTGGAGCTCTGACATACCCCAACAGATAGGTTATACAGCTGAAGAGAGCAAAAAATTGACACTTGTCAGTTAAAAGCAATCATAAATAAGTTAAAAATATTAGCTTCTTTTGAACTCTGTAATAATTAGTTTTACGTAAAACCTACATTGTTATTTGTTAAATAAGCCCTAAAATATGACCAGTGTAATTCATTAGATTTCATAGTAATGTTTAGGCTATTATGGTGATTTCATGGTGTGGAAAGTAATTCTTGACATGAAACTCAGTAAATGAAGGATGGTAAATAGAGTGGATTTGCCTGGAGACTGCTCAACACTTTTCACTCACAATTGGCAGAATGAAAGTGAAGCAATGAAAAAGCAAACAACTGGCACCAAAAGAATGTAAACATACTGAAAATTACAAGGAAGGTCACTCAGGACCAAATTTTTAAGCAATATTGCTGCAGACAATGAGAGCATTGGTAATGGTGGTTATTAAATGTTTGTATTACAGTGGTTCCAACAACTTCTCAAAGAGATAGAAAGCCATAACGCATTAGGCACTCCACATGCTTGTAGAGCTCAGCTCTTCATCTCTGAAGAGTGTACACTGCATATAAAGAATGCTGTCAAAAAGTGGAGGAAAAAGGCAACATATAATTAAACCTGAGTTGGCGATGTTCTATGTCTCACTGATTTGATGACTCATCAAAATCATACACCCAAATCTCCACCCTCCATTCCACATACAGATAAAAATAAAAAGGTTTTGAAGTGAAAATGAAGAAAATAGAAGAATTAGGATAATACTATCCTGAATGGATACAAGAGCAGGGACACTGCTGAGGGACCACAGCCTGTGGGCAGTCCATGCTGGGGCAAAGGAAAACCAGTTGAAAAGGAAGGAAGAGTGACAGAAACAGTCCTAAACTCCTTCACCACCTGTCACCTCACCAAAGGATTTGGGACATACTGTATGTAACCCATGGCAAAAAAAAACAAGGGAGGTTGAGACTAGGAAGAGGGGAAGAGAGGGTTTTTTCTTATGTTGAGCTTGAAGAAGGGGAAGAAAAAATGTTTACTTAACTGTGTGTTTAACTTCATGTTTTACCCTTTCTTATTTTCCAAATCCATGGTTAAAAGTTTGTATTAATTAATAATAAACTAAATTATATAAAATTTCCCTGAGCTGAAACTCTTCGCAATGTGCAAGTATAAACACACCTAAGCACATGTGCAGGCTGAGCAAAGAATGAATTGAGAGGAGCCCTGAGGACAAGGACTTGGGAGTGTTGTTTAATGAGAAGCTCAACATGAGCCAGCAGTATGTGCTTTCAGCCATATCCTGGATATATCCCAGTATAATGGGATTGGTATAAGCCAACTGTATCCTGGGTTGCATAAAAAGATGAGTGGCCAGCAGGTTGAGAGAGGTAATTCTCCTCCTTTACTCCACTCCCATGAGACCCAATCTGGAGCACTGCATTTAGCTCTGTGACTCTCAACACAAGAGGGATGTGGACCTGCTCAAGTGAGTCTGTAGAAAGGACACAAAGATCATCAGAGCTCTGGAGCAACTATCCTGTAAAGACAGGCTGAGACAGTTGTAGTTGTTCAGCCTGGAGAAGAAAAGGCTCTGAGAAGACCATAGAGCAGCTTCCAGTACTTAAAGAAGGCCTACAAAAAATCTGGAAAGGGACTCTTTACAAAGGCACGTAATGATATGACAAGGGAGAATGGTTTTAAACTGAAAGAGTGTTGATTTAGATTAGATATTAGGAAGAAATTCTTTACTGTGAGGGTGGTGAGACACAGGACCTGGTTGCCTAGTGAAGCTGTGGCTCCCCCGTCCCTGGAAGTGTTTAGGGCCAGGCTGGGCAGGGCTTGAAGCAACCTGGTCTAAAGGAAGTTGTCCTTGGCTGTGACAGGGGACTTGGAACTAGATGATCTTTATGGGTCCTTCCAACCAAACCATTCTATGGGTCTATGATTTTCTCTAAAACAGGTACCTTATCTGATCAAGACTGATGAAGATTATTCTGAACAGCTTTATCATTTTGGGGCTGATTTATTTTGTTCTATGTGTCAAAATCATGTTTTGAACCTTCGTACCTAATGTCTGACACAAGCAATCCACCATAAAGTTAAATAACTGTTAAATTATGTCATATCATATTTGACCAGTCAGAATATTCTGAAGTATAAAACCTATTAGTGATGCCTTATTAGATTAGTTTCAAGTTGACTAGTTCTACACACACTAATAGCCAAATTTTGTTATCCTCTGTGGCTGGTAAGAAGAGTATAAAGAATTTTTTTTAAAGTAATTTATAGCTACTGAATGAATGTCACTCCTCCAAAAAAAAAATCTCTTTCATTAAAAATTGAACTCTTCATAAAAAGACACATTTATGTATCTATATTTAGATATCTGTATCTATGTATATATATGTATCAATATCTATATCTATATCTACTTGTATTTATGTGTACAGGAGACAGACAGACACACATATAATCACCAGCCTATGCCTGATGTTTAACATAGGAAAAGGAAACACTTAGGTATGAGGGGGGAAAATAATATTTTGCTGCCTTCCAAAGACACATAATACACCTCAACAGCTATGTTCCAGTTACAGGATTCATACTAGCTTTGCATTAAAGCACTTTATCTGACAATAAAATTAGCTATAAATTTAGGGCATCATTCAGCAAGGCAGGCTAATCCTATAGATTTAAATATGCACTGTAATATCTTTCTGAATTGGGCTAATTAATCCCTGGGTTGCTTGAGAAAAAGGGGCTATGATTTAAAATAGAAATTGGTAATTTTCTCAAGAAATATCTGTTCTGCTCTGAAGAATGGTGGACAAAATTCTGCACTGTCTGACATATATAGCCAGGATTTTATCAGGTGTTTTGAGCCTCTGAAATGTCAGTTGCTAGGTATATAGGTGGAAGAAACCAGAGAGATAATACGTCGGCTTTTGTCTTTAGACCAACAGTAACACTTTCACTATTAAATCATGGAAAGCTCACTTTACACATCTCCTGGACATTAAAAATATAGTTTGATGAGAACTACTTAGTTTTCTTTTTCATTAAAAAGAAAAAAAAAAAAACAAAATTCTTATTCTCTGTAGTCTGAGATAAAATGGTTCATTTTGTAAATGAAGCTTCAAAAAGAAATCATGTGGTGTTACTCCATTATAAGCAGGATTAAAGCCTACAAAAGTGAACTAGTCCACTAAGTGTACCACTGATCTCCTAACTGCTAGCTGGGAAATATGTCCATTGTTATCCTCTCATCCTTAGTTCTGAGTGTACAAAAGTATTTAGCATAAGTAATATGTATTAAAATGTCAATAAACTCTCTGTGGTATTTGAGACCTAGTTAGCATTTTTATTGAGCTCTTGTGTAAGCATTTTCAGAAATGGACTTTTATTAATTACCAATTTAAATCCATACTTTTATATCACAGGTCACTATTAAATGGGTCATTTCAACATTAATAGCTCTTACCAAGCGCAATACTTCAATTTCAGCATATTTCACTGTTAGTAATTAAAGTGTGCATGTACCCCAATCTATTTATCATGGTAACTAGACAGCTTGCGACATTTACAAGATACTGCTCTTGATAAAAGACAATACTCTTCTCCATTGCTACTTTCAATAGCACTTTCATTTCCCATAATATAATTAAGAGGAACTGGTTATTTACCTGTCAGAGAAAAAAATAATTTTAGATCTCAGATACAACCTAGGGAGATATAATTTCTAAATTCTTAACTTGCTTTCTTTGGTGGTTTTATGTTGACATTATTGATATTGTTAAATCACTGGGAGGCTGCATTACATGTCTAGTATAGTTAAAGGCTTATGAGCTTTTCTGCTACAAATCTCAACATTAACACATTATAATTAAGCCTATGCAAGTTTCGCTCAGCCTAGTAAAATACAAATTTTTCTAGACAGCAGTTTTTAACCAAAACAACGAAAGTACAGTATCAACACACTAAAGCACTAATCAGCAATTGTATATGCAAAAGTCAAAGCACCTGAAGATGCTAAAAAGAATGGGAAAACTAATAGTTCTGAATTTCAGGTGAAAAAAAAAACACGCCATAAACTGATGTTGATTTTAATACTTTTTTTTTGGTGGCAAAACATTACTGTTCCATTCATTTCTGAAGAATGAAAACTTTATATTTAATTTCTGAGAGAAAAACTGAAACATATTTCAGGAGTCAAGCTTACAGAAATATAATTTTCAAGAAATAAAAAAAAAAAATAAAATAAAAGAGGCATTTGATGTGAAAATTGACTTCTATTATAAGAGAAAAAATAAAGATGATAATGTTTCCAAGATGAAAGTCACTTTATGTATATACATATACATATGGTATTTATTATCTTCTTCTTGGTATTCACAGTACTTTTTTATTACATGAAAAAAAGATCCCAGGAAATGATTTTTTAACCCCCTAGACAAAATAATTAAACTCAATAAAAGCACACCTTTGGTTAGGAAACACTACTTTCAGATCATGACTAAGTGCACAACTTTCTAAGCCCAATGTGCACAGAGAGTTTAAACACCGGAAAGGCTGCTATGAGATGATAGTCTGTAATGATGACCATTGTCTTGTTTTCACAGGCAGGGAAGGGGTTCTATTGTCTGTTTTCTTCTGAAACCCTTTGGTTCTCCCAAAGACAGAAATACCAGAGATAACAGTTTTTGCCCCTTAGATGACAAAACCCAAGGTTGGTATTTTTATTTTAAAAGGTACTTAGTTTTGAATTTTCAGCAAGCAAATTCATCAAAATTATGGAATTTATAGATGTAGTGAATGAAATGTAATGGAGAAGAATTAAGAGTATATTTGCAGAGGGAAGGAATATTTCTTTGGGCTTTTTTTACACTGTCATTGGAAATAAGATCTTCTTTTGCATTAATAACTAGTCACTTAACATGAAAACAAAGAATAGAGATAAATGGTTAGTTTTAACAGTAGCATGGGATGGTATCACAAAAGCTGCACCAGTATTTGTGCTGTTGAGTTTATCTATGAAAACCTGGAACAGAAGTATGAGTAGTGGCATGACAAATATTGTTGATGGTTGATGATACTTAATTATTAAGAACAGTCAGAAATAAAACAGACTGAAATAGTTGAAAAAGAATTTCAGTCAAAAAAAAAAAGGCTTGAAAAAAATTGGTGTTGAAAATTGTAAAGTAACGAATATGGAGAACTAGAATTCTAACTGTACATGTAATTTTGATGGGCTTAATTGCTTTTTTAATCTGGAGCTGAATTTAGGAATAGTCAGGCCAGTATTCATCTGAGATCAAAACCACAAATTAGACATTAAGAGTTGTTAGGAATAGAGAAAATAAGAGATAATATTGCTGTGTCACTTATACTTTTGCCGTATTCCTATGTCTGAAATACTGCATATAATTCTGGTCACTTGCTGTCAAGGATATAATTGATATGAAGAAGGCTGCTGAGAGATATAAAGTGGCTTCTGTAGAAAGAAAAATTAAATAGAACAAGAGTCATCAGCTTCAGAGAACAGGTGGCGGGTTATGATAAAAGTATATAAAATAATGAATGGCATGGAATACATAAATAAGAAACTATTATTCACCATTTCTCATAACACTGAAAGGGCAGCAAATGAGATTATAAGGCAGCTGGTTTGAAACAGATCGATGGAAGTAGTTTTTCACAGAACATATAACTAAATTCTGGCACTCATTACTACAGGATATTTGGATGCCAAAAGTACAAATGAGATCAAAAGTAGATTAGACATATTCATAGGAGAAATGTCCAGCAAGGTTTATTAAACACTGTGACATGAAAGTGAAGTCTTTGCTGTGGAAGGTTTTAAACAGGAGCTTGCCAAAAGCTGGCAGTACACTGGTGGAAGTATTATTTGGAACTTCTATAAGCATCTAGCCAAGGACAGGGAGATACTACTGGATTAATTAGACCTCTGTCTTAGCCCAGTATGATCCATTTTATGCTTTATATTGTACTAAGAAGCATCCATTTGTTTACTGTATTTTTTTTTTTTTTTTACGAGTAATTTGCTCTAAAATCCTGGTTTTTGGTTCACATGAGGTAGGAAGGAAGCTGTTAAATCTTTTCAAGCCTTTTCCAGCTATACGAGAAAGAGCTGAATAATTGTGTTAGACCTATGGATGGATGAGCCAGTTCTGAAAAAATCAAAAGTGACCTAAACTTTCACTCAGAATTTTTAGTGAACTGAATAGCTTTTTGAGGCTCAACATTTTCAGTTAATGAATTTCTATAACTGCACACCCTAGTTCAAGGCAGGCATAAAAATAGAACATCAGAAAGACTGTTCATATTTTTTTCTTTGATAAAACTAAAAAATACTAGAAACCTCATAAATCACCATAATATACAACATTTCCCAATTTTATTTACAGATCAGTGAGCTTGGATTGCTTTTGCTGCGTGTTGGAGTGGGAGAGGAATAGCAAAGAAAGCAGGAGGAACTGTATTGTTGAACTGAACCGAATCTATAAATTCTGAATGTCAATTTTGGTTAACCTTTCTTATATAAAGCAGTTCTTAACAAAAATTCCACAGCTGTGAGAACAAGGTAGTAGTTACTGAGAATTAGGTTGCGCCATCTTTCCTCCTTGATCAGGTCTCACAGAAGTTTCCTATAGCAGCCTTCTCTGACAAGGGAATTCCACCGATTAAGAATTTATTAAGGGTTAATAGACAGAGAACTGATTCTTAGAATCCAGAGATGTCTACGTTACTCATTCCCATGCTTATGAATCTATCACTGTATGAATCTATCATCTGTTTCATAATGTATAGAAACCTTTATAGTTACATATTAAATAAAATGTATATATTTTAGTATATAAAGGATAATAAATTTGTATAGTTTTTTTATGCAATATTGATTGTTTTCATTAAAACATGTGCCATATATCTTTATTCTTATTTTTAATCTCCCTATACTTGTTTTTCACACGGCTTTCTCTGGCCTGTCTCCTTTTTTTTTTTTTTTTTTTCCTTTGGTTAATTTTGTATATACTTGTTTAGATTTTATCTATCCTTTGCTCAATTCTGTATTCATCTCTCCGTGGATATAATTAATGCACTATTTGGGTTAGTTTTAACTGGGTCATAGTGAAATAGGTCCTAAATTAAACAGAAAAAAAAAAAGAATCACATGCAAAGTAGCGATGCCTTGGCAAAACTGGATACTTTTAACACATTTTTCTCATCCATGGCTAGTTTTATTATGTCAACTGTTAGCTAAGAAATTAGACCATCTTTAATTTTATATGTCTATTCCTGATATTGTATCAGGTTGTCTTTATTGTCATAGTACATAATACAAGATATTTTCATTAGGCTCAAATGCTGGTCAGAGTTTTCAGCCTTTCCCAGGAAGTGATGTTATTATCATTTTATTTTTCTGACATCCAACTTGAGTTAAGTTGAACTTGAGTTAAATTTTATTACAGAAGTTCAGTACTTCATTACAAAGTACTTGTTTGTATAAGGTCTAATTCATAGCAGTTATTAAAGTTACACACTCCCATGTCTGGGTTCTGAGGCATCTCCTCTTATGATAGAAACAGGAATTGCCCTTTATGGCGAAGACCTGGAAAATTGTTCAAATTATTCTTTATGTATATAACATCCCTCTTTTGCTTAGAAAGTTTGTATTCCTATTTTCTGTTTTGTTAAAAGAAAAGCTGAGTTTCAGTGCTACTGAAATTACAAGTGAATGACTGCAACATGAAGATTAGTAATTTAGAAAAGAGCCTTGTTTAACAAAATGTTTTCTCTTCATTTAGCCAGAAAGACTGCTTAGCCTGATGTCACTTAAAGTAGGCTATAATGCATTTAATGCATTGTATTCCACTGAACTACAGATGAATTTCTTTTGCTAAAACTCTGCTTTCTTTTTAAACTATTTCTATCCTACCTTAATGGTTTTCAGCTTTTTTCTTTTTTTCTTTTTTTTTTTTTTTTAATTAGTTCTGCTGCGTACTGCAAACACACTTATTTTTTTTGTTCAAATCCAAGCACAGCATTAAACTGCTCTACCATAGCAATACAAATCAGTCTTTCATGGTCACTAAGTCTAAGAAACTGAATTTCAGGGAAAAAGAATTCTGTTTCTACAGAGCAAATTGTGACCTTTATCTCAAAGAAGCACCCACTTCAGGCAGATATGATTCATTTTTTTTTTTTAATGCAACAGACTAGGAAAAGTAACAGTAGTTCTACAAAATCCATCCTTCTCAAAATATGAAGAAATAAATGTTAGAAAATAAGAACAAAAACCAACTAAATAAAATTGTGAAGGCAAGAACATACACACTTTCGCCATCTAGTCATTTTGAGCCAGACAGTTGCCTTATTAAAACACAGGCTAGTATAAACAAATGCAAAGAGATGATGTCCCAGCGTACCTTCCTAAAACCAGTATGAGTGTATCCCAAAGCTCGTAAGTGCAATCAGGAAACATGAAATTGGTTTTTTAATGGAACAGAGAATTCTTCCTCATCTCCATTCCACTTTCTATGCTAACAAGGAATGAAGCAAATCTACAGGCAATTTTTCTACCCTTTATTTTGCATAGGGTTGGTTCTAATTAAGTACTGAATCAACTAACAGAAGGAAGGGAACATTTTACACAAGGTCTGTGAATCAGTGAAGTTCTATCTGGACTTACAGAGGCTTTGTGTTTTTCAGAAAAAGTCAATATTCACTTCCTATTTGAACAATAAGAAGAAAAGGGGATTTTATTTAATCTTTTGGAAGGGAGTAGTAACACAGAATAATGAAATAAAAAAATTCAGAGAGAAAAAAATTTGGAATGAAAAATGCTGAAATAAGGAAGGCAGGGAGGTTTACTAGTAGCAAAATCTATTAATGTCTTCCAGAAATTCTGGCAAAGTCTCAGAAATGCAAGGATGTGAAACTGGAAAGTAAATTGAAAACCAGTTGAAGGTATGTATAATGACCTATGTTATAGAGAGTAAGGCCAAGTATGCTATTTCATCATTGATATTACTTCCCATTTTTTGGTTGCTTGGGTCGTGTGGGTATCCCACAGGCCAAGGTAGTATTAAGACCTGAATCTATTTAGCACTGTACATATGCCCCAGACCTATGCATCAATAGTCATTCTTCTGTAGCATCTCTGGAGTCATTCTCATATAGTCTGATACCATCAGAATAAAGGGGTAAACCTGCACTGCAGTTAAACTTTGAGAATCCTTTGTGTTTTCTTTTTATAACTGGACCTATATATGGGGGGAAAATTCAAACCATAGAATCATAGAATAGCTAGGGTTGAAGAGGACCTTTGGAGAGCTTTAAACTAGATTCGAAGGGGGATGCGGTTGTAGCTGCGCTTGCCCCAGTGGGGCAGCACTCCAGAATTGATGAACACTGGGAGGCCTCCTATAATCCTAGGGTGAAATCGGTGTGCTCAGCTCGCTCCCTGAAATGTCTGTACACCAATGCGCGCAGCATGGGAAATAAGCAGGAGGAGCTGGAAACCTGTGCTAAGTCAGGAGACTATGATCTGGTGGCAATTACAGAGACGTGGTGGGACAGCTCACATGACTGGAATATAGTCATGGAGGGCTATGTCCTTTTCAGGAAAGACAGGCCAGCCACGAAGGGTGGTGGGGTTGCTCTTCATGTGCGGGAGCAACTACAATGCACCGAGTTCTGTCAAGGGACAGATGACGAGGGAGTTGAGAGTCTGTGGGTGAGAATTAAGGGGCAGGCTGGCAGGGGTGATACTGTTGTGGGTGTCTGTTACAGACCACCAGATCAGGGTGAGGAAGTTGATGAGGCCTTCTACAGGCAGCTGAGAGCGGCCTCACAGTCACAGGCCGTGGTCGTTGTGGGGGATTTTAACTTCCCTGATGTTTGCTGGAAGGACCACTCGGCAACCCAGCCGCAGTCCAGGAGGTTCCTCCAGTGTATGGATGATAACTTCCTCCTGCAAATGGTGGATGAGCCGACCAGGAGAGGAGCGCTGCTGGATCTCATCCTCACTAACAAGGAGGGTCTGGTCGAAGCAGTAAGGGTTGAGGGCTGCCTTGGTTGCAGTGACCACGAGATGGTGGAATTCAGGATCTTGTGTGGTAGGACCAGTGGAATAGCAAGTAGAATTGCAACCCTGGACTTTAGCAGGGCAAACTTTGGCCTTTTCAAGCAATTGCTAGGGGAAATCCCATGGGCAAGGCTGTTTGAAGGTAAAGGGGCCCAAGATAGTTGGTTGGCATTCAAGGATTGCTTTTTCCGAGCTCAAGATCGGAGCATCCCGACACGTAGGAAGTCAAGGAAGAGGGCCAGGAGACCTGCGTGGCTAAATAGGGAATTGCTGGGTACGCTCAAGTGAAAGAGGAGAGTTTACAGGTCATGGAAGGAGGGGTTGGCCACTTGGGAAGAATATAAGGCTGCTGCTAGAGGATGTAGGAAGGCAGCTAGGAGGACTAAGGCCTCCTTAGAATTAAACCTGGCGAGAAGGGTCAAGGACAGCAAAAAAAGCTTTTTCAAATACATGGCAGATAAAACTAACACCAGAGGCAATGTAGGCCCACTGATGAACGGGATGGGTGCCCTGGTGACAGAAGATACAGAGATGGCAGAGTTACTGAATGCCTTCTTTGTCTCTGTCTACTCTGCTGCAGGCAGTCCTGAAGAGCCCTGTACCCCTGAGACCTTAGATGAAGTCAGGTCGACGGAGCGGTTTGCCTTAGTCGATGAGGAATGGGTTAGAGACCAGTTGAGCAATCTGGACATCCATGAATCCATGGGTCCAGATGGGATGCACCCGCGGAAGTCATTGCTAGACCACTCTCCATCATCTTTACCAAGTCTTGAGAAACGGGAGAGGTGCCTGAGGACTGGAGGAAAGCAAATGTCACTCCAGTCTTCAAAAAGGGCAAGAAGGAGGACCCGGGTAACTATAGACCGGTCAGCCTCACCTCCATCCCTGGGAAAGTGATGGAACACCTTATCCTTGGTGCCATCTTAAGGCATATCAAGGATAAGAGGGTTATAAGGGGCAGTCAACATGGCTTCACCAGGGGGAAATCATGTTTGACCAATCTCTTAGCCTTTTATGAGGAAATAACACGGTGGATGGACGATGGCAGAGCAGTGGATGTGGTCTCCCTTGACTTCAGCAAAGCATTTGACACAGCCTCCCACAGCATCCTCACAGCTAAATTGAGGAAGTGTGGTCTGGATGATCAGGTAGTGAGGTGGACTGCGAACTGGCTGAAGGAGAGAAGCCAGAGAGTTGTAGTCTATGGGGCTGAGTCTAGTTGGAGGCCTGTAACTAGTGGAGTGCCTCAAGGGTCAGTACTGGGACCGGTATTATTTAATATATTCATCAACAATTTAGATGAGGGAATTGAGTGTACTATCAGCAAGTTTGCTGATGACACTAAGCTGGGAGGAGTGGCTGACACACCAGAAGGCTGTGCTGCCATCCAGCGAGACCTGGACAGGCTGGAGAGTTGGGCAGGGAATAACTTGATGAAATATAACAAGGGAAAGTGTAGAGTCCTGCATCTGGGCAGGAACAACCCCAGGTTCCAGTATAGGTTGGGAAACGACCTGTTAGAGAGCAGTGTAGGGGAGAGGGACCTGGGGGTCCTAGTGGACGACAGGATGACCATGAGCCAACACTGTGCCCTTGTGGCCAAGAAGGCCAATGGCATCCTGGGGTGTATTAGAAGGGGGGTGGTTAGTAGGTCGAGAGAGGTCCTCCTTCCCCTCTACTCTGCCCTGGTGAGACCCCATCTGGAATATTGTGTCCAGTTCTGGGCCCCTCAGTTCAAGAAGGACAGGGAGCTGCTGGAGAGAGTCCAGCGCAGGGCAACGAAGATGATTAAGGGAGTGGAGCATCTCCCTTATGAGGAAAGACTGAGGGAGCTGGGTCTCTATAGTTTAGAGAAGAGGAGACTGAGGGGTGACCTTATTAGTGTCTATAAATATATAAAGGAGGAGTGTCACGAGGATGGAGCCAGGCTGTACTCAGTGGCAAACAATGATAGGACAAGGGGTAATGGGTACAAACTGGAACACAAGAGGTTCCACTTAAACTTGAGAAGAAACTTCTTCTCGGTGAGGGTGATGGAACACTGGAACAGGCTGCCCAGGGAGGTTGTGGAGTCTCCTTCCCTGGAGACATTCAAAACCCGCCTGGACACATTCCTGTGTAACCTTATCTAGGTGTTCTTGCTCCGGCAGGGGGATTGGACTAGATGATCTTTCGAGGTCCCTTCCAATCTCTAGCATACTGTGATACTGTGATACTGTGACCTTAATATAATCTGGCTTCAATCCCCCTGACAGGGCAGGGACACCTTCCCCTAGATGAGGATGCTTAAGGCCCTGTCCAACCTGACCTTGAACACTGGGGATGGGGATTCACAGCTTCTTTGGGCAACACATTCCAGTGCCTCACCACCCTCACAGTAAAGAACTTCTTCCTTATATCCAACCTAAATCTCCCCTATTTTAGTTTAAACCCATTACCCCTTGTCCTATCACTACAGTCCCTGACAAGTCCCTCTCCATCATCCTTGTAGGCCCCCTTCATATACTGGAAGACTGCTATGAGGTCTCCACTCAGCCTCCTCTTCTCCAGGCTGAATGGCCCCAACTTTCTTAGCCTGTCTTCATCATAATTAATCTAAAATGATATAGGTCTAGGACTGAAATATTAGATTGAGCTCAGTGAGTCTGAACCAGCTGGACCCTTCTCTGAAATTCTTCAAAAGACAGAAAGACTTTTGAGGACTTCAGTTATGCTTATAAGAAGCCAAACACTGTGTCCTCTAAAGCACCAAATGCGTACAGTTTCCTTACACAGAATACATGTGGTAGACAGGCCCCAGGTGGCAGCCATCTACTATATCTGATCAAACCTTTTGGAACCTATCATGACAAAAAGACACAGAAAGGTGATAAGAAGGCCTGTTTGGGAGGAGAAAAAAGTCATGTCCGTTGCTACCAGGAGATTTATCAGCCAGGAAAACACACATAGGCTCTAACTTGAGCTTCACTAGACTACTCTTTTAGTAATGTAAGAGCAGAATTGGGATATTTTAGAGCTTCTTTTGTTCCCATTCATTGACTTACTTGCTCCTTTCCTTGCAGAATACAGTACAGAGATTTTTAGGACTGTACAGTCTTGAATAATTATACGGAGCAAGGGAGGAGATTTTCTCTTTGAAATAAGTTTGGTATAGGCCATAAAGATTATCTCATACTGTTCAAAGCATTTCAGGGGTAGATTTTGGTAAAATTACCATAGGACTTAGATAGTAAAGATTCTCTAAAATTTGCATTCGTCAAAAATCCACAGCCTGCACATACTGTCCTACAAAACAATGCCCTACTGTCAAAAGAACAAGATAAATTTAATAATAATTTCACAAAATGTAACTTTCTGACTGAAAAATCTATACTGCAGTTTAATTTTTAAATAAACACAAATATTAAATATGAAAACAAAAGCTTGTATTCTCCAGCTTCCAAAAGAGGTAATTCTTCCCAGCCTAGTGCTTAGATCGTTAGTTAAAGCTACTTTTTTTTTTCTTAAAACTACTGTAAACAATTTATAAATAAAATACAAAATTTAAATAAAAAATATATTATTCTAGGTCAGAATATTTTACAATTAATTTGTTTCCAATGAGGTAAGATAATTTTTGAAAGATTATATAAAGAGAAATATATTCCTTTGTTATCTTTTTTTCTTAAATAACAGTCTGCATTAACTTTGCATCACTAAATTAATGTACATATGCCCAAACATTCAGAGAAGGCTATCAAATTTACTTTAAGATAAAACTCGTATATATATAATCACCTTACAGAATGTTCTATGGGCCCAGTCCTTCATGAAGCAACACATGATATACAGCAGTTTCTAAGGTCAGATTATAGGGGTTTATTAGATAAATGTCAGTTTTGAAAAAATGTTCTTATTGCAGCACGAAAAAATTCCAGCTGTGGATAATGAAATTTTGCTTAGATCTATAATTTATCAATGTTTCAACCTTGCATTATATTCTGAAGTGTAAAACAATTAAAATAATGTGTTCAAAGACCCTTATCTCTTATGTAGTCTTTCAGAAATGTATTGACTTTTCCAAAAGGTTGATTAGAAATAATTTTCATCTAAATCGCACTTCACTAATTACTTCTGAATCAATCATTTCTTTTAGGAATAAGAAAAAATCTTCTAAAATCTCCTAGCTTTTGTGGAAGTATCTCCCTGTTCTCTTTGTTGCTTTTGACTCGTCTGTTATTTGTTCCTGTCTTTTCTTCTGCTTTACTGAAAACCAGCACAGGTTATGTTTCATCTTCTTCCTAACTGTTGTTTCTAGCTCTCATCTCAGGTGTAAGTTTCTTCTTGCTCCTCCTCTCTGCTCTCCTTCATCAGTACTAGGAGAGGGAAAGTCAATCTTAGTAAGAGATGGGGGTGGAGAGTCCTCATCCACAGTCTGAGCCATGCAAGTATCTGCATTCCTCCAGCACTCCTGTACTTGTAGCTGTACCTCCCCAGATGTTATGAGCTTAAAACAGGCTGAGGAGAGGGCTGTGAAGGGGAGGTATGTGAAAGGGAAGAACAGCAATACTGAGAGAGATCAGGACAAACCCCCCGAACCATTCTTAATAAAAGGCAGCATAGTATACACCTTGTAGTACCGTAAACACAGTATTATTTGTTAAAGAATGGTCTACAGTGTGGCAAGAGCTATAGGACATGAATTGTAAGTATGAAATCAAGTATGTTTTGTGGTATAGACTGTTCTGCTTATAAATGTTGATTTATATCTCAAGTGTGTCCCAAAGATTTCCAGATGTGATTACTGATATAGAAGCAATTAAATTGTATGTAGATTGTAAGTATTCCATAAAAACTATTCCTGCAAGCATGGTCAGGTGGATCAGTCTTTTTTTATGCAGTTTTTGCATATTAAGACATAAAAAGAGCAAGGAATTATGCGGGGGGCGGGGGGGGGAAGGGGAGAGAAGAAGATGGATTACAAGTACTATGCAAAGCAGTGATTTGAGGAGTCTCTCCTAGTTCAGCTAAAGATGTTACTGCAAAGACCCTTATAACAGGTCTCAGTACAAATACAGAACTTCCATAACCACCAAAGAGTGACTAGTCACACTGCTCTGAAGACTCGATTTCCTATGCAAGTAGTATGTTTGCCAAGATCCCAATAAATTATTTTTTCTTATTTTTAACAAACACTATTACTGCCTGCAAAATTGAGAGAATATGCTTTGTGTATGGTTGTGCTATACTCCAAATTATGATCTAATTGTAAATTTC
This sequence comes from Pezoporus flaviventris, assembly GCF_033815535.1. Classification (NCBI taxonomy): domain Eukaryota; kingdom Metazoa; phylum Chordata; class Aves; order Psittaciformes; family Psittacidae; genus Pezoporus; species Pezoporus flaviventris. Next base: position 3,382,767 of record NW_026892616.1, on the reverse strand, counting down.
TGTTGCAAATGACTGTGTTATTTCTAATCTACCAATAAATATAATTTTTTTTTGCTTGTATTTTCTTGATCTGCAGTCAGGGCAGGCTGTATCAACACTTCCAACTCTGTTTTTTAATGAATCAGCAATACAAACATTTACAAAAATCATACAACATATGGAGTATGCAATACATAAAATGCAAGTGTCTGAAAATTCATAAAAACACATGATTTCAAATATTCTATGGAAAACATTGTGAAGGGGCAATTGCACTCACAATACATTAAATAGAATTTGATACTGTACCACAGGCTGTCTCTTTCTCTAACCTGGAGATACATGCATTTGATGGGTGGAACAGTTGGTGGTTAAGGAATAAGCTGGATAGTTGCACTGAAAGTGCAATGTCCAGGTGGAGACCAGTAATGAGTGGTATTCCTCAGTGGTTGATATTGGAACCAGCACTGTTTAACATCTTTGTTGGCCACATGGAGAGTGGCATTGAGTGAACCGTCAGCAAGTTTGCTGACAACATGAAGCTGTGTGGCGTGATTGGCATACTGGAGGCAAGGGGTGGCTGGCAGGATGTGTTATAACTTTGTTAAGAAGAGAAATAGGAATTACTGTAGGATACCAAATTCTCCAAAAGGTAAAAAAATAGTTTTCCTAGAATATTCTTAGAAACAATCCTATTTAACTCGTACGCTGCATGTCTTCTCCTTGCACCATGAACTGCTTTGCATCATCAAAGATTTAAACTGCATAATACTCATAATTTCTCAGAAGAGTCTAGGATTTATCTGTTCCTGTAGTAACCTGTGAAGAAATAAGAGTCTTCCTCTACAAGAGAAATAATAAATGCAAACATACTTAAATTTCATTTCACAATATCCATGTCAGTTTTAGACAACTTATTTTGAGTTTTTTGAGGTTTCAGCTAATTTTGTTCACAATGTGCCCAAGTAACTTCCAGTCTTAGAACTACAGGCAGACAGCTTTTAAGGCTATAAATTGGATCAGAGAGTCTGGAATATTGTTCAGAGTCTAGATTTACACTTTAAAATGGACACCTGCATATGAAAATCCTCCATATATATTCTGTGATACTTTCATTGTCATTTTTTTATAAAGGCTGTGGATGATTTTAGTCTAACAAAAAATCATATGCTAAGTAATCAGTGGTTTTGAAAGAAATTCTAAGCAACTCATGGCTCCCTTGAAATTCTCCTCCCTTGAATTCTGTTTTAATGTAAGGGAGAATTTAGATTTTTTTTTTTTTTTTTCCTCTTTATTTCATTTATTTTCAAGGGAAAAACAAACAAACCAACCTAGGGCTTTGTTTTTTGTCGGGTTTTGTTTTATTTTTTACAGAAAATGGTGGTAAAGTAGATGGATGTCCTGTAACAAACCAGTGATTTCATTGCCCTCAAAGAATCTTCAGAAGAAGACTTATTTGGCTGTAAATACAGTGAGTCTGAGGTAATATTGCTCTTCACTGTTAAGGAGATTGTATGCGAATCTGGGAATGAATTTGCTTAGCAAGTGTTTTTTGGTTGGTTGGTTGGGTGTTTTTTTTTGTCTTTTTTTTTAATGCATGTTATGAGGGAAGGAAAAAAAAAAACCAAAACAAAACAATACTCTTCACTGTCAAAGAAGTCAAAGTGAAAATGCATTTCTACAGGAGAAAGTCACATCATCTTCATGCAAGCTATCAAAAACAGGACCAGAAGCACATACAAGCCTATAGCAATCAAACAAACCTTCAAAGAAAATAAGAACACAAAATATTTGTGTTTGGATGCTACGCTCGCCTGGAAGTTACAGAGAATACCAGGCTGCTAGCTTCCACAGATGTTGGTTGCAATTGGAAATACCTCCCTTTCTCTTAGAAGCATCACTACATAAAACACTGTCTTATCTCTGAGAAAGTGTCTTGTTTCATGATTCTCATTAATCTGTATTAGGTAGAAATAACCACAGGATATTTTAGTAACATGTAGCTACATGATAATATTCATAATACCTCAGTTTCAAAAGATTGTTAAGGAATTGAAATGGTTATGCTTTCAATAGCATATGTGGATTAGGAAGCAAGTTAATATTATTGAGAAATTAACTAAGAAAACCCATTCTGAAGAGACTTTTAAATACATTTAGAAAGAAAATATCCTTACAGATTTAAAATGTGGGAATAATACATTCCACAGGCTGCAGACACATATTCCATAGTCCCAGAATAATGCTTATTGTAAATACATATGAACCTATTCAAACCTGTGGAGAAGGAATTGGGAGCGTTGGTTGATGAGAAAATGAACATGAACCGGCTTCAGTGTGCGCTCGCAGCCCAGAAAGCCAACCCTATCCTGAACTGCATCAAGGAGAGTGACCAGCAGTTCAAAGGAGGTGATCCTGCCCCTCTACTCTGCTCTTGTGAGACCTCACCTGGAGTATTGTGTGCAGTTCTGGTGTCCTCAACATAAAAAGGGCATGGAACTGTTGGAACCAGTCCAGAGAAGGGCCATGAGGATGATCAGGGGACTGGAGCACCTCCCGTATGAAGATAGGCTGAGAAAGTTGGGGCTGTTCAGCCTGGAGAAGAGAAGGCTGTGTGGAGACCTGATAGCAGCCTTCCAGTGTCTGAAGGGGGCCTATAGGGATTCTGGGGAGGGACTTTTCACTAGGGACTGTAGTGACAGGACAAGGGCTAACGGATTAAATCTTAAACAGGGGAAGTTCAGATCGGATATAAGGAGGAAGCTCTTCTTTGTGAGGGTGGTGAGGCACTGGAATGGGCTGCCCAGGCAGGTTGCGACTGCTGCATCCCTGACGGTGTTCAAGGCCAGGCTGGACAGGCCTTGGGTGGCATGGTTTAGTGTGAGGTGTCCCTGCCCATGGCAGGGGGGTTGGAACTAGATGATCTTAAGGTCCTTTCCAACACTAACTATTCTATGATTCTATGAGTCTATGATTCTATATATTCCCAAACATGAACATGCATCAAGCATAAAAAGATGTCGAGTAAAAATATTAGCCTGACAATAAGTATGAAATTTTAATTTTATTCAGATTTTTTCTGATACATTGTTAACATGTTAAAAAGGTTATCATAGTAAAGGTTCAGAACAGTTTGTAGCCCTTGTACATTTGCCCATCTCTCATCTAGGATAACGCATTTTCCTGTTCTGATATTATTATAGACCTATGTAGTTCTATCATTGTTTTATTAATATAGTTAAGCTGGAAAAAAAAAAAGAAAATAAAGTCATTTCCTTTTGCCAATTATCTTCAAAAGTATTCCACAATGCATTCCAAGTTGCATAGATCTGAGAGAATAAGATATCTAATGCAAGGTTTTAATTTAAGCAAAGATTTACTGTTCTTGGAAAAGTTCTTTACTTTCACTACAGTAACCAGGGAATTGTCATCTTTGTATGGCAGTTGTTAATTTCTTGTAATTTAGGAAGTGGATGCAGTTACTCAGTTTCTTTTTATTCTGCTGCGGTTTTGTCAGACAAATTTTGATAAAAGCTCACGTGGACTGCAAAGTCAAAAATCTATGCTTTTTAAATTTGTAATTCTACTGTTGTACACAGAGAGGAACTTTGAAAGCTATACAGTGAAAAAGAAATTATTTTGGGACTTTATCAGCTGTGATGGTCTTTGTATTAAAATTTCATGTGCAATTAGAACAAGTTGAAACAGCAGGCAAATGGAAATGTGTGTGAATGTTGGAATGAAGACTTGAAACAGCTTGTGGCAGCATTTCCTCACATGCCCTTATAGAATCAAGGACTAAGTTAGCAAGCTTGAAAAACAGAATGCATCATTTCATAAGGTCAGCATGTTTGCAGGTGATGTGAAGTAGTTAAGGTATTAGAGAAACTTCTAATTATTTGAGATACAGTAGAATTAGTGACAGCAAATCTAGCACAAACATATGGCAAACAAATCCATACTCAGTGTAGGGCTGGTCAGAAACTCATGTATAGATGAGTTGGTGTACCATGGTGTACCATGTATAGATGGTATAGTATTTCCTCAGCAATGGGAAAGAAACTGCATTGCATGAAAAATTTAAACCAAAACTATACAATTTTCAGATGTTTCACCACACACAGATTACAGGTGGCTGAAGTAAACTGGAAATATTTATTTTAGTAACAGTTTTCTTATTCTACAACAGAAGTAGAAAATCTATGTAGAGCATCTACTTCCCAGTTTTCAAAGTGTTTTTTCAGGAATATTCAATTGTGTTTCTTATTACCTCAGTTAAATTAATTAACAAACACTCCTTCAGAAGTCAAATATAGTTCAAACCTTTCAACAGCTGCAGTATTTTGTTTTCACTGCATGCTGACCGGCATATTCTGCATGCTGTCATGCAATCACAATTTCATATGCTTTGGCAATGTATGGTTCTTAATCAGTTTTACCTATAAAAATGTCAGCTGGTGGAAAAGATTTCTTCATGATGTAGATAACTCCCTAGAAGCAGAGTGGTTTTGCTTGTAATAAGCCTGGTTGCCAGAAGCATCTGAAACATTTTGAATAGCTTTGCTAAATTGATGAAGATATATATGTGAATACTGTAAATGGTAAAGATGTCTGAGGATACTTTTTTTGTTGTTCTTGTTAAGGAATGGTTAGTAGAAAATTAGAATTGCTTTACCATTTGGCAAGTTATAAAACCTACAGTACAGAAACAGGAAGAGAAAGAAGACAGATTTCTTCTACTGAAAGTTTTCCATGAATTATACACAAAGCTGGAAAACATCTATCTTTGCAGAGATGGGCAATAAGAAAAAGCAAACCTACAGAACTCTACCTTCTACTCAGACATTCTTCCGTATCAGTCCCCAAAGAAAATAACCTGTAAATAGCATTGTTTTTTTCATGCTGGCATGGCAAATAAAAAAAAAATATTTAAAAAAAAATCTGGAGCTACAAATCTGTGATGTTGAGTGTCCAAAGAGAAACAACACTGGCCTTATCTCTGTCTCACTGACTGCAAATACTATATTGTGACTGTGGCTGTGCCTGTCAGGAGCATTTCTGACAAGTTTTAAGAGATCACTGGAGGGGAAAGAGCTTGGAACACAGTCATCAATGTATTCCTTGATTTGTTTTGTTTGTCAAAATAGGGGGGAGTGAGCAGCTGTGTGGTATTTAGTTGCCAGCTAGGTTTAAACCACAACACACCTTTGCTAAATGATCACAAACATAGTTGCTCAGTGTTCTCCAAAACCTCCTCCTGAAGTAAGCACACGTTTTCACTTCCAGATTTCACTCTCAGTTTTGATGAAGCCTTGACCTTTTGGCCACCTTACATGCACAAGCCACATAGTCTTATTTTATTTACTAAATCTCCTTCACTGGAGAGTGAAGAAACCAGAAATTTAAAGCCATAGTTGTAAATGTGTGGTCACTTTCAAAAGGATGCTATGTGGCTTCCTGCTTTTTCTACTTTCTCTTATTCTTTAAATAACAGCCTCCCTTTGACAGTCTGAGTAATTCTACCAAACACTACCACTACAGCTGGCTTTCCCATGACAGCTTTCAGACTTCTTTTCACGGCGTGATCCAACAGCAGAGATGTCACAACTCCTAGATGCTAATCAGTAGAACTCAGACAAGACCTCAAATAGGACTACAAGATAACTTCTACTCTACTTTGCCCATTTATTTCACAAAGAAATGTCTGTCTGCCCTGGACACTTGTAAACACACAACTGCTGACTCTCTCTCTTCAGTACAATACCTCTCAAATACAAGTTACCAAAACAGAAAGGTAGGAGCCACCTATGAAAGTTATCAGACAGTCAGATTCAATTCAACTGAGAAAAGTATTTTTTTCATGATACTTAACTGCATTACATAAGCATTGTACCAAGAGAGAAAGCCATGGGATAATATAATAATAAATATAAGTGTCATATAACAACAACAGCAACAACAACAATAAAAATAAAATGCTTTAAAATCATCTCATTTTGAGTAAATAAATATTCAGAGCAAGCCCAACTCTGAAAGTTTCTGAACTACTGACTGCCAGAAATTAGGAGAATCTATGATTCTATGTATTGAAGTGTATCAGAGCAAAGGTGATTCTCAATGTCTTTCATTTACTATGCTTTGTCCTTAAATGTTTGATGCTGGCTACCATTAAATATAGAGTACCAGATTTAGTGGAATTTTAAGAACTATAACACACAAAAAAAGTTTTCTTCCACTCAGAAGAAAACAATATGGACTGTTAAAAATCCTAGTATAACTATAGCAATAAAACTTCATTGTGTTCATATTTAATGTGCACTCTTAGATTCAGCTCACAATATTTTAAGCACATATTATTAAAACATATAATCTACATTCAGAATTTGAGTTCTCGTTATTGTTATAGATCTGTCTTCATATAGGCTGAACTGAGACAAAATAAATTTAAAACTAGTAAAAAGAAATGCAGCTTTCTAGGCTGTGTAACTAGTGGGTTTCAGATGGAGAAATGAATTTTCAGAGCATTTAAACTTATGTTGGTGATCTAGAAAGAGGATTGAAGTTATTTTGTTTGCTTTTTGAAGACTATATCTAAACCCTTTCTGCTCATAGCATACAGAATACCTAATCAACACATTAAAATATTTACCTTTCTAGGTAAAAACACTGAGGAAATATACGTTGTCTTCAAATGAAGCACCAGGCACTGACTGCTCCAAAAGAAAGGAGTATAACCTCTCAGTCACTGTTGTGCTTGGAAAAGTAGCTCTATTGTTTAAAATACACAGTACGAGGGGACTCAAAATGTCAAAGAAATCAATCTATTGAGATAGGGTATTACCTGATGATCCTGCTGTGAACTATATTTTTCTTTGTTCCTATGGAACTGCAGGATATTTCAAACTATATATGCTAAGAAAAATAGGAAATAATTTCCCATAAGAAACCAATCATTGTAAAAACATGGTCTTCAACTAATTCCTTCCCAGAGTAGAAAAGAGTTTAACAACTATGAGTTACCCTCAGTTCTGAGCTATACAAGCTAGTGTATTACTTTACACATGTACTTCTTATGCAGTCTATTGTTCATCTTGTATATGAAAGTGTTCTCACAGACTCCTACACACATATAAACCATAGAATTATACTACAGAGAAAGTGTATAAAATTTCTGTAAAATACTTATGCATGAAAAAGGGAGAAATTGATTTCACAGTCCTGTTACTGTAGGTACAACAGCTTTCTGCAGTTGCATCTCTCATTTTCTAGCTTAAAATACAAAGATAGTTAGCGTCCATAGGTAAACTGAAATATAACCTTTTATCATTTCTTATCATTTGTAATTCTAAATATTTGTAGTGATTGATTACATGTTTAATGTTTGTATTTAGCCATTTTACAAGAAAGAAATTAAGGCAGAAGATTTTCTTAAGTTTTCATCCATCATGCATAATGTTTTTACTGCAAGATCATGATACTTCGGTTCTAGACTGTAACAATGAAATTCATAAATTAACTCTCTTACATTATTCAAGATTTTCAACTCCTGTTTATGCAGTTAGTGTTTTAAATATTAAAAAGTGCTCCCTTATAGCCATAAAATTAGGTTTTCTCACTACGAACAATGCAAAATGAATGTGAATATAAGTGAGCAAAAGTACTTGGTTAAGTATTAGGTTGCAAAACTGAAGCTACTATAATATATAAGCGACCAATTGCTAAGGTGAGTAGCTCGAGAGAGGGCACCTTTAACACCCGAGCTGGGGGAAACTCAGCGTCCAGGAGCCTCAACTCAGAGCTGCGAGAGCCACCGAGGGAGCCTCAAGTCCTCGACAGGACCTGCCCAGGAGCCGGCAGCTCAGCTGACGAGAGCGAGCAGCTGACTCACAGGGGGCGGAGCCAGGAGCAGCGGCACCAGCCCTGAGTGGGTAAAAACCTGACCCAGGGAGCGTGAGCGAGCAGGAGCACGGCGGACTGAGCAGGTTGAGGCAGGAGAGCGGGATGGTGAGCACTCGTCGTACGACCAGGGTCCGATCCGGGAGCTCTGCCCTGGCTGCCCCAGGGGTGGCCAGCGTAGGCATCCAGACAGAGCAGATGAGAAGAGAGGCTGCAGTGCAGATCTCGGGGTGTAGAGACTGCCTGCACTGGTCTGGTGAGGGGAGGGTGCACAAAGGGCAGGGCTGCACTCGGTGCTCCCTGGTGGAGGTCCTCCTGCAGCAGGTGGCTGAGCTGAGGGATATCAGGGAAGCTGAGAGGAAGCCAGAATGCTTGCTCCCGAACCAAACTGTACAGGGGCCTCAAGCGTCCACTGTAGCTCATGCGGGACAGAAGGAGGCCGTTAACCTGGGAAGCTGGGAAATAGTGACAGAAAAAAAAAAAAAAAAAAGGACGAGGACAATTAAAAGTAAGGGGCTTCTTCCTAAACCTGTTCTCCCCACCTAGAACTGCTTTGCTATCCTGCAGGGGGCTGATAAGGAAAGACACTCACACCAGAAACAACCAGCTGGTCCCCTGGTAAAGATCTCTACTGGTGCTGCAAGTAAAAAGTGGCAGGTTGTAGTAGTAGGGGTCTCTACTTTGAGAGCAACAGAGGCACCCATCTGTCAGCCTGACCCAGTCTCAAGGGAGGTGTGTTGGCTACCAGGGGCATGCATCAGGAACGTTGCAGGGAGGCTGCCTGCTCTAGTAAGTCCCATGGACTATTACCCACTTCTGGAGATATATGTGGGTGCTAGGGATATAGACAGTAGTAGCCTTGGGAACATAAAGAAGGACAACAGAGCCCTGGGGGAGGTGGTTAGGGGCTCTGGAGCTCAAATAGTCTTTTTGTCAATTCTCCAGGATACAGGGGAGGACCTAAAAAAAGCTAGGAGGACTAGCCAGGTTAATAACTGGTTAAAAGGGTGGTGTCATAGTCAGGGGTTTGGGTGTCTTGAACACGGGACCCAAGTTTGTAGGCCAGGTCTAGTGAGGGCTGGTGAAGCTGGTCTGATAAAGAAGGGGAAGAGCAGTTTTGGTAGGAGGCTTGCCAGACTGGTCAAGGAGGCTTTAAAGTAGATGTGCTGGGGGAGGCGGGCATCATTCCATCCCAACACAACCAGTCAGTTGCCAGCACCTATAATAAATGCTCAGAGCAATGTAGAGATATCCCAGCCGCTCCAGCCAATGAGCCGGCTTCATTTGGAGCTCACCTCAGATGCCTCTATACAAATGCCCGTAGCATGGGGAACAAACGAGGAATGTGTGCACGTCTACGGGAGTATAACATAATAGGCATCTCAGAAACATGGTGGGATGGCTCCTATGACTGGAGTGTAGGAATGGAAGGTTACAGGCTTTTTAGAAAAGACAGGTGTGGCAGGTGGCGAGGGGGAGTTTCCCTTTATGTTAGGAATAGGCTGGAGAGTATGGAACTGTGTCTGGGGGCAGGTGAGCAGTTAACAGAGAGTTTGTGGGTCAGGGTTAAAGGGAATATAGCTATGGGACACATTACTGTGGGGATCTGTTACAGACCGCCTGATCAAGGAGAACCTGTGGATGAAGCACTCTACAGACATAGAAAAAGCCTCAAGCTCACAGGCCCTTGTTCTCATGGTGGACTTCAACCACCCTGACATCTGTTGGAAGGACGGTACTGCCCGGCACAAGCAATCCAGGAGGTTCCTCAATTGTGTGGAAGACAACTTCCTTCTGCAAGTAATAGAGGAGCCAGCAAGGAGAGGTGCCATGCTTGACCCCATGCTCACCAACAGGGAAGGGCTCGTTGAGAAAGTTGGCGCTGTTCATCGTGGAGAAGAGAAGGCTGCGTGGAGACCTCCTAGCAGCCTTCCAGTATCTGAAGGGGGCCTACAAGGATGCTGGAGAGGGAGGGACTCTTCGCTATGGACTGTAGTGGCAGGACAACGGGTAACGGGTTAAAACTTAAACAGGAGAAGTAGATTGGATATAAGGAAGAAGTTCTTTCCTGTTAAGGTGGTGAGGCACTGGAATGGGTTGCCCAGGGGAGCTGTCACTTCTCCTGTGGTATACAAGGCCAGGCTGAACAGAGCCTTGAGTGGCATGTTTTAGTGGGAGGTGCCCCTGCCCATGGCAGGGGGGTTGGAACTAGATGATCTTAAGGTCCTTTCCAACCCTAACGATTCTATGATTCTATGATTTTGTAATAAAGTGTAATAAAATATCTCATTTATGCATTAATTTTCATGCATTTCATTTCAGATTGTGTGACATAAAACTTTCATGTAATTTCACATATACACAAATCCCTACTTAAACCTTCCAAGTGCTCTGAATGTACATGAAGACCACTCATGAGTGATGTATATTGGTTTAGAATGCAAATAAGTTATTATAGAAGTGTTACAGAATTTCTTTGAGAACATCTCAAGAGAAAATAGTGAAACTATGGTGGTGTAAAGCTTTCTCTGCAGGGAAGAATGCTCTGGATATGTCTAGCTTGTTTAACTCAATCATTCATTTGAGCATTCAGATAACCAAATGTAGATATCTACTTCTGGCCAAACTAAAATTCAAGTGGAGTGTATTCAAAGCCTTCTGAAATTAAACATATGATGACTTATTTTGGGAAAAGAGGCATTTATACCAGAAGAAGTATTCAAGGGCAGAAAACAAAAACTGGGAAAATTATTTAAGTTTCACTGTATGATTTGGTCCGTCTGAAACAAGAAAATAAGACTAAAAGGGAAATAATTAGGCCTGGTTATTAAAAAAAAAAAAAAATCGATCAGGTATATTAGGTATATTATTCTTTGGGATTAATTTCGACTAAAAATGATTGAAATCTCCTCACCTATGATATCTGTGAGTAAATTCTGAGGAAATCAGGATGAATTGCATGATAAAGGGAAATTCATCATTAGTAACAACATGGACTGAATGACCTCCTCATTTTTATTCTTCCCAAGTGACTTTCGTTTTATAATACAGGGGTTAAAAGGATTAAAACACTGGTTAATCCCTGGCTTGAGATCAAACCACTAAAAAAATTTTGACACCTCGTTAAAACTCATTGAAGAGAAACTGTACAACAAAGTGACCATTAATAATTTTACAAAAGCATAGTGATACAGTATAACGCATAATGAAATCATGAAGCAATTAATTAAGAATATTTGGATTAAAGATCCATTTAATATTGAATAAAATCCCATCATTATTGAACTGAAATTGATATTTTTTATAATTATTAAGAGGTAAAATTCTTGCAGTTTTGTAATTTGCAAGAATACATTAAAACATTTGAAGAAAGTCACTTAATTTTTGGATAATAGATAAGATTTTTATTTTTTAAAGAAATTGTAAGAAGTTTTCAGTTGCATGACTCAGGTACCAAGAAGCCAGAAAAATTCTTTGTATAATTCTCAGTCTCTAGGTGGTACATCTAACTCTTACACAGCTGTGTCTCCAGTGACAGAAAGATATGTTCACATTAACATAATGTATAAGAAGAGGGGTGTTGGGAATCAGCGGCTGGGTTTAAATATCTGCTCTATTTCCACATTTCCCATCCACTTTACAGTCAGTCCATGAAATTGGGATGACTGAACTTTAAGGAGGTTTAAGCAGTTCTACCATTTTGTAATGGTGACTTTACATAGCTTTCTTTTCTTGCACAATTCTGCAAGGTGCAGACAAAATAAGTAGGAGGAAGTGTCTGCGCTGTCAAAGGGATATTGGGAGTGGTGTACATTAGAACAGAACCAGACTGTTCACTGCATATAATCTAAATTTACTTGCTTAACAGTATGGGTTAAGTGGGTGGATAATAATCCCTTTCTTCCAAAACACAAACATCCACACAAACTAGAGCTTCAGCACCACCAGTCCACTTTAGACCACTGTAGAGTTGTCTTAGCAGAATATAACAATTACTTCTCTCTGTTAATGAATTAGGTCCACAACTGAGAAAGCAATTCCTCTTTGAGCTCTAGCTTTGTTGGTCGCCCACTTACGGTGTCTCCCTCAGAAGATATTGGTCAAAACCTTTATTGCATTAGCTTGTCAGCATTAGCTGCCAACTGCTTTAATAAACACCTAGCACAAAGTAATCACCGGTGACCTGTGCTCTTATAGTACCTTCCCATCATGCAATTAAAATCTGAAAAAAACCTCTGTTATAATTTTTAATTTTGATAATTGAAGTTAGCCATATAAAAGAAAGTTGCCAGATTTTCAGAAGTTTTCTTGGCTTTTTGGTCTCATTAACATTAATAGCTTCAGAAGTACTCAGTACTCATAAAAAAGTCAGACAGCATAGTGAGATGACAGGATATGGCTTCAGGTTCCTATTTTAGACATTGCAATTTGGCAAACACTGCCTGTAAATATTTCTATGTGAAGTTCCAGTCCATAGAGTAATTCTGCAATTCTATGATCACTGTTCAATGTTACGCATTTAAGATTATCTAGATTATTCATTCCATTAGTGTCTTGCAGTATTAATCCTGGTCAATGCCATGCAGACAGAATAGATAACTACTTACGAGATCAGAAGTGTAGTGTTGCCAGTTGATAAAGGTTAGAAACATTAGAGCTGATTTTTCCTGTAGGACACAGCATGCTAGAATTTAATTGTAATCTTGCTTCATTACCCATCACATTTCCTATTAAATAGCAAAATGATTGTCTTTATGTCTTTATTTCTCACTTCCTCAATTATTGCCATTTGGGAACATAGAACAGCATTCTTAACTGTTTGAACACATTACTTTATACTGAAAATAATATTCTTTCTTATTACTTAGGAATTTATCTTTCAGGTTCCCCAGCGTAGGACTTTCAACTTTACTCATGGGATTTTTATAGCAATTTGAGTAGATTTAAATGTATACTGTATTTTACATACATCCCCCACCCCCCCCCCCAAAAAAAACCCACCAACAACAGCTGGCCTATTTATGTACATCAGCAAATCATAGAATCATAGAATAGTTAGGGTTGGAAAGGACCTTAAGATCATGTAGTTCTAACCCCCCTGCCATGGGCAGGGACACCTTACGCTAAATCATATCACCCAAGGCCTCGTCCAACCTGGCCTTGAACACTGCCAGGGATGGAGCATTCACAACCTCCCTGGGCAACCTATTCCAGTGCCTCACCACCCTAACAGGAAAGAATTTCCTTCTTATATCCAATCTGAACTTCCCCTGTTGAAGTTTTAACCCATTATCCCTTGTCCTGTCACTACAGTCTCTAATGAAGAGTCCCTCTCCAGCATCCCTATAGGCCCCCTTCAGATACTAGATGGCTGCTATCAGGTCTCCACACAGCCTTCTCTTCTCCAGGCTGAACAGCCCCAACTTCCTCAGCCTGTCCTTTAGAAAATGAAGGGCTTATTGAACAGTTACTATCACCAAAATAGCCAATAGTTAATAGAGGCAGATTTTCATGTTTCTCATGGCTCTCAGGAATTATTTTTCACATTATTATTATCATTTTCATTGTCATTATCGGCATGATTGTCATCTATGAATATGCAGTGGATTTGCAAGAACCTGTCCTAGAGCACTGGGATGAGTGTCAGGCTAGACCTCATCTCCAAATAGTATCCACCAAGATAAGTGCACGTGCATCAGAAAAGGAGCATGTTCACATACTTAAGAATCATTTTGTTGCCGAGATGGTGATTTAATTTAATTGCTATTAGTTTTGGAGGTTTCTTAGAGGGCAAGAGTGCATGAGTGAGTCAAAATTCTTTGCAACACTTAAAATATTGTAAGTATTTTTATCACTGAATATATTGTCCAGAAATGGACCACATAATATGATTTTACATCCATGTTATGAAGTTTACCCAAAAATTCAAATTAACTGGATTTTCCCCTTCTTTTTGAATTATGTGATTAGACAGCTCATTCACACAGTTTCACTTTAGAGATGAAAGAATTGTTACTTTTTAATAGATGTGATGTTTCGATTAAATATTTTCTAAAGATGTATCTTTTATGTTTATAAACTAGAACACTATAAAAAAAAAACAAAAACATAAATTCCCAGGAAAAAAAAAAAGGAAGACTACTTGCATATACAGTCTTTGAGTAGCAGTAACAAAATTCAATTTAGTTTGAAATTTGCAAACACAAAAAGTATTTTGTTATTTAAACTACTGAGTGGTCATGTGAATTTGGTATTTAGCTATGAACTGTTATATCCTGCTTATCAACATGAAGATAAAAAAAGTTGCCTTATCATTAGAAGAAAATTGTATTTTGAGTGAATTTACATAGTATTCTGATCAAAGATATGCTCTCAGATAAAATCAGATGACATATTTACATTTTTTCTAATGACAGATTAATATTTGCTCCTATTTTATGTCTTCTATTAATACACTGTTTCTTAAAGCATAGCAAGATCTTTATTGCAATCTTTATTTTCTCAGATTCTAATAATGATGAAATGACAACGTAATTATTTTTATGTAGGCAAAAAAAAATGTAAATATACTCAAATCAGTCTTTGTTAAAATTAACATTCAAAAATAAGAGCTAACATAATTCTTAATGAAATAATTCTTTTGTTACAAGTGTGTTAGTTTTAGAAGTCATTTTCATTTGTGATTATAGTTAACAGCCTTATGGTAAATCCAGACAACAAATATTTGAATGGCAGTCAAGTCCCAACACAGTGAAATCAGGATCTGGGTATTCTCTTAAGTGATGCTGCCCATCTCTAGAATGCTGGAAAGCCATCCCCAATCAAACAAATCTGTACACACTTCATACATAAATCTCCTTCCTTTCTGCAGACACAATACTAAAGTTTCTGGTTGTCAGACCTGCTATTTGGGAGAGTTATTGCAAGCAGTCTAGTGGACAGGGGGGTTGAAGGTGATTGGCACCTTACACGGAGCACTTCGGAGAATCAAGTTTCTAGTTTATGACACTGTCATTTATGACTAAATGAGATACAGGATGATGACTAAGTGAGATGCAGTAGAATAGTAAAATAATCGTGGTCCCTTTGCTGTATTGCAGTATAATAAAAGCACAGGAATTTAACGACAGCTGCCTGTAACCTGAATGATTTCCACAGCTTTCCATTTAACGCATTGCTAAGAAAGTTGCTGGTTTATATACAATGATCCAGCATTCAGGATTTCTGAGCAGGAAGGTCACCTCTTCCTGCATAAAACTGACACCCCATCCCAAAACCAAAAAAAACAAATCAAAGCAGTCAAAAGAGATAGTTTGCCATAAAACTTCAAAACCCCTCCAACTATTTTAGTCTTTTCCCCACATGCCTGCATTTTGTCCTTCCATTTTGCACCTTTCATAATGTGTCAAGTAGGTCTATTTGCACAGATTATACCTGTATTAGCAATCTAAAAGTGCAGGGCTCAAGTACTGACCTGATACCACAGATGCAGCTGTTCTGTACTGTCTATGGCTCATTTTCAGCCAGCACCATCTAGCATATTCCCATACAACATTTTAAAACAGATGAAGGAGAGTTTGCACTGAAGACCACCCCGAGTAAACAGTTTTAATGTGGACAGTTTACTCTGGAGCATGAGATGGTAACCATTCGGATACCAGGTATGCCATGCCAGTTCTCAGAATCAGAGAACAGTTCCTGGGCCCTTTTATTGTTTAGGAGAGCTTTTGCCTCAAAGAGAAGCTTTGAGCCCCTTATGCATTGATTTCCTCTCTCAGTGCCTAACTGTTGTTCCACAAAGGCACTGAGGGCACCGTGCCCATCCACCTTGCCAAGAGAACTGGGACAATATTCAGAGCCAAAAGGAAGAGAGGGATGAAGGAAATAAAGTTTATGTGGGAGGTAGGGTTGACATATAAATACAGCCCCCTCAGTCAAAGTGTAGCCCTGGCCATTTATCTACCAAGCTGCCTGCTGTACCCAAAGACATGAAGTGGTGCAACGGGACACAACAGAGGACAAGTATACTTTTTGTGCTACTGGAACAACAGATGGACCTAACTTCATTGTTACTCTGTTTCCCACCACACTGCTATTTGCCTTTGTCTCCATCTGCTCTGTCTTGTCATGAGCTTATGTTGTGAATGCTGTGGATCAGTGATTGCACCTTGCCAACCTCAGTGGGGTCCTGATTGCTGCCTGGAGACAGGCTGTTAGGTTATACATTCAAAAGGGAAATTTATGCCACAGCTACCTAATGAAATTTATATTATGCAGTTGAGACAGTTAGGTACTTTGTGCTTTATTTGGGTAGAACTTGTTCTTAAAGAATGGAATGTACAAAGGTCAAGACAAAAAAAAAAAAATTAACAGGAAGTCAGACAGTAAGAATAACTGTAGGGAAAAATAGGAACTAAGGATGTACTCACCTAACTCCCAGCACCAGAGAACATTTAAATCCATGATTCATAGATCCATTTAGATTCATGTCTGTGTGTCTCTGCTGAGATTAGGGCCCAGGATATGATCAGAGACCTAATATATTTCTAAATAAGTCTGGAAGAAAGGGACAAACTACCGATACCACTCCTCCAATAATTCAGTAATAGAGCACTTAACTTGTGATATGGGACAGCTAATTTCAAATTTATTTTTCTGCCTGGGTAGATAATGAACACATATCTCCAACTCTAATCACTAGGCAGCTGTGTATTCAGAGATGAGAATCTGTCCTATCCACCAGTTGAGTACTCAGTGGAAAGACAATATTTTCTGGTCCAAAAAAAAGACAGAAAGACAGCAAATACATGTGTGAGTCTAAAACTTCTTGCCATGGCAGTCAGCTTGGAGTTGGCAGACATGGGATTCCATCTCCACTGTTCAGTTTTATGTTGGATCTCACTGCATATAACCTACACAATAACTGGATCAGGAGCAAACACTCCTAAGGCATATTAGGGAAAGTGCTCTAACAAGCAGGCCCCCATTTGGGTAACATTAACAATGTAACAGCATCCCTTAACTATAAATAACAAATAACAGAAAAGAAAATTGAAGACTTGAACACTCATAGATTAAAAATGATTTATCTGAGTATTAATTAAAATTCATCATCCAATTTTTCCATCAATGGGAAACAGACCTGGACAGGCAAGAAAAAGTTCTAAAGGAAGAAATCAGACTTTGTTATTACAAAATAATTTGTCTGCAGAGTTCCTGTGCTTCACTTACTGAAGAAGCTTCAACATAAAAAGTGAGACAAAGATAAGAGCTTTTGAGGAGAAAGCTCTTATGGTTTTATGGTTAATGCTGTGCATAGTACATGTAGAATTCTAGCCTCCCTTCTTTAAATATGGTATAAGTCATATCACTTAAACTAACTCCTCCAAACACAGATAATGAACAAAATGATTTTTATTTTCAAGAACCTAGGGTAAGAAAAATAAAATCAGATATAAAGAAGTAGCAAGAACTCAAGGCTGAGCAAAAGCTATTTGAAGTTGCCCTGTCAGCTGCTATCATTCTTTATAGTGACAGTCCTCCCAAGACATGAAATGTTAAGGAGTTTCAAAGCAATTAAAAAGCACAGTCTCTTTGAAATTTCTCCTTCATTTCCCCATGCCTTGCATACAACAGTGATTGAAGAATAGAAAAATATGTACCAATTCAACTTTCTACTGGAAGTGATCTGAGATTATTAAATTTCCTTTGCACTGTACTTCCAAACATTTCCTTGCTTGACCAGTTCTCAATCTCCTCTCCAGAGTAGATCCATGTTCCATCTTTGTCCTTTGCTGTAACTGCACAATCCTGTTTGCTTCTCTACTGCTTTGTATTTCTTGGTCCTGTGGTCATTTCTGTCCATCTGCCCCCCACCCTGTTCTATATTCCACTTTCCTTCCCCAGGCTCTTATTTCCAGTTAGGTGTAGTGCTTACTTTTCTCTACTCGCTTGGCAGCTGAAGCACAAACCTAGAGGCAGACTTTACCTAGTGCAGAAGTGGGTTAGAGATACCTGAACTAGCGCAAGCAAGATAAGAACTTAAATTCTGGTAGTAGTTTAGCAGATTATTTTTATGTTGCAGCTGTTTAACAGCTATTTAGGCAGTTGGGCTCAGCCAGAGCAGGAAGCCTTGAAAGATTTTACTCATTATGAGTGAATGGCTTAGAGAACAAGTCTTGTGAGAAGCAGCTAAGGGAACTGGGGTTGTTTAGCCTGGAGGAGTCTCAGGAAAGACCTGAGCTCTCTACTACTGAAAGGATGTTACAGCAAAATGGGGATCGGTCTCTTCTTCCATATAGCAAGTGACAGGATTAGGGAAAACTGCCTCAAGTTGTGGCAGGGGAGGTTTAAGTTGGATGTTACAAGAAACATTTCTTCACTGGAAGGGATTGTCAAGCGCTGGAGCATGCTGCCAGGGAAAGCAGTGGAGTCACCATCCATGGGGGTACAGAGCCATAGATGTGGCAGTTAGGAATGTGATTTAGTGGTGGACTTGAGCGAGCTAGGTTAATGGCTGAATGAAATTTTAAGGTCTTTTTCAACCTAAACAATTCTGTGAATCTATGATACTTATGTTGAATTAGGTTGACACAGCTGGTGACATGAACAAAGGAAATACAAACCAGCAACATTTAAGCATTTAAGGTTTTAAAAGTATGTTGTACCTACAGCATAACCTTAAACTGTGAAAAATGAACCTGCTAAGGGGGTAGATTACAAAATATGAAGCATATAAAAAGCATGGCATAAAAAGAAAGGTAATAATAGTGCTAGTACTAGTACTAGAAATAGCACTAGCACTAGCAATAAGAAGAATAATAATAAGAATAATAAGAATGTTTTTGGCAAAAATACCCTGGAAAAATTGTAACAATATGGTCTTTTAGAAAACATTCATTATAGAAGACGGTAACACAAATAACAAAAGAAAAATCAATATGCCTATAATGGAAGCTGTGATTCCATAAACTGTTTTGTAAGCCACTAGCTTTGACTCAGTTTGACAACAGATCAAACCTACCTCAAGACATCCAAACAAAATAAGGTTTTGTTATTCTGCGAGAAATAAATGTGAAATGAAGTGTGTGGGGTCTGCACAGGCACATTTCCAGAGTCTTGATACAGATGTCAGTGACACAAGCATCTGACACTAGACATCAGCTTTTAAGTACTAAAGATACTTTCAGGATATTGTAAAGCCATATTGAATACCAGTTAAGTGAACGGTGTATACAGAAGAGCACATTCATCAAAAAAGTATTGCTAGAACCTTATTACCTTTTGAAAATTCCTGCTGCCTATCTTAAAAAGAAAACATGCACTATAGCTGTTAGCCAAAAAGACTGGGAATGTCTAATAAATGCAGGATTGAAGAGCCATTTTAGAATGGTTTTGCAGAAGATCTCAAAAGTTTAAGGTCTTTTAAGCCTTTCCATGTTAATGGAATTAACTAGCAGAACAAAGTAAATGCAACTACATCTTTTGCTGAACATATATTTTGACACCTGAACATGATTTAGCTCTGTGTGAATGGAAGGGACAGACATTTGCAATTCTCACTCAGTAAGGTACCAACAGTGTAATGTTTATAAACCAGCAGCAATTGATGGATATGAAGTCAAATGTTATGTGGTCTGCACTGGCAAATATGGTTGCAAAATATGAATGATTGCTATGACAACAAATATAAAATATTGCAAAGTTGGCTTAGAACAGCCAGCCATAACCAAACAGAATCCAACAAAACAAATCAAACAGTAAAATATTTTAATCTTATGAATAGTATGTGAACAATAATGATACTGAATTTGAGGAATTCAGCAGCAAGGCTGAATTTTAAAAGCTTCAGGTGAGAATGGGTGTTATAATTCATTGCAAAGGCTCAAAAATAATGTAATTCCACCTTTCAGTTTAGAAAACAGCCATGTCTTCTGACTCACTCCCAGAAATCATTACTTCATTCTATAGAACAGGTAGTTTCACATACAAAAGATCCAGAAAAGTTTATTTCAAGAATTTTACTTGAGACTGACGCATTTAAGAAGATTCTGCTTTTATGAAGGGGTCTACAGTGTATACCAGCAGTCTCTGCATTATGGAAGTCATAGTGGTTTTGTCCAGGTTTTAAGGAATAAAACATGTTCATGGATAAAGTTCACCTAAACCTTAACAAAATAAGGATTTGAGAAATTAAATAAGCCCTAACTCCTAAATGGTAATCTTGCTTTTTGGAATCACCTAACTCCAATAGGCACACAGACGTCTTTGAATGTCTACACATACATGCAGACATATGTTCTGGGAAATATGATGGCAATTCAGGAAAATGTAGGCCACCACTTAATCTCCCATGACTGTCAGGAGGAGATGATGACAGCAACCTTAAGCGTAGGAAATCAAATCAGGATTTAAGTCCTTCCCAGATGACAGCACCCACAGCTACCCTGAAAATGGTAAAAGGAGGTAAAAATGATCTGAACAGTAAGAGATAATTTCTTGTAACCCAGATTAACAGAAGGTAAACCCTAGCTGCAGGTAGTCTCAACCATGACACCTCGTTATGGCATGATCTGTCTGAGAACCCTCTTTGTTCCTTCAAATGAACCTGGATCAGCATCAGAATACAGGAATCATCAGATCATTAAGAGAGTACTACATTGTGTGGGGTTATGACACTCATCTGGAAAGGTAGACACATATGTTATTGTTTTTTGGTTGGCTTGTTTATTTTGTTTTGCTCAGGCCATTTTAATTACTTGTAGTCTATGCTGTTTGTACATTATCTGCATTCCTATTCTAATGGACAATGGTCTGCATTATTCTAGGTTACATTCAAATTTCCTTCTACCATCTCTCCTTCCATCCCAGCATTCTTGTGGGTTTGCCAATGTAGCAGCTCACCTCTAAGCCTGTTTCTCCCCTTTTCTTCTTACTGTTATTATAGCCTAGTGTTATGAAATTCTCTTGCAGTGTGGGATGTGAAGGTTGAGGGCTGCTTCGACTGAGTTAGGATAAGACTATATGTATCTTATCATCATGAATGATTGCTCTGATCACTAAGCTAGGAGGCAGTAGATGGCGATTATTGTTTTCTTTCTGAAAAGGAAGCTCACTTTCTTCCATTAGACAGGTGTTTGGAGATGGCAGCCACACGAGACAAAGCAATGTGACCAGTAAGGATTTCTTATTTCTTCCCATGAAATGAAGAGCCTAACACTACTACAGAGAGATAGCCACCTAGTTTAGACTGGATTTTAGGTGGATGGTAAGTCTTCAGATGTGCTTATATTTTTGTGAAGTACACACCATGTCCCGATGAGTGTACCTTGGGAGAATCATCTCTTCAAAATCAAATACAAGGACATTTTAACTAAAAACAGCCTACCAGTCACAGATTAAAGGAATGAGAGATAGAAGTCATATTGCAGATGGAAAAGGTTAGCCAACTATTTCTATTATTATACTAGATATTGGGGTAGTAGTACTTATTAGCAGTAATGAGGAGAGCTAACTTAGTTGTAAAAAAGTCTTGCAACATTAGGATTAGGCCCCGTGCAGGAAAAAAAAAACAAAATGCCTGATGCAGTTGATTTGTAGCATCTTCCTATTACTTGCAATAGCTAAATACAAAACTGTAGCTCCCAGTCTTTTCTGTGGCCATTTATAGGGAAACTGTAAGAAAGAAAGAAAGAATGGGAAGTCATTCCTTCTGGTGAGAGAAGGAATACAGAAGTCATTCATTAACATCAGTGATCCAGATGCTAATGAATGTTAATGTGTCTTCTGAGCAGAAGAAACATGAGAGCATCTCTTAACACCTCTCTTCTGTATTTTTCACACAAAACATACCTGGCTATACTGAGTAACAAAGGAATGGTTCATATAGTCTTGCCTAAATCAATTCCAGAGCAAATGATAGAATGGAATCCATACTGGAAAGTCAAATAAAAACCAAAGGGTTGGATTGTTGCTTTTGTTGTTGTGTTGTGGGGTTCTTTTTGGTGTTGTTTTTGTTGGTTTTTTTTTGGGGGGGGGGAGGGGGTGTTGCTGATGCTGTCATCAATTGATTATTCAAATAGTTATGGCTGAGTATACATTCCTACATTTGAGCCACAGACTGCAACTGTATTTTCGCCAAGATTAATAGGACTTGCTGGGTAATCAGCACTTTTAAATGTTAAACAGCTTTAGCTGCCCAAGCTGCAGAACTGTATGAAGATTTTGCCGATTAGGAGCTGTGAACCAAATTTAAGGGCTCTAACTGATGAGTGTCTAAATGAGACTTTTTGAAAGAGCTGGATTTTTAGAAACTGCTGAATGCCCACCCTCAGAAAATCTGTTTATTCAGTGTATTCTTAGGGCTTTGATTGACAAGAAGGCTAAGACTGGGATGGCTGAAAAGGTTACAGTGTCCTCCATCCCTTCTGTTCTAGAATCAGAACCTGAGCCATGGCAGCAACACATTATCAGCTCAGCCTCTTCAGATGACTAACAAGTAACTTATGCAGGGAAACAGGGCAGGCAGAGGAAGTGATAATGTTTTTCACCTTCCCAGCCCACGCCACCTTCCCCCATGCACTGAAAAAATGCCCTAAGAAGATGAACACTCAGCAAATTCTGAGTTCCTTTAGGAAGTCCTATTTGGACAGTGAAATTCATGGATGCTAAAAAAAAAAAAATAAATATAAGTGACATAATCCCAGATTATGAGCCTGAAAGATCCCTGCATGAAATCATTATTTTAGAGTTTGCACTAACACCCTTTAAGGCAGCTTACCTTACTGTACCACAATCTACACAAATTGTTTTTTGAGTCCTTCCTTAGTAGCTTACTTTTCTCAAACACCTTAAGTGCTGTTGAGTCTCAGAAGTAGGTCTGTGTTAATATGTTGCATGCATTTTTGTGTCAACCTTCATCATGTTGTTTGGTACTATTATTTCTATTTTTTTCTTCAGTCTGTCAAAGTGATGTAAACTTTTCTGTCAGATAAAAGTTGTTTAGTGAGCAGCATTGATGCTGAAACTTAATTTCATGCATCTGTGTGAAGAGCACAGAGAACTGGAGTTTCTACTTCTCAGTAGCCTATATTATTCCAATATTAGACTTCCATAGATTTTCACATGCTGGGCCATATGTCCAGTGACTGTATTTACAATTCTATCAATATTTTTGAATGAACTATAAGAACATAAAAAAATAAATTAAAAAAAAAAATATTATAAACTCAGTAGGAATGAGGTGAACTGACTCAGACCAGGCACTAGAAGACACTCTACCTTACCTAAACAAAATACAGAAGTTTTCGGGCTCTGAAAACATGAAGGGGATTCTCTTTAAAAGGGTTTCCCTTTTCCTAATCTAACTTGCCTGTAAAACAGTTGAACTGTGCCCATGCTTTCTCCACATACTTTTCTTATTTTGGCTTATTTTTCTGTTTTACTCTCCTGCAAAATCAGTCCTGGTTCTATATTTTAGAAGATATGTGATGGAATAAACTTTTCCAGCTCTTTTGTCCTCTACTTTGTCCGGTCATATAAAACGATACAAATACCCAGAGACAAATGGATGTACTGGTACAGCAGTAGTCCAAGCATTTCAGTGACCCTGGCCTCAATGAAGAACTGAGGGTAGTAAGAGTCCAACTAGAAGGGGGATCAAGATTTCTTAGAGAAAAAGGGTCTGCCTGGACTTCCCAATGAATCTAATCCAGAATAAACTTGGTGTTCTGTGACAGAAGTGTTTTAAAATAAAGAATCTCTTTCCAAGTATTCAGTGGATAGGTCTGATTTTTTTTTCTTAAAGCTGACTAATTCAGCAAAGAATGTATTTTCATTTCACAGATACATAGGGTTTAAACATGTATCATTCCCTTTCAAACTACACTTTGCAGAGTATTATACCCTGGGAAAAATTATTCATAAATGGCACTAATAAATGTCAAGCTGCATTGAAAGGCATTTTGAAAATTGTCCTATTAATTAATGGAGCAATTAAGCTTCTGTCAGTGATGTATTTCTGACAGGAATAGATGGCCTGTGTAAGTCTGTACTAGGCAGCTATCCAGGCAACCACTGTGTTTAATGGATGGTAGCAATTTAGTCCAGGTTTATGGTGATGGGACCACCTGCATAGGGGGAGCTGGTAACTTGCATACACAAACAGCACTTTGCACTTTTCCTCAGCAAAATCGTCTTAGTTCTAGATTGATGTAGGCCTCCCTAGGACAACACATTAGCTTTTTGCCATTAAACCATAAGTACCTTTTCTCTGAGCTTTTGTGACAAAAAAGTCAATTAACTTCCAACTTTCACTTCCATTTAATTCTGTATTCTCATTCTATTTGCATATTAATGTGAACATGGTTCAGAACTGTTAGATTAAAAAATCTTTCTAAGGCTAATAACATGTAATGCATACTTATTGAGAGTAATAGTTATGAAAACATAAATCTTTTTGGAAAATACATTTTCAAGTTGTCATCTCCTTCAGAAAAAATGTTCAAACACCTCTCACATCATCCCCCTCCCAAAAACCCACATGAGTTGGTGATATGTACAAAGATAAACACTACAGATAAGAAGAGGAGGGGGAGAAACTTCTAAGTGCAGATCAACACAACAAACATATATATAAATAATACATAAATATGTATATTCTATTATGTCCCAGCAATGGATCGCTATTAATTATATTAATAATTTATAGCCTGACTTCATTTAACAAGGTCTTAGAATTTAATCCTGAATAAAAAGGGAATGAAAAGGGAGACCTGCATTCGTGGACTGATTTTACTTCCATGCACTTACACAGTCCATGTGCTTAGATGTATTAGCTACACATCTTAGAGCGCATCTGAGTAGTTTCAAATGTAGATGAGCAAAATTATTGAGCCAGCACTGACATAAAATATCCACTGTCTCCCTTGGCATAAAAAGCAGAAAGCTAGCTTCATCTTGGTGATCAGTGCATTTAAACACTGATTTGTGACTGACCACTCCATCAGGGCACTTCTTGCAAACAAAACACTCACAGTGGAAAAGCAGGGAGGGTTCTTTTGTTGATCAGTTCCAAATTTCCCTTTCTTCCAATTTCAGATGATTAAGAATCTGGGGTTTTGTCAGATTCATGAAGCTGCTAAACTCAGCAGAATTTAGACACTCAAGATTGCACAGCATAAATGTCATGATTACAGTGAAATTCTTTAACATTGAAAATATTGGGCCAAATCTACTTCTCTTCTGATATATCTAACTGAAAGAAGCAGACTCATACCAATTACTAAATTGTAAAACAGTAAATAAAATAACTAAAAATGAACACATATGAAACAACTACTTTCTGATGCCATTCAAAGTACATGATTCTGGACTGAACTTTCATTTGGCTGCTGTGAAAACAGAAGACATGAAAGCTGATTCAAGAGATGGAACAAATATAACGTATGGATGAAAGGCTTAACCTTGTTGTGATCAAAAAAAGACAGCTTGAATATCAGCTTCCAGGATAACTCCACTGTCTGAAAGTCTCTGGATTTCAACTGCTTAGATTTCAGTTGTCAGAGGTTTCATAATATTCTTTCAAGCATTCCCAACATCACTTTGGGAAGTTTGGTAAGTGTCCAGTACATTTAAATTAAAATGATGATTCATTACAATGCCTAAAACAGAGTTACTTTGTCATAAATTATAGGTAATCTGTACTTTTACATTAGCTCAATTACCAGTAATAGAGTTTTAATGCAGTACTTACATGGTGTTACAGGAGAAATCTCTGGTACTACTAGATTTATCAGGAAGAAAATGAAAACTAAATTGGAAAGGCTAGTACAGAAGGAATGCTAATAGGGCACCAGGGAACGGAAGTGAGAACAGAAAGCCATGTCCACCTCATTAATGGAAAACAAATAGTAAATAAAAGAAAGAAGAAGATTACAACACCATGTTAAGCAAAAAAGTAGTGAGTGCACAAGGGAGACTGGAGGACGAAGAAACAGCAAAATCTAGTAGGGCAAAAGGGGCACAAAAAATGAGGGACAAGAAAAAGAACGAGAAGAGTGATAAGGTCCAATTAAATTTTCAGAACCAAATTTATGTGACTTCCAGAATTGTTGAGAACTTTTAGCCAGGGTTTATTGGAATCTATTTTTTTCAAAATCAGCCTGCTTCTACTTTAATGAAATATCTAATAACATGTTGAAATATGTTTGGGGCCTTTTTTTTCATTCAGGCTGGAAGCATTTTCCTGTTCTGTACACAATGTCCCTTGGATTCATGAACTGGTCTTTTGAAAGAAAGGTGGGAGTGATATCTGTCGAATTTGGACACCCACATAGCTAGAGGTCTAACTGCATATTTAATTTGGACTTAAATTAACTAGATTGCAGAACATAAAATGCACTGATTTATTAAGAAGGACAAGCAAATATAGAATCATAGAATCATAGAATCATTAGGGTTGGAAAGGACCAATCCTATCACCCAAGGCCTCGTCCAACCTGGTCTTGAACACTGCCAGGGTTGGAGCATTCACAACCTCCCTGGGCAACCTATTCCAGTGCCTCACCACCCTAACAGGAAAGAATTTCCTGAATATATATATTCCTGAAATATACCTGAAAATAAAGTCTCTCTAAAACTCACGTTTTCTCAGCCTTCTTCAGCCTTTACCACTGAATGGAGACAGAAAAACATGAATGCGTTTGACATTTTTTACATGTTCAAGAAAACATTCATTGATTTTAGTGTGCAAAAATATGAATTACTATTATCAAAAATAACTACCAAAATTACTGAAACTGCACAATTCATGAAATTTTGTCATCATTTAATTATTTCTGTATCATGTAAACTTTTCAAAGAATATTTGTATTATGCTGGGGAGGAAAATTTTTCATAACCACAAACAAACTCAGTTGAAACTGAGAAACAGCTGAGATGGAAAATACCCAAGTAAGCATCAGAGAGATTAAGAGACTAAATTGTACCTGAAAGCCTTTTGTTTTCCTTTAGGTCACATATTCAGTAAATTATATTAACATGTGAAATTCACATTTTTCTGTAATTTCTGAATTACTAGTTTAAGAGATATTAGCATACTAAAAAGTTCTTTTTCTGACATATGAAAGTAAGCGATAAAGAGAACTCAAAGGTTAACAAGTTTCTAGATGTGCGATCTCTTACTTGTTATTAGAAACAATTAATATTCATGAATACAAATCAAGAGTATATGAGCTCCATCCCAGTATCCCGGTACCATTTTTATGAAGTAATGTTTTCTAAAAGCACCTCAGAAGCTGATGGACGTCCTCTTTTAGCGTAACACATCCAAAATGTGCTACAGTATGCTGAATGATATGATGTTGTTAAGATTGATGGTGTCAAAATGATTCAGAGCAGACTTTGTCACGCACAGCCCTTTCAAACAAAAGTCACTCAGGAAAATGGGTTGGAGACGAGGGTTATTTTCTTCCCAATTCTTCAGTTATGCAAAAAATATAAACACTCTGTTTTGGACTAACACCGAGACAGTGTATCAGAAAAGCTGAAAGCTTAATTGACTTCAAAAGCCTCTCTGTCTCTTGTTCAGTGTTGAACCTCTAAGATGGAAAATACAAAATGTGCTTGAAATGTAAAAATCTAGAAGAAAGTTATTGCTTACAGTCTAGTGTTCTTGTGAGCTGCAGCACATTTTCTGTAGTGAGAGACACATTCTGTCTGAATTTATTTCTGGTCTATGCCATATATGCTTCTTTTATTTTCACACTTTCTAAAATTCTGAGAATGAAGGAACTAATCCTCTGGCTCTGAATGCATACAATTACTTAAAGTTCTTCAAATACTTCAAGGTTTTCTAGATTAAATTGCTAAACTTGCTTATCTTTCCAAGTTAGATCCTGTAAATAACAGAAAGAGCATGCAAAATGAACAGGACTATTTTAGGTCTGCTAATTTAGATAATGTGTGCAGATCTGCATACTGGCCACAAAGATGTTGTATTTCATTTTTATTCATCCCATAAATCTCAAGCGCAAAGTTGCACTGTGAAGCACAAGTAAGCAAATATGTCTTGCTATAGCAGATACTTTGATTGCCATCATGAGAGACGTTCTCCCACTGAAGACTAATTTTGAATTGATGGGGTAGTCTTACTGCTCTTGTGAAATGGCTGAGAGTAGAAAACGTTTTAAGTTTCCTTAATTACCTTAGAAATCAAATGCTTAACACTAATATAATGGTCCTAATACAATACAGAAGACAACTGACAATGCAGTTATATGGGATAATATAGCTGTCTCGTACATTATACTTTTGTTAATGCATTACTGGTGGTCCATCTTTAAAAAAGCATACAATGAATGGTGCTGGGTTATAAGTATCAAACATGCTGAAAATATCACCCAACAAAATACACACAGTTGATATAACAATTTGATAGTTGATATTCCTGTTTTACTAATTTCTTCACCTCTTGTGTGGCAAAGGTTGTATGATCCTATATTGTATTTATGGTAATGCATTTTTTACACATATTCAAACTTGCTAGAGCTTCTTAATTTTGTCATGCAATCAGAACACAGTTCTGCTTAGACATTACAGGAGTTGCTGCATTCGTATGAGACTTGTTTGTAAATTTTTTGAAGTGTGTTCATTCTCTTTGTACTTACTCAGAATTGAGCTTCTTAATTTATTGCCTTCTTTGCTCTGCTTTTTTTTTTTTAATGTTCTTTATGACTTGTTAAGCTTTTCCCCCTCCATTTTTTCTAGTGGTTTATCATCACTATCATTCAGTATCTTCTGTACTCTGCAGACTTTTACTGCTTCCAATAATGTTTTCCCTAATGGCACTAGCATGAAAAAGTGACCATATTGAAAATAACCTGTGGGAAACGGTTAACTCCTTGGGCACTGCTTATTTATTTCCTCAAAAGTAACATCTGCCTCCAGAGTGGCTTAAATTCCAGTATGTACTACATGGGATCACAGCTAAATTCCTGACTATAACAGCTGTTTATTTTTTTGACCAAAACTTATTCTTCCTGGAGGAATATTAATTTACCAAGAAAAGAACCAAACAAAACTAACTCCCCTCCCTCCTTCCCTCCACAAAGAATGCATTAGTACCCATGTTTAAGGTTACTTTACTAATAACCAGGAGCCAGAGACTAATTGCTGGCCTGCACGTGAAGTGGCTTTAGGCTGTGATTAGCTGGTGATCAACTTTCTTTATAGTAGCACAGTGAACTAGCTGGAACATTTCCAATGAGCCCTTCCCTGTTGATGGGCACGAGGTCAGGCATGGCACCTCTCCTTGTTGGCTCCTCTATTACTTGCAGAAGAAAGCTGTCTTCCACACAATCAAGGAACCTCCTGGATTGCTTGTGCCAGGCAGTACTGTCCTTCCAACAGATTTCAGGGTGGTTGAAGTCCACCATGAGAACAAGGGCCTGTGAGCATGAGGCTGTTCCTATCTGTCTATAGAGTGCTTCATCCACAGGTTCTCCTTGATCAGGCGGTCTGTAACAGATCCCCACAGTAATGTGTCCCATAGCTATATTCCCTTTAACCCTGACCCACAAACTCTCTGTTAACTGCTCACCTGCCCCCAGACACAGTTCCATACTCTCCAGCCTATTCCTAACATAAAGGGAAACTCCCCCTCGCCACCTGCCACACCTGTCTTTTCTAAAAAGCCTGTAACCTTCCATTCCTACACTCCAGTCACAGGAGCCATCCCACCATGTTTCTGAGATGCCTATTATATTATACTCCCGTAGACGTGCACACATTCCTCGTTTGTTCCCCATGCTACGGGCATTTGTATAGAGGCATCTGAGGTGAGTTCCAAATGAAGCCGGCTCATTGGCTGGAGCGGCTGGGATATCTCTACATTGCTCTGAGCATTTATTATAGGTGCTGGCAACTGACTGGTTGTGTTGGGATGGAATGATGCCTGCCTCCCCCAGCACATCTAGCTTAAAGTCTCCTTGACCAGTCTGGCAAGCCTCCTACCAAAACTGCTCTTCCCCTTAGACCAGCTTCACCAGCCCCCACTAGACCTGGCCTACAAACTTGGGTCCCGTGTTCAAGACACCCAAACCCCTGACTATGACACCACCCTTTTAACCAGTTATTAACCTGGCTAGTCCTCCTAGCTTTTTTTAGGTCCTCCCCTGTATCCTGGAGAATTGACAAAAAGACTATTTGAGCTCCAGAGCCCCTAAACACCTCCCCCAGGGCTCTGTTGTCCTTCTTTATGTTCCTGAGGCTACTACTATCTATATCCCTAGCACCCACATATATCTCCAGAAGTGGGTAATAGTCCATGGGACTTTCTAGAGCAGGCAGCCTCCCTGCAATGTTCCTGATGCGCGCCCCTGGTAGCCAACACACCTCCTTTGAGACTGGGTCAGGCTGACAGATGGGTGCCTCTGTTGCTCTCAAAGTAGAGACCCCTACTACTACGACCTGCCACTTTTTACTTGCAGCACCAGAAGAGATCTTTACCAGGGGACCAGCTGGTTGTTTCTGGTGTGAGTGTCTTTCCTTATCAGCCCCCTGCAGGACAGCAAAGCAGTTCTAGGTGGGGACAACAGGTTTAGGAAGAAGCCCCTTACTTTTAATTGTCCTCGTCCTTTTTTTTTTTTTTTTTCTGTCACTATTTCCCAGCTTCCCAGGTTAACGGCCTCCTTCTGTCCCGCATGAGCTTCCTCTCAGCTTCCCTGACATCCCTCAGCTCAGCCACCTGCTGCAGGAGGACCTCCACCAGGGAGCACCGAGTGCAGCCCTGCCCTTTGTGCACCCTCCCCTCAGGAGACCAGTGGAGACACTCTCTACACCCCGAGCTCTGCACTGCAGTCTCCCCTCTCATCGGCTCTGTCTGGGTGCCTACGCTGCCACCGCCGGGGCAGCCAGAGCAGAGCTCCCGGACCGGACCCTGGTTATACAACGAGTGCTCACCATCCCGCTCGCCTGCCCGCGCAAACTGCCTCGCCGCGCTCCCTGGGTCAGGTTTTTACCCACTCAGGGCTGGTGCCGCTGCTCCTGGCTCCGCCCCCTGTGAGTCAGCTGCTCGCTCTCGTCAGCTGAGCTGCCGGCTCCTGGGCAGGTCCTGTCGAGGACTTGAGGCTCCCTCGGTGGCTCTCGCAGCTCTGAGTTGAGGCTCCTGGACGCTGATCTCCCATCCCCGCTCCGGTGTTGAAGGCGTCCTCTCTCGAGCTACTCACCTCAGCAATTGATATCTAACTAAATAGGAAAGTCTTTATCGCGTCTGTCAGTCGGTCTTTCTTCATAGTGGAGATAAATAAGCGCTTCTAAGATGTGATTCATTCTAAAGAAGACACCTCAAATATGTCATGGCTACGTTTCTCTGTAAGTGACTAATTCTCTTCCTTACCTATGAGATTGGGGTGATTGGCTCAAATGCACTAAGCTAAGAGTAAGGGCAGTAAGATGTCCTTATTCATAATTTCTTTATGTTTTTGATAGTTATCTCCACTTGAAGATACAATATTCTTACAATAGTGTTTTAAAACCTAATATCTTTGGGATCCTCAGTCTTTGTTATGTATTGAGAGCAAAAGTAAGATGTGACAACTTACTACCTTCTTTACATATAAATTATGTTTGTTAGATTTAGGATTTCAGTTTTATTCTTATTTTCCTTTTTTTTAATTAAAATTTGTAATCAACAGCCACTTGCTGAAAAAATACCTGCAGAATAAGGAATTACTCTATGATAGGGCTGGGCCCATTAGCACTAGTGAAGTGGTTTTGTTTGCTGAATTAGCCGTCTCAGGAACATTTTGAGCAGAGGTCATTCCTATTGAGAGAGGTTTGGATAATTTCCTTATTCAATATTGACTGGAACTAGAATTTTCAATCATGCAGAGCTCTGCTCTGAGACCTTTTATACATCCTGACGGTTCTGCTTTCACAGGACATCAAAGTTGGTGGGGAGGGAAGAGGTAGGGAGAGGAGGTGCAATGTTTCTATCTGAATGCTAAAAACTTGAAAGCACATGGAACTAGCTGACATGATCTGTCAGAAGAAGACAGTTCAGTTCTCTCAGAAATTAAGGCATTAATAGTATTGCAGCTATCGCAGTTATTTCTTCTCGTTCACCAGAACTGACCAAAAATAATATGTCCTGAGATGGCTCGTAGAAGAAATTTTCTAACTCATATATTTCTGCAAGAAAAGGGTTTTTTTTGTCCCTCAGACCCCTAGAGAATCTAAATTAGAGAATCTAAGCTTTCAATTGCAATTTTTAAACGGATACAAGAGCAATCATTCCATATTTCTGCAGTGACTGATTACTGTTCGTGGCAAAAGTGCATGTCATAGACAGAAACAAGGGTACAGTTGCTCCTGACAATTACAAATCCAAATACACCTGTCCTGGGTTCAGCAGTAGCAGTCATGTTTCTCCTTCTTGGTAGCTGGTGCAGTGCAGTGTTTTGACTTTCAGCCTGGGAACAGAGCTGATAGCGATGTTTTGGTTTGGCCAAGGACTTTGTGAGCCTCATGCTCTGCCAAGGAGGAGGGGAAGCCAGGAGGAAGCAGAGACAGGACACCTGACCCAAACTGACCAAAGAGGTATTCCATACCACAGCACGTCATGCCCAGGAGGTAACTGGGAGTTAGCCGGAAGGGCTGGGAGACTGCAGGGTTGGAGGAGGTATCGGTCGGTGCTTGGTCAGGCTGAGGGGGGCAAGTTATCGGTCGGCTGGTGCTGAGGTGTTGTATTCTCTTCCCTTGTTATTTCCTTTATCATTATTATCATTGGTAGTAGCAGTAGTGATTTGTGTTATACCTTAGTTACTAAACTGTTCTTATCTCAACCCGTGGGAGTTGCCTTCTTTTCGATTCTCCTCTGTGTCCCTCCGGGAGCAGGGGGAGGGCAAGAAAGGAGGGGCACTCGCTTGTTGTCAGCTCGGCACCACTCACTGGGAGTGAGTGAACAAGTTGCCTGACTGGGTTTAAACCACAACAACACCCTATACAAAAAACAAATAATATAATACAATTAATTATGACACTTGTAATTCTGAGTACTTACAAGTGATATTACATTTTAATAAAGCACCAAACCCAGATAGATTCTGATACTTGCAAGTTTAGAGCAGGCACCAACATGCTGATATCAGGATGCTGATTTTGTTTGTCTGGGTGTTCTCTTTGCCAGGGAAAATATTATTTTTTCCTGATTGTAAAAGGTTGGTTGACTTCTGTGGTAAGTTCAACATAACAGGTTTGGTTTACAGTCCTGGGTTAAGTCTGCAGTGATCAAGCACAAAGCTGCCCAGTGGGTATCCTCAAACAGCACTGAATACATGATTTGTATATCATAAAATCATCGAATTGTGGAATGATAGAATGGGTTGGGTTGGAAGGGACCTTAAAGATCATCTAGCTCCAACTCCCCTGCCATGGGCAGGGATACCTTCCACCAGACCAGGCTGATCAAACCCCAGTCCAACCTGTCCTTGAATACTGCCAGGGATGGGGCATGCACAGCTTCTCTGGGCAACCTGTTATAGTCTCACCATCCTCACAATAAAAAACTGTAAATCTACCCTCTTTCACTCTCAAGCCATTTCCTCTTGCCGTATCCCTACATACCCTTGTAAAAAGTTCCTCTCCAGATTTGTTGTAGGCCCTTTTTAGGGAATGGAAGGCTGCTTTAAAGTCTTCACACATCCTTCTCTTCTCGAGGCTGAATAAGCCCAGCTCTCTCAACCTGTCTTCATAGGAGAGGTGCTTGAGTCCTCTTCACAGCCCTCCTCCAGACTTACTCCAACAGATTCATGTTGGATGATATCAGTCAGGTTTTGTGTCATTACTTTACAGGACCCTTTCCTTTATCCACCCTACACTTGTCTCCAGTTAAGAAAAAAAAAAAAAATCCTCAACAAAAATGTGTTTAGAAATGTTCAGTACTGGAGTATATTAATCACATGCCATAGTCACACATTTTTCTAGTCTGCTGTCATACTTTTCTAGTTTATTCAGTACCAGGAGATACTGAATAACCTAGTGTTTGAGTAACTTCTTCTCTCTGTGTTATATATATTGGCTATCTGAATACATTCTATAAAGACTGTCCCATTTTTTGTAATTTTGCCCATGAAGGTATTGCCTCATACTGATAAAATTGGTAAATATATAAACATATGGATATACAAAACATACTGATAGAATTGGTAGCTCTACGACTTGTCTAAGGACTGGTCTCCACTTCTTTAACTTTCACAACTACCGATTAAGTTTCAGTGAATTTCCATTGTATGACCTTCTAAGGATGATCCAGCCTTTATCCACCAGTCAGTTAAGATACCACAAATATGGATGAAGACAAGTAATACAATAAATTACAACATAACAATTTTGTGATAATGTCTGAAATGTAAACTTATGGAGAGATTTTCCACATCATGATGTATCTCTTCTCTTTAAAGCATGGCAGGAAGGCAGGCAGGCAGGCAGGCTGGCTGCCTGGCTTTATTCCAAATAGCTGTTTCTTAAAGACTGTTAATGCAAATGTTGTTTAAAGATATAACTAAAAGATTCAAAGTAGTTTATTATAAATATGGAAATAAAAATTAATTACTGCTATAATTTTTAAAATGTGATAGAAATCACAGAATCACAGAATGGTAGAGGTCAGAAGGGATCTTGTAGTTCAACCCACTTGCTGAAACAAGGTCAGATTGTTTAGAACCATGTCCAAGTGAGCTTTTGATGTCATATGGAGATTCCACAACCTCTCTGAGCAGCCTGCTCCAGTGCTGGACCACTCTCACAGTAAAAACGTGTTTTCAGATGGAATTCTGCGTTTTTTAATTTGTGCCCATGTCCTCCTTCCTGTCACTGTCATCACTGAGGAAAGTCTGACTCCCTTGCTCTGGTTCCACCACCAGGTTTTTATACACACTGCTGAGATCATCTTGAGTCTTCTTTTCTCTAGCCTGAGCAGTTTCAGCATTCTCAGCCTCTCATATGAGAGATACTCCAGGCTCTTTGCCATATTCATGTCCCTTCACTAGACTTGTTCCAGCATCTGCTTTCTTACACTGGGGAGCCCAGCACTCCAGATGTTTCTCACTACTGCTGAGCAGAGAGGAAGAATTGCCTCTCTTAACCTGTTGGCAACACTTTTAGAACTGTTATGAACATATTCTCTAAAATAAATAATTCTTAATAATAAAATTGCTATTAATTTTAAGACAATCTGATACACTAGTATGTAGCGACTACATACTAGTCCTATTTTTAGGACTAAATTTTGCTAATTTTAGTAAACTGGAAGAAAGTGAGGATATGTCCTGTTGTTTACTGGCAGAGAAATACTGCTCCTCATCAAAGCCCAGTTTTTATTACTTAACCATTAGCATAAAGGTATATTATTAAAAAACAAACATACAAAAACTATGTATCTTTAATAGATGCAATATCCTGGTTTTCAGCAGATTTGATGTAACTTTTGTTCTAATTTGTAGTCCAAGCAAGTTTGTCCTGTTCAGTAGCCAGTTAAATTTGTGCAAAGTGAGAAGTTTTTTTCCTTTTCTATCTCTTGTCCATTTCCTTAAATTCTCTTTCCCTTTACACCTATTTTTAACTTAACTTAGTTAAAATTTTAAATTTAAACTTAGTTTAAATTTTAAACTTAGTTAAAATTTAAATACAACTAAATTTAGTTAAAATTTTAAGCTGCAAAACATTTCACAAGGGCTGTGTGAAAATCTGTCAGGCGTATAACAGCCTTTCTGTAGATATCTCTGCATGTTTTCTGCTTGCTCATAAAGTTAAGAGTAGGTTTTGTTTTTTGGTTTGGTTTGTTTTGTTTTGTTTTTTTTTTTGTAACACCTAATATAATAAAGTCTGATGCTTCTAGGTACTTATAATGGTCTCCCTCTAGAAGTACATCATGCAAGACAAGTAAAGGATGCATATAAGTCTATTATCTTGCTTCCCATTTATACATTTCTACAGTTCAATGAGCTATAGCCATGGAGTTTTATAGGAGACAACATTTATATTCTGATTTCTATACATACAGGTTTGACCCATGCTTTTCATTTGCTACCTTCAGGCTGTAATCTGTATATGCTACTATAGAGTAACCTGATAGATGTGACATTTCTTCAGAATTGGATTAGGAGTTAACTGGAAACTACTACTTAAATAATTTACCTGTGTTGTCTCTATGGCAAACATCATCACAAGGTCTCCTGATCTACATCTCATGGAAAGTCACTCTGCTTTCATCTTTGTTTTTCCCCTGGAGCACCTCTGTAAAAAGCAGCAGCTAATTTTATATCCCTTAAGTCTCATTCTAAAATTAAAAATTGAGGTTATAAACAGAGAGTTCATAAGTTGTTCAGGACAAAGTAATTCAGAAACTTCTGAAAATGTATCAAATAACCAGATAGTTTCCTAATGTAATGGTCTATTCAGATTTCAACTGCAGCATAATGCATACACCCTCTGTTTTGAACCTTAAAAAGTTTTTTGTTGTATGCCTCAAGCTTTTTTCAACAGAGCTTGTTTTCATTATTCATAGCTGTTTTTTTTGCATATATATATATATACATATACATATATATATGTATATAAACATTTCTAGAGCTTTTGCCCTGTAACAACATCTAGACTCAAGTCCCCACAGGTCAGCTGATGTAATTCACTAGTTTCATGAAAATCACTTTCATTAGAGAAGCGTTGTTTTACAAGTCTTCTACAGACACATCTGCTTTCCCTTCAGTAACTGAGCAGAGGTTATATATGAGCTTTAAAAACTAATAGTCTGTACTGCATCCTTACTGCCTGCAGATTCAGCGCTTGATCCTTAGTTTACAAACTTTGCCTGACTTCTTTTGCTGTACCTAGCAGTTAGCTTTTTCTAGTTCAGATTAACAAATAGCCAGTGCAGACAATCAGAAGAATTTGACATGGTGCATACTCAAATCCACGAAATAAGATGTTACTTATGTAAATTTTTCAGTATTGGTTGCCAAACATATATGGCTTTATTGATCTCAATCCTCTCATCTTCCAACTATTATTCTTTTCCCAAGTCTCTTGCTTCTGTTACATCAGTCATATTTAACCTCACAGTTGTAGCTGTTTCCTTCTTAATGGAAATCTTTCTTACTCTAATCTCTGCTGCCCTGAATCTTTCAACTTCAATATTCTTTCTGTCATCCTCTTTGTGGCAAAGACTTCATGTCACACACATAAAAAAAGGGATCACTGCCAGCTCTCTTTTTAGTGAGTCTACTAGATCTAACCTCAGACAACAGGAGTCCTACAGGGCCACCTATTCCATTTTTTTTTCCTAAACAGTAGCAGTCAGTCCTTGCTGTGCACACAAACTCAGCAGCTGTTTCTTCTAGAGCCTATCATAACTCATGTCTGTCTACTAACTTTACCCAACATAAGCTAACTGATATGCTCATCACTTTCAATGTGAGAAGTCAATGCACAGGCATTTGGAAAAAAATCCTTTAAAATGCTTTCACAGTTATTCTAATGCAATTTTCAGCCACTCATTTACTGAAAGAGGTCCCTTGAGTATGACCTTTAATGAGCACATCCAAATTAGGTTGGATCAGTTATGCCCTAAGAATGCCACTTTTTTTCCATTAACTATAAATGGAATGTAGGATAATGAGCTAAAACATAACCATTGTGAACACCCTGGGCTCAATCCAATTGCCTACATATGGATTTCTCTCTTCTGCCTGGGATCTGAAGTATCTAGCTGTGGCTAATAGATGGTGCAAATTGTCTACAATGAAATGTACCATATTTGCCAGCCTAAGTTTCTGGTTTCATTACGCAAACCAAACTAAATATTTCTTTTATGCCAGAAAATAATCTACTATTGATGATTTTTAAACTGCTCCAGTGTATCTCTTCTGGCCAAAGCTCCTGATTAAAAATGTCTCCTGTAAGTCTACTGTGTCATTTCTACCAGTCTCACTGGTATGCCTCAGATATCCTTGAGTTCCTCAGACGGTGCCAGGTGCCTATGTTTCAGCAACTGAATCAAGGCCTGAGTGGGATTCAATATGATATTAAGGTGTTTATGAATGAGTCAAATGACTTAAAATTAAATGCAGGTATCTGCACTGAGGTAGATGTTTAATTTGCCATGACTGTCTGTGGAGATCATGAACTTAATTCATGATATCTACTGCCATTTGAGAGGCCTTAGGCAATCAAAGAAATACGGGGTAGTATGAACTTACACAAGACTTATGGACTACCCATGCAGTTTTGCAGTGGAAGTTTGAGGTTAACCAGTATGTCATGTTTCAAACAGAACTAAACTTCTGTGCATGTGGTCAGACTTTATCAATCCCCCAGTCAATACCATCACAGAGTCTAAACATCAATTTAAAAGCTGAAAAGATGAACAAAGTCTCACTCCTAAATTAGATGTTATTAGTCTTGTAAAAAGTGGTTACCTGAGTATTTAAATGGTTGTATGATAAAATGATTGAAAGTCAAAGGAATATGGTTCCTACAGTTACTAGGGGCTCTATAGAATAGACAATGATCTCAAGAAAACAAAAGAGTGAGTTAAAGTTGTTTTAATTTTGGCTTTAAATAAAATTTTATAAAGAAGATGCTTTTCATATATTTTTTTTAAAACACACCAGAGGAGGAAAAGGTTCTCCTAATTCTTGTTTTCTTTAGAGAACAAGCTACTCAATTATGTTTCTTTATTTTACAAGAAATAAATTAATTGCTGCAAACATAGTACCAGACTTCTTACAGAAGTCTGAAGCTGAATATAGATAATAGTATTTCTTCAGTGTGCACTTTACTTTAAACAAGTTTCCAATGCTTTTGGTTTTGTATTACTTTATTCCAGTTTTATAGGAACTAAAAAAATCCCCTAGAACTTAAGAATACAGCTAGGGTCTGAAAAACATAGCTAAAAAAGATAGTTTCTTCCACAGGAATTAGAACGATAATACAACATCTTCCTTGGGGAGAGACTGAGGAACATTAAATCTTTTCTGCCATTTTGCTTATTAAATTTAAGTGCATAACATCCTTCATGGTTGATTCTCGGCACTTGAAGACATGCTGTTCAACTGAATCAAGTGTATAACTATGTCAAATTCACCACTATGAAAATCAAATCCATTGAATCTTTATCACCTTTTTCCTAATACAGATCAAAAAGAAGGATACCTTTTTATGTTTTCAATGCTTGTATTTGAACAGTATTATAACCTTTTTAAAGAGCTCTTTATAAAATTATGTGACCTAGCACAGAAAATAATCAAAGCATCTTCACTGTTCATATTGCCATTTCTTCTTGTTGATATTTTGAATATTTGTGCTGATGACTCAGAAAATGCTGGCATTAAATATAGTTACAAATCAAAGACAGAATTCAGTTTTTACTTAAAGCAACAAAAAAAGGATTCATAACCCAGAGAAGAGGCACCACACTAACTTCTCTCATTCCACAAGGGAGGCGGATAAAGATTACAAATGTAATAGGGGTATTTCACCTGGAACATCATGAGGAAGAAAAAAAGAGAAAAAAAAACAACAAAAAACACAACCTGTTGCTGTTCCATCTTATTGTTGTGCCTTTTGCTCTTCCTATTAAGGACATCTGGGTGGTTTGGGAACTTATTCCTTATATAGCAAAGAATGACACTTTTTCTATGCTTTGAAATTTCATAATCCTTAGGGTTTATCTCAACAGTAATTAACCTCCATGGCAACCAGCCAGATAAAACTCCATAAATCTCCTAGAATGTTCAACCTAGAAACTAACTTATTTTTTCTTCTTCTTTTTTTTTGAAATTAAAAACACAATCATTACCTTGAATTTAAGTTACAGCTGAGTAGCAAGGAAAGTAAGGAAAAATCTTAGTTTTTCATTGTATTTATTATTTGTCAAGTAAATAGTCTTGAACCCCTAATTGCAATATTAAAGAACATAGGCTGAAATTTTTGAAGTATTTCTTAAAATTTAAGAGTGACTTTTCCATTAAGCAAGCACTTGGGGGAGGGAGGGAGGGAAAACCTTCTTTCTCTGGATATTATAAAGAAAGAAATAGAAAGAAAAATTGCTAGTATTCAGATGGAGAATAAAATGGACTCATAGCAAGATATGGATTTT
This sequence comes from Pezoporus flaviventris, assembly GCF_033815535.1. NCBI lineage: Eukaryota > Metazoa > Chordata > Aves > Psittaciformes > Psittacidae > Pezoporus > Pezoporus flaviventris. The sequence goes on along the minus strand of NW_026892616.1, from coordinate 3,342,737 downwards.
TATGTATTTAATATTGGCAGAGTAAAGAATGTATGCAAAGTCATCCATGTCCCAAACCATCTATCTGAGTATTAGTGTGAGTTGCCATCCAAAGATTCCTTACTTGCAAAATCACAGAATGATAGAATGATAAAATTGTTGAACGATTTGGGTTGGAAAGGTCCTTTAAAGATCATATAGCTCCACCACCCCCCCTACCATGGACAGGAGCATCTTTTATTAGATAAGATTGTCCAAAGCCCTACCGAACCTGACTTTGGATATTTCACGACTTCTCTAGGCACCTTGTCTAGTGTCTCACCACCCTCATAGTAAAGAATTTCTTCCTCATGTTCAATCTGAGTTTACCCTCTTTTAGTTTAAAGTTGTTACCCCTTGTTCCATCACTACAGGCCCAAGTAAATTCTTTATCTTTTTTTTTAAGCCCCCTTAAGTATTGAAAAGCCATAATAAGTTCTCCCCAGTCTTCTCTGCTCCAGGCTGAACAAGCCCAGCTCTCTCAGCTTTTCTTCACAGAAGAGGTGCTCCATCTCTCTGATCATTTTCACAGCCTTCCTCTTCACACACTCCAACCAGTCCATGTCCTTCTTATGTTGAGGGTCCCAGAGCTTGACACAGTACTCAGGGGGGTTCTCATGAGAGAGCAAAGTCATGTCCCTTGACCTGCTGGTCTTTTTATACAGCCAAGGGCATGATTGGCTTTCTGGGCTTCAAGCACACATTGTCTGCTCATATCTAATTTTCCATTCATCAGTATTGTCAAGTCCTTCTCCACAAGGCTGCTCTCAATCTACTCAGATTCAGGCTTACCCCTCAAGCCTGTCAATGTCCCTCTGGATGGTATCCTTTCTCTCTAGCAAATCAACTGCACCACTTATCTTGGTCTCATCTGCACTATGTCAGTAATAATATACTGAACAATACCTGTTCCAGTAAATTAACTTGTGGGACATCACTCATTGATGATCTTCATTTGGATACAGAGCCTTCTACTGCAACTCTTTAGCTGCAGCCATCCAGCCAATTCCTCATCCATCAAATAGTCCATCTATCAAACCCATATCTCTCCAATTTAGTGACAAAAATCTTGTGTTGGACCTTATCAAAAGCCTTACAGAAGTCAAGATAGGTGACAACTGTAGCTCTGTCATTGTCCACTGATGCAATCCCTCCATCCTAGAAAGCCGGGCATGTATTGCCCATTGTGAAGCCATGTTGGCTGCCTCTAATCACCTTGCTATCATTCATATGCCTTGATGTATCTTTCAGGAGGATCTGTTCCATGATCTTACATGACACAGATTTGATGCTGAACTACAAATCCAGTTTCCTGTAGCCACATGCACCAGTTAGAGATGGCACAAAGAAAACTTCAACAGCTTATAGGATCTGTAAATCTGAAGCTTACCATGTTTACCTTGAAATTAGCTCTAAGTGATGTAAAGACAGACAATCTTTTACAGTTTTATCCTATAGGTGCTACTAATTAGTTACTGGTTTCTCTTAAGCAAATACAGCTGAAGACCTTCCATTTAAACTGAATATGAGGTGGAGAAAACTTGCTGTGCTTGCGACAGCTGAAGAATGAAATAGTAGACTGTCTTTTAAGCCTGCCTCTGAAGGGTAGAGAAATTCTTCTATGCTTTCTCTTTCCTTCTTGCTTGGCTGTACACTCTCAGTATCTCCCTCAAGTCAGCTTTGATTTTCATTGTTATTCACTGAACTGAGTCAACCCATTCAAACACTGGAAAAGCCCCCAGTCAATGGGGGGGGGAAGAAGGTGGGAAGAAAGAAAAAGGAAAAAGGAAATATTTTTCTTCTAGATAGCTGAGATGAATGCATTCAGCAGAGGGTGTGAGGAAATCAAGCTTATTTGGCAGTAAGACAGCCCAGCAGGGTCAGAACCAGGCAAAGAAAAGGCCAAAGGATGAGCAAGGTGAGGAGGAGAATTGTAATGGTTCAGGCATAGCATGTAACTGTAGCCTTAAGATCCACCGAATGAGAAAGAGAAAAAGCAAACCAAACCAAACCAAAAAAAAGAAAAAAAAAACAAGAAAAAGGTTTATAGGTCTTTTGCACTAGAAAAAGATAAAAGAAGAATGGAGCATAAGAAAGCTTCATGAAATAGTTATAATCAAGTTATTATAACCAACTTGCATATAACAAATATGTGCACATATAGAAAAGATTAAGTTGCTGATTTGCCCAAACAAGGCAAGCTATAACTCCACTGATGGGCAAAAGTTATATTTTTTAAACAATTATATACTCCTAAAATAATCCAAACAACTAAATTTTTGTCAAAAGCGAAATGCATCAAAATCTGGAATAACCCAATTGAATTTATAAAATTATTTACTTTAAGTGTATTGGTTTGGGGTTTGGTTGGGTTTGGTTTTTCTGTTTGGTTTTATTTGTTTTGTTTTGTTTTGTTTTATATTGTTTGGGGTTTTGTTTTAATATTAAAACAGTTTTATTTTGTGTGGAAAGAATTAAATTTCAAGACAGACAGAGCAGTGAGTTTTGGAAATACAGGTTTACTCCATGTATGATCTTTACTCCTCTCTGAGACCTGACACTTTTTTCCATGAAAAAAATGTGTTTGGGGCTTCAAACATATATATATATATGAAGAGCATAACTTCTAATTAAGATGGGATCTGCAGGTTTTAACAGTTTCTGTGATGTGAAAGACCATGGATAACAGATGAGGAACCAAAATCTTAGGGAGAAACTTTTGTGATCTTTACATTTTTCAAGATCCATAACTTTCTCGAAACCTGATAAATCTCATTTTAAAAGCTTTGAAAACTCCAGGTAAAGAACTTAAAAGTAAGATCATTGCTTAATAATTAAATTTAATTATAAAAGAAGTAAAATGAAAACATATGAAAATAACAACTTGCTAACAGATGGCCCTACTAATTTGAAAGTTAGGAGCATACGGTAGCTCTCAACTGCCCCTCATTAGAAAAGACAGCCCTCGTTTTAGACCCGAATCTCACACCAGCCCACTCAGACCTGCTGTTCTTGCATATATTACTGTAAATTTTTTACATCTGCTAAGATAAATCATGAAAAAAGGACTGCTGAAAAATCCCACTTATTTGCTGGAAAGACTGAGTTTCCCAAACTGCTCACAATCCTACAACTTCTTTTTCACCATATCAGTGAGGGTCAGATATCCAAAAGAATTCAGAATTGCTCAATCCTTCTTGTTCTCACTTTGAGCTAGTGAGCACACAGGATCTTATATCTATGGTCCCATTTCGTAACAACTGGATTAATATTACCTAACTTAAAGGTCTGTAGTACAGATGCCTATGTCTGAGCTAATCAAGATAGTTTCCTTCTATGTACAGTGGAGAGACAAAGATACCTCTAAATGCACAGTTCAGCTGGAGTAGCTGAAGTAGGCTACTTCAGGATGCTAAGAATTTTACCCTAGAAGTACCTGCTGTTCTATGCTGATTAGGGTAGCTAGTGTGACTAGCTCAGATGAAAGTATTTACACTACAAAGAAAGAAAGTTTGTTGAAAAGAATCCCACTTTTATGGCTATGTGGAAGTCATGAGAATGTCTGAAAACTGGACAGAGGGAAAGAAAATATGAGATTAGCCTGAGTAAGTTGGAGTGATCAGCTTGTGTCATAAACTGCGTAGGGATGGGGAAAAACAGAATTATTGCTGGAATAATAAGGCTGGGGGTGGGATTTAAGGAATGTAAATCATCAGTGTACACAAAACCCATCAGTGACAAGAACACATAAGGCATTGCACTAAGAATTTAAAATGTTTAGCAAAACCAATATTTTTTCTTTTTTCCAGAACCAGACCCAAGATGCAAAATGAGAAGAATAAGTCTGATAGCTCCATTGAATATTCCCATAATTTTCAACAATTTATACTGACAACTCTTCAGTTGCTTGTTTTCCAGAATGAATGCCTATAACTTTGTAATTCAGTTTATAGAAGCCATTCTATGCATCTGGACATCCTTCACATCCTTTTCTGATTTTTTTCCCTTTCTACTGCATTCTTGATAAGAGGAAGGAATCAGAATGTCATTGAATATTAAAGGTATTATTATATTGTGTAATGGCATTCTATCTGGAGGTAATACATTATTGTGTAATACATACTATTATATAATGTGTATTATTAAAGAGACATTACATTGCAATATATACATTGTTTCTAGAATAACTACTACTCTGTTGCAGCTTAGAAATGGCTAAATAACAGATCAGAATATTATAAATGATTTGATGAATAGTAGCAGAAGTGTCACAGATGTTTGAAGAGAACATTTTTTTCTAGGATTGTACATTTTACTTTCATGGAAAAGGCAGATACTAGGATGTAGGATGTAGGATGATGCTAGAATTCCATTTTGCTTATTTGACATTAATACAGAAATAAGAAGTGAAATTTGACCTGCACTAAGTAATGATGAATGCGCCACACAATACTGTATCTTAAGATGTTAAAAGAGAAAACATGAGAACAAAAATAAAAAGAAAACAAACTTCAATAAATTAATAGAAAAAGTTCAGACAACATAATAGTGTCTCAAGCACCTTACAGAGAATTTAGCATTGCTACTCTATTCATTGTAACCTCCATGTTTTCTATACTATTTATATGATATTTTTTCCCTTGTTTTGTGTTTTAATGCTTTTATTTATGATTATTTTATAGTTTCTCTTTTTTATTTTGATTCACAACTGTATGTTTTCAGTTTGATTCTCTTCTGCTTTCTTCCCCCTGCTTATATACATACCATTGCTTCAACCTCTTAATTGACCGTATTTTGAATAAGGTTGTATCTTTGCACCCTTTTGTGTATTTACACCTTCTTTTTATCCTTTTACATATTTACACCTCTCCTGTCTGCATTCTATTTTTCTAATGCTTTGACCATTTCCTATTTAGTCAGTCTTCCATTCTTTTTTTACTTTAACCCATTTTCTTTCTCCCTTTCTATGCCTGGATGAAGTAATACACAATACATATTTTGTTCCCAAACCATTTGTTACTCAACTAACTTTTCTCCAATTCTTCCGTAGTGTGACAATTGCCTCAGAACCAATATTGGTTTGGTCTGGACCATTTTGTAATTTTAATACTTGTTTTACCAATCTTTCTTTCTCTCCTGTTTTCAACATATACCAATAAAGCACAAGATTCTTTTATTTATAAATGTCTAGTAAGGAGAAGCAAACAAAAAAACCTGGAATGAAAAAAAAAAACACCCAAACCCCACAACCCAACAAAAAAACAAAACACCATCAAAAAATACATTGTCAGAAATCTGTAATAATGAAAGAAGGGAGAGGGATGAGATGTTCGTATGACAGGTATTATTTGACAATAGATGTAGAACAAAGGAGATGAAAACCTAACCAAGAATAAAAATAAATTTGGTAAGCAATTTAAAATTAATAAATCATGAGCATCTATTATGCTTTAAGTATTATTCTGCTAAAAGTGCAGAAAGTTTATAATGAATGCAAGTTAGACCAATACATTGGACATTTGCTAATACATCTTTGCTGCCACTGAAAATAATAGCAACAAATAGAACCAGTGCCTGTAAAAACCTAAACAATATTGCTAATTAAAGCAATTCAAACTGCTTTTACACTGGTCACTCTGCATAAGTGGTCTCAAACACACAGTGAATCGTGAAAAATTTATACAGCTATTTTGTTGTGAAGCCAAATACACCCTTAACTACAAACTACAGAAGGTGAGAGCACAGAGTAGTTTGGAGGTAAAGTATAAAATTTAGTACTGACAAAATTGCTAGATATGCATGAAAGAAAAAGTTTTTAGGCTGTTGTTGCTATACTTCACAGGCAAATGATGAAAGTAAAATCCTGCTTAACATTGTTTTCTGAAATATTTATGTTAATTAGCAACACTTCCTAAACATCACCAAGGAAGAGTCTGTATCTAGTCCACAGTTATTCTGGAAAAGTCTTTCATTCAAAGAGACTGTACTCTAAAATGTAGGTCTGAAAAAAGGATGTGTTGTGTCATAAGAGAAGAAGATCCTTAGGGGGAAAAATAAATATTCTTTTAAAGCAGTATCCTGTCTCCAGCTGTGACCAGTAGCAGATGCTTGAAGAAAGAATGTAAGAAAAAGCCTGCGTTTTTTCTGTTCTTGCAGTTTTCAGTAATGGCCAGATAGCAATCTAAAGGGTGCATCTGAACCACCTCTCTATGACCAAGATTCATAATCAAGGTATTTGTATGACCATTTTTAAGCCATGCAGTGCTTAACTGATATTTATTTTAAAGGTCATCTTAATTTTGTTACTTCACTCATGCATAAATATCTCATGTCTTCCTCTGTGACTTTTTTAAGACATTTTTCTGAAAAGTGTTACCTGTGTTTAGCCTTCACTCCAGGCTAAGAAGTTTTACTTGATTGCTTTTTCTACAAAACTTTCTTGTTTTCCTGTCAGTAATATTTAAGAGCTTTTCACTAAAAGAAATAGAAACAAAATTGACATGGTAAATAGGAAAAAAAAAAACAAACAACCCACATTTCTGTACAAACTGTCTTTTATCACTAGAAGGGGTAAAAGTACCTGTCCCTATCTTTTTATTCTTTGCCATCGTACTATCTTCCTCTTGTTCCTACTAGAACAGTTTGTGTCCTATATTGTTCCATGTATGTTTTTCGGATACCATAGCCATCTGGATTTGGGATGTTTTAGTAAAATCTCTGACACTTCACTAAAGTGAAGTTTATGAAGATTTTATGAAGAGTTCACAATGTCATTTGTGCTTTGTAGAAACACACCAAGTCAATGCAGGATAAAACTGTGCACAGCAGCTGCATAAATTTTATTATACATGAACAAAATTCTGTTAACATCTGAATAATTACATATTCATCTGCCTCCTGACAAACAAAATGCACCATTCTTTATCAAGACTATAGCATAAAACATGAATAATTTCTTCAGATTACTACTTTAAGATAAATAACTTCTAATATTTTTGAGGAAAAAAAGTGTATCTTTATTTTGAAAGACAACAGTATTTTTATATATAAAAAATGCTTTTCTCCAGCTGACGTATTTTCAAAATAATTTTCTTAAATAATTCTTACGTTGCCTAATATATTGCTTTGGTTTTTCTTTTTACAATAAATCGAGACTTTCATTCTATATATACATATAAATGTACATATGACTGGATGGAGACATATAAATACACATGTGTATGTGTGTATGTATGCCATCTATATCTATGGTGATATGGATGTCTCTGTGTTCATGTCTGCATCTATATGAAACTTCCTTTCGGTCTTTGTATGATCCACTGAACCCCTTACAATTACATACGGAAGACAAAGGCTAACACCCTGAACTGAAGACAGAAATAGTTGCATCAAATACAGAGATGAGAGTAGGTTGACATTAGAGTTGGACAGTGCAGACCTGAAATGCTGTCAACAATAAGGTGAACAAAGGTCTGAAGCAATGAATACTCTGCAATCAACATCTTAGCAGGAAAAGTCAGCATGTTTTTCCCTGCCATGCAGAACTTTGAAACACAAATATAGAAGACTAAGATCTTTTAAAACAGCTCTTGTATAAAAGGAGAGAATTAAGCTCATATAAATACTTCTGATTATTTATATTAGCCCAACAAAAGCCACGTATTTCAAGGTTAAGAACCACTTATTTCAGCAAATATGTAAACTGAGAAGATATTTCTGAAACAAACTTAGTTAAAACAAGGGAATTTGGTGCAACACCATTACTATTTTAGTAATATGTATGCAGTACAGACACATAATCACATATAGAGATACATATATATAAAAATAAAACCACTGGTACTTGTTGAAGGTAGCACAGGGAACTTCTTAACTGCTTGTAGTTGAAACTGAACTTATTCTTACCACAGGCATTCATTTTCCTAGAGTGGATTGCATGTTACAAAAGATTACAAGGGAAAAAATCAGCTAAAATCAGATTAGAAAAGAAAGTCACCTAAACAGCCTAATAGATGGGCCTATTGTGGTCTTTTTAAAATCAGCATCATATTCTTTTAAAAATATTCGTATTAAAAAGTATTATTTCACTGAGTATCACAGCAAATGCTGATCTGATTAGTTCCTTGATCCGTATTGGCACCTGATAATGGAAAGAGAAGTTGAACTGACTCCCCTGTAGATGTTTTACATCTCAGATATCAGTAATGCAGAACATTTTGCCCAGATGTTTGCTACATAGAATCATAGAATAGTTAGGGTTGGAAAGGACCTTAAGGTCATCTAGTTTCAACCCCCTGTCATAGGCAGGGACACCTCCCACTAAACCATGCCACCCAAGGCTCTATCCAGCCTGGCCTTGAACACTGCCAGGGATGGAGCACTCACAGCCTCCCTGGGCAACCCATTCCAGTGCCTCACCACCCTAACAGGAAAGAACTTCCTCCTTATATCCAATTTAAACTTCCTCTGTGTAAGTTTTAACCCTTTACCCCTTGTCCTGTCACTACAGTCCCTGACAAGTCCCTCTCCAGCATCCCTATAAGCCCCCTTCAGATACTGGAAGGCTGCTATCAGGTCTCCCCTCAGCCTTCTTTTCTCCATAGGTTTCTCAGCCTATCTTCATATGGGAGGTGCTCCAGTCCCCTGATCATCCTCATGGCCCTTCTTTGGACTTGCTCCTACAGTTCCATGTCCTTTTTATGTTGAGGACACCAGAACTGCACACAATACTCCAGGTGAGGTCTCATGAGAGCAGAGTAGAGGGGCAGGATCACCTCTTTTGAGCTGCTGGTCACGCTCCTTTTGATGCAGCCCAGGATACGGTTGTCTTTCTGGGACTGCGAGCACGCACTGAAGCCGGCTCATGTTCATTTTCTCATTGACCGACACCCCCAAGTCCTTCTCCGCAGGGCTGCTCTGAATCTCTTCTCTGCCCAACCTGTAGCTGTGCCTGGGATTGCTCCGACCCAGGTGTAGGACCTTGAAGTTGTCTTTTCTAGCCTGTTTGTCACTGACTCCATGGCTGTGTCCCATCCATTCAGTTATGAGTTTTAACTTTCTTGCAACACGTTCTGTGAAATCCTGTGAACATCATGTGAATTATTGCACTGTGTAAATGAAATTTAACTATACTTCAGTTAATTAAATCAATAGTAAGCCCTTTGTTTTGCACAAGCAATACTGATGGGCATTGACTGACAGCATTGGCTTTATAAAATATTATAATGTAAGGCTTTGTATGGTAAGTTACTTCTTTTTTCCTTCTCATCATCACAGTGGTTGACATTTTGGCTATATCTTGTGGGTGACAGTGACTCAGACAGGGCAGTACTGTGAAGTGTAACAAGAAAGCAAGAAGGCATTGTCTGTGACTGAAAGCCCCTGGTGAGAGCTATGGTGTATAATCAGGTTTGCTGCTGCTAGCATGTTGGAAAAAATTTACCTTAACAAGAAGAATAAAATGATACTTCCTAAAATTCCTTAGGTAATGCTCTACAAAGAAACTTAAGTACCTACAAAGGCACTGTAATTGTGATAATTTTCCTGTAAATTTGAGGGATTCATTAGTAATTATCCTTGTGTATAAAGTTATGGAGGTATATTTTTAGTCTAAGAGATATATATTCAGAGGTTGTCAAGGTGAAGTAAGAGACTTGCATCCATTCCCCAAGACATGTGCAGCAGCTATTTTTCCTAGACATAGGAAATTACTTTGAAATCTGAAGTTTTGAAATTCCATGTTTTTCATTTAAAATAAGACATTTGTATTAATGTATTTTCTGCCTAGAAATATTTGTATAGGAGCAACAATTAATATGAATATGTTATTTTTCTGTAATACACATCTCCTATGATCTTTAAATAAAGGAAAGGTTTGACTTTAAAAAAGATGTATGAAAGAGAAAGGATTAATTAAAATATCCTGATTATAAAGGTCGTATCATTGTCAATGGCCACAGCAGAGCTCTCAAAGGATATATGGAAGAATGATTTAATGGAATAATATTGATAGAAGAAAAAGTAGATATTTTTATTCCTAAAATATTTTATTGCTTCCAAAACTTCTACTTTTAATGCTTACAGAAATAGTTAATACTCTACCTTTAAAAGCAATGGTTCAATTGTCTTTGATTAAAGTTTATGATGCCTCTATTATAAGAGACTCTTTTCAGTAGCTTATAAATGACATAGTTTAACATTCACATTGTTATTGCCTGTTTCAGATGCCTTTCTTAACCTGATTTTGCTTGCTTATGGTTTCTGTGAAGATTTCATCCTGAATAGCCCAATTTTTTTCTCTCAGGCTTAACAAAATATGTTGTTTAAATATCTAGAAATTTTAGGTGCCCATGGCAGTTTCTTTAATAAAGCAGTTTCTTCACACACTGTAACCAGTAGTTTGACAAAGAATGTTTCTGGTTTGTTTGAGTTTTTTTTTTTTTTAATTATTTTTTTAGTAAATTGTCATTATTTTTTTAAACTGCAACTTTAAATTATGTTACAATTTTTAAGAAAAGAGGCTTGTTAAAAATTGAAAGTTGAAATTTCAAAAGAATCCTGCATTTCTTGAGACACTTAAGGCTTTCCTGATCACAGTACAGCAAAAATAAATAGGTGGCCTTCTGAAAGCTTGTGAAGATGCAGTTCATTTACACTTTTCCCCAGAGCATTTGGTCACCTGTCCTCCAAGCAAGAAAGTGGAGGTGGTGCCAGTATCTGCATCCTCAATATCTATGTTGTTCCAGAAAGATGGACAGGAAGTAACTGCATATTACTCCAATGATCACAATGGCCATAAGGTATTGATTTGTGGGTAGCATGGATGCCAAAGGTAGCATCACCAGAATCACAGAATCATTAGGTTTGGAAGGGACTTTTGCAGACCATGTAGTCCAAACCCCCTGCCAAGGCAGGGCCACCTAGAGCAAGTTACACAGGAACCCAAGAGGGTTTTGGATGTCTCCAGAAAGGGAGACTCCACAACACCCCGGGCAGCCTAGAAAGTCAACTGGAAAGCCAAAGCCTTTAGTCTTGTGTCATACGGAAAGAAGGAATGAGATAAAGAATTTAGAAAGTTTTATGGTTTCTAAAATAGGGCCTGAAAGTGGAGAAAATGTCAGACAAAAACTGGAGTGGGATTGAGAAATAGACCCAGTATTAGCAAAAGTTGAAAAGGATGAATGAATCAACATCACATATTTTGCAAGAAGGAAAAATAATTAAAACTGCACACCCACAAATCCTGCAGATGGACAAAATATTTGCCAAATACGAAATTATTCCAAGTCTTCCTGAAAAAATGGTAGATTTTATTTTTTGGGGGGGGGGGGGGGGGAGGTGGTGGGGGAGGTAGGGTGAGGAGAACAATAATTATGTTGAAATAGAAACTGAGTATCACTGAAAAAGTGACACATTCAGGAAGAAATGTACCATTCCCTTGCAGTTCTGATTAGCTATGCATAATTTTAGAGAACTCCAGAGTTCATGTTAATCCAATTTTAATCGGATGATTAAGTGTTTTGAAATAGCAACTGAGATGTAGCAAAAGCAGACTATCAGTCACATTGTCTCTCTAAGAAATGAGCTGAAGGATAAAAGGACACCAGAAATGTATGTGTGTGTGAGTTAAGAGAGTACTAATTGTCAGAGGGGGATGTCAAAAGACGGCAGAGGTTGTGCATACAGATCCAGCTGCAGGCACTGGCCACTGTTCCTAACAGTTGGAGGTATGGTACTATGGGCTGTAGCACCTGCAGAAAAGCTGTCTGATCTGATCCCCACAGGAGGCTTCCTTTGGTACCTGAGGGCCACAAGAGAATCCAACGGGGAGACTGGCTGTACTGCTTTGACCCTTAAAACATTTTGTGCTGATACCTGACACTGTCCATTCTGCCTCTGCTCAGCTTCATTCAGGACACACAAAAGCAATTCACCTGATAGTTTCCTTTTACCCTCTCCAGCTTTATGACAATCTTTAGCTAAATGAGCTCAGGCAAATACATTTTTTCTAGAGAACTTTCCAAGGAACATGCTATTCCATCTTTGACCTCTAAATACAGTAACTGTCAGCATAGCTATACTGATGAAACTAACCCATATTTTTTATAATATTCCATCTCTGAGATTCCTCTGTGTGTTGGATGATGGAAACAGGCTACTTTGCAGCACTGATGGTGGGATAGCGTCTTGTTTCTTTAAGTAAAATTCCTATGATGTCTCTGGTGAAAGCTTTTGTCACAGGTGATGGAGGTGGGGGAGCAAGGGAAAAAACATGCTGCACTTTGCCTAAAGTGCAGAAACATCTGCTTGAGTCATGAGTGGCTTGTTGGCTGAGTTCAGCAGGGGAGAATCTGGCAATTAACCTGAAATGTCACAATATTCAATAAAAAAAATTTGTAGAGGGCTTCTGAGGACATAAAGGTAGCTGTGGTGGCTAAAGATTGCTTATGTTTCTGTGGGTTTTTTTCATTTTTAAAGACTTTACTGCACTCAAATAGTAAACTTCTTTTACTAATAAAGTCTGCTTAGTGACTTTCTCCATAAATGGTGACCTACTTTGTGAAAATATGTATGGCAGCATGGACATGGGAACTTCTAAGAAGATTCATATACCTAGAAATTCCTGTTTGTGTTAAAAATCAATTATTAGTAGGCTCTAAGATAATCAAATTTACAGTGCTTGGAGACAAGTTTGCCCTTTGGATGCAGACTTCATTGGAATAATTTGCATACAGAAACACAGAAGCAGAATTTGCCCTTCTATCCTATTCAGTTACTTCACTTCTTCTCTTCTACCTGTTTGAAAATCCTACAATAGCTGGCCAAGTATAAAAGCCTTCAGAAGAGAGGCTGAGAGAGCTGGGTTTTATCAGCCTGGAGAAGAGAAGGCTAAGGGGAGACTTTAGAGCAGCTTCTAGTACTTAAATGGGGCCTGCAAGAAATCTGGAGAGGGGCTTTTTACAAGGTAGTGACAGAACAAGGGGGAATGGCTTTAAGCTGAAATAAGGCAGATTTTTATTAGGTATTAGGAGGAAATTCTTTATTGTTAAGGTGGTGAGACACTGTAACAGGTTGCCATCAGAATTTCTGAATGTCCAGTCTCTGGAAGTGTTCATGGCCATTCTGGAAGGCATTTGAGCAACCCAGCCTGTTGAAAGGTGTTGCTGCACAATGCGGGGTGGAGGGGTTGGAACTAAATGACCTTTATGGTCCCTTCCAACCCAAACCATTCTACATTCTATTATTCTATGAAATATTATTTTCAGGAATCTTGCCTGAACTGAAATCCAATACATATTATGAAGGTCAGGAAATAACGTACAGTTATATATGTGCAACAGAACTTTCTCAAATTTCAATGTCCCTGTTTTTTTCAACCTGTTGTGTAGTATATCTCAAGTATCTTAATATTGCTATCTGTATCTTCCCAGAGGACTGATCCAAAACCCACCTAAAATATTAAAACTGACTTAAAGTTTTTAAGTCACAGTTTTAAGTCTGTTAAGGCCTGACACGTGTCAGGCCTTAACATACTTCCAGATTTCAAATTAGCTTTCTCTGGGGACACCTTATTGAGGCCTTTCAGTTCTTAAAATGGGCCTATAAGAAAGATGAGGTGAGATTTTTTAGCAGGGACTGTTGTGACAGGACAAGGGGTGGTGGTTTTAAATTAAAAGAGGGAAGATTCAGGCTGGGTGTGAGGAAGAAATTTTTTACAATGAAGGTGGTAAAACACTGGCACAGGTTGCCCAGAGGTGGTGAATGCACCATCCCTGGAGACATTCAAGGCCAGGCTGGATGTGGTTCTGGGCAACCTGATCTAGTTGAAGGTGGCCCTGCTCATTGCAGAGGGGTTGTACTAGATGACTTTTGAAGGTCCCTTCCAACTCAAACTACTCTTGTTCTATGATTAAACACTATAACACTGTTCCTTTTTATATGTTTTGTTTAGTTATGTTTTTTGGTTTTTTTTTACAGACACCTTTTCAAATAAAGCTTATAGACTGGATCTTTCAACTAAGTCACATACAATTTTATCTTTTGATGCAGACTGATAGATAGCAAAGGAACAATCCTGATGATATTCTACTCTTTTGATGGGTCGTATATTTATGTGTGAGTTTACTTCTGTCTCATTTTTATCTCTCTGTTAAAACTGTGACACTGCTGCAGAAATTATTATTATTTTTTTTTTCATTTTGGTTATTCCTCTGCAAAAGAATATTCTAGAAGGCTGTAATTTTCTCTACCCAGTCAATTTATTGAATCTTTTATCCTAACATTTTTTTTTTCTTCTTTTCTGAAACATACTATCCTAATGGTCAGCCACTGAAAGGAGCATCAAACTTTGCAGCTGGGAAAGGAAATATATTTTAAGCTTTATTCTCTATTTCGTCTGTACATTATAGGTAACAAATCTACCAGATTCTACATATTCCAGAAAAATACTTTATGCAGAGCTCTTATGACAATTTCCACAAATTTAAAGTTTACACATTCATAATTTAAGGTAGAATTTGTGCATGTGCAACAGATGCAAACTGTTTTAAAACCATTGATCCAATTATAGGTGACAGAGTAAGGTTCATTCAGTAGGAAAATTAGAACCCTAAATCCTCTCTTTCTCTCACACAGTTATAAGTAAACAAGTGAAGGTGCCCTGTCTTTGTAGTCTAATGTTTTGAAGACCATGAAGAATGTGAATAATGGTCATTTTCAAACAAGAACTTATTCCTCTTTAAGTGATACACTATATTATCATACCATTATTTAGAAAGGGTGCTTTGTGGACATGACCTGGTTATAATACAATTATAAGCTAATTTTAAAGGAAAAGGAAAAAAGTAAACTCATAAACAAAATACTTTTCCATAAGGAAATCCTTCACTAAATCATTCTTGTAATTGCTTAAAAAATGGCACTAATTTCTTCTGCATAGTTTATTGGTTTGAAGTCATCGAATTTTCCTCATGGCTACTTTAAAATCTTGTTCCTCATTCATTACCAGCCTAAATTAAATCATTAATACCTCAGAATATTAAACATTTTGGGAAAGCAGAGAGGATGGGTGGGGGAGCATTCTACCGGGCAGTCAACCAGGTCAAATATGTAACAGCCAGACAGACTCCTGAACATAATGCCCTTACTGAATTATTTTTAGCAGTCAGAGAAATCTCTGAAGCATCACCCTCATGCAACATCAGAATGCCAAGAAAACAAGCAAATATATTCTAACACCTGCAAACAGGAATGGCAAAATTCTTCAGTTAAATTTTGTTCTTTACTGGATAATCAATCATCTTCAGAGCAGAGATCAGAAAGGAAAAATGACACAATGCATCTGTCCAGATTCCAATTTTTCCTCCTTGCAAATTTCTTCTCAGTTCATTTTCCATTTCCGTTTTCCATTTGTTCCTCCTATTGGAAATATGTGTATATTTAAAATTTATTTCTCCATTCTGATTAGTCCAGCTTGGTACTTTGTTTTTCCCTCTCTTTGTTGCTTCTACTCTGTTCTTACAGCGATATGATGACTGCTAGGACTGGTTACTGCAGTGCATTCTTCCTGTATCTCTGTTGCAATAGGGAGCTTTAATTTGTAGGGGCAGCTTCTAAATCTCATATGTTCTGCCCCTTTGTGATAGATCTCAAAGTGGCCAAGTTTTGCTAAGTCTGGCATGCCTCTGAATTTTTTTATAGAATGAAATCCTCTGCGTAACAGGACCTCTACATTTGTCCAAAAGAGTAAATCTATCATTTTCTGCCAATTACTCCAAGAGGAGGAGAGATTGTACATTTCATCATCTGAAAACAGCAGGATTAATAGGAGCCTTCATATGTTTTGATTCTTGAATTTCAGTATCTTTCTTATCCATTTATCATTCACAAACTTTTCCAGTTCCATAATTATTTTTTACTTAGTCACTCCCTAATAACTGTTTCTCCTTTTGATATAAACAGTGTTCTTATATTTACTAAAATTTTCTATTTCGTTGTCTTTACCTTCTTTGTGTAAGCATTACATGAGTCAATGACAATTTTATTTTTTCCTTGTTTGGAACAACAGCAAATGTGTGTATATATATCTATATATATACACACATATATATACTGTATATACTTATGTGATTTAGAAACATTATAATGCTGTGTCCATACTTCCTCTGGCATGTCTTTTTATTGCAACTCATTAAAGTCTTGATTCTGGAATGCTTCCTTAAGGAAAGTAATGGAGACTATAGAGATTCTGGGGAGCGAACACATCAAACCTTCCTACAGATAAGGATTACCTATTAGTTCCCAGAAGTCCAATTTTCAATTTTAAAATCTCAATTATTTTTAAGAAAAACTTTCAGAGGTTGATTTTTTTATTTTTTTTTTAAATAAGTTATTTTAGGTATCTTCTTAGGATCTAGTTGTGGATTCTTGGGAAAATTAGAACAAAATATTCCAAATTCCCACACATTTGTCTTCTGGAAAACAAGGAGGTTAAATATACATACAAACAAAAAAAAAAAAGTGGGAGTTAATTTTTAAAAGTTTATGGACCTGCCAAGACTTTTTAATCTTCTATACCTTTGCCCACTGATCTTTATATAAATAAGAATCCAGAACTGCTTTAACACTGAACACAGTGAACATTTTAACATTTTAACACTGAACACAGTAAAACATTCCTTCCTAGACTCAAATAAAATTGCTTGTGGTCACTGATTCTAACTGTTCTTACAGTTATCCATTTCTTACTCCAGTCTTGCTTTCTAGTTAGAAGCAAATAAAGTGTGCCTTACTTTGTGTTTAGAAACTTCTTTTTGCATAGTGAGGTGTCTTGTCTATTATTTAGGAGTTACCCATGATGATATACAAATGTATAAGCTGCTCAGCAATTGCAAAGTCAATTTCCAACAGAGTTAAAGCAATTCATGCAATGTGAGAATCTGACTACATAAAATTCTCCCTGGAGTACACTGTCTTTGTCAAGTGTCATGGGAATTATTCCAGAAACATTTATTTCTCTTACTTTTGTGGCCGTTTTATTCTGCTTATTCCATTAATCAAAACTCTGTCAGTATAGTCCCATATTCCCCCATTAACTTGTCAGAGCCAATCATTTAACTTATGTACATGGATGACCAGCAAAAAGGAGGGAAGGGAAATAATTGCCTCAAATCTGGATATATTGTCTAATACAGAACGAGTTCTTATCCAGATCTTTTTTAAAGCAAAAAATTATACATTTGTCCCAGAAACAAAATAAATATTCCCAAATTACCTTTGTCTCTTTTAACGTTTTGCTCTTCAAGATTTATGCAGAGGTTTATCACATACTAATGAACACAAACAGTATTTTTCATCATCCCAATATCCCTTTCAGGAAATATTCACATACATTTTAATTTTAAATTTTTCTTTTTACCTGTCATTTGAAAAAATTAAAACCTGATTTTTGACTTCCAGGTTTAGGAGATTTCTTTTCCTTTTTTTCTTTTTCTCTTCCAAATTGTTCACTTTGTCTAAAAACATATGAAATGTTTTTACCTCTTTGTATTCTCCAGGTTATTTTGTGGTAGTAAAAACTATAACTTTTCTCTACTCTTACATCAGGTGACTTTTGTTTTCACTACTCTCATATTTATCTCAAATAGACCATCTCACCTACCCTTGCTCTGTTGCTTATTACTTTTTTCATAGCATTCCGTTCCACAGCACAAACTCAGAGGTGGAATGGAAGGCAGTTTTCTCCAAAGACAAATGTTTCTATTATAAATCTCACTACAGACAACAGATTTGTTCATGCCAGGTTAGCCTGGTATAAACATACTTGATAGATGACATTTAGTTTTATGCAAAGCAAATAGCTTGATTAATTTATCTGTATTTCCACAGTAAAGTATGCTTGATACTCCTTGCCTCAGAGCTGTTGCTTTTAAATATCTATCAGTAACACGACTGCACTTCAAACTATACACTTTCCTATATAGCACAAGATATATATACAGAACAAAACCTAAAAAAAAAAAAAAATCCCATCTTCTGGAAAAATATTTCACTCAAATGCTTAAAAAAATATGTTTCTTATGGGGCATTTATGCATTACAAGTGAAGGCATGATCTAATTATATATTTACCTATATTTCAATACCGATCTGAGATGCTTGCATTATCCAAAGTTGACTATCTTCAAACATTATGGAAAAAATGTGTCTAATAAAAGGTTAAAAGCTATAAAGCAAATATAATGTAGTTAAGATTCAAGGTCAAATAACAATAAAAACAAATTGTAGTGGTAATTCTCCCATCACACTGTAAGTTGCCTCTGTTGATGTTAACAGTAATTTTTAATCTCGTAGTGGAATTAGGCTTAGTACCAGACACTATTTTCTAGCTTCAAAGGAAAAAAAAAAAAAAAAAATACAATAAGAACAAAATCAGTGAATCTCAAATAATTCCAAGGAAAAGTTAATATAAGTGGGTTTTTTTTTACAACTCTCTTAAAGTTTAGCTTAAAGACCTAAAAATTGTGATCAATCATTACAAGCAACCTGTCAGCAATGGGAAATGGATATATCTAATAGGAAGTTGTGTTTATACCCTTGCTAGCTCTAGTGAGAATGACACTCAAACTATTTAACGGGTTTGAAGAGTTTACAAAATAAGTCAGTTTCTTACTAGCATCCTAATGGCTATAACAATTAAAGCAAATTTATTTTGTTCAACATCTGTAGAGGTACCAAAATGTGGTCTACAGGAAAAAAAAAAAAGTAATTTAATGTGGTACCTCTAAAAACGACAACCAGACGCTAACAAAGTTATTTCTTGCAGAAAGCTTTCCCTTACTGAAGAGCAGTGGTTTATTCAAAGCTTTCCAGCAATATTCACTTTTCAGTACAGACAAATCTTATTTTGTTCATAAATTATTCTATCTCATCCTTGGTTTCTCAGCTATGTAATTTAATTAAACCAAGTCCATTTACTACAGATTATTTTACATAAATATCACAACCACCCCCTCACTCTCTGCTGCTGCCAGATAAGCCCCCATGCAATTGCTTGCTCACTATCATCCCAGTTGGACAGGGGAGAGAATCTGAACGGCAAGAGTGAAAAAACTCATGGGTCAAAATCAAGACAGTTTAACACGTGAAGGGGAAGGAAAAGAAAGAAAAAAGAAAAAAAGAAGAAAGCAAAAAAACCAAACATGTGATGCAAAGCTAAACACTGACCACAAGCAGAACAATGCCCAGGCAGGCTCTGAGCAAAGGCTATATTGGAAAAATCCCTACACAGTTTTATTGGTGAGCATGAAGTTATGTGGCATGCAATATCTCTTTGTTCACTTCAGGTCCCTTCCTAAGGCTTCCCAGCTCATGTACACCCAAGACTCCCTTCCCAGCTCAGGTACACCTAGCCTACTCACTGACTGGGCAGAGTAGGAAAAAGGGAGACCTTGAGGTTGCATATACACTGCTCAGTAGAAGTCAAAGCATTGCTATCAACACTGTTTGGAGACAAATCTAAATCACAGCCCCATACGGGCTGCTGTGAGGAAAGTTAATTCTGTCCGAGCCAAAGCCAATGCATTTCCTATTCAAAATGAACAGGTAAGCATTTCTTTTGGGTCATTGTCGTGGTTTAAACCCAGTCAGGTAACTCGTTCACTCACTTCCCCCCCCTTTCTTGCCCTCCCCCTACTCCCAGAGGGACGGAGAGGAGAATCGAAAAGAATGCAACTCCCACGGGTTGAGATAAGAACAGTTTAGTAGCTAAGGTATAACACAAATCACTACTGCTACCACCAATGATAATAATGATAAAGGAAATAACAAGGGAAGAGAATACAACACCTCAGCACCAGCCGACCGATAACTCGCCCCCCCAAGCCCGACCAAGCTCCAACTGATACCTCCTCCAACCCTGCAGTCTCCCAGCCCTTCCGGCTAACTCCCAGTTACCTCCTGGGCATGACGTGCTGTGGTATGGAATACCTCTTTGGTCAGTTTGGGTCAGGTGTCCTGTCTCTGCTTCCTCCTGGCTTCCCCTCCCCCCTGGCAGAGCATGAGGCTCACAAAGTCCTTGGCCAAACCAAAACATCCTCGTTATCAGCTCTGTTCCCGAGCTGAAATTCAAAACACTGCACTACACCAGCTACCAAGAAGGAGAAAAAATGACTGCTACTGCTGAACCCAGGACAGTCATGGTGGCATAACTTAACCAAAGAATAAGGCTGTATGATTCTGTAGTGAAATGTCCTGTGTTATCCAATGTTTAAAGAGACCTGATGTTTGTTTTCTAAATAAAGACGCATTGACATGACAAAATGACTTTTTGTGCTATGCCATCAGCAGGAGGTGAGATCTTGTTTGTTGACTGTTCTGCCGATATGTAATAAGAACAAAAGTGTTAATAACTATAGAAATGGCTTTTGGACAGACTCAGTAATTGTATTTTTTTTTGTGAAAACCTTTGTTTTATTAATTTTTAAATGCATTTTATCTATATATGTACTCAAAACATATTTTTTTAATCTTCTACAGAAATTTTGAATTAAATTGAAAGACTTTTAAGTATGGAAAAATCCTAGTGTTTTGGTTTTGTCAGGCTTTTTCTTTTAAAAAATTATTTAAAATCCTAGATCTTAACAATTTATTTCTTTTAATCTCTGGACAATCTAACAAATTTCTCTAAATTCAAAATAGCTTTTAAAAATCAATTTGGCATAATTATTTATATTCATAATTAGTTATTAATACATTGCTTAACAGCCGTCTTGCCCTCATTAGTAAAATGTGTAACCCTCAAAAGAAGCATGTGCATCTTAACAGTCACAATTGCCTAGCACTCATTAAAAGACTAGAAAACTGAGATTTAGGTAATCACCAAAGAGTCTTTTCATCAGTTTTTTTTTGTTTGGTTGGTTTTTGTTTTTTTTTTGTTTTTTTTTATAGGCAGCTTAAAAACAATTTGGAGAAAAAAGAGGAAGAAGTCAGAATAAATGCCAAGACCAAGGTCAAAACATAAAATACACCAAAGATGGGTTTAAATTAACCTAGCTTAGTTGCTTGGTGTGGAGACTGAAAAGGATATAATTGCACTGGAGACAATGAAGTACTTAGATGAAATATGGGGTCTCAAGAATTTATGTGAGAAAATGCTAGGGGATATAACATTATTGTGACTGAAAGAAGAGAGGGGACTTGAAAGTTATGCTTGAGAAGTAATTTGTGGTAACACCTTTTTGTATAGCTTGATACAAATTCAAAATTTCTTGCGGTGCTAGTTTAGCCTACCATAGATATGAATTAGGATCTTCTAATTCACAGCTTTTACCAGGAGACAGCTCTGTGTGTGTATGTCTACACGTTGATTATGCTGAGCAGTAGAAGAGAGATTATCACTACAACAGTCTACCACTGACACTCAAAGAAACATTTCAGTTAATCTCACCAATTGACTGATTGCCACCAATTCATTCACATTCCTAGAGAAAGAACACTGCTAGCTCTGATCATAGCCTAACATGAAACAGGCTTCCAGGCAAGAAAAAGACTGAAGACTGCAGAGAAAGCCCTCACATTTTAAATGCTTGCAATTCTAAGTATTGTGGGTGAAGTGAAATCACAGGATCACTTGAAAAAGATATGCTGGAAGGACTATCTGACTCTCATTTGCAACCAAGCTCCTGCTTAAAGGAAGAATAGCATAAAATATTAAATAAGGCTGTTCACAACTTCTCGAGTCAAGTTTTGAAGATCTCCTGGAATGGAGTTTCTAGTCTTTCTCTGTTCTGGTACTTAACAGCTGTCCTTGCAGTTAAGCATTCAGCTTCCTAATGTGTAGTTTGATTTCTTTTGTTGCAACTAGTCTTTTTCTTTTTGTCTTCATATGCTATTTTCAGCTGGGATAGAGTTAATTTTCTTTATGATAGCTTATATGGGGCTATGTTTTTGATTTATGCTGAAAAGAGTGTTGATAACCCAGGGATGTTTTATTAACTGCTGAGCAGTGTTGATAGAGAGTCAAGGACTTTGCTGCTTCTCATCCCACCTCACCAGTGAGTGGACTGGGGGTGCACAAGGAGCTGGGAGGGGACACAGCCAGGACAGCTGACCCCAACTGACCAAAGGGATATCCAGTACCATATTGTGTCATGTTCAGCAATATAAAATCTGGAGAAGAAGATGGAAGGGGTGTGGGGGAGACATGACACATTCAGGGTGATGCTGTTTGTCTTCCCAAGTCACTGTTATGCAAGGTGGAACTCTGCTTTTCTGGGGATGTCTGAAGACCTGCCTGACCATGGGAAGTGGTGAATGAATTCCATGTTTTGCTTTATTTTTATGTGCGGCTTCTAATTTACCAAATAAACTGTCTGTATTTCAACCAATGAGTTTTCTCACTGTCTTGGGTTCAGCAGTAGCAGTCATGTTTCTCCTTCTTGGTAGCTGGTGCAGTGTTTTGACTTTCCGCCTGGGAACAGAACTGATAGCGATGTTTTGGTTTGGCCAAGGACTTTGTGAGCCTCATGCTCTGCCAGGGAGGAGGGGAAGCCAGGAGGAAGCAGAGACAGGACACCTGACCCGGACTGACCAAAGAGCTATTCCATACCACAGCACGTCATGCACAGGCTGTAACTGGGAGTTAGCCGGAAGGGCTGGGAGACTGCAAGGTTGGAGGAGGTATCGGTCGGTGCTTGGTCGGGCTGAGGGGGGGAAGTTATCGGTCGGCTGGTGCTGAGGTGTTGTATTCTCTTCCCTTGTTATTTCCTTTATCATTATTATCACTGGTGGTAGCAGTAGTGGTTTGTGTTATACCTTAGTTACTAAACTGTTCTTATCTCAACCTGTGGGAGTTGCATTCTTTTCGATTCTCCTTTCTGTCCCTCCGGGAGCAGGGGGAGGGCAAGAAAGCGGGGGGAAGTGAGCGAACGAATTACCTGACTGGGTTTAAACCACGACACTCACTTACTCTTCCAATTCTTTTCCCCATCCCACTGCAGCGGACTGAGGGATTAGCTGTGTAGTGCTTAGTTGTCATCTGGGATTAAACCACATTATTCCTTTTTGGTGCACAGTATGGGGCTCAAAGGATTCAAGACAATGACAGGTTTGATTAGAATGTGCTAGATCATATTTACGAGGATGAATGGCAGAATATTTTCTATAGTTTCCTCAACAAGTTGTAGATTAAGCAACTAACGTATATGTCATGAAATTCTCCTCAGTACCGGGGGAAAAAAAAAAAAAAAGCAGCAAATAAATAAATAATAAAAAAAAAATCACAAAAAACCCAAAACAAACATTCAATGAATTTCAAAGACTTTTAACTAGCAGACATATGTTTTTCAAATAATACTAGCAAAGATTACATTAGGCAGAGCCACTGTGTTTTTGTTATGTCACTTGGGATCAATTTATATAATAAGTGGGAAGGCAGGCTTTTTAAATAGTTGTGTATATTGAAAACTTAGTTATCAAATCCTCAGACAACCAGATAATCTGTCTTGTTAATGTGCAGCAAATATCTTGGAATAACCAATAAGCAAAAATTGCACTGGGGATTACTGTGTTAGCATTATACAACATCAAGCATATAACAGAAGCAGACTTCTTTATTTTCATCAAGTACTAAATGCAAACAGAAAAGAAGACAGAATTCTCTGACTGTTTCTGTCTTCCTGGAGGGCATGAAGGTGATTAACCAGTGAAAAGTAAACAGCTGATGTTTGGGAATTAACATCTAGAAAAAATAAGTAAAACTATTTAATTTTAGCTTGAGAAATCTACTTTTGTTGTAAAGGATTGTTTTCACTTTTTCATAGTCATTATATTTGAAGCAGCAGGTGTAGGGTTTTGTGAGAAGATATAAATAATATGTGTTTTCTTCCTGCACTTAAAAAAAATTACTACAGCAAACTGATTCTCTTCTTGTTGCACCTGTGCCAGCAGTTCTTGCTGTGGTGTGTAGTAGAAAAGTAACCTCCTATAGCACAGTCACATTGAAATACTGTGAATATATAAGGTTGACACTTATGCGTCAAGCCAACCCAGAAACTGCTAAGTAGTACTTTCTTGCCAGGCATTGTATGAGGAGAGTAAAATATTTCTAAAAGCTCATGAGGGAGGAATACAAAACTAATTTTAAATATAGACAGCATTCTTACATGGTTATGAAGCTGTAAATGGAGTTGGGCAAAAGGAAAGTGTGGTTGGTGGGGAAAGGATGCAATTTTAGGTGTTGTGACATTGGCTCTGTGTTTATAATGTGTTTTTGTCAAGGTCTAATTGGCAGTGCATACTATTTACTTGTGTAGGTGTTTTCACATTGAGTTTCAAAATAACTTGGGGAGTTTATGCACAATTTAGCAATTGGTTATTTGGGGATCTAGAAGAGCAGAGTGGTGCCAGTAAGTGGGGTTAACTACTACTACTATGCAGTCAGTGGCACTATGCTTCTCCCTCAGGAGCAGAGATTAAATCTTTTCTGAGCCGTGCTGTAATCAGCAATTGACCCAAGCACCTTAAAGGGGACATAGCCTCATTTCTTTGAAATTGCTTCTATTCCTCCAAACACAGAAATGCAGTTGGTCATTGCTGAAAATAACCGAGAATTTAAAATTCATCAATCAAATACTGTGTGTGTCTAAATGACTGTAATTCACCTGAGCTGTTTCAGCCTAGTGAATTGTGCCCAGTTACCTTTAACACTCTACCATAGGTAGTCCTTTTCTTTATGGTCTGCACACAGATCATCCAGATTTCTTGATTCACTACAGTAAATGAATAACTTTAACAACAGAATCACAGAATCATAGAATGAGAAGAAGCCATAATATAGAGACAAATTCCTTTTGTTTCAACGTACTGAGTCCCTTGGTGTATGGAGCTGGTGAACATAAAGCTGGACAGGAAATCATCTTCCCATCTGCCCCAGATTCTTGGTCTGAATTGATACCAAATCACCGCTCCTCAAAGATTTTCACTGCACATCAAAGCACAAGAATTGACTGTCTGATTCTCAACGTTGTGTGTACTTCTACTGGTGAAGGTTTAGGAGAACAGTTTTCATAACATATTATCCTCAGAAAAAGTCAGAAATTAGGAACTTCTTCCTGTAACAGATGTTTCATATGTATATCTCTGTGTTGTGAATATAGTTCACAAAAGTATGCCCATAGGCAATTTTCCAAATCAGAAAGAGGACAAAACCAACAGCCTGTAAAATTTTGAGCAAAGCACCTGTTTTAAAAAGAAAGCAAAACATATTAGGTATGAAGTTTTTACTCGTGGACCAGAATTTCACTGTTAGAAATCTGTTAGCTTCCCTGGTTTTGAAAAAAAAAAAACAAAACAAAAAAAAAAAACAAAACCAGAACTAAACAACTAGAATATATATTTTATGATCTGGAACTCATGGTGTGATAGTAATATACATACTTTCATATTAATAGTCCACAGTTCTGAAAAGTAACTTTTTGCTGCTATAGCTTCTGATTTTTTTTCTCTAGAAAATAGAATACATTAAGTATTTTCCTCAGTTCACATCATTGCATGATAATTCTTATGTAGCACCTTCAATGTTTTGAGAGACTTTTTGAAAAAATCAAACTATAAAATAACATGCTATGCTAGGTGGTTCTTATATTGGTGCCTAGACATATTTATTGCATTTCCCACTAAAATGCCTATTATTAACCAAAACCCCTGAAACTTTATCAAAACATTTTCTATACCTGGGTGTTGTTTATGCCGGTTTCTGCCTTTGATGTCATTATCTTCCCTTCATGATTGTCTGAGCCACCCAACAGGAGATAAGTTACACAAACTCAGTAACCAGCAGTCATATGGTACAATTAACACAGCCAAGAGAAGAATTGACATCTATCAAAGCTACAAACCTGCTGACTGTGCACATAGTCAACACACTTGCAAATTTATGCTAAAGTCTAAATTTTCCATTTGGAAGTACAGAAACCAGGTGAAGCTGATGAGACTAGAATAGAATAGAACAGACTAGACTATTTTAGTCCACATCTACAAAAGTCGTCTAGTCCAACTGCCTGACCAACACAGGGCTGAACAAAAATTAAAACATTTTGCTTAAGGGCATTGTCCAAATGCTGCTTAAACAATGATAGGCTTGGGCCATTGGCCACCTCTCTGTGTAGCCTGCTCCAGTGTTTGACCATTCTCTCGGTAAAGAAATGTTTCCCAGCCTCCAGTCTAAACACCCCTGCTGCTGTCATAGCTATGTGTTCTATAGCTAGATTCCTCCCTCCCTCCCTGTGATATTAACAGCTGCTGTTAAGTTTGTACTGAAGAGCTTTTTTCTGCTAGTTTGGGAATGAAATACCAGACTTTTACACTTCTATTGTTACATATAGTGAAATTATACAGGAATAGTGACAAAAAACTCAACCTTCTCCCCCACTGCTCATTTTCTAGCTTCTTTCTGTTTCTCTACCAGTCTCAGCATAGTATTTTTGTTTTAAATACAGAAAAAAGTGCATTTGTAATGACACTGAAGTGTGGTCATAACCTTAGAGGGCTTGAACTAACTGTCGTTGCCCTGAGTAGAAAACAGCATAGACATCACACCACTTCAGGATACATATGACAACATTTCTTGACCCAGGGAAGTTTTTTCATGGCTTGCACTACACATTTGAAATGTCTTGTTGGAAATATTTGTGGTCAAATTCTCATCCAGCTAAAAACTTGTTTGGGGTACTGGATTTAAGAAGGCTACAGCCACTGAAGCATTGTCTCAGACGCATCAGTTAGTAGTTTCAAAAGATCTCTGTTGCATTAGATCTTTATGTATAATACTGTCTTTGCTTCTAATAATGGCTGGATAATTTGTTATGTGGTATGGAATTCTGAGAGTTAGTACACAAGGAAAATTCATTGTCTTACATCGCTCATTTATTTGGCAAGTATAATTCTGTTTTATTGCTTTATGGTTATTCAAAATAACTTGCAAATATCCTGCAGTATATTTTGAAAAAAAAAGCACAGTATTAATAACATAAAACTATAGTACCACATTTTGTCATGAAATGTTTATTAAGAAGAAATAGAGCTTTCTGAAATACAAAATAAACCCTTTTATTGACTGCCATGTAAAGTTTGCCTTTATTTTATTTGGCCATGTTATTTTTCTTAGAAGGTTTTTCTCTGGATAGCATGATTATTTCTTTTTCATGTCTTGGCTACTGCAAAGAGTTCCAAATGGTACCTCATTGGAGGAAAAAGCAGGCAGTTCTGTGTTTAGGAGCAAATGGGCACACTCAGCTGGAAGGAAGCTTCTGAGATGCATCATGCATCAGTGGTCTTCCTAAACACATCTGGCTGAAGGCAGAGAATGCTTAATTCTCTCTCTCAGGAGAGCTCTCCAATATTAGATGATAATGGCAGTATTTATTTTGCCTTATTTAGAAATACACACATTGACCATTAAAGCCTGAACAGGTCACTCCACCCTATGTTACAGCCAATGGAAAAAAAACAAAACCAAACTCATTTTATCTGAAAAAAGGCATTAAAATGGGTCAAAGAGTTTTCCTGCCCTATCTTTTAATGCATTACCAAGAAGCTTAAAATTATTAGGAATTATGGCAGCTGAAGTTCGCAAACACATATTCCATTTCTGCTACGGAATTCTAAATGATGAAAGAAGTCCTGAACTGTAATCCATGCCCTCAAACACTGTGCTTAAAGTCAACTTTAAAAGCCTAATCCCATGTCAAAGAACCTGGTTGAAAACTTTAGAGTGTTACCTTCTATTTAAGAACTTTAAGATGAGAACTACTATATATTCTAGCACTGGTGAGGCCACACCTTGAGTACTGTGTCCAGGTCTGGGATCCCCAGTACAAGAGAAATATGGAAATAGTCAAGACCCTACCAAAGGGTCACTAAGACAATTAAGGGAATGGAGCATCTCCCCTAAGAGGAAATGCTGAGAGAGCTGTGATTGTCCAGCCTAGACCACCTCAAGGGGATCTCCCTTGTGTACCTAAACCCTTTCAGGGAGGGTACAAACAGGATGGAGCCAGGCTCTGTTGCTGCTACAGTGCCCAGTGATAGGACCAAGGGCAACAGACACAAACTGAAACATAGGAGGCTGCATCTGAACATCAGGAAACCCTTTCTTAACTATGACTGTGATTGAGCACTGGCAGAGATTTTCCCCAGAAGGAAGATGTTCAAAAGCTGTCTGGACATGGTCCTGGATAAACAGCTCTAGATGGCTCTCCTTGAGTGATGTGGTTGGGCCAGATGATCTCCAGAGGTCCCAGCCAACCTGAACCAGTCTGTGAATCTATTCTATGAAGGCAGGTCTAGAGACCAAAATTTTTTGTACATTCTAAGAAAAACAAAATTATTACTCTATTTTATAAGTGTAATCCCTTTATATGTTACAAGTAAACAGAGCACTTAAGCACCACTTTCAGGAGACTGTCCTTGAAATGCTCATAAATACTGGTGTGACTAGAAATCTAGAAATTATTTTGTTTCATATAGCCATGTTTGCCAAGCGAGATTTGGAGGAGGTGGCAGGAATAGAGAAGTGGTCAGAACAAAACTTAAGCCATTTCACCTAATAATTTTTTTCCATCTGTTCTGTGTCACAAATATTTGTGGAATTTGACATAAAATCAAGTAATAAATAGCTTGTGGAATAGAATGGATACAAGGTTAGAGAATGTTAAGGATTACTTAGCAATTTACTAAATATAACGCAATGCTATAACTAAGTAGTGAAAAATGCCTCCAAACTGTGAAGTTTCTCAAATGTCCTGGTTTCAGCTGTAACAGTTATTTTAATCCTTCCCAGTACTTGATGCAGTGTTGTGTTTCAGCTTTAGTCTGAGAACATTGCTGATAACACTGATGTTTCAGTTGTTGCTAAGTTATGCTTACCCTGATCAAGGACTTTGCAGTCTCTTCTGCTCTGCCAGTGAGTAGGGGCACAAGAAGATGGGAGGAAGCAGAGACAGGACACCTGACCCAAACTGGCCAAAGGGGTATTCCATATCACAGTAAGTCATGCTCAGTATGCAAACTGTAGGGAGTCACCTGGAAGGGACTGATCACCGCTTGGGTTGGGCTGTGTATAGGTCAGCAGGTGGTGAGCAATTGTATTGTGCATCAATTGTGTTTTCTGAGCTTTCATATCTTCTCTTATTGTTTCCTTTTATTATTATTATTATTGGTATTCTTTCTTATTTTACTTTAGTTTAGTTATTAACTCATGAGGTTTACATTCTTCTGATTCTCTTCCCCATCCTGCCTGGAAGGGAGGAAGGGGAGGGGTGAGGAAATGGTTGTGCGGTGCTGGGTTACCATCTGTGTCTAAACCAAGACATCATGTCAATGGAAACTGATTAAGGTTTTTTTTTATTTTGTTGGATGGTTTTATTTCTAAAGAGTACCTGACATTATTCATGACACCTACTTCTAAATTCATATCACTCAGGGGTAGAAATGTAACTGACTTGTCCAAGCTAAGAGTGCAGTTGCCCTAGGTTTCTGTTCTGCAGTTTGTATTCCTATTTACATCTTCCATTTCAACACTTTGTTCTGAGTATAGGTTAACCTTTAGCAAAGTTTATAGATGCAATGTCTGTCATTCAGGTAAAGTGTAAAAAAAGCCACCACCCTGTCTACATCCTTTATAGAATACACAAATAAAACAGTAATATCTTCTGCCTGTGGAAAGATATAACAGAGCTGGAGTAAGAGTTACCTGTGTTTCCCTATACCTTACTAAAAAAAGAGTCTCACTGTGATCTGATGAAAACTTAGACATGCAGGAGTAGCTTGGCTAAAGCTCTGTGTGTGAAAAAAAAACCACAAGCTGCAATAAGAAAAAAAAAACAAAAAAAAAAATCAGAGATGGAAATGATGTGATACACAGACACAAAAATATTGTTTTCAGTGTGATTTCAACATAGAGCTTTTGGAGCTGCATGTCAGAGCTATGTGGAAAAGGACTAGAAAGTTTAAGAAAGAAAAATACAAAGAGCAGTGGCGTTTTCTTTTCTCATAGATTCTAGCCTTTTGTGTCCCCATGTTAAGTATTCAGAGAAAGCTTTTGTATATTCTTTAAATAACTTTAGACATATCACTCCACAAACTAATCTAAAATAACTCTACCATTACATCATACTGGCTAATCACTTAAAGGTAATCTGGAGATGGAGCTGTTGTTTTTTCCTTTCTCATAACATGTCTAACACTATAGAAATCAGAAAAGTACATTGGTCTTTGCCAATAAGTTAATGCCCCCTTTTGTCATGAAGACACTGAAAAAAAGACATCTGAAGGCCTAGGTTTTTTTCAGTGTAAGATACATAGTTTTATAGCAGATGTGTCAAGTATATTGAATTGTCTTATTGTGGTTGCATCATTATATTAGCATAAAAAGAAAAAAACACCACCAAAGATTAATGAGTATTTTCTTTCCCTGCTTTTTATACATCAACCTAGATAGAAACACATTTTCTGTGCAAAAAGAAGAAAATACATAGAAAGACTATTAAATGCTTAACATACCAAAATATCTTCATTTAGATTCTGACACAAAGTCAGTTCAAAACCTGGGAGGTCTTTCATTGATTTTGTTAGAATTTGGATCAAAATTTACTTCTGAAATTTACTTCAGAAAAAGAACCTGAAGTCACAGCTATTGCATTCTTTTTCTAAGTTCTTGCATGACTGAACAAATCATGTCAAAAAAAAAAAAAAAATAAAAGATCATTAAACATCCTTAGAGATTAAAGAAGGCTTGAACTAACTCTGCATATGCAATAAACTGAACAATGTAGATGTATTTCTAAAATCTGTGAAATTAAACAATAAAATTATCTTTACCTTGGTGTTATATGGAGGTAGAATGAGCTCCCATTTGAAAACCTTTTCCTAAACAAATGTGCTATATAAACATCCAGTTACCATGAAAATAATCTTGTTAAAATCCTTTGCCTAAATAGTATTTGGTTTTTGTGAGGTGACTTTGTTATCAGAGACACAGACACACATTCTGACCTGACATTGTCAGGCTTGCCTTTCTGGCCTGTTTTGCTTGTCCCTTTTCCTTTCCAGATGTGCCAGTGATAAATCACTGTTGCTGATTTTGCTGAAGAAAAGCTGGCTTTATCACCATGTGTTCTTGCTTATGCTCACTCTGGTAAATTGTGCATTAGACTGCAATTACTCCCATCTACTACATTATCTATAGCATTTTGTCGACTGGGATGATAAACATGCTTTTATTTTTATATTTTCCTTACTTAAGCTTAACATCTGGAGCCACTCTGTTTTTTTATGAGAGGGAATTGAAAGTAACTCAGATATTAATGTGAACATGTATTGGAGGGGAGAAATGTCAGTTTCTGAGCTGTATGTATCAGATGATATATGTCAATTGTGTGAATTTCCTTTGGGTAAAAGGAAGAGCCATATCAGTAGTGAAGTCCATGTAGAAAATTTGTTTTCTTAATGTTGCTGGGTTAACTCTATATATGTGAAAAAACATGGCAATGATTTTGTTCATTTCTGCTGAAAAGTTCTCGAAAACAAGCATCTGAGTTTTGAGGAGATGTACTGTAGCAATAAGGATTTTGAAGATAACTAATGTTTTTTTCTAATTTTCTTTCTTTTCATTTTTGTTTCTTTTAATAGATCTGTCACATGGCAAGGAATAGAACTTTCACTTTAACCCTCTTTTTCTGTATAATCTAATCCCTGATGTAATCACCCTCCACTCCCAATATTAAGTGCCTGCTGGGAAATAATAAGAATTTTCAGGGAGAGATTTCATCTGGTGCATTTCTGAGCACAATATCAGAATGCATATGTAGTTCATCCTGCTCTAATGTTGAAATCAGAAACGCATGTGACTTACACAGTTCTATGTTCCTCTATCTTTAAAGAGATACTCAATGAAATTACCACCCCCTGATTATGATTCTATAGCAGGGTATGCACACAGTGATTCCAGGGACCAAGTAGGCATGTGTCGTGGTTTAACCCAGCAGGCAGCTAAACACCACACAGCTGTTTGTTTGCTCACCCCCAGTGGGATGAGAAAGAGAATTGGAAAATAAGATAAAACTTGTGGGTTTAATAGAACAGAAAAGGAAGGGAAAATTATAAGAGAATACACAAAGCAAATAATGCATAATGCAATTTCTCACCATCTACTGACCAATGCCCAGGCAGTCCCACAGTAGCAGGCCACTATGTCTCATCTAAGTCCCCCAGTTTTATTGTTCAGCATGACATCATATGGTATAAGGTACACCTTTAGTCAGTTGGGGTCAGCTGTCCTGGTTGTGTCCCCTCTAAGCAACTTGTTGCAACCCCAGCCTTTTCACTGTCAGGGCAGTATGAGAAGCTGAAAAGTCCCTGACTTCTTGTAAGCACTGCTCAGGGAGAGCTAAAACATCAGTGAGCTATCAGCGTTATTGTCTTCTTAAATCCAAACCAGCATTGTACCAGGTATTAGGAATTAAATTAACTCTACCCTATCCAAAACCAGGACAAGCATGCATTCCCTCACTACTTTCCTGTGTCCTTTCATACTTTCTTTCCTTATGTTTAGCAAACATGTCCTTTATATTTAGCAAAGTGTCATTCACATTCATTTATCCATAAATAAGAAACCAGTCTCTTTTTGTCTTCTACTTTTGATCCCATCAAAGCCTCAGAAAAATAATAATATGTCACTAATGGAATTTTCTTGTTACCAGTTCAGATTGACTTCTTCAACAGCACTTAAGCATCTGAATGCACATCCATTAGCCACCTTGATTTTGTGTTAGAGTTGCGTTGTCCATTAATCCACAAAGTATTCTCCTCTGAACAAATGCTATTAAACAGAGTTGCAGGAAACATGCTTCAAGTACACTGTCCATAGTAACAGAGTCTGCACTCTTGACGCTTGTGTTCACAGTGGTATACTGTGGTATACTTTTATAAAAGTCAATTGTGCACTTGCCTGAGAGGAAAGCAAGAAGAAATTCTCTCTAGAAAATGGCCACTGTGGCTAAAGTCTTTTGGATGCTTTCAGTAGATTAATTGAGGAAAAATTTTCATAAAACTATAGCCAGCAGTGGGTGACTAATTGTTATCACTTAGGAAAAAGAAGTCCATGAGGTGTTTACACAAAACAATATAAGTGAGTATTGTTACCATTATGTGATTAACGAATTTAAAGATTACACAATTCCTTTCTTAACACTGCAGGCAATATTTATAATCCAGCTAAAATATTTTATATATGTGTGTGTATATATATATAAAAAATATATATATAACAACCTAGGCCACTCATTCATATCTAGTCTCTGGCAGCAGGGGGGCTGCAGAGAAGTTCCAGTCAGCTCCAGCTAATCAACCATGGAGAGAGTTGCCCACAGCTCCATGGAGAGGTGAGCCCATGCTGGAGCAGGTTTGCTTCAGGACTTGTGACCCCATGGAGGATCCACACTGGAGTGGTCTGTTCCTGAAGGGCTGCACCTTTTTTTTTGTGAAAAACTGCAGCTTCTGGGTAGGACTCACGCTGGGGAGGTTCACTGAGGACTTGACTGCTGTGGAGGGACCCCACACTGAAGCAGGGGAAGAGTGAGAGGAGTCTTCCATTGAGGCAATCTACCATAATGACTTTTCTGTTTTCTCACATCATTCCTTCAACTTAATAAGGTTCATTATTGCATATGAATATAAATTATATATGTATGACTAAAGCCAAAAATATGATGAGTAGAGAAAGACAGCAATTCTGAATTTGCTTCTCAGTGCTGGATAAGTGGCAGATAGAAAAACACTGCTATTCATGTCAATACATTACCAATGAAAGGCTTGCAAAGATCACATCAGAGCACTAATTTGCCAAGAAGGCACTTCAGTCTCAAAAAAGACACCAAAGAGCCATAAAAGGATTAAAGTAATTTTGAATATAAGTAAGTTTATTACTGAAGTATCAATTATTGCATACATCAAAACAACTAAGGGTTACAGTACAAATGGTAACAACAAAGTCAAAGATAACTCTCATTTTGGTTCAATACCAATGTGAAAACACACTATAATGGAGTCTGTTAATCAGTTCCTGGCTTTTATTCTATGAAGCTGCTTTATCTCCCAGGCAATAGCTGCTGAGTGTCATGAACATTTGTGTGATGTCTGCTTCAAGATGGAGAAAAAAGGTATGCGTAGAACTATGTGCCTCTGTAACATGACACATTGTTTGCAATTATAAGATTTTTAATGTAATACATCATTATGTAAACAGTATATATATGTGCATGTGTGTGTGTATTTGTATATATATTCAATATGTATGTGTCCTTGTACAATCTAATCTAAATTTTAATCTGAAAATCTGCAGAACAGGTTGGGAATACATTTTTCAGTGCAAGTCCTATGCACATAACCTATCCAGCTAATCTCAACAGAGATGCCTATGTGTATAACTGTACTCCAAGTGAGGCAAGACTTGGCTGCATGGCATTAAGTATGCACTTGTCATGTTATCTGTTTTACACTTAATAGGAGAAAGAATTTTTTTTTCTTAGTCTGAACAGAAAAAAATAATAATATTAAATTATATTGCCAGTATAGGTTATTCTGAGAAACCTTTTCATCTAAATCAACATAGTAAGTACTGTTTGTGTATTATAATAGCACATAAACTCACACAGGAAATTTTCTGTACCTGTACTGCCTTTCTTCCTTTTCATATTCAGATTAGAATCTGTAAATTGTGATTAGATTACATTGTATATAATGATAAACAATCAAAAGACAGGAATGAAGAATAACATTTGTTAACAAACATACATTGTCAGTTTACTTGGTTTTCTTTCTCCCTCTTTCTATTGTTGTTGTGCATACATAGTCCTGAGACTTTACCAGACTTTAGAAGTCAAGTTCACTGATTTGCTGTTCTAAAACAGACTTATTTCCTTCAGTGATCATGCTGTATATTTCTGTGCCTGTTCCCCTGTGAATTCATATCCCTAAATGCTAAAATAATACCATATGTAATGACACCTGTGCTAGTGGCTTCCATATTTTAAAGGCTAAAGTGAGTTGGTAC
The DNA here is from genome assembly GCF_033815535.1 of Pezoporus flaviventris. Lineage (NCBI taxonomy): Eukaryota > Metazoa > Chordata > Aves > Psittaciformes > Psittacidae > Pezoporus > Pezoporus flaviventris. The sequence continues at coordinate 3,307,613 of NW_026892616.1, read as the reverse complement.
AAATTCCCATCTCGTTGATACAATTTGTGGAAGGTAGTTCTTTGTTGACTGGTATTTCTGCGTATTTATTCTTTTAATATACAATTACAAATATTATCTTATTCACTAGTGAGTATTCAAACTTATGACCTATTCTTTCTCACAGTTATAAGAGCACTTCCACTTCTTCACTTTTCTTTCCAGGATCTGTCTTGTCTTATCCACCATCATAACTATTCTCATAACTATGCATATGAGCATCTGTTTTGTTTGTATAATTGAATTAATGATCTATAGAATATATTGAGATATGAGAGAATAAATCTGTCAAAAAGAAATCCAAACGATTATGAAATACATCTCATGAACTGGTATCAAAGGTAAACAAACAAGGATAATATCCAATCCATCAGTATTTTTGCATTAAGTTAGTGTTAGGGCTAGAATTTAAATGTCAGACCTTTTTTAAGTTCACCAATCCTAATTTTGTCTACATTGCTTGAGAATCTGAGAAACTCACAAGAGAGCTGATATTTGATAAATCAGAGACAGTGCTTTAGCTATGTGATAGTCATATTCTACTTAAGTATATAATCTATCATCTCAAATGCTTTGAGGGTCTATATGAAAGTTTCTATGTTTATGGAAGTTTTAGATCCTCATTTATTTACTCCAGATTCATGGTGTTTTCTCTAATTTTGAGTTCTGGGTTATCCTATTATAAAATATGAAGAGACTTTACCATCTTATGCTGTACAAGTATTTGAAAATATTTTAAGGTGAGGATTCAAAAGTTCTTCCCAAGTATCTAGCACTTAGGGAAAAAAAATAAAGATGGTTTGAGAATAATGCGTATGCTATTTTTCCTCTTTTAATGAGAAGATCTTCACAAAGTGGGAGAAAGTTCAGTTTTCGGGATTTTCCATGTTGCTCCACAAGCTGCAATTCTAATAATGAATAGTATTCACTAATCTTTTTATTATTTTAGAGCAACTGTGATGTCCAGAAACTGTCTGAAATCATTAATTTTCCATGAAAAAGAACTTAAAATGATAATAAGATATGATAAACATATGCAGCTGTAATTGAACATCTTGAAAATAGTTTAGAAAATACAAAACCTTGCTCCTGATGCTACACTCTCAACATTGCCTTTTTGGTTTTAAGATAAATATCTGTTTCTTGCAGTTCTATTATAGTATACTGTTTGCATTTATTTTGTACCACTGTAAGAAAGCAATAGAAACATTTATTAAAATAACTAACAAATATAAAGAAAAGATATCTTCTACTTCAACGTGATGGTGCTTCAACACAGCTATTTGGAACACAAAAGCCACTATTAAGCTCTATATTGATATTATATTACTTTAAATTACTTTCAATACAAAGTTGGTATGCATTAAATATATTTTTAAATAAGAAGATCAATACAGAATCATTGAATCATATAATAGTTAGGGTTGGAAAGGACCTTAAGATCATCCAGTTCCAACTCCCCTGACATGTGCAGGGACACCTCACACTAAACAATGTCACCCAAGGCTCTTTCCAACCTGACCTTGTATGCCACCGGGGATGGAGCATTCACAACTTCCTTTGGCAACCCATTCCAGTGCCTCACCACCCTCACAGCAAAGAACTTCCTCCTTATATCCAATCTAAACTTCCTCTGTGTAAGATTTAACCCATTACCCCTTGTCCTACCACTGCAATCCCGAATGAAGAGTCTATCCCCATCATTTCTATAGCCCCCCTTCAGATACTGGAAGGCTGCGACGAGGTCTCCATGCAGCCTTCTCTTCTCCAGGCTGAACAGCCCCAGCTTTCTCAGACTATCTGCATATGGCCTATCTTAATTCATTATAACAAAATTCATTATAACAAAAATTCTTTATAACAAAAGTGAGCAGAGCAAGAAAGGTCTAAAACGTGGTGTTATTTAGTGGCAAAAAAAGCTGAGAACAGTGAATATTTATAAATTTTCCAGAGCTTTTTCCACTGATAAATAATTAACATATATAAATATGATAACATATATAAATATGATAATGATAAATATATAACATATTTCCTTTAAAATAAAACACAAAGCCAAAACAAAACTGACAACAATTAAACCAAAACAATCTCCCTGCCCCTCCCCTGCAACCCCCATCCCACCCCCAACTAAAGAAAGAATAATTTTGGCTGTGAACATTCCATATATGTTTGAAGTCTAAAGGCTGTTTCCCACTTTTGGGTAAGACTTTTCTAGAGTTCAGATATCTGACAAAATTCTCCCTGTCTTACCTGCTACTCATTAACACCTAAGTTTCCTGCCGGAGTGTAAAGTGCCTAATTACAGGACCTATACTAAAAGTCAAAATCAAAAAAAAAGTCATTCTAATCTTCTTTTGCAATTAATGGTGAGACATAGGAACCTTCAGAAGCTTTGCCAGTATAGAATCTAAATTACCTTCTGAACGTATTAAGTCCTCTCTATTGACTGCTAAGAAACCTTATATAAAATTGTCCTAAACTTACATGCTGTACATAAGCATACAAAGTTATACAAGATTAATCTAGACCCACCTTGCCAGTGAAGTCACCACTCCAGTCCATTCTTTTTTTCCCAAATTACTGTGATTTTAGTCATATAAAAAATTATTCACTGAAATTTTCTAAATCTAATATATAGGGAGGATAAGGCCTCTCCTATGGACTGCTGTTGCACAGACTCTAATATGCCAGAGTAGCCATCTTTTTAGATGTTCTTTTGAAAAGTAAAAAAAAAAAAAAAAAAGGTCAGAAACCAAACCACATGTATTCACAAATTTATAATTTCACAATAAGATCCTTTGCTCACAACTCACAGTTTATTTATGCTGCTAAGCACCAGATCTTGCATTATTAACTGTGTATTTTACTGGACTTTAAACCATCTGTAGTGGGGTTTAGAACTGTAAAGTTACATCACATGTAAGGTCCTTGTTCAGCAATCAACTTCACATACCTATACCCTCAAGTAGCTCCATCAAGGTAAATGGGATAATCATATGTTTTCATTGAAGCATCTTCTTGAGTGTGATCATGGTTAAGCATACTTACACTAAGCTCATCTGCTGTATCAAGGCCAGATACTCTACCATTTAAGGGATCAAGGTCACAATGATTCTATAGACTGTAATAGAAAAGCTAAAAATCCTGTCTATCCTATATTTGCTTAATGAAAACAAGCAAAGGGAAGAGAATGGTGATGTGCATCAAAACTGCAGCAAGTCTTTCTTCTTTGGAAGGAGCTAAAAAAGGCTTCAGAAAGGTCTTCTACTTCCTTCTGATGGAAGCTAAAATGTCTAATTTAAAAATAATCTTCTGAGCAGCCTCTGATTTTTAGGATGGGCTGAACAATTTACATATGTAGCATAATCAGAAATGTGAACCTTCTTGTTACTCATCGTCTTGATTATGGGAATGTTACAGTGGTATGTGCGCAAACACCTTTTACCAAGATCCTCTAAGCCTTCATTTTATGTGACCTCTGAGAAAGCAGCTTAATTGATTCTTCCTCCTTGACATTGTTTTCAAGCACGCATTTCTCTGGGAAAAGAATTCTGACTTCACCAGAAAAAGTAATTGTTGAGTAGACAATGAAGAGAAAAAGACAAAGTCTAATTCAGCTGGGGAAAAATAACATTTTGTCTGAGGTTATACTTCTAAAGACATTGGATGTATCAAGGTTCTTAGTGAATGGTAAGCTCAAAACAAAACAAAACCCAAACAAAAACAAAACAATAAAAAAAACAAACAAAAATAGTACAGAAACATAAACTTGGTCCATAGTGACACATTTCAGAAATCAGTGGCTGTTCTACAAATCATGTGTTTGGACTGAAAGGTTTAATATAACGGTTTAGATTTTTATTTTTTAAGCCAGTAGGTTGGTTTTTTTTTTCAAATGGCAAAAGGATGAACTGCTTCCCTGAACCTTGCCAATTCCATTAACATTCATGGTGCTCTTTTAACCTTGTTGGACTCAGGCACATAAACTGAGATGGGAAGCCATATATGGAACCACAATTTAAATGAGTTAAACACTCTTTTGAAAAGTTGGAGATATGAAAACCTCAGCTCCATTAAAAATACAGAAATATAATTTTAAAAATATTGCCACTCTATAACTATGCATGTAATTCTGCAGGTTGTAAGTTGGTATAAAAAAGTTAAAGTTTCTATGTTTTCAGGGAATTAGTTTTAGTTTAAACTATAATGTGATTGCATCAACTCAAAGCTTCATTTAAAAAAACAAAATAAAAAATGTGTTTACCTTGATGAAAATTGCCTTGACTTCAAATTGGAGAAAATTTTTTACAGCTTACATATCGTATAAGGATTTGAACTAGTTCAATAAGGCCAACAGCTGAAAGCAACAGTGTTTGCACATCAAATATTTACCGTTTTAAAAACAAATTACACTCTAAAACCATAAAATAAAACTATAAGTGCATACCACATGGCCTACTTGGTTCACTTAATGGAATACAGACTGTACATTAAAGGCTTTATAATAAAAAATCATAAGCAAAAAACAAATGCCCTTATTTAAATTTTTTTTTTCAACCTGAATTTTTGTTGTAAAAACAAGTAAAGTTCATTCCTCCTTATAGATTTGATCTGCTGAAAGAACAGGAAATTATTCCAATCTAATCTTATAAACAATAATACAGAAAGTTATACCTGTTTAGTGGTTTATAAGAAAGATTTTTAAAAATAAGGAGCTGGCCTTCATACTCTGTATAGGCATGAGATTTTTCTGGTACTTAGCCAGGAACATAAAAATGATTATTCATAATAAATAACAGTCTTCTTTTATATACTTTGCCTTTCACTTTTACTAGATAGTCCTATTTGTACATGAAGAAACTAATAAATGTCAGGTCGCTATCATTTTGGTCTCTGTGAAAATGTGTATAAATAAATAGTTCCCTCCTCTGGAGTTTGTATTATAAACGTAGACAGGGTAAATTTGCACTTCCATGCAGAATGATTTGTACTGTTTAGTAAGAAAACATCAACACAAGACAGAAGTCTCACTGTGCATGTTCTTCTCCTCAGAGAATGCAATGATATTGATACCAATATAGCTGCAACCTTTGCATGGAAGCCAGCATGAAATTTAAATATGAGAACACAGAAAGCAAATATAACACAGTCCAGATCCTCAGGTGGTATAAACTGTAATTTTTTTTTTGCTGAAGTAACTGAAGTATGACATTTTTCATCAATTGGAGGTCTGTTCACAGTGTTTTGCAGCTTCTTGAACAGTGGAAAGAGCTCTAATTGAATGTTTCTTTACCTTTGTTCATATCACCAGTATACAAAGCAAAAAAACCACTGAAGTGTCAAATACATTCCCCTTTCCTTTCATCAAGAATAGCAGATTGCAGTAGATGCATAGAAGTAGTTTGGTAGGTGCTTTATGAGGTGGCCAAACCTAATGGTAAAGATTAAGGAAACCTTAGACTTTGTTCATCAGCGTTTTTTTTAGTATGTGCTTATCCTGAAATCAACAGAATACTCCTGTGATTAAAGGTGGGGAATACTGTTAGATATTCTGCTAAAATGGATCTCATATAAGGATTCCAAAGCTGCTGCTAAAAGTTTAGAAGCAACCTGGCTTCACTCATGCAGTATTAACCAGTTAGTTAAACTTCCATGATATGCCAGAGTACTGCTGTTTGTTTTGTGTATATGTTGCCCACAGGAAGGAAGTTGAAGGAGAAAGAATACACTCCGATTTGTAACTGAGAAAAAGACTCTTAATGAGTTTGCAGACCAAATGGTGTTTCCTTATTAGCGTTTAATTCAATGCATTCACTGTAGTTTCTATATTCCTTCACTATTAATAAGCACTGTAATGTAGAAAATATGTATTCAGCATATAGAATTTTATCAATTATTGTTAATTATTCCTAAATATTCTGAGACACATGGTATGAATCTTCTTTAGGTATTCTTCCTTTTCTATGTCTAAAGACAGAATAATTTGTAACAGTATGGTTTGAAGAAACATGTTTGCAAAGCCAACAGATATTTTCAAGGCAGATCACAAAGCCAGTCTTTAGTTACCTGTTTTTGTCCAGGGTCCTTGATCAACATGTTACCAGTTAGTATTCATGGATGTCTTTTACCAAAATTTATCAGTCTCATGTTTTTCGTAGCATTGCAGCAGCAATTAAATGATGCTGGGGTTATTGTATGTGTAGATACAGGTGTAGATGCAGATGTAGATGTAAACATATTCATATCAATATTTCTTCAAGTCTTGTTACTCCAGAAATTTGACTAGTTTTCTAGATGGGTAGGAGATGCAGGAAAAAATCAATAAGTGATTTGAAAAGAAATGCTTGTACATGTATTACATAAAGTTATTTACTAGTATGTTGATATGGCCTCTGTGCAGGGTTGACCAATTCTTGCATCTGCAAAGGAAAAATTTCACCGTACAGCTCTGAAATATTTGGCTTATTGAAACATGGTACCCATCGTCACCCCACAGAAGCAAATACGTATCAACCATGCAGAGACAGAAGTTGCCAGGTTTTGAAAATGGGCTTTTCTGAAGTTATTTTAATAACCATGTGAATAAACACCATAGGGAAGAAAATATACATTTAGCCCAGTGCTAGCAATCATCATGCAGTAGTAGTCCAAAGATCTGGTTACAGACTGTCTTGTCTCTGGACTTGTCCCTAAAAACAAGCTAGAACAACCAAACTTCTCAGCAACTGAAATAGCTGGGTACACGTCCCTTGTCAGTGCATGGATGTCCCATAGTTTTCACCTGCCCACTGCCATATCTCAGAGGCTGTGACTTTTGCCAATATAGAAACATCTTGTTTAATTTATTCCATTTAATTTTTCTTTGATGTTGTTCTTTCAGAGATTCACAAAGGCCAAGAGTCCACAGGGCACAATCTGTGCAGGTATGAGTGACAGCTGCAGAATCAATCTACAAGAATAATTTTCTTTCCCAGAATTGGCTTTCTTCTTGTGTTACCATGACATTCAGGATCACTTGAGTGAAAATTGTTTCCCACTTAAATCAAGATGTCCTTCATGCGAGATCTTACTTCACATTTCACTACAGCCAGTACTTGCTGACTTTAAGATTTGCAGCAAAGCCCATCTGTGTTGAAGCTTTCCCTTTAAAAAAGAAAAGAAAAAGTAATCTGTTACCAGGACTATATAAAATTACCTATGAGTAAAGCTGGGACCTATGGACCTGTTATTTCAATGCAGTAGATACAAAATGAGAAGGGAGTATGACTTACAGACTTCTTTAAACCACTTTCATTCTTCTTCTTCTTTTTTTTTTTTTTTTAATTGTTTTATATCCTTTCTTATATGCATGGAGCATGGAACAGGCTCCATGAACAAATCTGAATTATCAAACACCATAATTTTAGAACAGCTTTACAATGTCTGCCTCAAATTGTCTTTATCTTTTGGTCTTTTGCCCCCTTTTAACCAAGAGGTTTTATTCTTCTTTAATACTATAAATAAAAATCCTTCAGATTTGGAATTTTGAGTTAATATAACTTGACTCAGTTGACCATCATCCTACCTCATCAGAAAATTCAGTCCTATAGCAAATATGGCTGATAATCTTTTTCTGAGGAGCAAAACTCTAGGCTACAATTTCATAGTCAAAGATAACAGAAAGTGTACTTTTCAGTTTTGTGGGAGAAGATTTCACCCATTGTGGTTTGTGCTACTGAATTCAGATGATCAAGTTAAAATCCGTAAAAGTAGTACTTGGAGAATAAAACTCCTAACTAGCTAAAACTAAAAGTCAGTAGGTGAATATTTGGCTCACCTAGGTGGATATATAGAGCTGTAGTTCAAGGATTCATCCATCTGTCTAAAAAGGGTTCCCATCTCCTTCTTTCACTCTTTTTTCTTCTCTCCATTGACTCCTCAGTTTCTTACTATACATCTAATTGAGAATTAAACTTCAACCAGTGAAAAATCACTAGCACATGGATCGACATTCCACTCTTTGAACACAGAGGTAAGACTTCTGTTGATTTTAGTCAGAGGAAGATCCAGCTTTAAGAGTTGTGCAGTTCCCACTTCAAAGTTTCACAAAGCCTTACCTGGCTATTCCAGGTTTCATAACCTGGATGTTTTCTCTAATTAAGATATTATTTTGTTGCTATGTCATGATACTAATTTAAATTCCTCCAAGTCTTTAGCTGTGTAAGGTTTTCTGTGTGTCCACTGTGGATGGTAATGATGTCTTGTAAACATAGAACAGAAAAATAACTGAATAACTAGGAGTCAAGGGAATATCTTCAGCAGTTGAAATTATTGTGGCTCTGCTGAAAATCAAAGGATGCATCCTTTTATACCATGTGAGAATATATTTCCTTGGTAATAATTTTCTAGATTCATTATGAAGTCTGTGTCATCTGTGGTCTGACATTTATGCATCCCATATTTTAAATAAAGTGGACAGTATTTATTTCACTGAAATCTTATGAATATATATAATACATTATACATATTATACATTTTTTATACATTGTTCCAATGTAAAAACATTTTAAAACCAAAAGAAAGAAATCATTCTTCACTATAAGGAAGTAAACAGATTTAGATGTTGCCACCTATTTCAGCAGCAGACAGTTCCAGAGTCAGAAAATGTAAAGTAGTTGATGTTGATGTAGCTTAGAAAAATAGCATTAAGAAACAAAACAGAACAACAACAGCAAAAAAATAAAAATATGGAAAATACATCTAATTGCTTATGCACTTACAAGTGTTTCTTCACTCTTTCCCCTATTGAAAAAGAATTTTAATGTCTTGTGCAAGTTCAGGTTATTTTTTTCTTTGGGAACTATGGTAGAGATTGCCTTACTATTTAAATGAAAATAATAACTCACAAAAGATACCTTAAATTAACATTTAAATGTTAACTAGGCAAAGCAGCCTAGTCTGTGGAGGAGTTGAAGTAGCGCTACTAGCTGTGTAAGTGCTGTGCCACCACTCCTATACTTACTTGTGGTGCTGACTTGTGTGATGGTTTAAAGTTGGGGGTTTGTGTTTTTTTTTGTCTGTTTTGTTTATTTGCTTGCTTTAAATCTGCACTGATAGAACCATAAAATCACAGAGTGATAGAATGGTTTGGCATGGAAGGGACCTTAAGATCATCCAGTTCCAACCTCCCTCCCATGGTCAGGGACAACTTCCACTAGACCAGTTTGCTGAAAGCCCCATCCAATCTGACCTTCAACACTTCCAGGGATGGGGCAGCCACAGCTTTTCTGGGCAATCTGTTCCAGTGCCTCACCACTCTCACAGTGAAGAACTTCTACCTAATATCTAATCTAAATCAATGTTTTTTCACTTCAAAGCCATTCCCCCTTGTCCTGTCACAACATGCCCTAGTAAAAAGTTTTTCTCAAGATTTCTGGTAGGCCTCCTTTAGGTATTTAGGAAGGTTGCTGTAAGGTCTTCCTGGAACCTTCTCTTCTCCAGGCTGAAGAAATCCATCTCTCTCAGCCTGTCTTCATAGGAGAAGTGCTTCAGCCCTCTGGTCATCTTTGTGGCCTTCCACTGGACTCAGTCCAACAGGTCCACGTCTTTCTTATGATGAAGGCCCCCGAGCTGAATTCAGTACTCCAAGTGAGGTCTCACAAGAGTGAGGTAGAAGGGGAGAATCACCTCCCTCAGCCTGTTGATCACACTCCTTTTGATGCAGCTGAACAGACGGTTGGCTTTCTGGGCTGCAATACACACTGCCAGCTCATTTGAGGTTCTTGCCTAGTGACACCCCAAAGTCCTTCTCCTCAGGGCTACTCTAAATCCGCTCTCAGACCATGCTGCTTTATGCTTTGGATTGCCTCAACTCACATGCAGGACCTTATATTTGACCTTGTTGAACTTCATGAGGTTCTCACAGGCCCACCTCTCAAGCCTTTCAAGATCATTCTTGATGGCATCCTTCCTATGTAGACAGCAGCTTGGTGTCATTGGAAAACTTCCTAAGAGTGCATTCAATTTATCTTATTGCTAGTCTGTCAGCTCTTTAGTTTTTATGATTTGTTTAGTTATTCTCAATTTCCTCCCTTCATTAACTTTCTCAGTGATGCAAAGTATTCTGCATTTTTTACAGTTCCCATAACTAAAATCACACATACTTCTCTATAATGATTATTTTTATAAGCACTATAGATGTACTATAAGTACTCTACTATAAGAACTATAAGTACTACACTTTCTGCATATCCATGTAGCAGCAAGATGGCATAGCAAAAGTAGCTGCACCTCCCTTACTATCTTGTGGCACATGACTTCAGATCACTTCAGGAAGAAACACTGATGTTTATTAAAATCTGATGTTTATTCATTTGGTATTTATTACGTAGACTCTGTGGGATCTAAGAAAGAGGATTTAACCTGTTCAGAAGAGCCATGGACATGTTATTAATAATGCTTGTGTGTGAACAACCTGTCACAGTTTAAGCCCAGCCGGTGACTCAGAAACAAGCTCACTCCTCCTCTCTTTCTCCCCATCTCACTGCGAGATGGGAGGAGAATTGAAAGAATGTAACTCCCACAAGTTGAGATAAGAACAGTCCAGTAACTAAGGTATAACACAAATCACTACTGCTACCACCAATAATAATAATGATAAGGGAAATAACAAGGGAAGAGAATACAACCACTCGCCACCTGCTGACCGATACCCAGCCCTATCTGAGCAGTAATCTTGGCCTTCTGGGTAATTGCCATCAGTTTATACAGTGGGCATGATGTGCTGTGGTATGGAATACCCCTTTGGCTAGTTTGGGTCAGGTGTCCTGTCTCTGCTTCCTCCCGGCTTCTTGTGCCCATCCTCACTGGCAGAGAAGAAGTGACTGAAAAGTCCTTCATCAGGATAAGCATTACTTAGCAACAACTAAAACATCGATGTGTTATCAGCATTGCTCTCAGATTAAAGATAAAACACAACACTGCACCAGCTACTGGGAAGGATTAAAATAACTGATTACAGCTGAACACAGGACAAACCTGACAAAGCAGTCTCAGGTTTGTTTGAACAGGCCTAGCTGTTCAAAGAAAGCCTATGAATATTCTTCTGTAGCACAGACATACCTCTATTTTTGTACAGAATATATTTGCTATACAAGCTATAATTAAATGTGAGCTACAATTTCCCTTTAGCTTTCTATTTCAGATCTTCACAGTTTTCTGAAAGCTTTGTATTTCACACTAACATTTGTTAGGTATGGTGTAACCTTGCATCTAAACCATTTTTGGAAAGCATGAGTCAAGTTCCTGTTATTATTTCTCCATTTTATTAAGGATAGACTAAGGGCTATGTTAGAACTAATGCTCTTAGAAGAAAATGCATAGATTTCTACAAAAACAGTGTGGGAAAGAAGCATAGAATGTTACCCGCAATGGCACCTGCTTAAGAAGCAGTACCTTGACCAGAAAAGAAAAACAAAAACTACCAGGCAAACTCACCTTTATAAAAGTCACATAGACCTCAGTACACTTTATATTAAATTCTTCAATACATCAGAAATACTTTTTCCAATATATTTCAACTAAAGTTAAAATTTAAATACCCTCTTGAGAGAGGACATATTCTGAAAGTTCATTGCTTATCTATCTGCACACTATAGTATTCAAATAAAAACATATTAATAGCAAAAGCTGAATTAACTTTTCTCCAGACTACTTTCATTACAAAAAAAATGAAAAAGGCTCTTACAATCATAGAACAGTCCCGGTTGGAAGGGATCTAGAAAGATTGATCATACAGTCTAAACTCCCTTGAAAAGGGAGCGAAGTGTATTGTATGCTCAAAATATCTTGCACCACATACGAAAAGGAGTGCTCTTTGAAATATTTAAATGGCCTTCAACCAAAGGAGACTATAAGAAGGATTCACTGAAAGAGAATACCCCATAATCCAGTTGAGAATTTCCTTCTTTTTCATAACTTACAGTGCAATTGGGCTCAGTCATCTACTGAGGTCCTTCTAAAGATGCTTAGCTTGGATGGACAATTTATGTGCATTACTCTAACATTTACAAACATGAATATATTCATGTTTCAATTCAGCGGCTTACACAGTAGATTTTTCACCATTTGGGAGGCCCTATACAATCACAGGCAGCCACCTGGGACTTGTAGATATAATTCAAGTATATAAGGAAATCCATGCCCTCCTGAAACAGAAAGTGGGGGCCAGATGGATGGAGTCTTTGAAACATGAAAATATTTTTTTGACACACTTGTGTTTTCTTCCTTTTTACCCAAACAGAAAAAAAAACAAAAACAAATAAAAAAGAAACCACAGCACAAAAAAAAATTGAGAAAATCTGTGAAACTAATAATATATAAAGTCATTCTTGTGGTCCATGGGAGATATGTAATCCAGCTTCCACAAGTAAACCTCAAAGTTAGTACTTTGGCCTTATATATGTGTACTACATTAGCTTACAATGTTTTATTTGCTATTTTATATAAAAAATATTCTTCCTGACTTTCTGGGTGCTCACTATCAAATAAACATTAATTAGTTAAAAGCTGGAATCCAAATATTTTGCATTATTTTCTGTTATTGCAACAGTTCAGAGCTGTAATTGTTTGGAAAAAGGCATTGACTGTTTTAACTGAAATGCAACAAAGTAGTTTCATCTTAATTTCCTTCAAATAAGTCCAAATGACAACTGGACATATATTAACAATATCTTGAGCATATTACTATGCCTTTCACCTGACTTTTCTCATTATTGTTGTTAGGGTTAATTCTTACCTAAACTGAGTGGTTTTAAAGTTGACAAGACTACTTTGAAAAAATTAAAGTGCCATAAACCCAACTATTCCAATACTATAAAACGTAAAAACAATGTTATAAAAGTGAAATAACTGTACTAAAAGCCCCTAAGGCTTACAAACTACTACCAAATAGCCGAGCATGCTTTTAAAAAAAAATCATGTAAAGGAATAGAATAATAAAATGGACACATAACTCCTTAATGTTATGTCCTAACTTTTATTTATTTGTACTTACAGAAATTCATAATGGTAGTAATACTTGCTTTTATATCTTTATGTAAATGATTTTTGAACTAGCAAAGGGAATAAGTACATGTGCTGGTTCTTTTAGCCTAATTTTCACAAATTTGAATTTACATATAATGGAATGACACATTGTAAATTTCATCCAGTTATTTGTTGGCCTAACACCATTAAAACCTAGACCGTTCTGACAGTTTAGACAGCTTGGAATCTGCCTTGCTATCTAAACATTATTATTGATGAAACACTGTGTACACAAGCAATTTTGCTTTTATCTCCCTTATGATTTTCTCAGTCCTATCAGCAGATATTAGGCATAAGCATCTTTAGACTGCTTTTAATCTCTCACTTACTTCAATGAAACATTTTTCACTACAGCAATAAAGAATTGGGAAACTTTCAGACATCTTCATTGCCTCATTTAAAAAAAAAAACCAACAACATACAAATTCCAGGGCATGTTATCATCCTGCCACTTAAAGAACTTCTGCTATGTTGCAGTAATGTCTTTCACAGTCAGACCTTGAAACGGTCATTCACGCTTTTGTTATTTTAAGATTAGATTACTGCAATTCCCTGTTGGCTGCTTGCCCAATAGGATGCTGCATAAACTCCAGCTGGTTCAGAAAACAGTTGCCAGGTTTTTCTTGTAAAAGGGACAATATAAGCATATTTCATCCTTTTAGAAATTGTTGCCCAGATCGGCGGTTAAACAACATATTGATTATCAAATAGTCCTTCCCATTTTGCAGCAGAAACATGCCTTTGTTCTAATACACTTTATCAATATTTTATTTTAAGCCCATGTCTATGAAACAAGATCCAATAAGGAAAATATTCAGTTTGTCCCAAGGTCATCTTGTAAATTTTAGTGAGATATTATGCAGTATTAGTTGCGCTGTTTTTTTCTGCTTAATGTAAATGATTCCAAGTTTCAGTATAGATTTTTCTATAGAGCTACTCATTTGAGTCAATGGAATGTCACAGGTTTTTACCAGCTGAGAATCTGGTCCTTGATTTCAATATCCTTTTTAATTGTCTTTTATGTTTGAGCGAACTAATTACAAAGTCAGAGGGCTTTGCTATTTTCTCTCAAGTTTATGTTCTAAAGCACTTTGGACTAGGACTCTGCATCTGAATGGTTTCTGTTTGAGTTCATCACAGAACAAATCCTCACAGATAAAAATGAACTCAAAAGGGGAAAAAAATGTTGACTTTTTCTCTTGTAGATTATACTGCTTGACAAAGCTTTACAATTCAGCTTTTACAAATTGAACAAAACCTCATTTCAGATGTAAAGGACATCTGGAAAAAATAAATATGCTACTGAAATTACATTAAAACATACAAAAAATAAGATAGTATTGTTTAAGTGTCTTAGTATGTAAGAATCAAATTACTTCAAACAAACATAAATTCTATATTTTATATGGGTGAAACATGATTACATTATTTGCCAATCAATAAAAAAAAATCTATTAATGTCTTAAACTGACTTTCTTTCAGTAGTCCTGCATAGTGAAGAATTAATTTCTGAGTTTGGGTTTTTTTTTCTTTCTCTTTTATGAGGAGGAGAGGATTAGCAGCAATTGTAAGGGAGAAGCTAGTGTCCACTGGAAACTTAGTTTCAGCAGATGTTGCACAGACAAAAGACATTGCCAACTGGAGCAGTGGTTTATGAGATTCTGCACTTTGAAGCCTGCAGGTCTTTTCAGAGATTATTTTTCAAAAGCGTTGAACATCCTAGAAGAGGTGACTGGTGTGATTTCCAGAAAACTCTAAAGATGTTAAACACAGCTTACAGAAAGGAACTGAAAAGCTCACCTCTGCCCCTGAAACCACTCATCCCAGGAAATGATACTTCACTCTGAGACAAATTATTTGGAATAGCTTGTGTTCACATGTCTCTAGCATGGGGCTTCTGAGGGCAGACAGGGTCTCTTCACAGCCTTGCCAATTGGAGGTTTCCTCTGGATCCTGCATACAGATCCTATGGCTTCATTGCTGTTATTTTTTTAAACTTATCAGTCCCTACAATTTTAGCTGTAATGACAGCAAGAACTGCATGGTCCCCAAAAGAATGTTAAGTATGGGACTGAGATCACTGAAGATATGTGCTTTGCAGTGGGTGTGGAGTTGTGCAAGGGTGGTTGAAAACACAAAGCACGATGTCTTAGCTAGACAGCTGAGTAATAGCTATGGATGTGTGCATGTACTGATTTCTTCTAAGAGTACATTAAACATGTCATGCATCACATTAGACCCCATTGTGGATCTATGTTTATCATCCCAGTTGTTAAAATATTTTAGCTTCTGAGATATCAAGACCATGCAGTATAGGTTTTGGTTTCTCTCTGTTTCTCTTCTAAAAATTAGGTTATGAATTTATTTCTGTTTGCTCCTTTTGGCACCTTAAACAGAAGTAGCTGCCTAGTCTGTAATTCTGATCTTGATATTGCTTTAAGCTTCTATGATTCCCTAAACCTGTCCTGTTCTTTATGATGGTCTGTTTTGGTTGGAGTGGTCAGAGCCTTTGCTAGTGAAGACCGAGACAAAGAAGTCATTCAGAACCTCATCCTTCTCCAGATCCTGGGTAGCCAGTTCTCCTGATAGCTTCCAGAGAGGGCTTATGTGTCACTAGTCTGTCTTTTATTTGCTGTGTACCTATAGAATCCCTTCCTGTTATCTTTCCCATCCCTAGCCAAGTTTAATTCTAGCTGGGCCTTAGCTTTCCTAGTCTGGTCCCTAGCTTCCCAGACAACATCCCTGTATTCTTCCCAGGCCGCCTGATCTTGCTTCCACCTTTTATAACCCTCTTTTTTCCCTCTAAGTTTCCTCAGCAGCTCCTTATCCACCCATGGAGGTCTCCTGGCCCTCCTGAAGCACAGCTGAGGGCCAGCTATCCTGAGGGAAACTTTGGAGGGAGCCAGCTACTAGATGGTTTGATTAGTCTTTCACCCCTAGACCCGGGTCAGATAACTGACTTGCACATCAGGACTGCTAAGAACCTCCACCAGAGTTTCTTCTGGCTTCACCCTCCCCAGGCATGGTTCACCATCTTTTGAGTCCTAGCACAGAGGCTCATGCTCCACCTCCCCAGCCGGTGGCATGGGTGAGATGGGCCTGTGGTACAGCTGGGGCTTCTCCCTCACCATGCCTCGGGATTCCACCTCAGCTGTCACACACTGGCCCTCACCTTCATGGCACCGTAGGCTTTCGGGATGGCCCCTGACTCCTGCACATGGTAGACTCCTTGGTCCATGTTACAAGATGGGTCAGGTGGGCAGCTGACATTGCCACAGACCCTGAGAGCCCAGCCACAGCTGCACAAGGCCCAGTGGCACCGCAATGAATTTGAAGCAGAGAAACGAGGAGGCCTTTCACTATTTCCTGCATACTGGCAATAGAGAATCTCTTATGATATCCCTGCTGACAGGAAAGAATTATTTTCTTTTTGCTTTTCTTTTCCTAAGAAAAAGTGCAAGGAGAGAGAGATATGATGCACTACTTTCTGTACATTTTTCTTACCAATTTAAACAAAAAAGTGTTTTACTGCTGATGAAATTGAAAACTAAAATTTATATTAAAGGCTAGTAAGTGTTACTTAATTAGGCAGAGGAAAATATTTAATTGAACACATAAATTGAGAGCAAAACATAGTATGGAAATGTTTTGCTTCCTAGAAACAGGAAAAGTGGTAAATGCACAGTGCACTTTTAAAAATACTCTCTGTGTGCATGACTGTATGCTAGGCATTCTATGCAGAGCGTGATATAAATGCATACTATTTTTTTCTAGCATTCTGTAATGGTGTGTATGTATTTTATATGCATATATTAGAATTATAATATTTAATCAGATAGTAGTGATAAGGCTGTTTAAGGGTAACATAGAATCATAGAATAGTTAGGGTTGGAAAGGACCTTAAGATCATCTAGTTCCTACCCCCCTGCATCCAAAATATGAATAAATATGCAGTGCATATATGAAGTACAACAGTTCTCTTCTGAAAGTGCTGTAGCTGTTGCTTAATTAGATGACTACCTGCAAAACTGAAATTAAATGTTATCTTAAAACTTCTTTTTGTAAACTGAAATATATTTTCAGTTAATTTATTTTCAGTTGTCCTTCAATAAATTAGGATATTAGAGTAGTGAAGTAGGAAACAGTAAATGAGACATTGGATCAGTCTTGTTGCATTTTCAAAGCATTTTCCATATATTCTGAGTTACTTTTGGGTCTTCCTAAATTTTCTCCAATTCAGGTTCTTTATAAAGTTGAATCAGGAACAAGTAAGACTTCAGGCCTTGTGGAGGAAATCAGACTAGATGATCATAGTGATCTTTTTAGCCTTAAAATGTCTTCATTTTCTGAAATACCAGAAAAAAAAAAAAAAACAAAACACCACACCATAACTAAAGCTGGACAGAAGATAGCTATCTATGTCTGAGCTGGTCCTTTTATAGACAACAGGGAAAAAAAAGGTGTGTTTCAGGAGAATTCAGCTTACCTTGCTTAAAAATACCTAATTCTCTGCGTTGACTGTAAAGAACTGTAGGGCCACTAAATCAAGCATCCCTGTTGCAGAGATTCACGTTTACATTTGATCACTTTTATTCCTGTAAAATAATGAAGAAGGATTAGCAATATCAGAATTTCTGGAATGCTCTTTCTCTCTAATCTGATTAACAGTTTTCAGAGAAACACGCACACGGGCATACACAGAAGTCTGTATCACAGACCTTTACTTACCACTCTCTCAGATATTAATCCAGCTGTCTGAAATGGAGGAATTCATGTTTAAAAAGGTAATAATTATTTAGCCTGACTTGTGAACTAAAGATTTATTATCTCAACATATAAATAAAACCAAAATCTATAACTGCACCTACACTTGGGTTCATTGTTTTCAAGGAAAATATTTCGTAGAAAATATTGACACTATATGTTTGCCACTGTCTCATTTTCAGTAACAAATAATGCACTTGAAGTTTGGCTGGTTTTGTTGTCTTGCTTCTTTTTCCTCAGGGCCATCCTCAAAAGAATACTTTTTACTTGTATCTTCATTTGCCTCCATGCTTCATACAAGTTTAATGGAACTGCCTTCGTCTTGCAATACTATGGTTGATTAGGGTAGTCAGAGAAAATTTATTTTCCATACCTTTTGTCATTGAACTGGTCAGTTTCAGAGAGCTTGGCAAAATAGACTGAAATTATATATACACTAAGCTGATGCAAGACTAATTTTTATTTGCACAATACACGATACCCACTATTTTGCCCCATGGCACATAAATGCTTGATGTTGTTCCATTTTTTTCTACTGTCTCATTTTATAGAAATTATAATATTGATTTTTACCATCTGATAAATCATTCAGGAAAAAACTATAGAAACAAATATTATCAGTTCATAACAATCTTGTTTCCTAAAACAATTGTTACCCTCAGTCTTATAGTATTTATTTCACTCTATAGTTATCATTGATCAGAATGACATGGCGATACTCATTAGGTAACTGTTAAATTATAGTCAGCCTTCTTAAAAATGCTGCTGGATCAACATCAGAACTATTAGTCAAATGGAAAAGGAGATATTACTAATTTTCTATAAGAGAAACTATAAAGTCTGTTTCTTGTATCATCAAAAAAACACTTATTGTTTTTTTCTTTAAATATCATTGTATCACAGGAAGTGAAGAGAAACAAAAAGCCCAAGAACTTCCAAAACATAAATGGAAGCAAAATGCAATACCACAAATTCCTAGAACTTTTAAATATATACTTCATGCATGCTTATTGAATGGAAGTGAATAATATTAAGTCTTGTCATATATCAGATGTGTATCTTTGAAATGCAATGAATAACATAGACATTCATTTCACAGGTAAGAATAAAAATGTTCAAGTTGAAGCAAATCTAAGCCATCAGTATGTATTTCAGGTGTCTGATTTTGTAAAAAGATACAGATACAGCATTATAACAACACATCATATCATAAAAATAACTGCAACTATTCCCAGCTCCTGTGAAGCAGCAGTGAGCATTTGAAGACAACCAACCATCATCACCAGCTTGGGTTCCGGTCAGGTCTACTCAAACGTGTGTCACATATATCCATCTCTACCTCTATGTCTACCTCTGACTCTATATGGAAAGCAAGCAGGAAAGCGGTCATTTTTTGATTAATGAAATTTCACTCATCTAGTCCAAATATAAAATTAAAATAAATAAAAAAGAAAAAACAACACTTTTTTTTTCAATATATTAGAAAAAAGAAAAAAAAGCAAGAGAAAGAAATAAAAATCAGAATGCAGCTTTAAGACCAGAGTTTTCATTGCCAGTCTGGAATTTTGACAACTTCATTATCTTGTGTACAATGAAATTCTCATGGGACAGTCACAGAGGATAAATCTTCAACACACACATAACTGAATGTCAATTGAGGACTTTTTTTTTTTTTTGCATTTTTTTCTTTTTCCCATTAATAACTCAGGGAAGAAAAAGTTTTCTTGCTTGAGGGAATGAGGTATTTATATTTGGAAAGGAACTTCATTGTTCTGGAGTATTTTTTCCCAAAGAGTTAGTGAATTAAAAAAAAAAACAGAAATTATTCTCTTCCGGATTATTTACTAGTTTCCATTTCTAAAATAATATATAGAACTAAAACTGAAATTATACCAAGTGCTTTTCACCCTGTGCTAGGACACTTAATCCCTTATTTGCCTTTAATTGCTCTCTGAAACCTATTATTTTCCACATTCTAAACTAGGTCTTTTCTGCCCAAAGTAGCTAATTAAATAGAATCTAGGTACTGCATACGCACAGAAGACTATTGAATAGTACATGAAGATTGACTAAAGTCAATTTCTTTACATTTTTATCTTTTATTCATTAGGAATCTTCAGAAAAACAGGGTTTGTTAAAGCAAAACTAAAATGTCACCTTATTTATAGTCATTCATAGGAGGGTTTTAGATGTTGTGAATAACAGTAGCTAGATTTTAACATCTTGAAACATGAAAACCATACACTATTAAACATTTTTATTAGTTGTACCAGCTAGTGGACATGCACATTCTGCATTATGGTACACTGACCTACAAATACCATTAGCCATCTTTGTCATTATTCCTTTACAATGCAGATCACATGTCTACAGGAAGAAATTATGGAAAATACAATAAGGATGATTCTGGCTTAATTTTTTGTTTGATTCTTTGTAGTTTGGTGGGCTTTTTTTTGGTCAAGAGGAACCTTAGGTTATTGAAGTGCCTCTCAAGGAATTTTGCAGGAATTTCATGCATTTTATGTTTATGAATGATTGGTAGTTTTAAGACATGTGCTGCTTACATTAAGTTTCTTGACCAGCCAATTATAGGTAACAGAAAGGAGTTTTGCTTCTCTGGAAACACATTATGAAAGTTTCTGAATTTAAGCTCATCAAATTCTTGCATGTTTGTAAATCTAATGTTCTCAACTTTCAGAGGAACAACTTGCGCTTCTTATTTTGCACCCACAGAGACCTCAGCCTTCCTGTGTTTAAGGAAGGATGAGCCACAGCAGTGTAGTTTTGCATTAAACAGCAAACATTAAATTTATGGGTTTGGATAATTGTAATGTCTTTGGAGTCAGGTTACTAGATTGTTGAAGGAGATTTCACCTGACATTTCAAGAAAAGTTTTTAATTCACCTATTTGACTGTTTAACATAGCTGAAAAGAGACTGCTTTTACAATGTCAGGTTTATCCAGAAGTAGAGGTTTTGATCAATATCTGTAATGGATATGGAACAGAGTTATTGTCTGCTGTGATTTTGAAAAAGTTTCCAGACAGAGAGGTATGAGAGGGAAGGCCAGGAGATTAGTGTTACTTAGGGCACTTTTAGTGTGCCCTCTGAGATAGGACTCAGACTTGTTTTGAAAACAGCACTTTCTTACTACCTGCAGATGTCAGTCTCCACTATGAGGAAGTTTCTGTATGATATTTTAGAGCTAAGGAATATGTAAGGAACTACAGAACACAAAGCATGTCTCTACTGTTTGTAATGGCCGAGCACAATCTTTTATATGGGAAAATGTAATGGCACTCTTTTCCAAATATAGATATTTCTTACTGTGTTCTGTTGTGGCAATCACCCCTCTAACCAGTAGTTTCACATCACGCTATCAAAATTGAAGGCCCATAGGGCAATTAATAGACAATTAATTAAAATCAGCTGGGTTAGTTGCCAAATAAAATTGAGAAACATTTCAAAACTGATGACATATTGCAACCTGTATTGCTTAAAGTGATTATGTAACAGAAAATTAACATTAATGAGCACAAATATGTTTTTCAGTATCTTAGAATGCTTCTTTAACAAACATAGTAAAATGGGAGGATGAATAGAAGATCCTAATTTTCATTTATATTCAAGGAATCTCTCTAAAATTATGCACTTCCAGCTTGTGTTTGAGTGCCAGCGTTTCAAAATATAGACTTGACAAATATAGTGTTAGATATATGTTAGATATATGACATCTACTAGATATTTCCACATCTGTTTACATCACATAGTAACTAAAGTCAAACAGCCAACCAACAAAACTATGCCAAAAGAATAAATTAATTTAGGAGGTAGAACTACAGCTTATTAAAACATTACTGTCAGATGTTCCAAGACAAAGGAGATGTCCTAGGAGGTAAGGCTGACAATTGAAAAGTGCTTTTTGTTTGTTGACTACTTGGTTATTCTTGAGGCTCTGACAGAAAAGCTCATTTGCAAAAAATGTCATTCTTTTTGTAAAACATAGACTTCTTTTTTTTTTATGAAATAACTGCCTTTCTAGTAGTAAGAAATGGAAAAGGTCTGCTAGTTCGATTTAATCAATTTCCCTTTCAGGGCAGTATTGATCTCTATCACAGATTTGTCTGTATTTTTGATGTCTAGTTTTAAAAAGGAAAAAATCATGAGAAAAATCCAGCTTTTGAACAAAACATAGATTCATGCATCTGTTTGCCAAGAAGTCTTGTTTTGGAAGGTCAGTCTGTTTTCAGAAATTTAATTTCAAGCTTAATTTATAGACGTAGGCCTCTATCTGACATTTGACACTTCAAATGTTAATACACAGATACAGTATTCTCTCTTTAATATCTGTTCCTTGCTCCTTAAAGGTAATGGAAGGGGTTTTTTTACCATATCAGAAGTAGGATTCGCAGTAGGTCGCAATAGCTAGTCACATAGATTTTTTTGTTGATGTTATTAATGTTCTCTTGGTTTTGCCCAGAACTAAACATTTGAAGTGTGGTTTTCAATCCCTTAGCTTCTCCTGTGCTACTTCAGCGTTTGTAATGGAGACTTGTGATCCTCTAGCTACTTCTGCATTTACACATTTCTATTAAAGTAAGAAAATAACTAATGATTCTTTTTGGTCCTTTCTCATATCTAACTCATGCATTGTCTTGAACACTTCCAGGGATGAGGCAATCACAACTTCCCTGGACAACCTATTCCAGTGTCTCATCACCCTCACAGTGAAGAAATTTTTCATAATATGTAATCTAAATCTATATTCTCTCAGCTTAAAGCCATTACCTGCTTGTCCTGCCACTGCATGTCCTTGCAAAAAGTCCCTCTCCAGGTTTCTTGTAGGCCTCCCTTTAGGTAGAGGAAAGCTGCTCTAAGGTCTTGTCATGGTTTAAAACATAGCCAGACAGCTTGTTCACTCACTCTCAGTGAGTGATGGCGGGCTGGAAGTAATCAAGGCCCCCCCACCCCGGGGGCTCTCCCCTTCACTGCTGCTGGAGGAAAGGGGAGGAGGATCGAAAGAGTGCAACTCCCACGGATTGAGACAAGAACAGTCCAGCAACCAATGTACAACACAAATCACCACCGCTACCACCAATGACAACAATGATAAGAGAAAATAGCAAGGGAAGAGAAAACAATACCACCTGCTGAGAAATGAGTCCGACCCAGAAGACCCCGTGTCCTTCCGGGTAACTTCCAATTACCCCCCCCTGGGCATGACGTGCTGTGGTATGGAATACCTCTTTGGTCAGTTTGGGTCAGGTGTCCTGTCTCTGCTTCCTTCCAGCTTCCCCTCCTCCCTCGCAGAGCATGAGCCTCACAAAGTCCTTGGTCAGGGTAAACATTACTTAGCAACAACTGAAAACATCAGTATTATCAGCGCTGTTCCCAGGCTGAAAGTCAAAACACAGAGCTGCACCAGCTACCAAGAAGGAGAAAAATTGCCTGCTACTGCTAAACCCAGGACAGGTCTCCCCAGAGCCTTTTCTTCTCCAGGCTGCAGGCAGAACTCTTAAATGGAAAGGATTTCATCCAACATCTATAGTTAGTCAGATGAATAATAT
Organism: Pezoporus flaviventris; assembly: GCF_033815535.1. Lineage (NCBI taxonomy): Eukaryota > Metazoa > Chordata > Aves > Psittaciformes > Psittacidae > Pezoporus > Pezoporus flaviventris. The sequence continues at coordinate 3,284,197 of NW_026892616.1, read as the reverse complement.
CTTAACAAGAATCTTTTTTTCTATACAAGGGAAAGGGAGCCAGGAGTGACAAGCTGAGATATGCACATTGACTGTGTAGATATCTAAAATTAAATATGATTTATCCCACTAAATATGATTTGTGCAAGGTGATTAAAAACAGTTTGTTTCAGGTAAAAATATCTATAAAATAAGTGTTGGAGTATGCGCTTAGTAATGAAATCCTGAGGATTCATGAATGCATGCAGTGAAGTGGCTTACAGTCACATGAGTTCTATTTCTTTATACTGATTATACTGATATGAGTTCTAGTCCTTTATATAGAATATACTGAAACCTTTAAGTTTTCCAGAAGTCATTACTACATAAAATAATTGTAGGCTTGAAGGCAGACACCAACTTTTATAGTTTTTATATGTTGTTTGCATTTCTTATTTTAATGTCTGACTAACATTTAGACTTTCACCCAAGTTTACAAATACTTTAAACACATGATTAATTCCATTAGCTGATTTAGGAAGTTTATGCTGATGTTCCATTTTTTTCCTTTGTTTTAAATGAAAAGTTCAAGTCAGAAGGTTGATAAAAATTTTTGCATAATTTTGTAAATTTATTTTCATGCAGTTTTATTTAAAAATAAATTTTGCATTGTAGATAGATCTTAGCTTGTAATGATGCACACTGTTCAGTTCTCAGCATAAGAGAAAACATCATTTTATGAAATATTGATGCAATAATGTATACAGATTATATTCTAGGCAAACAAGAAAAGAGTTTAATTAACACTAAATATGTTTTGAAATAATACCCTCTTACATTCAGATTTCATTTACAGATACAATAATTATATTTTTGTTCTTACAGAAGTGAAATATTATTCCATAAATTGTAGTGCAATACTAAAGCAAAGGTAGGCTGTAACGTAGATATAATTTATTCACACTGTTACCATCTAGGAAACCTAATGATGCCAGTAATCCCTCTGGTTTTAGAATCATAGAGTAGTTAGGGTTGGAAAGAACCTTAAGATCATCTAGTTCCAACCCCCCTGCCATGGGCAGGGACACCTTACGCTAAATCATATCACTCAAGGCCTCGTCCAACCTGGTCTTGAACATTGCCAGGGATGGAGCATTCACAACATCCCTGAGCAACCCATTCCAGTGCCTCACCAACCTAACAGGAAAGAATTTCTTCCTTATATCCAATCTAAACTTCCCCTGTTGAAGTTTGAACCCGTCACCCTTTGTCCTGCCACTGCAGTCCCTAATGAATAGTCCATTCCCAACATCCCTATAGGCCCCCTTCAGATACTGGAAGGCTGCTATGAGGTCTCCCTGCAGCCTTCTCTTCTCCAGGATGAGCAGCCCCAGCTTTCTCAGCCTATCTTCATATGGGAGGTGCTCCAGTCCCCTGATTATCCTCATGGCTCTCCTCTGGACTTGTTCCAACAGTTCCATGTCCTTTTGATGTTAAGGACACCAGAAATGTACACAATACTCCAGGTGAGGTCTCACAAGAGCAGTGTAGGGGAGCAGGATCACCTCCTTTGACCTGCTGGTCATGCTCCTTTTGATGCAGCCCAAGATACGGTTGGCTTTCTGGGCTGCAAGCACACACTGCTGGCTCATGTTCATTTTCTCATCGACCAAGACCCCCAAGTCCTTCTCCACAAGGCTGTTCTGAATCTCTTCTGTGCCCAACCTGTAGCTGTGACTGGGATTGCTTTGACCCAGGTGTAGGACCTTGCATTTGTTATGGTTAAACTTCATTAGGTTGGCATCATCCCACCTCACAAGCTTGTCAAGGTCCCTCTGGATGGCACTCCTTCCCTCCAGCATATCAACCGAACCACACAGCTTAGTGTCATCGGCAAACTTGCTGGGGGCGCACTCAATCCCACTGTCCATGTCACCAACAAAGATGTTGAACAAGACCGGTCCCAACACCGATCCTTGAGGACACCACTTGTTACTGATCTCCAGCCGGACACTGAGCCATTGACTTTGCTTGCAACCATCCAGCCAGTTCTTTATTCACTGAGTGGTCCATCTATCAAATTCACATCTCTCCAATTTAGAGACAAGGCTGTCGTGTGTGACAGTATCAAACGCTTTGCACAAGTCCAGGTAGATGACATCAACTGCTCTACCCCTGTCCATCAGTTCTTTATCCTCACCATAGAAGGACACCAAACTGGTCAGGCAGGATTTCCCCTTGCTGAAGTCATGCTGTCCTTCACCAAGCACCTTGTTCTTTTTCACATGCCTGAGCGTGCTTTCTAGGAGAATCTGCTCCAAGATTTTGCCAGGCACAGATGTGAGACTGACTGGTCTGTAATTCCCTGGGTCATCCATTTTCCCTTTCTTGAAAATGGGGGTTGTAGTTCCCTTTATCCAGTCGTCGGGACCGTCACCTGAATGCCATGATTTTTCAAATATGACAGACAGGGGCTTAGCAACTTCATTTGCCAGATCCTTCATGACCTGAGGATGGATTTTATCAGGTCCCACAGACTTGTGCAGGTTCAGGTTCTTAAGATGGTCTTGAACCACATCCTCTGCTGCTGTGGGCCTAGGGTCATCATTCCCACCGTCTCTGCATATGGCTTCCAATACCTGTGTCTGCTTTCCAGACTTTCCCCAGCTTTCTTTGTTTATCAGTCTCTGCAGCAGCACCATAATCTCACAGTTACAAATTTAGACAGGAATACTAAATCACATTCAGAATGAGTCTAAAATGTAAATGACAAGCATAGATGGTATCACAGAAGAAAGGAAGGTTTTGCAGCTCAAATAAGTGCTTATTTTATTTCTGTAGCTTTCACAAGCATCATCTTACATAAAACATATCGTTAGTAATTATATGAGTAATTTTTGATTTCTGATTGAAGAACATAGTGCATATAGTACTGCAGGTTTTTTAGGCTCTGTATATTTCTCTCCTTAGCATTTGAACATGATCTGTCAAAGTCCCTTATATAACCAAACAATGGTAGCACATGTGATTATGTTGTTGTATAGATAGACAGACAAATACATATATAGATCAATATATTAATCCTAGATAGAGGGGTGTGTGTATATATGTATGCATACATGACATATATCCTATTTTCCTGATATCCCACAAAATCTCTACTGGTTAAAAATACATCAAGAATGTCTATTTTGATTAAAGACAAACTGTTAGATTCTGGCATCTATGCAGCAATATCTCATGCGTATGTACTGGCAATGTCCAATTGATAGATTAAATATACTGGGTTTGGTTCTTTTTTTGTTTTTTTGGGGGGGACTCCTAAATATGCTCAAAAAACTTCTCAGGGACTGTACTTGAATTCTCTCAGTCAACGAAAAGCATATTTTGAAGTTACTCTCTTCTTTCCTTGTTTAAAAAACTGAGTGCCAATTAGGTGTTTGGCAGCTGAAATAACAATATTTTCCCTAATAACCTGGAAATTAGGAGGCTTTTGATAGTTATATATCTCTGAATCACCTTCAAGTATTAAAACTGACACTGAAAAAAAAAGCATACAGGAACCAAATTATATAAAAACTGACACGTTTTAGTTAACTGTTATTGATACTATTTTCATTTTGAATGTTCCAGAATTAACTGTGAACAGCTTATTTTCAGGTTTTTTAAAAGTGAGTATCCATATCTGTTCCATAATTTATCCATATCCTTACTAGCTCATCAAGCTATATAGCACTTCACAGTTCCACATGCACTCTAGCTTCCCTACCTTCAGATTTTGTTGTCACAGTCACCTATTCCTCCTGAATTTAAGAGGTGTATTCCATACATACCACTTTCTTTTATTACTGCAGGACATCTAAGATCAATACATATGATTTGTGCACTGTGATGAATGTAGAACAAATCACAGTCATTCCACTGGGCTGCAGAAATAATTCCCAAAAAATTTTGCCACCTGCCAGAAAGACTTTTGTGAATTTTACACTTCTTTGTGATCATAAAGATGAACAGTAGGATGATCATGAGGAAATGGATTGGACAGAAAAACTTAAATAGAGAAGTCTTTGGATGTAAGATTGACATTATTATTTTGATTCTGGTCTTCCTGAAGACAAAATGCTAAGTGGAATACTTCAAGTATATAAAGACACACTTAATGTGCATATATGCTAGCGTTTATATGATTGCCTTCCTTTACCAAGGTAACACAGTTACTATCATTGTTGCATATGAACCATTGGAACTGTATGACCTCTGATATAAAGTTCAACTAACTGTTGAAACTTAATCCCAATGTATTTTATTGGTATGTCCTCGGGAGAGACAGAGAAAAAACAAATGTAGAAGAAGGAAATGCAAAGTATCCTTGATTGTATTGTTTTATTATTATTTGGAATGTAATGAAAAGCAGCAGAATTAAGTAAGGCTTTTTAAGGGAAAACTTCAGACACTCTAATATCTGTTTTTACTTTTATTTGGGAATGGTAGTCCAGATCATGTTACTGCAGCAATGCCTAAATATCTCAGATCACATCTACACCGTTAAATGCTCTACTTCAATAAGTAATTCCTGGCCTTCATGGTTGGCTGAATGTCTGCCATATGTAGTGGACAGTTGCAAGTTTTCTTTACAACACGTGGCCCTAAACTGTATGGGGAGCCGAAATAAATATATCTGAAATTACATGGAGACCAAGTTGCAGTTTACCAGAATTCCTACTGCCTAAAACTGAAACTGAGGATTTACAGCACATGCCATGGCATATGGCAAAAAAACACTTTTGTATGCTGTCAAACAGTAATTGACATACTAAGATTAAACTGGAAGCCTGAGTAGGGAGAAAAGGACCAGACCTCGTGTAGTGTCATGCTTAAAGCTATTGAGAGAGTCCTCGGAATGAATTAAACATATTCTGCACATGGCTTGATTTCAGAGGGAAGTAGCTGGTTTATTTCAAAACAGAGTTTTTGTCCTTGTTCAATCATGTAAAAAAAATAAATAGATTACAGTTCCAAACCAAATACCCATCCACTAGGGTGTAATGAATGTAACACTGCCTTCTCCTCCTTTTCCAGCAAGCATCAATTGCCTGAAGAAAATTTAACGATACTAAACTTCAGGGAGATCCAAAACACACTCTTAACTACACTAATATTTTGTACTTACTACCATTAAAAAGAGTCTTCTCAGTATAGATTTACTTGATTACTCTTTACAGAAATATCTGCTGTTAAGAAATTTACTATAAAGAAAATGTAGAAAACTTTGGCACATTATTTTAGGTAGATGTTTAACACTTTGATGTTGCAGTACCTCTGTTAAATTTGCTTCTTCCCTTAATGACTTAAGTATCTATGTATTAAGCATGTTGTTCCCATGAAAAAAAAAAATCATGCATTATGACCAGAAATCTAGTTTGTCCAGATTTCTCCATCTCACCATACATAAGAAAAAAAAAAAATCTAATATCACACTGGCAGGGGTGTTTCAATGTCTTCATATGATAGATAGTGCTGAAAAACATAATTTCATAAAACATTAGCAGTCAAAATATGTATTGGCCAAGAACAACTGGGGTTAAAAAGACTCCTTTGGGAATTTTTCAGTGCAAAGTAGCAGCAGTGTTTCTGCTAGATTATTACAGGCAAGCACTTGTCTGCAACATTACAGTTCTACTGGAAATTATATAGAGAGATATGTGTGTATGTATGCCAAGTTCACAAGATTTCCTAAGCTTAAAATATTGTCACTTCCCTAATCAATTTCATCAAGCAGCTCAAATACCTCCCTCCTTATTATTGTTACATAGAATACTCCAAATTAACTTTGATAATACAGACTGAGATTTTTATTTAAGCACCAAAAAGAGGTACCAGAATTAGAACATTGTAAAATACAGTTAAATGTGGTCATATCCATAAAGATTTCCAGAGTGTAATAATGTAGATAATAGGACAAACTGCAGTATGGTAATTCTTTTTCAAGAATTTGGATTTTTAAATATTAGCAAGTTTTAGTTTTGACCTGTACAGGCATTAAGTAGTGCTGCGGCTTAACCACAGTTGGAAGCTCAGCACCACGCAGCCACTTTTCACTTCCCCCCATCAGGCATAACAGCTAGTTGGGAAGACAAATGACACCATTCTGAAGAGCACCTCCTTCCTTCGTCTTCCCCCAGCACTATATACTGAGCACTACATCTTATTGTATGGAATATCCCTTTGGTCAGTTGGGGTCAGCTGTCACGTCTGTATCACCTCCCAGCTTCTTATGCAGCCCCAGCCTATTTGTTGGTGGAGTGAGAAGCAGCAAAGGCCTTGACTGCAAGCATAGCTCAGCAATAACAAAAACAGTGGTGATTAATCAATACTGGTCACAAATCCAAAGCATAGCACCATATAAGGTACTATGAAAAAAATCAACTCTATCCCAGCCAAACACAGGAAAAATACAGTAAATTTCCACTGGCTAGAATCTATCAGAATTCCTAATTACCCATGTAGAATTCCTAATGTTCATCACTGTTTTGATGGCAATGACAAAAAGTCAAAGCCCATTAGATACATCCATAACTTGTAACTGCCATGAAATAAAAATAAATTTAGAAATTCTAGTAATTTGGTTAAAATAACTGACATATTATTAACATGGAAATAAAAAAAAAACTTTGATATTTTCAATTTTCTTTTTTAAGCCAAAATTAGGATAGTAAATCTAGTATATATCAGAAGGCACGTATATACTATGTGATATATATATTAGCTATTTTTTCAATATATTCTGTATGGGGTTTTTAGGCAACATGGATTTTTAGTCGAATTTTAATTCAACACTCCATTTACTTGTGAAAATAAAAGGAATTAATTATATACACATATATCAAACTGGTTCCTAAAGAATGCAATTAACTTCACACTGACTTTAACTCATATGATTTTAAAAATGATGGCTTTCTATCACCTGTTTACAAACTGTCAGTGAAATTGTAAAAAAACGAGATGGCTAATGGCTCAATATAACCAGATTAAGGATTTTTTTTTCCAAGTTCAGAGGTCAGTAACTATGATCTAAGTAATGAAGTGCTTCAGGAAATTTTTCTGTGCAGGAGTTATCATCCAATATGTTGGTTTTGTTTTTTTTTTTTTAATTTAACATCTAAACCAAATAAAATTAATTGGAGAAGAAGTAGGGAGCAGTTAAATTTGTGGTGTGATAATACAGACTTGTGTGAGGGGAAAAGGAATCCTGTGAACACATACTAAGCATAAGTGAAACTGAAAGGGGTTTTGATTCATTCTGTTAAGGACATGACAAGAATTAAGTGTAATGCTGACAATTATAAAGTAACACATACGGGGTTCAAAATTAGTAAGTCAGACACAGAACAAATATAACTGAACTGCAACATGACCTCCATGTGACCTTGGATCTTTTGGAGACTTTTTCACCTGTATGTCTGTACATTGCGAACAGGTATCTTGGATGAGAAGACAAAGTAATATGCACACAGCTGGATTGGTAGAATATGGGATTTTCTTTTTTTGCTCTTCATCAGAGGCATCTTACAAATTTCATATAATTTATAGAAGACTATCAGTCTACAAGTATCTAACTAATGTAGAAGCTACTTAAAAGTCATAGTGAAATATCTGAAGTAAGAGTTGCAAAAAATTACCAGATAAAATATACTGAGGGAATGTTCATGGAATAAATTCTGTTTCACTCTGCTATTTTTCACAATAAAATTTTTACACTTGCCTTTCTTATCCCAGTAATTGTAACAGTAAAAAAGGTTTGACTAACACACTGAGGTCCTCAGAGTAGGAAAAAAAGAGTGGAAAGCCAAGATTCAGAGACACAGGCTGGAGTTGGCTACTCAGGTCCAAGAAAGGAGGAAACTATCATTTTTAAATATAAGAACAAAAGAACAGAAAATGAGCTCCAGATAATACTACAAAATTAAGTTTTGAATAGAAAAAGAAACTAAAATAAAACAAAAAAACAAAACAAACCCAGAACCATACCCACATCGATATTTCATATATTTATACACTTTTATTTTAGCAAGATGTCTATGACACCATAAAAGTGTCATAACCTGAAAACTTCCTGTTGAAGTAGGAGAAATTATTTTGAAAGCTTTACCTTGCCTAAGAAACTTCTTGCAAATGATGCCTTCTCTTCAGGTAACCTACAGAAAAACTATCATTTAGTTTTGGATTTTTTTCTCAGTAACTGCTGTACTTTGAAGACTATTACCACATACCATATCATGATTTCATGCTTCCCTTTCCTAGATCAAGAGAACAATGTTATCAGCATTTTATCAAATGCTTTTTATACTGTTCTTATTGCTCTAATTTGAGTTTTCTCCAGCTTGTTTAAACCACCCTCAAATTTAATGTCAGCAAGCAAGCAAAAGTTCATAGGTCATTAGGGAAGTATTCCTATATCACTTTCTAAGCCTACATCAGATTACACATTCCAAAAAGGTATTTCCCCTTCTGGCAAGAGCACTTTTTTTTTTTTTTTCCCATACTTTGCTGAAGATCTTACATCTTCCTACTGTATTTCTGCAGACCTGGACAGGCTGGAGAGTTGGGCAGGGAGTAACTTGATGAAATATAACAAGGGAAAGTGTAGAGTCCTGCATCTGGGCAGGAACAACCCCAGGTTCCAGTATAGGTTGGGGAACGACCTGTTAGAGAGCAGTGTAGGGGAGAGGGACCTGGGGGTCCTAGTGGACAACAGGATGACCATGAGCCAACACTGTGCCCTTGTGGCTAAGAAGGCCAATGGCATCCTGGGGTGTATTAGAAGGGCGGTGGTTAGTAGGTCGAGAGAGGTCCTCCTTCCCCTCTACTCTGCCCTGGTGAGACCGCATCTGGAGTATTGTGTCCAGTTCTGGGCCCCTCAGTTCAAGAAGGACAGGGAGCTGCTGGAGAGAGTCCGGCGCAGGGCAACGAAGATGATTAAGGGAGTGGAACATCTCCCTTATGAGGAAAGACTGAGGGAGCTGGGTCTCTATAGTTTGGAGAAGAGGAGACTGAGGGGTGACCTTATCAGTGTCTATAAATATATAAAGGGGGAGTGTCACGAGGACGGAGCCAGGCTCTACTCAGTGGCAAACAATGATAGGACAAGGGGTAATGGGTACAAACTGGAACACAAGAGGTTCCACTTAAACTTGAGAAGAAACTTCTTCTCAGTGAGGGTGACGGAACACTGGAACAGGCTGTCCAGGGAGGTTGTGGAGTCTCCTTCCCTGGAGACATTCAAAACCCGCCTGGACGCATTCCTGTGTAACATTATCTAGGTGTTCCTGCTCCGGCAGGGGGATTGGACTAGATGATCTTTCGAGGTCCCTTCCAATCTCTAACATACTGTGATACTGTGATACTGTGATACTCTTTGGCCCAAGTGTCTGTAAGGTTGCTCCGGAAATGAGTCCCATTGTCTGACTCAATTCTCTCTGGGGTGCCATGTCGCCACAAGATTTTGTTTCTCAAGGCCCAGCATAGTGTTCTGGGCAGTGGTGTGGGGCACAGTGTATGTTTCCAGCCATTCGGTGGTTTCCTCCACTGTGGTAAACACATGGTGCTTGCCTTGGCGGGTTGGTGGCAGTGTGATATAGTCAATCTGCCAGGCCTCCCCATATTTGTACTTCAGTCATCGTCCTCCATAACAAAGAGGCTTTAACTATTTAGCTTGCTTAATTGTAGCACATGTTTCACACTCATGGATAACCTGGGCAATAGTGTCCATTGTTAAACCCACCCCTCGATCATGGGCCCATCTGTATGTTGCATCTCTGCCCTGATGGCCTGAAGTGTCATGGGCCCACCGGGCCAAAAATAATTCACCCTTATGCTGACAGTCCAAGTCCATCTGAGCCACTTCAATCTTAGCCGCTTTATCCACTTGTTGGTTGGTCTGGTGTTCCTCAGTGTCCTGACTCTTGGCTACGTCAGCATCTACATGACGTATCCTCATCACCAGGTTCTGCCCCCAGGCAGTGATATCTTGCCACTGTGCAACAGCCCAAATGGGTTCCCCTCTGCGTTGCCAGTTGCTCTGCTTCCATTGCTGCAATCACCCCCACAGGGCATTTGCCACCATCCATGAGTCACTGGCCACTTTTCTCATTCAGCAATATCCAAGGCCAGCTGGATGGCTTTCACCTCAGCAAACTGCCTCGATTCACCCTCTCCTTCAGCAGTTCCTGCATCTTGTCATCACGGACTTCATACAGCTGCCTTACATCTCCAATGCTTCCAGAGCACTGGAGAGACCCACTTGACTAGATACTTGTCCATACTCTCCCACAAACCCTGCCATTTATGACTGTCCAGCCTCAGGGAAAATCTCTTGATGGTCTTTTTATATCGTCATCTAATCCTAGACAGGACTCAAGCTGGACCCTGCTTAGCTTCCACGATTGGACAAAATTGGGAGTTCTCAGGGTGGTCACACCACAGGCAAAGCATAAAGAACATATGCAGTTACAAGCTGGTTCTCAGCAAGAGGAGCAGGATGCTTTCAAGGGCATTGAAAGGATATTCAAGATCTTTAAATCTACCAGAATTTGCTCCCACTGTAAATAGTCTGGTGGGGGAGCAGAGGGTGTTAGGGAATGTCTCCTTCATAGGCTGACCACCCGAGGAGGAAAAAAAAGGATGTGTAGTTGCTAAACACTTCCATTATATACTTCCCAAAGTATTGAAGTGATGACCATACTGGGAACACATACCAGCCTATATTCATGATCAATGAGTCTATTGTATCACAAGTCATTACCATGAAGTACAATGAAACAAGAACCCTAGCCCAGGCCCTCAGCTGATAAACCCTAACAGAAAATACCGGCTGCATGTAAGGTACAACATGCTGAAACTCTGAGATCAAGAACAACAACTTTGAGAGCCAATAAATCAGCAATGTAACAAGTGACTATTAATCCAAAACAACGAATGCTTATCACAAATACTATTAGATACATTCTGGTCAGATCTGTTGCTATCTCAGCCCTTTGTGCCTCACATTGGACGCCACAAAGAACTGTCTTGGTTTACGTCCAGCCAGCAACCGAGAACCACGCAGCCGCTCGTTCACTCTCCCCCTTCTTCCCTCTGCTCTTGGAGGGATGGGGAGGAGAATCAAAAGAATGTAACTCCCATGGGTTGAGATAAGGACAGTCCAGTAACTAAAGTATAACACAAAACCACTACTGATACCACCAACAATAATAATGATAAGGGAAATAACAAAGGAATAGAATACAACTGCTAACCACCCTCTGACCAAGCTCGACCTGAGCAGTGATCTAGTCCTTTCAGGCAACTGCCCCCAGTTTATAAACTGGGTACAACGTGCTGTGATATGGAATACCTCTTTGGCTAGTTTGGGTCAGGTGCCCTGTCTCTGCTTCCTCCTGGCTTCCCCTGCTCCCTGGCAGAGCATGAGACTCAGAAAGTCCTTGGTCAGAGTAAACATTACTGAGCAACGACTAAAAACATTGGTGTTAACAACATTGTTCCCTGGCTGAAAGTCAAAAACAGAGCACTGCACCAGCTACTAAGGAGAAAAATGGCTGCTACTGCTGAACCCAGGACAGTATGATCTCATAAATATTAGCTAATATTATTATTGGACTTAAGCACATTAATGCTGTATAACTGTGTAAGTGTGCATTAATTCAGCAGTCCAGTGAAAATAGTATAGCCTTTGCTACAGATACACCATGCTAACACTACAAAGCTGCAGCTGGATTGTCTGCCTGGTTATCAACTTAAGTGCGTTTGCTGCATTAACCAGTCTTTGAGTCTGTATGTTTCTTGCTATGGGGTTAACACAGGATAACAACAAGGGCCTTGAAAATATTGGCAGAGTTTGAAAACAGAGGCTTACTACTGACCAATTACCAACCAAGTTCCATTGTTTACAGTACTCAAGAAAATATTTTGCTTTAAACAGCAGCTACAGAATTTAAAACAAACAGACACACCAACATGCAAAAACAGCAAAGCAATATCATAAGGCCTGCTGCCGAGGAAATTATTGCACTCTAGGTGAAAACACGTAGTCCCAGAGCAGACCAAGGGTTAGGAATTGCCTAGAAACTCAAACCTCTTCTAAAAGGAGATGTTGAGCTTGTGATGAGGGGAGGAAACAACACAGCCACTTTGGTTTCAGTTTCCATCCCTAAAAAACTCTCAAGCTTCGGCACCATCTCAACATCTTACACCATATGTAACCATCACTGTAGGCATTAACTATTTAGCCTCAACTTTGTAGCATTGCATGGTTATAGCTAATTTAGAAGAAACTTGATAAGGACTAACTGTTTTGAATAACACAATGCGGATTGTTAATGAATGTCCAGTAGGGTTTTGTTTCAAGTTTTAGAACTGGTTTGATTTATTAGTTTTCTATATACTTCTATTACAAGGATATGTGATTCCTTAAATGCTACATAAATATCTGTGCATGCACAGACATACAAATACGTGTGCAAGTATACACATCATGTTCAGATGCAACATTTACATGGTTTTTTTTGGCAGGCTGATGTGGGGTGGGTTTTGGGGGTTTGTATTTTTTTTCTTTTTTATGAGTTTATAATACTCTGCATAATATAACTGACTGATATTTTTGTAGAACCCCTCATATCTTTCAGCTTTGTGAAGCAAAAATATTTGAGCAACAAATTCCAGTCAACATTAACCAGTTTTCTAGCTACTCATCAGTATTTACAACAACCTTTAATGTTTCTGTGGTTTCTATCTCAGGTATTGATTTTAACAGCATCATTTTTTCCATACATTTAGCACACATGTTTTCGTATTAAACACGTTCATAACTTCTGCTCATTTTTCAGTAAATGAGGAAAAAGTCTGAAAATCTTGTCAGGCTTGCCTATCAGATATAATCCACTTACAAGATAAGGCAAGTGTTATGGAAAAAAATAATCCTAATAATAACAGGTTTTCAGCACTGGGTTTATGAGAAGGCTTGGTTTGAGATGAGCCTTGGAATCCTTTACTTCCCCTGATATCTTTTTTTCCAGAAATAAATTTATGCCTCTAGCAGATAGCTAAAGCTGTAAGAATTTAATTAAAAAAAAAAACCAAAAAAACTTAAAAGTGACAAAGAAGTCGTTGCTCAAATCATCTTTGTGTCATATTCTTGTCACAATTTTCTCCTCATTTCACTATAAAGGCTATATTATTTCTGGGATCCAGAAACGGCATGAAAATACAGCATATTATTTTGATGAAGAGATAAAACATATCTCACTATTTCCAATATAAACTAAACAATACAAATTTGCAGATTAAAAAAAAAAAAGTAAAAATCAGAGACTGTTTCATTACAAATTAATTATTTTGTTCCCTGATATTTGATCATCCTGTTTGCAAACTTCGTTCCTTAAACCATCAAATTCTTTGAAGCAGCAAGCTAGAAAAATCCATTGCTGAATTCATAGAATCATAGAATCGTTAGGGTTGGAAAGGACCTTAAGGTCATCTAGTTCCAAACCCCCTGCCATGGGCAGGGACACCTCACACTAAAGCATGCCACTCCAAGGCTCTGTCCAACCTGGATTTGAACACCGTCAGAGATGGAGCATTCACATCTTCCCTGGCCAACCCATTCCAGTGACTTACCACTCTTACAGGAAAGAATTTCTTCCTTATATCCAATCTAAACTTCCCCTGTTTGAGTTTTAACCTGTTACCCCTTGTCTTGTCACTACAGTCCCTAATGAATAGTCCATTCCCAGCATCCCTATAGGCCCCCTTCAGATACTGGAAGGCTGCTATGAGGTCTCCCTGCAGCCTTCTCTTCTCCAGGCTGAACAGCTCCAACTTCCTCAGCCTCTCTTCATACGGGAGGTGCTCCAGTCCCCTGATCATCCTCATGGCTCTCCTCTGGACTTGTTCCAACAGTTCCATGTCCTTTTTATGTTGAGGACACAAGAACTGCACACAATACTCCAGGTGAGGTCTCACAAGAGCAAAGTAGAGGGGCAGGATCACCTCCTTTGAACTGCTGGTCACTCTCCTTTTGATGCAGCCCAGGATAGGGTTGGCTTTCTGGGCTGCAAGCACACACACATTAGAGCTGCACACATAAGATCCTTGAGGGGTCTTTAAGTATTACTTCATTTTTTCTTTAACATTTTCTTTTCCTTATATACTAATTCCTTTTGGCCTGTTATCACTATCTCACATTACATGTAGATAGAAACTTTCTTTTTTTGTTCCATTTCATTTACATTTCATGCTCATTCATTTCCATTTCCACATGATATGGGGTATTTTCCAAGCAGATTAAATAAGTTCACCAAGCTTCAACCCAGAATGTACTACCTCCAGACTTCAGTGAACAGGTAAATCTACTGACATATTTCCTTGCAATAAAATTGTAATGGAGAGTGCTTATCACTGGGTAGAAAAGGGGGAGAAAGAGCATTTTTCACCAATGTTTGCATTTCTATTGACTTTTATGTCTTGCTTTTACTTTTTCTTTCTCAAAGCCTTCGACGGGTATAAAATGAGATATTCAGAAACAATTAATATACTGTGAGGACTCCAAAGGATCAGAAGACTATATAAAGCATCTTTCACCTCTAAGTCAGGGGCTTGAATGCAGCAGAGGGTGATAGATACTGAAAGGTCATCATCTGGCAGCTGCTCTAGAGGTGAAGTACAAGTCACTAGCAGAAGTCAAATCCCAATGGACAAGCATCTATAACACAAAAATCACTAAAACTCCTGGCTTTAATTGGCAATCTCTGCTAACAGAATGAAGACTGACATGAAGATGCAATTGCCTTCCATCAGTAGGTGCAGTCCTTATGGGCTAGAGTTGAGATACATGAGTTAACGTCAGAAGGAAACTGACTGCAGATGCAGCTGCTTGTGGTAATAAGAAAATAATTTAAATTTGAATGGCTGCCACAAGCTAATATGCTTTTAAAAATCTATTTCTAAAGGAATAATGACTGTCCCTTTTTCAAATTCTGTTTTTCTATGCAACAGGTAAATATTGGCATATATTCTACGATCACAGTACTCCTTTCATTCTTTTGTGCTCAGATGCAGGGATGTACTTGAATGGAAATCTTTATTATTCAGTAATACATTGCTCTAAAACTAGTCTATGAAATACACTTCTGAACAGATTTTCTCTAAGTACCTTTCGGCTTTTTCCTTGAATAGTCGATTAGTCCTGAACTGTTCTTGTTTTTTCTACTTGTTGCTTTCTTTAACTACTTCTCTATTTTGACTGTTTTCTTCATTTCCTTATTACTTCTTGCTTTAAGATGGGATGACTTGATTTCCTCCTTACTAGTCTAGTTTGCTAATAAACACATTGTAGTTAATATCAGGGAGAAAAACATAGGGCAGCCTCTGAAGAATTCCTGTTGACAGTAATCCTTACAGATATTTTTGCCTTGTCAGAAAAAACATGCTTCTTTAGAGGCTGTATTTCAAATTTTGGAGCACATTTGAGAGAGATATCATTAAGCGCTCCTCTGAGCACTTAAGTTAATCCTCTGAGATTTTCTGTGTCTAAAGAAAATAAAGTCATTGTAAAATTCCTTCAAGTTACATAGCAAAGTATAATAAGCATTTTTGAGAAATAAGATTCTGTTTCCATCACACTTTATCTAAAGGCTTTTTTCAGCTTCATGCAAGCTACATTTTTGCTCCATTTTTTACCTCTTACAAAATATCCAAGTCATTTTTTTGTCTTTGAAAATAACTTAAGATATTCATTAAAGATAACATAAAAAGGTTTATTAGTATATTATGGTGAATAAGCTTAAAGGTAAATCTCTGAATTTAAAGCTTGTTTACTACTTACACTAACCATTCTTCCTGGTTTAAGAACTACTCCTTGTGCTCTTGTCACAGTTTTTCAAAGCTAATAAAACTTTTTTTTCAGAGAATCATTTCCATTGTTCTGTCAGAAGCTGTGATTTTGTAAGTGTGAGCATCTTCTTTTACCTCGTGACTTCTAATAAAACTGGGAGTATAGAATGAACACTGAGACAAATATCTCCTCTGGCATTTTATGTCCAATTTATTCAATACTGAATGAAAATATGCTTCCCTAGATAGATGATTTGTTTTTCGTTTCTTCTCACTTAACATATATCATCGTTACAAAACCCTCTTTGAACCTGGATGAATGTTAATTAAAAACAGATAACCTCTGACATACAACTTGACTAGAATAATGTTCATTTGCATGTGAACAGTTTTATTCCCAAGGAGTATGCGGCATTCCTTTGCTCACAATTGGGCAGAATGTGATTCCCACAGAATCATAGAATCATAGAATCGTTAGGGTTGGAAAGGACCTTAAGATCATCTAGTTCCAAACCCCCTGCCATGGGCACGGACACCTTAAGCTAAACCATATCACCCAAGGCCTCGTCCAACCTGGTCTTGAACACTGCCAGGGATGGAGCATTCACAACCTCCCTGGGCAACCTATTCCAGTGCCTCACCACCCTAACAGGAAAGAATTTCCTTCTTATATCCAACCTAAACTTCCCGTTTTAAGTTTTAACCCATTACCCCTTGTCCTGTCACTACAGTCTCTAATGAAGAGTCCCTCTCCAGCATCTCTATAGGCCCCCTTCAGATACTGGAAGGCTGCTATGAGGTCTCCCGGCAGCCTTCTCTTCTCCAGGCTGAACAGCTCCAACTTCCTCAGCCTTTCTTCATACGGGAGGTGCTCCAGTCCCCTGATCATCCTCATGGCCCTCCTCTGGACTTGTTCCAACAGTTCCATGTCCTTTTTATGTTGAGGACACCAGAACTGCACACAATACTCCAAGTGAGGTCTCAAAAGAGCAGAGTAGAGGGGCAGGATCACCTCCTTCGACCTGCTGGTCACACCCCTTTTGATGCAGCCCAGGATACCATTGGCTTTCTGGGCTGCAAGCACACACTGCTGGCTCGTGTTCATTTACTCATTGACCAGCACCCTCAAGTCCTTCTCCGTAGGTCTGCTCTGAATCTCTTCTGTGCCCATCCTGTAGCTGTGCCTGGGATTGCTCCGACCCAGGTGTCGGACCTTATACTTGGCATGGTTAAACCTCATGAGGCTGGCATCAGCCCACCTCACAAGCGTTTCAAGGTCCCTCTGTATGGCATTCCTTCCCTCCAGCATATCAACCGAACCACACAGCTTGGTGTCATCAGCAAACTAGCTGGAGGCGCACTCAATCCCACTGTCCATGTCACCAACAAAGATGTTAAACAAGACCGGTCCCAACACCGATCCCTGAGGGACACCACTCGTTACTGGTCTCCAGCCGGACATTGAGCCATTGACCACAACTCTTTGTGTGTGGCCATCCAGCCAGTTCTTTATCCACCGCGTGGTCCATCCATCAAATTGATGTCGCTCCAATTTAGAGACAAGGATGCCATGCGGGACAGTGTCGAATGCTTTGCACAAGTCCAGGTAGATGACATCAGCTGCTCTACCCCTGTCCATCAGTTCCGTAGCCCCATCATAGAAAGCCACCAAATGGGTCAGGCAGGATTTCCCCTTAGTGAAGCCATGCTGGCTGTCAGCAAGCACCTTGTTGATTTTCATGTGCCTTAGCATGCCTTCCAGGAGAATCTGCTCCAAGATTTTGCCAGGCACAGAGGTGAGACTGACTGGTCTGTAATTCCCCAGGTCATCCATTTTCCCCTTCTTGAAAATGGGGGTTATATTTCCCTTTTTCCAGTCATTGGGAACTTCACCTGACTGCCATGATTTCTCAAATATGATGGCCAGCAGCTTCGCAACTTCATTCACCTCACAACAGCAGTTAGAAAAAGGTGGCAAGACTTAGACTGCCCTGTCTAATCTAAATTTTCATCTTTTCATTCTTCTTTAATTTTCTTTTAATGGGGTGAGGCTTGGCATACTCAAAACATTTCCACTATTCTGGAAACAGTATGTAGGAGATATAAAACTACTGATCCAAACTGAAAGGAGTTATCTATTAAATGGGAATATAAGTTAAGCTAAAATATGTTATGACTGTATATAGGCTGAAAGAGCAAGTTACTTTGGTGGTCTGCAAAGTATTGTCATAGCTATGAAGTCTGGATTTGTTTGTTCGGTTTTTTGTCAGGCAGTTTTTAGGTAAACTTAGTATGGAATAAGAATAGCTCTGTTACGTTAGACCAACAGCCCACTTAGCCCATTATTCTGTCTACTACAGTAATGAAAAGAGATGCTAAGGAATGTATTTAGAAGCATTTGACTTAAGATAATTTTAAACTTCTATGCTTGTTTAGTTCATAGTGTTAGCCAAGAAAAATCTTTTCTGCTGATATATAGGACTTTTGTGAGCTGTTAATACCTTACTGAAATGAAGCTGCTGTTGATGCAGAAGATTAAAAACTAGAAACTAGGGTGATTATGCAACCTTGTCAAGTATACTTATATGACCATAGTGCTCGCCATGTACATGTAGAATCCAGTGAGGATTAACACTGTGAAAGAGGGTACACCTGGAGAGAGACAGAGAGCAAGAAGAGCTAGCTGCCAAGATCCCCCTTGTCCCACTGTAAAATCATCATCTAGTTTACGCTTTGTTGAATTTGGTCAATTAGTGATAAAGTGTCTTCATTAATTATGTGAAGTTTCAAACTGCTTACAGGTTGTTATGTTTTAGAATCACAGAATCATAGAACAGCTAGGGCTGAAAAGGACCTTAAGATCATCTAGTTCCAACCCCGCTGCCATGGGCAAGGACACCTCACACTAAACTATGTCGCCCAAGGCTCTGTCCAACCTGGCCTTGAACACCGCCAGGGATGGAGCATTCACAACTTCCCTGGGCAACCCATTCCAGTGCTTCATCACCCTAATGGTAAAGAACTTCTTCCTTATATCCAGTCTAAACTTCCCCCGTTGAAGTTTTAACCCGTTACCCCTTGTCCTGTCACTACAGTCCCTAATGAGGAGTCCCTCCCCAGCATCTCTACAACACCCCTTCAGATACTGGAAGGCTGCTATGAGGTCTCCACGCAGCCTTCTCTTCTCCAGACTGAACAGCTCCAACTTCCTCAGCCTTTCTTCGTACAGGAGGTGCTCCAGTCCCCTGATCATCCTTGTGGCTCTCCTCTGGACTTGTTCCAACAGTTCCATGTCCTTTTTCTGTTGAGGAGACCAGAACTGCACACAATACTCCAGGTGAGGTCCCACGAGAGCAGAGCAGAGGGGCAGGATCACCTTCTTCGACCTGCTGGTCACGCTTCTTTTGATGCAGCCCAGGATATGGTTGTCTTTCTGGGCTGCAAGCGCACACTACTCTGAGTCTCTTCTCTGCCCAACCTGTTGCTGTGCTTGGGATTACTCTGACCCAGGTGTAGGACCTTGCACTTGGCATAGTAAAACTTCATAAGATTGGCATCAGCCCACCTCACAAGTGTTTCAAGGTCCCTCTGGATGGCATTCCTTCCCTCCAGTGTATCAACCAAACCACACAGCTTGGCGTCATGAGCATCAATCATCATCCCACCGACAAAGATGTTAAACAAGACCAGTCCCAACACCGATCCCTGAGGAACACCACTCGTTACTAATCTCCATCTGGACATTAAGCCATTGACCGCAACTCTTTGTGTGCGGCCATCCATCCAGGTCTTCATCCACCAAATGGTCCATCTATCAAATTGATGTCTCTCCAATTTAGAGACAAGGATGTTGCGTGGGACAGTGTCGAATGCTTTACAAGTCCAGGTAGATGACGTTAACTGCTCTACTCCTGTCCATCAGTTCTGTAGCCCCATCATAGAAGGCCACCAAATTGGTCAGGCAGGATTTCCCCTTGCTGAAGTCATGCTGGCTGTCACCAAGAACCTTGCTCTTTTTCACATGCCTGAGCACGCTTTCCAGGAGAATCTGCTCCAAGATTTTGCCAGGCACAGAGGTGAGACTGACTGGTCTGTAATTCCCTGAGTCATCCATTTTCCCCTTCTTGAAAATGGGGGTTATATTTCCCTTTTTCCAGTCACTGGGAACTTCACCTGACTGCCATGATTTTTCAAATATGATGGACAGTGTCTTAGCAACTTCATTTGCCAGCTCCTTCATGACCTGAGGATGAATTTTATCAGGTCCCACAGACTTGTGTATGTTCAGGTTCTTAAGATGGTCTTGAACCAGAACCTCTCCTATAGTGGGCCCAAGGTCTTCATTCTCACAGTCCCTGTTACATTTGTATGGCAAAACACATCTTATCAGGGAAAGAAAAAATCAACTGTGCTTGCTTCTGTCCTCTGCAGTTGTCCTAATCCCATAAAACAGCAACTCATGTAATACTTCTCATCCTTTTTTTTCCCTGGTTTTGCAGACTTCTGTCACACCTGCAGATTGTCTGCTGTCCTAGAAGACACAGGTATCTCTCATAGGGTAATGGCTACATACTTTGTCCATCCTCAGCAGTCTTTCTTGAACACTTTCCAAGTTCTACTGTACCTTTTCTGAGATGTAGTTCTTACTCAGAACTATGTTAAGTAGTCAAAGTTCAGACAAACTATGTAAATCCATGAAGAGAAATGATTCAGCTCTTATTCTGTTTTCTAATGATTCATAAGGATCTGCAGGCTTTTTCGGTCACTAAGTTGCACTGAATTGACTTTTTATAGGCCAACAATCTTGCTGCTGTGTGACAATGCTTAGGTCAAAGACCAGTATATTTCATATAAAATCAGGATATTTTATTTGTTGTGTACCTCAGGTTATATTTATCTACATTAAATTTCATCTGTCACTTTGGCAGTTTTCTCCTACTGAGTATTTTAAAGTGTGTTTTAAGGTAGACATACAATGTTTAGATGAGCAAACAGCTGTTTTGCCTAGGTAATTTCTTTCCTTTAGGAGTGCATTTAAATACAACAGGTTAAATCAAGCGAAGGACTTTTGTACTTACTCTTTTTTCCTCTGGAGAGCCAAAGAACTATTTTTTTTTTTAGACTAAGTCTCAGTCATCATTGCTCCCTTTCATCAAGCAGCTGATTTTATTTAGTTTTTTTTTATTTATTTATCTATGAATTTATTTTTAGGTTTGGTTTCATTTAGTTTTCTTTGGTTTGCTTTGGTTTGGTTTGAATGATGTGTTGCTTTATCAGTATTTACTACCTGGCTGCAGCCACCAGCATTGTAGAGCCAGAAATAGCTGTTGGATGTATGTGACCTGCTCTTGCAAGCCATGGCATTTATAAAATGCCAACAATGTTACCTATCATTGCAACATTGAAGAAAAGTATTCACAAAGGTTGAGTTTGCGTCCAAAAGAGATCCTTTCTGAATGGGGCTAGTCCTGATTTCTGTTAGTACCCTGTAGCAAGACTTTTTGACAAATCAGTATCTTGAGTATTTTCCTGATGAAGAGAGGAGACAGCATGCATAACATAGGAAGTTTCTCCCTGAAGGCTTCTTGGTTACTTCATTTAGGCATATATTTTGCACAGATGTTCTTGTTCTCAGCCAAGTCTTGAGCCATCAGGTCTATTAAGTGTCTTCCAACTGCTACTGCAGGGTCTTGTGGTAACATCACATCCTAAAAACATTGTCAATTTTTGTTTTCAAGCACATTAGATTAATTTATCTGCGTATGCACTCATTCCTTAAAACACATATAATAATAGATTTCTTAGGCGTGATTCTGACCCAAGTATGTTTAGGTTTAAGAAACAATGTAGTTTTCCTTCAAAGGGATATATCAGAAGACGCCCATCTTTGTGTTTCATCAGAATACGGAAAAAGAACTAAACTGTAGTGACTCTTTAAATAGAGAAAACTCATATCTTCTGGTTTGAAAAGCCCAAGTTAGACTAGAGATAATGTAGTGATGCTAGTCTGCTTACTCAGATGGCTTCAGGGATGTCCACTAAGATGCATCTGACCAGATTGCAATTTAAGAATCTGTAACCTTTATAGCAGAAAATTGTCTGGGTTTCAGAAGCAGACAATCAGGATCAAATTCTAATGTCACATGAGCAATATCCACATACAAGATCAATAATACCTATATACCTGCATCTGAATAGAAATTTAAATTCTTTGAGCTAAGCAATACTGTTGTATAATTCATGAAGTTTGCATTCTGGAAAATCTCCCAGTGTCGGAAATACATGCTGTGCCAGAGTAAGGCTTTCATTGAGGGTAAAGCAGACAGCTCACAATCACAGAGTAAGCCTAGTAATATCCCAGAAACCAAGCATATTGCATTAGCCATGAGCAAATTCATGATGACTTATTCTTTACAGAAGCAGTCACTTAATTTGTACAAATGCTTATAAACATTGACTTTCTGGTAAGAATTTCAAAAGGCGAAGTCACACAAGAGCTTAATTCTGTTAATATGTTAAACTGCAGAACGAGAAAATGTATCTTAAATCGCTTCTGAATCAATGAGGAACTTAAGTTACTCAAACAATGCGAGCCTAATTTGTAATTTTACTTGTGCCAATTTAAATTAAAAAAAGAAAAAAAAAAAAAGCTTTGCCACTATAATTCCATCTATAATACCAGTTACATTCACTGCATATCTAGAGCAGCCCACGGAATCTGTGAGTAGCATTGTTGACTATATCTAAGATGAATCTAAACTCACAATCTAAATGGTCTATTTTTTCATTTGTATTCTTAGAAAGAATAAAGAAATAATAATAATAAGAAGAAATGCTCTGCAATAGTATTTTGTAAAATAGTAGCTGCCTGTTTTAACATTTAGATTGCTTTTTCACTACTATGGCAGTTCAGAGAAGGCATTTAGATTTTCCTGACCAACTGGGTAGTCAAGTACTTAAGACTTTGGAAGATGACATAAGGAAGAAGTGATTGACCAATAGAGGCATCTGAAACCCAATTAGTGCAGAGCAAGTAACCAAGAATTACATCTCAGATATAAATCAGATGCATTAATTGGACCAGCATGGGAACTGTGTAAATGTAAATAAACTATTTAATATGTGCTACCACAGTAAAAAAGTACAGATATCATGCATACTTTCAGCAATTAATTACTTATCTTAAAGAGTAGAAGTTTGTGAAGTGGAAATCTTACGAGTAGCACATCACCAAAAGCTGTATGTTAAATAGCCACTAGCTGACTGACCTTTTCTTTGTGACTGTCTATGACCCTGGGCTATTTATTTTTTTAAGGCTTCAGTATCATTATTTTAGTCAATGGACACCAAGGAAAACCAGACAATGACATAGAAGCTTATCACAAACTCTTGGAAATGTGCAAACTAATAAACATTGAGGAATATACTTCAGATGTATGGCCCATTTGAGAGGAAAGGCAGTCAGAACTAAGTGGTTTGCAGTCAGAACTAAATGGTTTGCAGTAAAACCTGTCTATATAAAGAAGATAACCTGTTATAACTTGTTGGATTTTTCTAATATGCAAGAAGTATCTGTTCATAAATGTATTTGATAAGAAATTAAAACAAATGTGCTGTAAAGAAAACCAAGATCTTCTTCCAGGTAGTGATGAAATGCACTTCAAAGTGCAATTACTCTAAAATTAGAAAGGGGTCAAACATTATAATATAAACACCAATATTTGTGTTACCTGTGTCCTGGGTTCAGCAGTAGCAGTCATGTTTCTCCTTTGTGGTAGCTGGTGCAGTGCTGTGTTTTGACTTCCAACCTGGGAACAATGTTGGTGAAACCGATGTTTTCGGTTGTTGCTAAGTGATGTTTACCCTGACCAAGGACTTTGGGAGGCTCATGCTCTGCCAGGGAGGAGGGGAAGCTGTGAGGAAGCAGAGACAGGGCGCCTGCCCCAGGCTAGCCAAGGAGGTATTCCATACCACAGCACGTCATGCCCGGGGTGGGGGGTAACTGGGAGTTACCCGGAAGGACACGGGCTTCTGGGTGGGACTCGTTTCTTGGCTGGTGGTATTGTATTCTCTTCCCTTGTTAT
Source organism: Pezoporus flaviventris (assembly GCF_033815535.1). Classification (NCBI taxonomy): domain Eukaryota; kingdom Metazoa; phylum Chordata; class Aves; order Psittaciformes; family Psittacidae; genus Pezoporus; species Pezoporus flaviventris. The sequence continues at coordinate 3,260,270 of NW_026892616.1, read as the reverse complement.
TTTCCCTTATCATTGTTGTCGTTGATGGCAGCGGTGGTGATTTGTGTTGTACATTGGTTGCTGGACTGTTCTTGTCTCAACCCATAGGAGTTGCACCCTTTCTATCCTCCTCCCCGTTCCTCCGGGAGTGGGGAAGGGGAGAGCCCTGGGGTCGAGCCTCGATTGCTGTCAGCCCGGCACCACTCACTGGGAGTGAGTAAACAAGTTGCCTGACTGGGTTTAAACCACAGCAACCTGAAATAACATCCACTGAAAGTATGGACAGTCTCACAGAGTCAGAAGCAGGGGTTTGTTTCCACTGTTATTTTTGTTTAATTATCTCCTGCATTAGTATGAAAATAACACCCATATGAAAAAGAGATTCAAATGAACAAGTATGGTCAGTTATTTTAACCATGGCTTTCCATAAATAAAACTGCAACCTAGATATCCTGACAGCAGTGAGATTCTTGAAAGTGATCTGTTTTTTTAAGCTGAAAACCAATTTCTTATTAACTGACCTATTGATAAGATATGAAAAGGAAAAACGTACTTTATTAGATCTTTTGGTCTATTTGACTGCCAGCATCACTTCCTAGAAATTTTTTTGAGATGAAAACTTATAATGAAGTTGTGATGATGATGATCTCTGCACAGAAACTTTTCTAGACTAATACTACTGCATGATCTGCACCAGTAGTTCAAAAGTCATCTTCATATATATCATATGCTGGATGTGTCAATAACTTTATAGGAAGACAAAAAAGTCAGCACTATAGAAAGGCTCCTTGCTTTTCTGTGTGTTCCATTCTTCAAAAGGCATAGGCTTCAAATAACAGGTCAGGCTAACTTCTGAGAGGTATTTTCAGCAACACCACTCTTTTCATAGTGAATCATGTTTAGACATATTTTGACAATATATCTATCTGTATGGTTAAATCATGTTGATGATTTATTTATCTTCCAAGGGCCATACAATGTGTGCCACCACAGACATTAGCACAATTGCCATTTACCAGGCCTCTCAGTATGACTCCTCTGCTGTTGTCAGCTTCTACAGATTGCAGCAACATATTTACTCACAGAGTGAAGCAGATGTGAGCAGACTATGTGTTCTTTAATCTCACTGACTATAAAGTAGTGAATTAGCTTTGAAGAGGTCTTTTTTTTCCTAAAGTCTTTTAATAGCATAGAATGGCAAGATTCAAGACTTGTCTGAAATAATTCTAAAGGGGATTTATGTTGGTAAACCAAATGCTTTAAGGCATTTTATAACCTGAGGTTAAATGCAAAAGAACATTTGTCATAGGGAAATTGCAGTGCGCAGAAGTTAATCTCACAGAACATTCATTTGCCTGACCTATTAACACACCATAAAAATAAACAGCAAATGATTTTAATAGAATAACAGAAAAGGCTGAGGTTGGAAGGGACCTCTGGAGGTCATCTGGTCCAACCCCCCTGCTTAGGCAGGGACACCCAGGGCTGGTTGCCCAGGATCACGTCCACACAGCTTTTAAATGTCTCCAGGGATGGAGACTCCACAGTCTCTATGGGAATCTTCTGCTAGTGATCAGTCACAGTAAAAAAAAAAAAGGGTTCCTTGACGTTCAGACAGAGCCTCCTGTGTTTCAGTTTGCTGTTTCTGGTCCCTGTCACTGGACACTGATGATAAAAGCCTGTCTCTGACCTATTTGCATGCTTCTTTCAGGTATTTATATACCAGATCCCCCTGAGCCTCTCCTCTAGGCTGAACAGTCCTGGCTGTCTCAGTGTTTCATCACAGAAGAAATGCTTCAGACCCTTCATTATCTTTCTGTCCTTTTGTTGGATTTTCTCCAGTATGCCCATGGCACTTTTACACTGAGACAGTACTTCAGGTGTAGCTTCATCAGTGATGAGCAGAAGGGAAGAATCACTTACCATGTCCTGCTGGCAATACTTTGCCTAATGCAATCCAGTGTTGTGGTTTAAGCCCAGCCAGTAACCCAGAACCATGCAGCCACTTGCTCACTCCTCTCCTTTATTCCCCCTTCCTCTGGGTGGGATGGGGAGGAGAATTGAAAGAATGTAAACCCCACAGTTTGAGATAAGAACAGTCCAGTAACTAAGGTATAATACAAAACCACTACTACTAGCACCAAGAATAATAATGATTAACTAAATAACAAGGGGAGAGAATATAAAACTAAAAGGAGAAAGTAAAAAAATAAAGCAATAAACATAAGTGATGCACAATACAATTGCTTACCACGTGCCGACCGATACCCAACCCAACCCCTGCAGTGATCTAGCCCTTCCAGGTAACTGCCCCCAGTTCTACATCCTGGGCATGACATGCTGTGGTATGGAATACCGCTTTGGCTAGTTTGGGTCAGGTGTCCTGTCTCTTCTCCCTCTTAGCTTCCTGTGCCCCTCCTCACTGCCAAAGCATGGGAGACTGAAAAGTCCTTGACTAGGGTAGGCATTACTTAACAACTAAAACTTCAATGTGTTATCAGGATCATACACAGACTAAAGTCAAAACACAGCACTGCACCAGCTATTAGGAAGGAGAAAAATAACTGTTACAGCTGAAACCAAGACACATAGGGAACCATTATCCTTCTTGGTGAAAGGAGCACACTGCCTTTTTCTCTTCATCTTGCTAACCACCAGGACCCAAAAGGCCTTTTCTACAAACCTGCTTTCTGACTATTTGGTCCCCAACATATATTGGTGCCTAGGGCCATTTCTCCACAGGTGCGGGTCTTTGCACTTCTGGTTGAACTTCATAACATTTGTGTCAGCTCATTTCTCCAGCCTGTTGAGGTTTCTCTGGATGGGCACACAACCTTCCAGCATATCAGCTGTACCTCCCAGTTTGGTGTCATCAGCAAACTTGCTGAAGGTACACTCTGATCCACCATCCAGATCATTAATGAAGATGCTGAACAAGACTGGACCAGGTTCACAAAGGGAAAGTCCTGTTAAACTAATTTATATCTTTCTACAATAAGGTCACCCACTTAGTGGATGAAGGGAAGGTAGTGGGTAGAGTTTTTCTATATTTTATTAAGGCTTTTGATACTGTCCCCCACAACATCTTTTTTGACAAGTTGTCCAACACTGGGATGAGCTGGTTCATGGTGCACTGGATGAAGAGCTGGCTGAAGCATAGTGCTCTAAGGGTTGTAGTGAATAAGGCTACACCTAGCTGGTGATGGGTTACCAGTGATGTTCACAAAATTATAGAATCATTAGGGTTGGAAGTGTCTTCTGGAGATCACCTAGTCCAACCCCCCCTGCCAGGACAAGGCCACCTATAGTAGATGACACAGGAATGTGTGCAGGTGTGTTTTAAATGTCTCCAGAGCGAAGACACAAACCCCCTGAGCAGTCTGTTCCAGTGCTTTGCCACTTTCAATGTAAAGAATTTCTTCCTCATGTTGAGGGGGAGGATCACCTGCTGACATCAACCTGCTGGCCCCACTCTTCCTGATGCATGCCAGGATACTGTTTGCTCTCCTGGTTTCAAGGGAACACTGCTGGCTAATAGTCAACTTATCATTTACCTATACTCCCAGGTCTTTCCCAGATGAACTGCTCCCTAGTAGGTCAGGCCCCAGCCTGGCCTGGTAATTGGGGTTCTTCCTCCCCAGGTACAGAACCCTACACTTGCTATTGTTGAACCTCATTAGGTTTCTCTTCACCTAGAGTAATGCTGGGCACAGGTATAAGCTGGGAGTGGAGCAGCAGGAGATCAGCCCTTTAGAAGCAGATTTTGGGGTGCTCATGGACAGCAGCCTCAACATGAATCAGCAAAATGTCCTGGCAGCCAAGACGGAAAACTGCATCCTGGGTGCATCAAACACTGTATAACAAGCTGGTCAAACCATTACCCCTCCTTCTATCACAATAGATCCTGTAAAATGTCCCTTCTCATTTTTCTTATAGGCCCCTTTTTATGTACTGAAAGGCAACAATAATGTCTTCACAGCATCTTCTCCAGGCTGAAGAACTCCAATTCTCTCAGCCTTCCTCACAGAATAGGTGTTCCATCCATCTGATCATTTTTGTGGCCCTCCTCTGGACCCTCTCCAGCAAGTCCATATCTTTCCTGTAGTGAGGACTCCAGAGGTGGATGCAGTACTCCAGGAAGGGTCTCACCAGATCACCAGAGCAGAGGGGCCAAGTCACCTCCATTGACCTGCTGGCCACGCTTTTTTGAAGATGTAGTGCTCTTGAGGCTATTTATATATTTTTTGTGATATTGTAGAACTTGAAACACTGTGGAATGGTGTAGAATATTTTTTATTTTTTTTTTTTTTCCCCAGAATCACATTCTTTAAGATACAAAGTCTGGTTTTCCATCTTATCTGCAATGCTAATACATCAGCATGGATTTTGTCTTCTGTAAGAACAAAATCAAAAGACACAATGAAATATTTTGATTCAGGTCACTTGGACATTAATTGTGTACTCTGCATGCACACAGGCCTCAAGAGAGTTATTACTCGAATGACTTATAAACCTGTACTCCTCTATGAGCCAGATTTTGTAGCTGGGCAATTCATACACATTCTCTTTGCTAGTCATGATGCATAATTTTATCGTTTTAACTACTCTTGTTCAACCAAATAGTCTTCCTCTCTAACTTCTATTCTTGGAGAATGTTGCATGAGTACAAATGAATACTAAAAATTCCTGGAAGAAGCTACACTACACTGAACTGAACCTGTTGAACAGCGTCTTGATCCAAAATCAAACTGTTCACATTCCTTTTTCTTCTGTAAAACTAAGCTAAAAATGTTTGAAACAATGCAAGTAGTACTACAGCTGTGGGATAGATGTCCCGTTTATGAAGAATTCTTCATGTACTCAGTCTAGAGGGGACTGGATATTGTAATTAGAAATTGTGTCACAGAATGGGCTTCTTTCCTTAAAAAACCAGTCTCTCCTCTCCCACTATTCCTAGCCTCTTAATTTTTATCTTTTATTCTTGTATGGAGATTTGCAGTTTAAAATACCTTCTTGATGTTCTGAATCATTCAGATCATTCACTTAGTTTCTGAAAATCATATACAGTCAAATTGATCAGAAATTATGTCTGCCTTGAGAATTCTGTCAATAGAAGTCAACTGCAAGCAACTGCTGAGTCTGTCAAGCTCATAACCACATTCAACCGTCTAAATGTTAAGAGTTTAATGCCACAGGATCTACTGAATATGTCTCTACTAGAATAATTTACATATAATAAATTCTATATGTTTCTATTAACCTTATATTTGGGAACCTAAAAAGAATATTGTAACTGAATTATAGCAATAATGTTAATCCCTTGATTCTTATTTTCAAAGTATATCCAGGCTACTGAGAAACTGAAGTATCCATGGTCTTTCTTCATGTACATTAAAATTATACATAAGTATTAGATTATGAGAGTCACATGGTACAGACCTTCCAAATTGATGGCTTGGCTTTGCGAGCAAAGATTTGGGAAGGGCTTTAACCACGCTTACTACAAGCATGATGACCAAGGGCATGTGGGATATGCAAATCTGGTTGGAAAAAGACCTTCCAAATTACAACTGTATGAATAGCACCGACTTTTTCTGCTAGTGCTACTTGCGGACTATACCTGTGAATTTCTTTTCTAGCTAATATGAAAATTACATATTTGCTGATAAGCTTTTGCGCAACCTCAAATTTTGCCATTTAAATATATGATTTAGAATTTCTGCCTGTACCACAGTTGTTGGAAACAATATTTAGTGAGTAGGATATTAATTACCTTATTTTACACATATACAAATACTTCAGAAGATGGTATTGCACTGTTTCTAGACATCATAGACTCTGTCAGAAAAAACAATTTCTAAGTTTTGCTATAGAGCTCTCTTCTTTGTTCTAAACATTTGTTGCATTATTACCAGTTGAGCTCAGTTTCTCCAATAGATATTGTAATGTATTGTTATTGAAACTCTCCATTTCAGTGTTAGTTAATGAGGACTCATTATTGTACCATCTACACTGATCGTTCTTCAGTAAAACAGCTTCTTTTCTTCACTGTCTTACACCTCCTCCCCCACTTATTTCTGCTCTGTCTCACTGGTCTATGCTAGTCTCTTGTATGCCTCAAAGAAAAAATACAAAGTGGCAGAAATTCACACTTCCTCAATAGTGTTAGAAAGATACTGATGATAAACATGTAATCCCTAGTTAAGTTTGTTTTCAATATTCTGCAGTGGACATCCAGATGAGCAATTTTGGCAGGTTAGGCTGTATGCTTGCCTATCAGAGCTTTAGGTAAACATGTACAGTTCAGGTATTTATTTTTCCTGTCATCATGATGATGAAACTCCCTCCCCTCACTGGAGTTATATGGAATGAGTTCTGGAGCACTGAAAGAATAGAAAGGATAAAAACATACCCAGAAAACAATTTTGCACATTGTGGTGTGACACTACATCTCCAGAAGCATGACTCTGACACTGTTGAAAACTGAACAGTGCTCTTAATAGAGCTATTCCCCAGAGAAGTCTTTTAACTGGAACATAATCATATCAGTAATCTGTCTTCTGACTCCTTCATTAAACCTAAGGGAAAAGACTTATTGAAGATGCAACATTTTCAAGTGTTCTAATTTTCTCAAGGTCATTTTAGGAGATTGAAAGTATTAAACCATATACAGTGACATGCTGCTTGATTACATTTTCAACATCTCATCACTGTTCTTCAATGACTTACATTTTTCACTTCCATTGTTCAGCTTCCATTGTTTTGCTTTCCATACTTTGAGATTTTGTTTCATTATATTTAGATTCAGTCAGAGGCAAGGAGTAGGAAAGGTGAATTAAAAACAGTCCTTGATAATCATGAAGACATGATCTTCATTCCCTCCCTTGACATGTCTGCTCATACATTCATACGAAATGGACCAGAGAGATATAGTTGGTGGAAAAAATGTGCTTAGCAGTACATTTTTTTTCTCCATGCTTGTAATCCCATGGCTTTTTACAGACAAGAGTGATGAATTACTATTAACGTAAGACAGCTTTTTGATGTGTCCTCTTGTACATGAAAAACTGGGCTGAGACCACCTGAACTCATTTCTCTTGAGATTTTGAACAAGTATAAAAAATGGTTTTGTTTTGGACTTGGTAGGACTCAGAAATGGAAATGCCAGTATGTCGAGGACAACACATCAATCTAATTTGCTACCTGTGTTCCCAATTCTATTCTTTCTCTACTGAAATTGCAGCATAGTATGTGATACATCAGCTGTATTCAACTATTAAGCTGCAGTTCCTTTTAGCAAGTGAATGTCTGTCTTTTTGAACCAAGCTTCAATTGCAAAGGCTGTAGGTGCAAACAATCATTTATTAATTTTTAAAGTCATTCAGAGAACCCGTTTAATTAAGAGAGATACATAACAGGATGAGGAGCTATAGTTAAATCACTTGATGCCATCAAATAACATTGCATTTTCATTGGTTTTGTTAAAGATCAATTTGATATTTTACAGTGGGATGAGTCTTTGTTATTTTTCCCATCTAATATGAAAAAACAAAATAAAATAAAATAAAAATCTTAAAAACATTTAGTTAAAGTAGCTCACAGGAAAAAAATTGGAAAGCTGTGGTTACATGTAAATATTTTTTTCTTCTGACTTTCATCCAGCTCAGTGACGAGGATGATTTCTGGTGACTTTTGACTGTGATAGACGTACTGTCAACAGTTTTTTTTTTCCATACTACACAGAGTCAGTATAGAAAAGGGACTTTAGAATACAGGAAGGTTACACATTGTCTCATTTCTATACAAGGATTCCTTGGATAGCATCAGCATTTGCGTCCATATTGTTTAATTTTTTGAGAATTAGAAAAGTCGAGCTTCCTTTATTTAAATGTGCTTATAAAAACTCTCTGTTTGAGTACATGATAGCGTCCATCATTAGCTAGGTTAATGGAGTATCAATATATACAACTCATGATCAGTTCTAACAAAATTGCATGTCTATTTCCTTTTTCTTAGGTTTCTTATACTCCAGTATGCTGCAGTCTTTAGGATTAATAAAAACTAGGGGTATTTCATGTATGATTGTTTCTTTGCATGCGTGCATGTGCAAGATGAGATGTATAGTCTAATTAACAAGGTTAATACAAATTTTTACTTGAAAAGCTATACATTAATTCAGCTTCACTAAAATGAAGTTATACTGACTTACATATTTTTACATACTAACTTTGCACTGCACCATAATGTATATAAAATGTTACACAGGGAGTCTACATTTTATCATGTTTTTACTTGTGTCATACCCACCTGATGAATTATCCAAGAACATTGACATTAACTTTTATGAAATACTACTAGAAGAATATCCACATTTTATACAGCATAGGCTAGTCAGAACAGATCACTTTTGTTTTATCAGTCCACTGAGGAAATATTGATTTTTGCTAGAAGTGAATAGCAGTTTTTTATCCAACAGGACAAGTATTGACTTCAAAAATTTGCCTCCTGGAAAAACTTTTTTTCATATTCACTGAAGTACAAAGTACACATGCATTTGAGCTTGATTGCATCTATCATAAATATTAGTAACAGACCTTTCTGGGAGAGCCTAACACAACAAGTTATTCTAGAAAGCATGGCACACATGAACATGAATCCCACTTCTGAGGAAAGAGTTCTTGCAAATAACTGAAAACGTGCTGAAGGCATAAAATGTTTTCTAAGTAAAATGGAAACTGATAAATCATTTGAGTTTCACAAGATGAACAGCAGTTCTAACTCAATTTATAGATGATTGGTATAAACATACAGATAGATACAGACTCTTGCAAACCAAGAAATTAAAACCAGGCTGTATGTCACAATATTGCTTGCAGTTGATGAAGGGAAAAATTATCTTTTTGCATTTGAAGTGACAATTCTACTCCTATGACACCTAAAGAAGTTCAGTCAAAGAAATTAAACTTTATTACATTTGTAAATTTCCTATAACTGCTAGAATGAACAGGCTGTAACCTCACCTTACCTAACTGAGTATAGCCATGATAAACCATGTTACACTTACAGATATTCAGACATAGAGCTGTTTAAGCAAAGTAAAATAAATATGGTAAATGCGATTTATTTAGTTAGCTAGGTTATTAGTCAGTCAAGACTATGAAAAACTCTACCACCTAAGGTCTGGTAAAGAATCTAAGATGCTAAATTGAGATTTAAGTGTAAACTGAAAACATCTGTATAAATTTCAGTGCTGAAAATCTCATCTATACCCCACAGAAGCTATTTCTTCACAAAAAATTAGCTATTCCACTACAGAATTTTCAAGATCCACAAATCTGCACAGAACCAGATTTTCTAATAAAAATCAGATTTATTAAAGCTTGACAAATAATCCAATGTTGTCAATAAGACAACTACTAGAGATCTATCCCTTGAGCTGCTTCGATTTGTATAGCATGTTTATTTTTACCTGAAAATCTATTGAATGCCTACAATTCTATTTTCCGCTTTTGTCTCAGGCTGCCGCAATAATTGTTACTAGATGTCCTTGGGAACCAAAACATATCTGTTTGTCTGTTTATTGAATAGAGATTGTCCTCACACACCAAAGCACAACCAATTTCTACATGTTATGGTTGTAGCAGCTAGTACAGGTCAGTGGCCCCTTAGAGAAGAGAAGACAAAAAGTCAGAGCATATGCACGATAAAGTTACTCCATGTCCTGAGGCAATTTAAGTCTGTCTCTTTTACTGCCCTAGAGACAGCTTTAACTATTAATCTAACGTGTTGCTATATTTTCCCTGGTTAAAGCCTTATTTTATGAGGCAATGAGTTGCTCTTGCATGCTGCTGAGATGCCACAGCATCAGAGTTCAAATTATTCAGCAGCTGACAATAGATGCTCAGAAACTTCCTGACTGAGACGCAATTTCAGCTCGTTTACAGAAATGCATGTATGAGTGAAATCAAATTACTAGTCATACAAAACAAGCAGTTTTCTTGCCGTGAAAAACAGATACAAATACAAACAGCATACGAAAACACTCCTGTGTATACACCCTGAGTCTTTATTCTCAGTGTAAAACTGTTTGAATGAAGAAGGACCTAGATTGAGTAAAAAAATAGGTTTCTTCAGATGAGTTTTAAAATTTCTGTTGAGAACAGATAATCCAGTTATCTGATTTACAAGTACATTATTCATTTGATCAAACTACTGTATGCTTAAGGATATGCATAACAAATTTATAGACAGACACACACCTTCATAGCTCACTGAGTTCACATCTTTCCTTTCATATCAAATTTATCATCTGAACCTAGACATGTGCAGAAATATTGTCTTTCCCATTTTGAAATGTACCAAGCTGCAAAGAGTTTTATACAGCTCTGACAGTCATGGGGTTTTGTTTCCTGTCACATACCATAGAGTAAATTACAGCACAGGCAAAGCTTGGTAAATAATTATAATAATTACTGTATCCACAACATATTTCAGCTAGGTCTCATTCAGCCTGCACCATGGAAACTTATTTCCATTCTGTAGTTAATATTCTACACTGTCATTCTCAGCATCTGAGGTCCCATAAAGCGTTTCTTAGGGCCATTACATTTTCTACAGAAATAAAGCTATAGTATTTCTTGCCCTTCTCTTTGCAAGATAACCTTCCTAATATAGGCTCAAAATTCAATAGCCCTTATTCAGATAAGAAGTCCTGCTGAAGTAAATGGAACTAAGAGCACAGACTAAGTAATAAGGCTTATTAGCATTTCATTTAATCAATAAATGTTGATAAACATTTTTTTTATTCCTTAAGAGAAAAAAAAAAAAAAAATCACAAAATCACAGCAAATCCTTAAAAGTTAAAAAACAGAAGAACAAAATGGCTGCTCTCTCTCCAACCTGAAATGTATCAAATGCAGTCTTCTGTCAGTTCAAAGATGTGAGGCAGGACTACAGATTCAGGAAGATGTGGGAGGATGAGGTTAAAAGTGAGGCATTTCAGGCAGGGTAAGGTGTGAAAAAGGGAGACCTGAAATTAACAATTGTAAACAATGACAAATGATGACAAAAATTTGAACTGACAATTTTCTGTAGAAATAGAAATTTTGAATTACTGACATTATTATGCTACATCTTAACTGAATCATATACCCCAATTTTTAATACCATGTACTACAGACTTGAAACGCTTCAACCCTATAGCTCTTCCCAGTATAGCTCTTCTGTATTCTAGGTGGCCCCCAGTATACTCAGTCCCATCCCAGCAAGCCCATTTTGGGAAATATGGAGGTGAGAGATGCAGCATTTCCCAGTACTGGCTTGAGCAGCAAGCAGATGCCTATAACACAATAGTGAGCTATAGCTGCAAAACTTATCCACCCAGAAGAGGACTACATTACTGGAAATACATAGATGCTTTCTTCCTTAATGGCCTTCAGCGAGTCTACCTATAAAACCAGAATTTTATATATGCTAGGAGCACAGCCAGTCAGAGGCACTGAATTATGCATTGGGTAAAAAACAAGGAATTTCAGAAAATGGGAAGCTGAAATTTTTAGTATCAAATTTAGCAGTTAGGAAGTTTGACTGTAACTCCAACTTGTTAATATAAAAAATGCAGTAGCATCAGACAATGAGTCTGTTCCAATTGTCTTGGAAATCAATAAATGTCTCTCTTCTGACTTCAGGTTAATTGGCACTATTCCAACGTCCTTTCACTCTATCACTTTCAATCCTATTCCTCCTTCCCCCTCCCTCAATTTTCACCTTCCCCAGCTTCTTATCTGTCCAGCCCATCCTTCAGCTGGCAAGAAACATCATGCTTCTATAAGAGAATCGAAGCTCTTGACATTCAACTATACTGATCATTCTAAAATGCTGAATTGAAATGGCTTTATTTCGGCTAGTGATTTTTTCTTATAATTTTTAAAAGCACTGAACAAGCATTTCAAAATATAAGTAAAAATTCAGGTATAGAATTATAATTTGAAAAAAAAAAGGATGCAAACTACTTCATATAGTAAAGATAACACCCAGTCTTTAAAAGTTTACGCCTGTTTCTATGATTCAAATAATAACATTGCATGTAATTACTTGAACAAACTCTAAAGCTGATATTGTTTCAAAATACTAAATGCTTGAATTAGTATCACATAAAACAATTTGGGAGGCATCCAAACACTGGGTAACAAAAGAGTTTTCTGGAAACTTTTGTTCTGAAATCATATGCCTTATAAATAACAAAGGAAGATCAAATCCTGGAGAGGACAAATAAAGGACAGGATGTGTCATTCTCAGTGAAAGTAAACCATTCAGTCTAAAGCAAATATTCAGGATGATAAAACCTGTCAGAACATATTTACTGGAAGGAAAAAAACCCATTCTACTGAAATACACACAAAAATAATTATTTGTGTTATTTTAAAACACAATACACAGTGTATTCTAACTTCATTAAGTAAGTAACTTTCCAATTAAAAATTTAATGTAAAAAAAGAAAAATAGTTAAGTCCTTTAAGGGAAAAATCTTTAATGAAAAGAGAAAAAAAACCTACCACAATACATCACAGTTTTTTGACTAAGGGCAAAACTGTTTAAAATTTTTGAACCCTGAAACAAATAATACCTCTACATATAAAATATGTTCTTTGTACAGCAGTAAAAGCTGTGAAAGTACCAATGCTTTTAAAACCAAGAGCTTTTATTCAGATGACAATAAGTAGCCCACTATTCTAAGAAATAATTTCGTGGGCTTTTTCACTGTTAAGAAAACTTTATTTTCTGGAACAGAAGGATAACTAAAGTATGACTTTCCACTCTGAACATACTGTTGTAGGCACACAATATATATTAATGACTATAATTTAAAGAAATACAAGTATATTTTCCAGGGCAATTTCATTGCAATATTTTTTCACTTCACAAATAAGTAAAAATATATTCTTTTTTAAATCTCATTATGTATTCTGTCTTTCATTATTTTGAGACATTAGATTAATATGGAAAATTCTGCTTTCAGTCTATCTAAAGAGTTACAAGCATAGCATTGGAAGAATGGCTTAGTCTGGATTTATTCTAGTTTACATTCATGGAAAATTTGTCTCAATTTTATTGATATTAAGCTCTATTTGTCTATTAAGTCCCAAATTCTTACTAAGATCTTTACATTATGTATGCCCTATAAGCTAATATAAGTACATTATAAACTATAATAAATCGTTTTTCATTATTAAAAAAAAATTGTTTAAGAGCTAGTTCATTGGCTTACTTCAACAGCTGGTTCTGTTCCTTTTATTTCTTAATTTATTGGGAATAGTGAATTGATATTGAGATTGGGTATGGATAATTTCCTGAAGATGAAAAGCTATATTCTGCCATGAGAATAAATAATCAGGGCCAGCCTCTATCCTACATTATAAATAATAAACTTGGTTTGTCATTTGTATTCTAAATGTCTTTAGCAGGTATGCTTGCTACCCTCTCCTGATTATTCTTCAAGCAGTTGAAATGTTTGAAAGGGAGGAAACAATACCAGCCCTTTCCCCGCCCATAAAAAACTAAACCAAAACCAAACCAGAAAAACAACCAACCCAAAAGCAAACAAGAAAAATATTTAACCCTAACTAAGAAGTCAATAACAGTGTAGCGGACCAGTGAACAAACTAGGAACAAAAGGAGAAATTAAAGTTGTTTAGAAGACTGCAAGTGATAAAAGATCAGTTTCATCAGGTTTTTATGTCAGAAGAAATTGAACAGATATGTACCTGATATAAATACAATTAAACACATTGAAAGTATACATAGTTATTAATTGTTCATACATAGAAAATATAATTAATTGATATGTTAAATGACACCCATATGGTGAGGTTGTTAACTGACACAAATATTGCTACTTCCATTTTCTTTGTTCTGTTCTAAAACATTTAATATCTCTTTAGTCTTCATTTCATAAACTGGTAGTGCTAAATCTTCACAGTTTATGAACCTTGGCCATAATCCATATTTTTCTTGCTAAGGAAATAAAAACACTGTCCGCCAACAAATTTTATAACCTCACCTACACTATCACCACCATCACCCCCCCACCCCATTTGGGACTTAGTTATCATTACTCATTGAGGGTTTGCATGACATTTTGTAAGCATGTATTTATCAAGGTTAATACTAATCTGAATTATCCCATCTACTTTGTAATTCATAAAATACTTTGTAGTAGGAGATTTTAAGTGTGCCAGCACTGATCAATTTATTTTAATATGTATTTGGTCTAAAGTCCAATTAGAAAAAGCATCAAGAGCGTCTCTACAATAATTATGCTATTGTTTCCCATCCTTTGCTAACATTTCAGTTTTAATCCGTACCTGTAATTTTAATTTAAACCAGAAATAAGCTACATAGTCAGCAGAGCTGGCCAGAGTGAATGTTCCTACATCTATGTTGGTAAAAAAAGAGTGAGCCAGGGAGCAATATCGAAGAAGTAGTGAACGCTCCACCCCTGGCAGTGTTCAAGGCCAGGATGCATAGAGCCCTGGGAGACATGTTCATGTGTGAGGCATCCCTGCCCACAGCAGGGGGGTTGGAACTAGATGATCTTAAGGTCCTTTCCAACCCTAACGATTCTATGATTCTATGATTCTGTACAACAGCAGTCAGTAGGACTGTAGGATCCAAAGCAAAAGACATTTCAAACCTACTTGAAAATATGGATCTATTAAAAATGTAAAGCTACACTAACTCTGTTGGTACCTCTAGATTACTATCCATATTTCTTGCACACAGCCATTCACAGTAAAAAGTCTCAGTGATATGCTTTAGTGGTGGTCTTGGCAGTCCTGGGTAATGGTTGGACTTGAACTTTAAGATCTTTTGAACCTAGTTAATTCTGTGATTCTGTGATCCTATAGGCTTTTGTTAAGGTGCACATTCAGAGTTCAAATGAACAAACAAAAGCAGCCAAGCCTATGGAAGGCTAAATTTCCTTCCTTCAGAAACCATGCAGCTGCCCCAGTTGCTAAAGCAATAGCTCAGGAACCTCCCTGATGGGATGGACTAGCTAATGTATCATCTCAGACTGGGAGGGAATTGCGGCACTTGAAAGTGGAGATGCAGAGTTCATCAAAGCACTATGAAAATAGGAATTATACTTGCAGTGAAATTTTCAGGACTGAATCAACAAAATAGACATGAATTACCCAAATTTACATCACTAGGAAGAATACAACAGTACATCCAGTCACAGATAGTACTTTTTATTTTTTTGGTCTTCTTATAAATTATAACAAGCTTCCTGATGTTTAGGCTGATGCCCTTGTTACTTCATATGACCACATTTTATCATGAAGTGCTTATTATTATTTTTATGCTTAATATGCATGTTTATATTTGCCTGGAAACTGAAAGTATAATTTAGCATCATGGAATATTCAGATTACCATATTAATTAAAATTGGAAGTACACAGCTGCATCCATAAAATATTGTTGCTTGCAAACTTTTTCTTACACACAATGGTAAACCTGATTTATTACAGCTTATAATAGCAATAATTCCTGCAATATCATTCGTTAGCACAGTTAACAGCTAATTTGCTGGAGTTTTAAATGCCCTTGGCTTTCTTTCAAGCTGCTCACAGACTGGTCATTAACTGCTGGTTGCAACTGATTTCTCACCCTCCTATTTAAAAGAAATTTTATTTCAATTCAGCACCCACAGAGCCTAATCTTGATTCAGTAAACAAAAATCATTCTCTAACTTGGCAACAGACCTCTTGCTCCTTATTCTTTTTGGCATAGTGTTTCAGGGATGTATGTGGATGTAAGCATTGCAGCTAATGGCTAAAACAAAAATCAAACCCTTGTTGTCCTTTATCTCAAATTTTCAAGTGATAGGAAGCCCCAAAGGGAAGAGCACTCTATTGACATCTAGTGGAAAGGAGACAAATTAAATGTTCCTATGGGCAGCCTGAAGCCTATTTGCTTGCACGTATTTTTATTTTGTGTTTGGAAACTAATTCTACTAATCCCATAGTATAAAGAAACATTTCTGATCATAACAGTGTGCAGGAATGATGGTCAATTAAATGTGTGCAGAGTGGACAGCTAACCAATAATAGCTTTTTGTAGCATTTTATAAAAGCTAGGGCCTTTATTTAAAAAACAAACAAACAAAAAAATCAAACAAAAAAGCAACAAAACAAAATCAAACCAAACCAAAAACTTCATAGGAAGATGTTTTCTGAAAGATAGCAAGTTTAAGATGTATCTTTAAGTGGAAAAAAAAGCCTATTTAGGAATCACTTTTATGTTACAAGACTTTTGGTTTTCAGTGCTTCCTGAATCCTTGGTAAGAATTTATAAATACTGAGAATGGCTACTAAAGCTGCCAGCAGAACAAGGAGTGGTGGAAAATGGTGAGATGGTAGCCTAACAAGCAGTGAGGGACTGTCATTAAGAACAAAGTAGGTCACATCACCATGAGGTCAGCAGTAGGGCTCTACTACTCAGCAAGACTGGGCAGTCACAGCTGTGAGGTACATGTTACTGCAGAAGCAGATTAAAAAAACAGCTGAGTTAGAAGCTGCCTTATCATAAAAAAGAACAGTGAAATAGTTAGCAGTTAGGAGCTGCATGTTTTCCTGCTTATGTCCTTTCTCACATTTTCCTTTTCTCCTTCAAATAAAATATTCTTTGTCAAGTCAAGAAATTTATGTTTGCAAATAAGGAAAAATAAGACCGGGCTATGCACCAGAAAGCATATTTTCCAGTGTTTGTGTATGAGGATTTAAACCTGTTAAATAAAATTCAAGATTAGCCCATTTGACTCCAAGTAAGACCTGACTGAAGGATTTATATGGACTTTAAATCTGTGATGACCATACTTCTGGTCAAAAGTTTCACCATGTCACTGTTTTCTTTACATCTCTCTATTAGACCACCTTTCTCCTCTATATCTCTGTATTTTTTACCTCCAATTTACTAAGTTTCTGAACGTACTGAAATGTTACTTCCCCCTTCCACTCAAATTAAAATGACTACCTTCCCATCCATGTGCTAAATTTTCAAACAAGTACTTTCACAACTGATTCTATGTACCTTTGGCAATATATGGGATTTCTTGTGAGCAGCGACAAAGCCACCCTATTGTCATTTTTCACATCTTTCATTGAAGCTTATTGTGAAGGTTAGATGAAATGGTACAGCAGTCATGCAGTGAGAGACCCTGAAATCTTTTAGCTTTAACCAGAATTATCTTATATTTTCTTGCCCCTTCTCTGTGTTTTGGGAATCTCTTTCTTTGGAAATTTATGCATTGTTCACTCATTTTTAAGAACTGACTGTTGCGTATTTGCTTAACTACTTAAAGAATGCGACACTGGACCATAAATGAAGTCTCTTGGTAAACCTGCAGAAAAGAATCACTGAAATAGTGAGAAAATCTTCCACCTATAAGAAGTGACTGAGACAAGAGAAGCATGGAAGTGAAGACCACTGTTCTAAACAGAAACCCAGAATTCATGTATTTCAACAATGTAAAAGTCCACGCAAATGTTTCCATCAGACCCGTGTTGTGTTGGTTTCGGTTTTGTTTTTTTTTCCCTTTAATTACATGAGAGAAAACATTATATATTTAACAAAAAAAAAAAGAAGAAGAAACAGCAGCAAATATTAGAATTCAGATTTTGCAATAAAAATGACACCATTAAAATTCAGTTGGCACAAAATAGTTTAGTGACTAAACTAATTGAGTAATCTCTTTTTATACACTGGGTTGCCAACATTTAATTAACTTCTTTGAGAAAAACTGATACTGTGATAGAAGTGCTTCACAGAATGTCTATATATATACATGTTTTTGTGTACATGTGTTGGAAAGATAGATTTAAAATGCAATAATTTCCTTTCAGTTATAAATTTACTTTTGTTGAATAGGCAATTGACTTACACATATAAACACAGAGGCACTGACAGAACCGACATTGCCAACATGCATGGAAGACTTTTGTCCCAAGGAAATCACTCTGATATTAGCTTTTGTTTATTTGAGCTCCAATTCAAGATTTCCAGTGTTCAGCTAGATCTGTCAAAGTCTTGTCACTCATTCTTCAGTGCAAAATATCTCTCCTGTTCTTGTTCTTCCAGCCAATACTCTGGTCTATATATTTGTTCTCTGTCATCTTGACAGCTTTAGCCTCCTCCCATGCAGCCTCTCCTTTGTCCATTTTTTTTTCAAAGTATCAAATTTAAATGCATCACCCTGTTCTGGAAAACCAGCATTAACTTGCTACCTTCTAAACTTTCCACCCTCATCACACTCACACACAGTCTTTTTCAAATTTTCCACAGTGCTACTCTATTTCTGATTACTATTTTTTTCCTTAAATCTGCTATGAACCTTCACCTTTTCTTCACCTTCTGTATTCTTGCCTTGCTCCTTTCATATATTTTTTATATTAATTTTTATAATAGTCTCTTTTTCCACTTCCCATCCAATAAGCTAAGTATTTCTCCTGTAAATCTTTTGCTAAAAAAACACCAGAAGACAGTTGATTTCTTCAAAGTACGATTATTATGGGTAAAGCATCTGTAGGTGATCTGATCTCCATCACCCACTTTAGATACCACTATATTATATAAAAATCACTTTCCTAGTAACTCCCTCATCCTGTTAATCTATCCTATTAATGAAGTACACAGTTTAGTGCATGTTTTTCTCACCAAATGAAACTTCTGAATTGAAATATGATTTCGGTAACAGAGGAAGACAGTGGTCTTTTGCAGCAAAAGCAAATATCCTTGAGGTTGGTGCTTTCTGAATGGAAGTGGGAAATTAGGATTTGAACTCCCTGATTTTCAGGAAGGAACCTTCATCATCCATGTCTCAAGCAGCACTCATGCATCTGAACAACTGCATAAACTTGGAGATTGCTACACATTTTCACAGTGCATGTGTCAGGCATGTTTCAGAATGCCAACTCTAACAGCTGTCTCAGGGAGCAGAGCCAAACAAAGAATAATTTCACAGTCTTGACTTGATTTAGGTTTATGTATCACAACACTCCATATTGTAAGCGGCAAGGAGAAGCAGACAGGCCAACCCAATATGGGTGATAAGCAACTTCTACTTTATTTGTGACTCAGTTCACACATATATAGGAGTGTTATTCAGCCACTCCTTCTTGGCATAACAGTATTGGTTAGCCCCCACAGCTTCCCCCACATTCTCCTCCCATGTCCGGTCTCTGGCTACCCGTGGGGGCCACCCCCTGCCTTGCTTGCACAGTCCTCCAGAACTCTATGGTTCTGCTCTTAGAGTCATTCTGCAACAATTCCCCCCTTTTTCTTTGTGCAAGCAAGGCATTATGGGTTATTCTGTTCACCTGTTTTATCAAACAAACAAGTCTAATAGCTACGATGATTAGCCTAACAATGATACATAAGTGCAATACTTTTAAACAGTGTTTGACTTAACCTGTAATGCCCCGTGAAAACAACCATCTAATTATTCTTAGAATACTGCTCATTTACTATTGCTGGGTAAGCTGAGCCAGGGTTCTCAGCTGTACGTACATCGGATTAACATAATCAGAGAGACTCATACAACACATTCCATCAAACTCTTCACATCCATGTCCCTGTTCCAACAACAAAAGGTTCTGCAGTGTTGCATGTCTTACAGAGTCAACATTAAAACAAATCAGGAATTGCCTTCGATGCAGAATTGTCTGCTTAGCAACTCAGCAACCCAGTCTGCTTAGTTGAGCCAAGGCCCCGGCTGACGCCGTGCCTGGTAGGAGGAAAGAAACTGATATAATAGAGTCAAGTGAGCAAAACTTACATAAGATCTACAGTTTAACAGTGAGGCTAAAAATAAGGCACCTTAAGCACCTTGAGCGGTGCTGTCACTGAAGTGTTAAGGGTCGGTGAGGTCAGTCCTCCAGTAACAAGGTCCCTTCTCCTTATTGAAGGATTGCTTGGCCAGGCTGGATCGCTGCAGATCCGAACATTCTGATGAGCAGCCTCAAGGGATGATCGGTAGAGAGGGAAGTATTGCGGGAAGCTTACCTGAACCACACGCTGACATTCCTGTAATCTAAAAGATTAGAACTTACACCTTTTATAGCACTATTCACCTTGGCTTAGGCACTTGTTCCGCTAAGTATTACGCATGTACCCATTCGCACGGCTCTTAATAATTCTACTCCCAAGGTCCATTTGGGGCAATAAGCGAATATGGTACCCCAGCGTCCCAATTGTCTGTTGAGTTGTTGAGGTTGGTAGTGCTACAAACGACATGGCAGACCGGCAAGGGTCAGTTGCTTATCACAATACCAACCAAACATATTGGAAATGGTTTACCAGGGGAAGGTAAGGCGAGGCAAATGGCATTCTACCCTGCAACTCAACCATCATCCCCCACCCGTTGTTCCTGGGCTGCGGAGGTAGAGGGTTGATTGTTTCTGGAGTCTTTATTCCTGTCAGGAAGAGCAGAAGAAGATAAGGATACTGTTTTGGTCCATTTCGCAGGAACCCATTGTGTACCTGTGGATGTAAGCACACACATATAACCTCGCCCCATGTACTTCACTTCTGCCGGGCCCTGCCATAAGCCCGTGCTGGGATCACGGTACATGACCATCATAGGCGCCTCCGATTCGGATGCCGTGGTTCGGCCATGCACTTGAGCAGGGGGAGAGTCCTGATCTGCAAAAATGCACAAGTAGTTCAGAACAAACAGCGCCTTAGACAGTCTTTCTTGCACATCGCGAACATCACTGAACTTTTCAAGGTACCGTTTCAGGGTCTGATGCGCCCGCTCAACTATTGCCTGTCCCGTTGGCGAATGGGGAATGCCAGTCACATGTTTGACTCCCCATTTTTTACAAAATTGGCGCATTCTCTCACCTACATAGGCGGGCCCATTATCCGTTTTTATTTGCTGAAGAACTCCCATAACAGCAAAGCAGCTAGTTAGATGCCGCACTACATGGGAACCCCTTTCTCCTGTCTGGGCCGTGGCCCACAGGAATCTGCTATGTGTGTCAATTGTGACGTGCACATACTTAAGGCGTCCAAACTGTGGCACGTGTGTGACATCCATCTGCCATACTTCACAAGGGCCCAAAACCCGAGGGTTCACCCCAATTCCCAGTCCTGGTCCATGATGGCTGCAGCTGGGGCAGGCCCTGACAATGCCTCTTGCTTCCTCCATTGTAATCTTAAATTGACGGAATAGTCCCTTAGCATTCTGGTGAAAGATGTTGTGGGCCTCTCTGGCTTTTATGAAGTCACTCAGGGGTGCAACAATGGAAACTAATTGATCTGCTCTGTCATTGCCTTCCCCCAACCCCTGAGACCATTTTTGACTCCGTATGTGGATGATGGCGTAAGCACACTCCCACTGATGAATGGCTGCCTGCAGCTGATGCAGCAGGTCAAACAACCGCCGGTTTCGACACTCTCTGAGCCGAGCATCCTCAATACGCTGAACCACACCCGTGACGTACATAGAATCAGAGATTACATTTATCTCTGTGTGATGCCAGTTCAAGAAGGTCCAGATGACCGCCGCTAGCTCTAAAGTCTGCAGTGAGTCCTCCGCTTCCGCGGCCAGTATCTGCTGGTGCCATGTCTCACCCTGGATCCAGGTCGCAGCGGCGCGCCGAGACTTCCTTCCAGCGTCTGTAAAAACCGTTACTGCATTGGCCAGCGGGCGTTCACTCCTTTTTGGGATCTTGATCCATTCTTGCTGGCTGATCCAGCGCAAGGTAGTGGATTGCAGTTGCTCTACCTTAAGGTCTGCAGCCTGAGTCAGCAGGCTGACTTGTAACGCCTGTGAGTGCTGGAGATACCACTCAAGATCCTGCCATTTTATTGGCAGGTAAATAGTTCCGGGTTCCTGAGCCGTTAATTGCAACACCCTCATTCGGCCCTTTTGAACCAATTCTGCTAAATTTTCTATTTTCTGTTGAATAGTAGTTTTGGGCTGGACAGCAGTAAAAAGCCACTCCAATATCTTCACCTCCTCCCCCCTTTTCTTTTTGCACTGTGTCAGTGCACCCAAGAGTTGCTTAGGGCCTTGTTGTATTGTAAGGTCTACAGGAAGGTCTGGGTCTCTACGGTCAACCCATCTCTGTACGATTTGTGTGCTGATGCGCTGGATGGTTAGCCGCTGTTCCGACGTGGGTCGCACCGGTCGTGCTGGGTCAGTGCCCTGCAACAGGGGTCTCAAAGTGTCAATATCATCATTTGAAATGCCCACGACAGGACGCAGCCATTGTATATCTCCAAGTAAACGCTGTGCATCATGTAGGGTCGAGATTTGAATGTGAAGTTGCAGTTTCTGTGGTCGCACCTGGCCTTCTGTGATATGCCAACCTAAATATTTCCACGCAGGGCCGCGCTGAATTTTTTCAGCTGCAATAACGAGTCCTTGTTTGCTCAGTTGCTGCTCCAGTAGAGTCTCTTGGTCCGTCGTGAAGGGATGATTTTGGGCAAATAGAATATCGTCCATATAATGATAAATTAATGTTCCCGGCCACATCCGGCGAAGGGGCTGGAGCGCATTGGCCACAAATAGCTGACACAGGGCAGGGCTATTTTTCATACCCTGTGGCAGTACTGTCCATTCAAAACGGCGAAAAGGTGCTGCTTTGTTTGGCATTGGCAAGGTAAAAGCGAATCGTGCAGTATCTAATGGATGCAGCTTAATTGTGAAAAAAACAGTCTTTAAGATCAATAACCAGCAGGTGCCAACCCTCTGGGAGCATAGCAGGGTTGGGCAAACCTGGATGCAAGGCACCCATCGCTTGTATTTGTGCACTCACAGCTCTCAAGTCCTGTAGCAGTCTATATTTCCCTGATTTCTTTTTTATAACAAAAATTGGCATATTCCAGGGGCTCATGGAAGGTCGTAGGTGTCCCTGTTGTAATTGTTCCTGTACTAAAAGCTGTGCTTGCTCCAGACTTTCCTTTTTCAGCGGCCACTGCTCGACCCACACCGGAGTGTTAGTAGTCCATGTGAGCTGGATCGGGAAAGTCCATTGTGCAGCGACCGCTCCTAAAAATGCTGGTTAGTCAGCACCAGTCCCAGCTGGTCTAGCACATCTCAGCCGATTAGGGCATTTACCCCAGTGGGGAGTGGCATAATGGTTGCATAGGTAGAAGCAACCTGACCTTCAACGGACACCTGTATTAAATCAGAGCTGCGTTGCACAGAAGCATTGCCACCAACGCCCTCAACTCCACCCAGGGTGGGGTGGCACAGCCACCAGTGTGGCCACTTGTCAGTGTTTATTATGGTGATATCTGCTCCAGTGTCCAGTAATGCCAGTAAATTTAGACGCTCGTTCCCTCGAGACCATGTGGAGTCCACTACAGGTCTGGTAGTCATTGGGACAGTTAGCATTACCAGGCCTCCCGTGGAGCCAAATCCTTGGGACCCCCGCTTGGCCAAGGAACCAGTATCTTGCATTGTAGCAGTTAATTGTGGCAAGGGGATTAGCTGGGCAATCTTGCTCCCTACAGGGATATGAATCGGGGGAAATAATGTTTGAGCTACAATGCAAATTTCTCCAGTAAAGTCTGCATCAATCAGTCCAGGTAATATGAACAGACCCTTCAGTCCACTGGAGGATCGCCCAAGCAGCAATGCTCCATGGGCTTGTCCATTTATCATTAGCGGTCCTCGGACTGCTGTGGGGATCTTACGCGGCCGTTGATCAATGAGGGTCGCATCTACTGCGGTTGCCAGGTCCAGGCCGAGGCTCCCTCTAGTGGCGGGCTGCAGGTTGGCTGCGGGCAGCTGCTCCCGGCTGCTGGTGTCGCTCTTAGCGCTGGCCACTGGGCGGCAGTCGACGGTGTCGCACTTGGCGCTGACCACTGGGTGGCGGCCTGAGCAGGGGCCGCAATTGTTATCTGCGGGCGGCGGCCATTCGCGCTCATCTGTCCAGTTTCCCGAGCAGCTGCAAGCTTCTGTGCTGTGGCTATTTCGGTGACAATTAGAACACCAAACAGACCTTCTGCAGTACCATTTCAAGTGTCTTCCGCCACATCTGTAGCAACGAATCTGCGGCTTGCATTCGCTTCTTGGTTGTGCTGGCACTACGTTGTTGGACTGGAGAGGACCCAGCGCTGCAAAAGCCTGTACCTGAGCCTGCGCTGCCTCCCACTGTGCCTGAGCTATCTCTTTTCCCATTTCCTTAACAGTTTCTACAAGTAGTGCCTGCGGTCCTACTGGCACCCTGCTCATGCGTTCTAACATAAGTTCTATGGTGGCATCTGCGGGTAGGGTAACTAAAATGCTCTTTGTATAAGCGTTGCTATTTTCCATGACACACTGGCGCAGCAGGGGACCCCTCATATATTCCGGAGTGTCTGCTAAGCCGATGGCTGTGGTTACTTTGTCCACAAAATCCGCAAATGTTTCATCTTTTCCCTGTTTAATGGACATGTATGAGGGGGTAGGGGGCGCCGTGCGCACTCTTGCATGGCTTCCCGGGCAGTACGCATGGATTCCAGACAGATATCTGGTCCCATTTGCACCTGAATGTCCGCACTAGCAAATCGCCCAGTTCCCATCAATTGTTCTGTAGTGACACCAAACAGCGGGTCGTTTTGGCCTCTGGGCAGGTTTGATGATCTGTCACAGAGCTGTTGCCAATGCGCCTGCCACAATAGCTGCTGCGCTTGTGTCATTATCATTCTAATTATACCTTTAATATCCTCAGGACATAGCACTGTACCACTCCAAATATAACTTAACATCTGTTTAGTGGGCTCACCGTGCAGTCCTGATTCGTTCACTGTACTTCGTAACTGTGTTAAAAATTTCCAATCTAGGGCATAGTGACTTCCCTGTGTTCCTCCCAGTCCATCTGGTTCGTATCGGACTGGGAAGGCTCACAGATCTTCCAGATCTCTCGTTAGGGTGTAGTCTTTATTTTCTACTGCGTATTTTAAAATGGCGCCGCTCACTCGCCGTTCCGGGTCCCCGTCGACTGGGGCCCTGTATCCCGGGTCCCCGCTAGTCGGGGCCCTGTATTCCGGGTCCCCGCTAGTCGGGGCCCTGTATCCCGGGTCCCCGTCGACCGGGGCCCTGTATCTGGGTCCCCGTTAAACCAGAGCCCTGTATTCCGGGTCCCCGTTAAACCGGGGCCCTGTATTCCGGGTCCCCGTCGACCGGGGCCCTGTATCCCGGGTCCCCGCTATTCGGGGCCCTGTATTCCGGGTCCCCGTCGGCCGGGGCCCTGTATCCCGGGTCCCCGCTATTCGGGGCCCTGTATTCCGGGTCCCCGTCGGCCGGGACCCTGTATCCCGGGTCCCCGCTATTCGGGGCCCTGTATTCCGGGTCCCCGCCAGCCGGGGCCCTGTATCCGGGTCCCCGTCGACCGGAGCCCTGTATCCCGGGTCCCTGCTAGTCGGGGCCCTGTATCCCGGGTCCCCGTCGACCGGGGCCCTGTATCCCAGGTCCCCGCTATTCGGGGCCCTGTATTCCGGGTCCCCGTCGGCCGGGGCCCTGTATCACGGGTCCCCGCTATTCGGGGCCCTGTATCCGGGTCCCCGTCGACCGGGGCCCTGTATCCCGGGTCCCCGCTAGTCGGGGCCCTGTATCCCGGGTCCCCGCTATTCGGGGCCCTGTATTCCGGGTCCCCGCTAGTCGGAGCCCTGTAATCCGGGTCCCCAGCGACCAGGGCCCTGTAGTCCGCGTCCCTGTTCGGGCGCCATTTGTAAGCGGCTAGGAGAAGCAGACAGGCCAACCCAATATGGGTGATAAGCAACTTCTACTTTATTTGTGACGCAGTTCACACATATATAGGAGTGGTATTCAGCCACTCCTTCTTGGCATAACAGTATTGGTTAGCCCCCACAGCTTCCTCCACATTCTCCTCCCATGTCCGGTCTCTGGCTACCTGTGGGGGCCACCCCCTGCCTTGCTTGCACTGTCCTCCAGAACTCTATGGTTCTGCTCTTAGAGTCATTCTGCAACACCATATGACTAAGGCAGAAGAGCACCTTGGCAAGGTTGGAAACATAACTCTCTACTTATGTCATTTTAGAGGCAAAAAAGAAGTTTCACCAGGGAAAATCAGCAGCTAAAAGAGGGCTTTCTTTCCTTTGTGCATTATTTGTCATTGTGATTTTTTTTTTTTGTTATTATGTCAATTGACTGCAAAATATAGCTAGAATCTAGCTCATATTATTAAGATTTTTCTTTTGCATCATTACTGTTGCTAATGGTGTTGAACATGAGAATGAAGCCTAAAATTCTACTTTCATTTACAGTCCTCTCCAAGTTTAATTTTTATATTTATTAGCTTTTTCTGTTAGAAGTATAGTGTATCTTGGATTTTAAGTCTGCAATGTTGAAATACTGTATAAACAATACTTTAGAATATATTTTTGAACTCTACAGGTGAAATTGATATTCTCTTCCTAGGGAAGCAGTTAACTCCTTAATTTTTCAGTTTTAGTTCTATTCAAAAGAATTCTAAGCCCCTTCATTTTCACTATTTCCTTCCCCTAAAAAGCACGCTCCTTATCAACATTCCAGGAAACAGGATTTTCAGGTGCCAGGAGATCAAACTTCAACTCAACTCAAGTGAAAAGCAGCAGGAACTAGAAGTTAAGAATCAGGTGTCAAGAAAGCAATAGCCAAGTGTCAGACAGAGTCACACAGCATGCAGTTTGATCTAAAGAGAAGATGGAATTACTCCTCAAAAAAAGCACCCTATTTTTTTTTTTAAATTCAGTTTTAGCCTTTTTCCTAGTCAGACTAGGACTGCATTAATAAAGTTTCTGTCTGCATGTATTATGTCTGGCTGCTATCCTCAAATGCCTCTGAAGACAATTAATTTCAACTGTATTTGACAAAAGGTCAGTGATCTCTGATAGGCTGAGTTCCTCAAGTTCTATAGTAAGGGATAGCCAAGTAAAAGAGAAACGCCTGCAAGTGCTCCTTTTCTCAAAGAGCTGAAAAGTGAATCCAACAGGGGTAGAAACAGATATAGAAAATGCTGAAGAGAGAGACATTATGGAAGAAGCAACTACTAGAAAACTTTTTTAGTTACTCCTGTACTTAACTACAACCTGGAGTTGCCAGAACTGTCACAGCATGAGCCCTAACTCTTGTGCCTGGTTATTTCTGATATCTAGTTGTTAACATGGTCACTTGCATAGTTTTTGACTTCAGCTGTTTCTTCAGACATTTCTCAGGCATAGTTTCTTGAGTAGCACAGGCTGGCAACCATTCCCAGTAGGTACCATGGCATTTCAGGGCGGAAGAAGCTTGCAAACAAGTTAACCTAAGCCAGATCAGCCACCCAGAAAGAACCTGAGAAAAGCCCCTAGCACTGCTCAGCTTTCTAGTATAGATAAAAACTCAAGTCTGCAGACTAGAGGTTTTTGTTTCTTGCTAGATATTGAAAACTCAGTGCTCAGCTACTAAGCACTTTGAGAACTTCCAAAGCACTTGCTGAGGGAGAAATCCTCAATTAGTTGCTTCCCATTTGTGCTTTCTTTGAAATTATGTCCAAAAATGAAGGGGGTGACCTTTTTTTCACTCTATTGCTCTATTGTTCAAATATTGGCATATATGGACAGAACTAAATTCCTTTCCTCCAGAAGAGTTTCCTCATGAGCAGATTACAGACTTCATTATGTAGCCACACTTATCTTCCTACTCTTCTGCTGGAGTTGTGCAACTTTGCAAAAATAGAATGCACGATTCACTGAAATGGAACAAGAGCATAATTTTGTGTAGGCGTGACTAGGATGTCACCTGAAACAGGGGAGATGTGAAATATGGTACCTGTATCAGAAATGTTAAAACTTTTTGTTAGTGACTATATAAGTAAATTTCAGAGTAACTATTTATAATGGGAATCACAGTTCAAGACTTTTGGTTTCCCAGCAGGATTTCCCAACCAGCCCCTATTCAGATAAAACAGATATAGCCAGATGGTTAGCCTATTCCCATATGGGATGTGGTTTTGCATATTTTTGGGTGAGGGGAAGAAATTAATTTGCCTCTTTACCATCCAGGCAGCACTTCAACATCCTCATTCTTACAGAAAAAGAGAACACTATTTCTTCCAGCTTAGTTTAATGAAAATAATATTTGAACGATATTTGTTAGCAGTCCATTTTTGTCACTATGTTAAGTTAATGGTGAAAAATATTTTCATATCAACATAGTGATATTTTGGAAGAGGAATTTCTTGCTTTGTGTTTTGATTTAGCTTAGGTACAAAGTAATCTCTGAATGGCTGAGCTGTAATGAGACTGTAATGGTTCAGTTTGGGACGTGAACGAAGAAATAACTGCAAAGATTTAAGAAATTTAAAGTAAAAAGATGGGGTGGCTGTAATATAGATAAGCAATACTTAGAGGGAAGTTGAGTAAGCATCTTTAGAATCACAGATTTTATGTTGAACATGTAGTTTTTACTCCATTCTCATTGTAGATTACAGAATTATTTTTCTTTTCATCAATCTGACAAATATTGTATTTCTGGCTGATGCTGCTGGGTGTTACCATAGTGACTGATGAATTTCAAATCAACGTCTGTTACGTTTTTTCCCTGTTTCGATTCAAAAAGATATTTAAAGGCACCAGTAGGTCCTAAGATTTAGTTGAAAGATCTGTTGCAGACACCTGTGTATAATTAATACTGAATAGAAGCCTAAAATATTATCGTTCTGCTCATTACATTTGAAATCTATGTAAAATGAACCATGGCATTGCAAACTACTTGGATGTCATAAATGCAGTTTCAGAAACTCCCTCATCTAATGCCCTGTGATAGTAATATATCCTGTTCTGAACAAGTCAGAATCTAAATACTCTATTGAAGGTCATCCTATTTCTCTGGTGAGATATATATAAATATCCTAAATTATGAGCTTTTTTGTCTCATTTTACTGGCTTTTCACGGTCCCATACAAGATTTGCCAGTGACCCTAGGAATAACATCTCTGTTAATGTTCTGTGTATGTACAAAAATAGTGTGTGTACCTTAAGAAAAATAAGACATAATCAGTCTCTTCATCCTGAAGTGAGAAGCAATGAAAAGTATGACAGTATAACATAAGTGTTTAGAGAGAAGAAGGTCTGGCAGTTTGGAATGACATCTGAAAGGCATCAAACAGAGGTTTGATGAAAGCCCCATTTTCCTGTGTACCCAGCAATGATCACAAAAGCCTGAGGTAAGCTGAACAAGAAAGTTTTATGTCATTCAGGCAGAACACAGCCTAATTGCTCAGCCATCCCTTACAAGAGGTAGAGGCGAAATGGTGTGTATCAGAAAGTCATAAAGATTGATGGCATCTGCTGCTTCCAAATGCATCTATCTGCATGCAAACCACTTTCAGTGTGAATTTATGGAAAACAAAGGCTGTTTGCCCAAGAAAGATGCTTTGGTAGGCTTAGTTTCCATAGCCCATTTTCACTGCAGAACCAAGAATGTCCCAGAGAAATCAGCTGGGTCATGATAAGAATTCAAAGCCACAAAACTAAATAAAAAGACATTATTAGTTACATTGCAGTAAGCAAACAGTAAAGTCTTAAGTGATCGATACTTGACAAGAAACATGTCACAAACTTCATGCATAGGTCAGACACACACAAAATTTTTAAATAAATCAACTGACTTCTGGACAAGGTGCATAAAATGTCACATTTTATCCCTCAGTTGATATTCTTCTCAGAGAATGAAAAAAATAAAAAATCACCTCCCTCAGATATTTGATTGAAAAGATAGTCACTCCTGACACAAGTTTAAGGGGAAAAACTGCAATCAAGTGGAAATTTTTGTCAGTACCTTAATCTCTGATTTGTAGAAGGTTGTGCTTTGGGATATTTGGTATGTCTGAGAATTGCCACCAAAGAGCCCTTCTGTTCTTTAATGGCTGCACTAAATCTTAACAAACGTGAGCATGAAAACTATTGTGCTGTACTTGTGAGGCATATATCAAAGTCATATTTTTTTAAAGCTTGGAAAGGCAGTTGAATCATGCATGCCTTTATGGAGCTCTGATCAGGCTGATAAAGGCAGTTCAGCTTCAATAAACGCTTTTTAAGTGAATGTTTTGGAAAGTGAATAGGAAATTCAAAGCTCAAACCGTTGCCAAACTGCTCCCATAGCACTTTGATCACTTTGTTACTTTGTTGAAACTGTCTTGTTTTTCTTAAAATGTTGGCATCTGGGGATTCAGAAAGTTAACTGTAGTCACTGAAAATAATAATATACTGTAAAATTGAATGACATAACTTATTAAGTACTTTGTACACATTTCTTAAAAAAGAAAACTTTTTCCCCGTGGAGTCAAAAACAGCTTTGCACTTCTCTGAATAAAGTTCATATTGTTAAAGCAGGACAAGTGCCAGGTCTAGTGGGGGCTGGTGGAGCTGCTCTGATGATAAAGAAGGGAAAGAGCAGTTATTGGTAGGAGGCTTGCCAGACTGGTTAAGGAGGCTTTAAACTAGATGTGCTGGCGGAGGGGGGCATCATTCCATTCCAACACACCCAGTCAGTTGCCAGCACCTATGAGAAATGCTTGGAACAATGTAGAGATATGCCAGCTGCTCCAGCCAATGAGCTCAGCTCAGATGCCTCTATACAAATGCCCGTAGCATGGGGAACAAACAAGAGTAATTAGAGATGTGTGCACATGTACGGGGCTATGATATAACAGGCATCACAGAAACATGGTGGGATGGCTCCTACGACTGGAGTGTTGGAATGGAAGGTTACAGGCTTTTTAGGAAGGACAGGCCTGGCAGGCAGGGAGCAGGAGTTGCCCTTTATGTTAGGGGTAGGCTGGAGAGTATGGAACTCTGTCTGGGGACAGGTGAGCAGTCTACAGAGAGTTTGTGGGTCAGGGTTAAAGAGAGAACAGCTATGGGAGACATTACTGTGGGGATCTGTTACAGATCGCCTGATCAAGAAGAACCTGTGGATGAAGCACTCTATAGACAGATAGGAAAAGCCTCATGCTCAGTCCCTTGTTCTCATGGCAGACTTCAACCACCCTGACATCTGTTGGAAGGACGGTACGGCCCAGCACAAGCAATCCAGGAGGTTCCTCGATTGTGTAGAAGACAACTTCCTTCTGCAAGTAATAGAGGAGCCGACAAGGAGAGGTGCCATGCTTGACCTCGTGCTCACCAACAGGGAAGGGCTCGTTGGAAATGTGATGCTCCAGGGCAGCCTTGGATGCAAGGATCATGAGATGCACGAATTTGAGATCCTCAGGACAGTGACAAGAGCGTGCAGCAAGCTCACTGCCCTGGACTTCAAGAGAGCAGACTTTGGCCTCTTCAGGAACCTGCTTCGGAAGGTTCCATGGGATACAGCCCTAGAGGGCAGAGGGGCCCAAGGCTATTGGTTGATATTCAAGGATCACCTGCTGCAAGCTCAGGAGTGTTGCATCCCAACTAGAAGGAAGTGCATCAGGAGGGCCAGGAGACCTCCTTGGATGGATAAGGAGCTGCTGAGGAAAATTCAATTGAAAAAAGAGGCTTATAAGTGGAAGCAAGGACAGGTGGCATGGGAAGAGTACAGGGATGTTGTCTGAGAAGCTAGGGACCAGGTTAGGAATGCTAAGGCTCAGTTAGAAATAAACTTAGCTAGAGGTATTAAAGATAACAGGAAGGGATTCTACAGTTACATAGCAAATGAAAAACAGACTAAGGAGAATGTAGCCCCCCTCAGGAAGCTCTCGGGAGAACTGGCTACGCAGAATTTGGAGAAGGCTGAGGTTCTGAATGACTTCTTTGCCTCGGTCTTCCCTGGCAAAGGCTCTGACCAAACCAAACCACCCAGCTCTTGGAAGGCAGATGCAGGAGCTGTGAGAATGAAGACCTTGGGTCCACTGTAGGAGAGAATCTGATTCAAGACCATCTTAAAAATCTGAATGTGCACAAGTCCATGGGTCCTGATGAGATCCATCCGCGGGTCCTGAAAGAGCTGGCGAATGAAGTTGCGAAGCCGCTGGCCATCATATTTGAGAAATCGTGGCAATCAGGTGATGTTCCCAACAACTGGAAAAAGGGAAATATAACCCTCATTTTCAAGAAGGGGAAAATGGATGACCTGGGGAATTACAGACCAGTCAGTCTCACCTCTGTGCCTGGCAAAATCTTGGAGCAGAGTCTCTTGGATGGCATGCTAAGGCACATGAAAATCAACAAGGTGCTTGGTGACAGCCAGCATGGCTTCACTAAGGGGAAATCCTGCCTGACCAATTTGGTGGCCTTCTATGATGGGGCTACAGAACTGATGGACAGGGGTAGAGCAGCTGATGTCATCTACCTGGACTTGTGCAAAGCATTTGACACTGTCCCACACGACATCCTTGTCTTTAAATTGGAGAGACATCAATTTGATGGATGGGCCACTCGGTGGATAAAGAACTGGCTGGATGGCCGCACACAAAGAGTTGTGGTCAATGGCTCAATGTCCGGCTGGAGACCAGTAACAAGTGGTGTCCCTCAGGGATCAGTGTTGGGACCTGTCTTGTTTAACATCTTCGTCACTGACATGGACAGTGGGATTGAGTGTGCCCTCAGCAAGTTTGCCGATGACACCGAGCTGTGTGGTTCGGTTGATACGCTGGAGGGAAGGAATGCCATCCAGAGGGACCTCGACACACTTGTGAGGTGGGCTGATGCCAGCCTCATGAGGTTTTACCATGCCAAGTGCAAGGTCCTACACGTGGGTCGGAGCAATCCCAGGCACAGCTACAGGTTGGGCAGAGAAGAGATTCAGAGCAGCCCTGTGGAGAAGGATTTGGGGGTGTTGGTTGATGAGAAAATAAACATGAGCAGGCAGTGTGCGCTTGCAGCTCAGAAAGCCAACCGTATCCTGGGCTGCATCAAAAGGAGCGTGACCAGCAGGTCGAAGATGATCCTGCCCCTCTACTCTGCTCTTGTGAGACCTCACCTGGAGTATTGTGTACAGTTCTGGTGTCCTCAACATCAAAAGGACATGGAACTGTTGGAACAAGTCCAGAGAAGGGCCACGAGGATGATCAGGGGACTGGAGCACCTCCCATATGAAGACAGGCTGAGGAAGTTGTGTCTGTTCAGCCTGGAGAAGAGAAGGCTGCGTGGAGACCTCATAGCAGCCTTCCAGTATCTGAAGGGGGCCTATAGGGATGCTGGGGAGGGACTCTTCATTAGAGACTGTAGTGACAGGACAAGGGGTAACGGGTTCAAACTTAAACAGGGGAAGTTTAGATTGGATATAAGAAGGAAATTCTTTCCTGTTAGGTTGGTGAGGCACTGGAATGTGTGGCCCAGGGAGGTTGTGACTGCTCCATCCCTGGCAGTGTTCAAGACCAGGTTGGACGAGGCCTTGGGTGATATGGTTTAGCTTAAGGTGTCCCTGCCCACGGCAGGGGGGTTGGAACTAGATGATCTTAAGGTCCTTTCCAACCCTAACTATTCTATGATTCGATGATTCTATGATTCTAAGATAAATCAAACTGCAATACTTTGCCTGAGGCACAACCCCCTCAAGTTGTAAGACTTTGCTATGAAAAAATGTAGACATCCAATCATTTCAAAATTAATAATAGAAAAAAAAATTAAATAGTGTGAATTTTCTGCGTCATGCTTTTTTAAAATATTTATGTCAGATTATTTTCTGTTGAAGGACATCAAGGACAAGTTGTTACAATTACCTCACTTTTCTCATTGCACATAGTACACATATCTTCATCAGTATAATGTTCCTTCTTTCCCAAGCTTGTTTAGTCTGTTAGAAAATTATCTGTTTAGGCCTCAAATCTGACCTCTTTTGTGTGACCCTAGACATATGTGGAAAACCATAACAGGTGATTTTTACAACGCAAGTTCCAATGTACACCCATGGATCTAAGAATGAAGTCCTCTGTGTTAAACTTACTTAGAATCTATTTAAAAGACATCAGTTTGCAGCATGGAGTGACTCCATTTCAGTGGAGAAGGAAATTTACTCTGTCCATTTGAAAGTTACAAATAAATCCACTTTTAATTGTTTTCCTTTTTATTCTAGATGAGTAACAGCCCAGAGAGTAGAGAGATGGAATCCTGTATGACACTGCTGCAGACTTGATCAGCTGTTTTTTTTTTTTCATCTCCTGTAGCCCTTAGCCTAGTGTCTATCAGACCAGCTACCATTCTGCATGTGTACAACTATGATTCTCTCAGAATAACAGCCCATCAGAGTGTATTGAAATGGCTGGAATCTTCTTTTTTACCTCCTTCCAAATGTCAAGAATGCAAGCAGCTAGTTGAAAACTAATCCCTTAAAAAAACTCAGGCAACTGATTATTTTATATTCACACAATAATTAATGGTGATCTAGGCATGAATAGACTTATTTTTTTTTAAGTCATGAACATAAAAAATATATTCCCTCAAACTAATTGCATCTTTAAATTTCTGTGTTTTAAGGACAACTTCAGACAATACATTCTGGTGAGTACAAGAGAAGCTCATTATATGCATTGATCAAATTTCAGATTTAATAAAGATATGGAATATAACTCTTTTACTTTAATAGTGGCAAGCAACCAGGCACGAAGAAATTAAACATATCCAGATTATCACAATGTGTGAAAAAATATTTGTGACCAGAGAACATCCAATTGATAAGAATTGAAGCCCAAAGAAATTTTGAATGCCCCATCCCTGGAAGTGTTCAAGGCCAGGTTGGAAGGGGCCTTGAGCGACCTGGTCTAGTGGGAGGTGTCCCTGCCAATGGCAGGGGTGTTGGAACTAGATGGCCTTTCAGGTCCCTTCCAACCCAAACCATTCTATGTTTCTATGAACCTTGGAACCACCTGCTTCAGAAAAAGAAACAAGTAGGCCTGGATGTTTCATATAAGAGAAATAAAACATAATAGGAAGACATCCAATACTCTGCCTCCTATGAATGTCTCTTCTAAATTTTTAAGACTCACAGACTTCTTTAAATACCCAAATTTGAAGTTTAATCATTCTTGCAGAGGATCACCATATTACATGTTAACTGTTAAGATAAAAACACAGGACTGCATCAGCTACTAAGGAGAAACATAATTGTTGCAGCTGAAGCCAGGACACAAGGTATTGTTATTAACATTTCATTTACACAGAGAGAGAGCATAGAATCTTAAAACCAAATTTTACATGTCTGGAATGTAGGCATCTAAGTTAGCTGCTAGATCAATGGGACAGAACCAGTACAAATGGGGCGGAACTACATTTCTGTTCTTCTCATATGAAAGTAGATACCTAAAATATATTAGTGTTTGATTCATTCCAGTCAACTTCAAAATTATTATCACTACAAGAGAACTTAAAAAAAAAAAAAAATTAAATCAGACCATGTATAATAGGTAGGTAATTCCTTTCTGCAAGATCATGTGTTAAAAATTAAATTCCTTCAGAAGATCATTGTCCTAACTATGAAGAAATAACTTCTAGCTCAGGAAGTCTTTGGGCTATGAATTGTCAGAAACTAAGAATAAATTCATGCCACAAATTCTTTCCTGCACTTTGTTTGCAGAAAGCAGAGTAAAGGGATCTTAAGCCTTTATCAAATATCGGCAGACTTCTGTTCTTAAGAGGTAAAAAACTATTTGCCAATAATTATTGACCATAATTTCATTTAATGCCAAGTGCTTATTTGACCCACAAATGAGTAAATAAATAACATCAAAATAGTTATTTTCAGTTTTCTGAAGTTAAAATTGCTGTAGACCCAATAAAGATGATGACGGTAATAACAACTAATATACCCTTAATAAAATTCCCATCTGAAAATTGATGTTTAACTTTTTTACTATAAGCAATTTCTGAAGAATAGCAACAAGAAAAAAAGAAGGATCTTTCTCTAGAAGTTACACCAAGGTAGTGTACTTAGACACAAAACTCTGTGGCTATATAACTGTAATTTTATAGTTCATTCTTTAAGAGGTATCTAATAAAGATAACCCAGGGAGCACTCATTATGTTGCATCTTCAGTTATATGCTCAAATGAGGTATTTAACTTTCATTCAGGGCATACCCCTAAGTATAGCCCTACTTAAAGTACAAAGGTCTGCATAAGTGTCACTGTAAGTAACAGCACCCTCCTGGAAAAGAGAAGGCACAGTCCTGGAAAAGAAAAGGCACACAACACTGGGTAGGATTCTAGTCCTGACTGCTCATTTGGGGCTAAGTTTTGCCTTAGAGCTCCTTAGAAAGGGAGATAAGCCCACATCTATCACTCCCTGTCTCCCTTCACAGCTGTAGGAGGGTATGGACTGCAAGTCTGTTGCTTAGTCCTTTGAAAGTGTGCTTCTTAAATATATTAATACCCAGCAGGCAGTGTTTTTTTTTTCTCTTTTAGTGCTAATTGGTAGGACTACTGAAGATGAGGAGAATTCTTATTGCTAGAGAGGATGATGGAATTTATGAGAACAGGGACTAAAAAAGTAATACAGAATTGATGTTCATAGTAGATTTACCTGGAAGATTTTCTCCCCCAGAAGAAATTTTACTAGTGAGGTAATTTACTAGTTTTGCTAGGGAGGATGTGACTGACATTCTACAGATGCCAGTTAACGTAGTTTCCTTATCTTAGATCCATGAATTTTGTTAGATATGAGAAAGATTTAAGGAAGTACTGCATACCTCTAAAATGCATCAAATTTTAAGAAGTTTCATGTGAATAAAATAGATTTTCATTTTGAACCTGTACTTCCATGAAGAAGTCAGTATTCCCTTAAATAAACAAATACATAAATGAATAGATAAATATGTCCTGACATGGATGATGGCCTTCTACCAGATATGTGCTTTGCCTTATGAAATTATTTGCTGTGACTTCTGTGTATCAATTCCCATGCATATACTTTTAATTGTATAATCTTTATTAAATAGGATTTTTTTAATTATTTTTTTAAGAATAGTGATTATCTTTATTGCTGTAATTTTGTGGGCTAGCATTTTTTTCTTACTTATGCTCCATGATTCACTGAACTATAGAAATTAAACAAAAAAACAAAACAAACCAAACAGTGATATGAAGGTGTCCTTAATAAGAAGATAAAATTTTATATCACTAGTGGTTTGATTGAATTTTCTGCTCTGTTTTCTTTATTTCTGTGAAAATCGTAGGTTTCTTAGCATAATCTGTACATCCTTTTCACATTGGTTCTGATGAACAATTCTTAATCCTTCTTTTACAGCAACACCCTAGAGGAGCTGAAGAAATTAATGTTTCATTCATTGTGATAGATAGATATTACTCTATAACATTGGTCCTTGGGTTTAGAGAATATATATAATAATAATATATAGAATAATGTCCTGAACAGAGGCACACTTTTTGTTTTGGACTAAAAATTTCAATAAAAGTTCTTAGAGGGTTAATTCAGCACTTAACTATTGCTTTTCTTCACCATATGTTCAGTTTTCTTCTTGAACATAAAATTAAGTTTATTCTAATGGTTTTCATCCACACAAATACAAAACACACACACACACATTTTGCATAATCTGCCACAGGTTGCACATCTGCAAACATAATAACTAATTTTACCAGATAGGTGGTGCTATTATTCTGTGTATCAAAGGGCAGACTCCAGCCGGAAAAGTCGATAGCAAGTCCCTCTTCACATTTTATTCTGAAAAGCAACTGGCATTTTTTCCCCTCTATGCTCTGAGGGAGCTCATAGAATAATAGGTGAAATGTCAAGAATAATTAAGAAAAATGATGGTGATATATTGCAGCAAAAGAAATTAATCTTTTCTGCTCTGATCTTCCTGCCCACCTTTCCTTCTGCTTTTAAATGTCATCTCTGTTCTGAAATTATTTAGGATAGGCCTTGAAAGAGGGTGGAATATTTTTTAAATAATTTGGCACACTCTTTGGGTTGAATTTCTGATGGCTATTTCTCTCCACATCCCTCCAGTTAAAAAGACTGTTTAAATTCTTTTTCTGACTATGTTCAATTGTGTTAAAATTAAGTACAGATGTTTTAGTTTTATGGCACAAATGGAAGAGTGAGCTCAAGCCCAGATAACCTCTTCTTTCCTCTTCATCTAAAAATGGTTTCTTATATTTTATTTTACCATCACTCGGCTGGGCTAGATGTTCAAAGACAGGGTCTCCTCTACACATCATGCAACTGATGCTACATGGAGTGTAGCAAAGTGGGCCACACTAATCACACAACAAGCTCAAGTAAGAAATCCCAGTCATCCAGGAATCCTAGAAGTCATCATGGACTGGCCAGAAGGCAAAGATTTTGGAATGTCATCAGGGGAGGAGGTGATGTGTGCTGAAGAGACCCCACCATATAATAAACTGTTAGAAAGGAAAAGCAGTCTGCCTT
Source organism: Pezoporus flaviventris (assembly GCF_033815535.1). Classification (NCBI taxonomy): domain Eukaryota; kingdom Metazoa; phylum Chordata; class Aves; order Psittaciformes; family Psittacidae; genus Pezoporus; species Pezoporus flaviventris. The sequence continues at coordinate 3,221,944 of NW_026892616.1, read as the reverse complement.
GTTTACTGATGGGTCCTGCCGTATTGTGGGAAAACATCGGAGATGGAAGGCAGCTGTATGGAGTCCTCGATGACAAGTTGCAGAAACTGCTGAAGGAGAGGGTGAATCGAGTCAGTTTGCCAAGGTGAAAGCCATCCAGCTGGCCCTGGACATTGCTGAACGAGAAAAGTGGCCAGTACCTTATCCCTGTACTGACTCATGGATGGTGGCAAATGCCCTGTGGGGGTGGTTGCAGCAATGGAAGCAGAGCAACTGGCACCGCAGAAGTAAACCCAGTGGCAAGATATTGCTGCCCGGGTGCAGAACCTGGGGGTGAAGATATGCTACGTAGATGAACATGTACCCAAGAGTCGGGCCACTGAGGAACAATAGAACAACCAAGAAGTGGATAAAGCTGCTAAGATTGAAGTGGCTCAGATGGACTTAGATTGGCAACATAAGGGTGAATTATTTTTGGCCTGATGAGTCCACGATCCCTTAGACCATCGAAACAGAGATGCAACATATAGATGGGCTCGTGATCGGGGGGTGGGTTTAACAATGGGGACTCTCAGCCAGGTTATTCACGACTGTGAAACATGCTGCAACTAAGGAAGCCAAGGAAAAGAAGGAAAGGAGGGAGAAGTTGGAGGTTTACTTCTGTCTTTGTTCTGCCTGGTTTTCCTACTGTTGCTAGTAGATCATCATCATCATGGCTTGACTTCACGAACGAAGATTTGGGAAGGGCTTTACCCACACTTACTACAAGTGCGCTGATGACTAAAAAGGCCAATGTAAGATAGGCAAATCCGGCTGCAAAAAGCACAGCGAAAGGTCTCCTTGGGTGGTATAGTCAGGCTGCGATTCTTTCTACGTTGTCTTTTCTCCTCAAGACTAGTTCTGTGTGAGTTCTAAAAGGAGTCAATGGCATTATGTATGGTGTGTCTCCAAGTCTCCTGATTGGAGGCCAAGGTGGACCACTGATTGTAGTCAATATAGCCAAGGCTAAGGTATTGTTTCAGGGAGTCCTTATATCTCTTCTTTGGGGCACTTCTCTTGTTGCAACCGGTGGCAAGTTCACCGTAAAACACGATCTTAGGGAGGCGGTGATCCTTCATCCTAGAGACGTGCCCTGCCCAGCGCAGCTGCAATTTCAGCAATATGGCCTTGATACTGGTGACCCCTGCCTGTTCAAGGACAGTAACATTTGACACATAGTCAGTCCAAGGGATGTTTAGAATTGTACAGAGGCAGCGCTGATGAAAGCGAGGAGTTGCAGGTGATGACAGTAGATGACCCATGATTCAGACCCATATAAAAGAGTAGACAGTACAATGGCTCTATAGACACTGATCTTTGTACTTTTCTTCAGGTGTTTATTGCACCAGACTCTTTTATGGAGTTGTCCGAAGGCTCTATATGCCTTTGCTATTTTGTTGTCTATCTCTTTGTCAATTGTGGCATCCGAGGAAATAATGTTTCTCAGATAGCTGAACTGACTTAAGCTCTGACTCACCAATGGTAATGGGGGGATGATGGTAATTTTCTTGTGGTGCAGGTTGGTAGAGTACTACTGTCTTCTTCAAGCTGACTTCCAGCCCAAAAAGCTCAGTCGCCTCCGCAAAGTAAGATGTTAAACGCTGCAGAGCTGCTTCTGTGTGGGCAACAAGGACGCAACATCAGCAAAAAGCAGTTCATGGACAAGATAATTTAGGGTCTTAGTGTGGACCTTCAGTCGCCTTAGATTAAACAGGCTGCCATCAGTACGATATCTAATATAAATGCCATTTTGTTTGTCGAGGTCTACCATAGACCTTTGGAGCATCATGCTGAAGAAGATTGTGAATAAAGTTGGTGCGAGAACACAACCTTGTTTCACACCATTGGTTATTGGGAAGGGCTCAGAGAGTGCATCGCCATATCTGACTTGGCCTTGCTGATCCTCATGTAACAGAATAGTTGTTTTGAGGAACTTGGAGGGACAACCTAATCGTTCCAAGATCAACCACAGGCCTTTTCTGCTCACAGTGTCAAAAGCTTTGGTGAGGCCAACAAAAGTTACATAGAGCCCCTTATTCTGTTCTCTACACTTTTCTTGCAGTTGTCTGGGAACAAGTACCATGTCTGTGGTACTTCTATTAGCTCTGAAAGCACACTGACTTTCAGGTAGAAGTTCTGCGATAACAGGTACTAATCTGTTCAATAGTATTCTTGCAAGAATTTTTCCAGCGATGGAGAGCAGAGTTATACCTCAGTAGCTTGAGCAGTCTGACTTTACACCTTTTTTCTTATACAGAGTGATTTCAGGTGGGATTCCATCAACCCCAGCTGCCTTGCCAGTTTTCACCTGCAGTATAGCCTCAAGAGTCTCTCCCATGGTAGGGGCTAAATCCAATTTATTTTTCACAGGATGTTGTAGAATGTGCTGGATTCCTTCCCCTTGGACTACATGGTTAGCACCAAAGAGTGTTTGCAAATGTTCAGACCAACAATTCAGGATGGAGACTTTATCTGTAAGAAGTATTTGGCCATCTGCACTAAGTAAGGGGCTTTGAACCTGAAAGTGGGTCCATACACTGCCTTCAGAGCCTCATAGAATCCTCTGTGGTCACCCAGTTCTGTGCATAATTGAGTCTTTTGTGCTAGGCTGAGCCACCACTTGTTCTGGACGTCTCGAAGTTTCTGTTGGAGTTTGCTACATGCAAGATGAAAGGCTGCTTTTCTTACATGGCAAAGTGGCTGAGCGAGGTGTGCTTGATGAGCAGATCTCTTCTTTGTCAGCAATTCCTGGACCTCCTGATTGCTATCATCAAACCAAAGACAAAAAAGGCTTTGCTTTTCTTTAAGGCGAGCCCAATGCTAATATATACCAGATAAAAAACAGATAGAAAAAGAAAAAATTTCCTCTACCAAAAATTTTGAAGGATTTTCTTGTTTATAATGTAAACTGAAGAGAAATGTTACCTAAAGTTTAGTTCTGCACCTTTCATTCTATTTTATATCCCATTATAGTCAGTCAGAAGTGTATTGGACTAGAGGACGTGGAATTGTATCTTTTGGATTTCTCTCTATAGAAAGATTAATTCATTTTTCAACAGCTGTATCTGGTAGATCAATCAGTGTAATAATATTTTGTGACTCACAACCACAAAATTATAACAGGAGAACTTGTAAATGACCTCTAGCTAACATACTGTTAAGATTTTCTTACCTACTTGTCAACCAGCCTGAGATTCGTCTCACCTAAATTGGCTTATCTGAAGTTAGACACTCAGTGTAACACTGATGTTTAAAATGCCTTGGTAGTCAATAGGAAAAACAGACTGCAAATGAAAACACTTGTAGTCAGGAATTCATCCCAACATGAAAAGGTAATTTGTTATTACAGTGAGAGGCAATCTGAATGACTTATTCAGACTAGTCTCCTGCTTTTTTGATTGGCTTAAGTTATGTGGTTTTTTTCCTACTCAACTTTCTTTAGGACTGCATTCTGAAAATCAGTTTTAACCACTCTGTTACCTTCATACCTCTGCTTTATACGTCTGCTCAAGTTTCCTCCAATTACATTAACAACTGGGGAAAGAAACTGGATTTAGTGTCTCATACATTTTTTCCTGAGTAAAATAATCTCCAAGCAGCTGGTAGATTTTCAAATTTTATGGACTGCTATATTAGCAGTCATTTTTGTTATTTCATTTTTTGACAAATAAGTAAAGTGGCACGTTAGACATAATTAACACAAGCTGTCTATAATCTAATTCTCTAATTTTTCCATTCATTAGGATATATTGTGCTAATGGTAACACTTGCTCAGATATTAATGTCTTCAGATACAAGCCACTAAAAATTCAGCTTATGGAGTTTGGGAAGACAGATACAAAGACCTGTACATTACTTATACCGAATTTATATCTACTGTGATTCAGAAAAAAAAAAAGGATAAAATTGGTATCAGGAATAAAAAAATGGTAAGCTCCTCTAAAAAAATGTAGTCTGCAGACCTAATGTATTAATTATCTTTTAAAACACTCATGCTCAGCAAACAGCTGTTTCCTGGTCTAACTAAGTTTGACCTAAAACTTTCCTAATTACCTGAAATTCCATTTTTGCATTTGCCTAGAACTGCTTTTGTTTCCTCACGTACCTCAACTAACTCCTGGTGGAATTCATGTTACCTAAGAAGACCATGGTAGTAGGACTGAGGGTCTGAATCTTATACTTTGAGCATGGCTAACACTTATTGAGCCACTTATAAAACAGTTTCAACTGCTTTGCCTTTAAAACACAGCTGTCAGAGAAAGGTGATGAGGGGATACATTGCTTACGTTTTGTATGACAGACTCTTGGTTAAAGAAATCACTTGGGAGAGTTGAGTTCAATATCCTTAATCTAAAGGATTTCAAACTAAAATCACTTTTTTTTTGCCAGGAGTGTGCCCTAACCACAGAAGCATAAGGGAGGAGGGAAGGAAATAAGGAGGAAAGAAAATGGGGATACCCTTTTCACCTCATGTTGAAGCTTTGTCACTGGGTAGTCAAGAATACAAGATTCATGAGCCCTGAAGGAGCACAAACACAGCTCTTAAGTTTTAGACTTAAGAAATTCATAACAAAGGACAGGCATCAGCAGTCTTAAAAACCTTAAGCCTTGCTCAGAATTGTACAGTTATTTTCTCACTTTTTGCATTTTTAGCCCTAAGTCCATTGTAGAGAGCTACCTTCCAAATACTTACACCCACCTCAGAAGTCTCTGCCCTTTGTTATCATTGTCTTGATGCAGTAGGGCTTCCTGAAAACAGACAATGATCTGGCAAGCTATCCCATGTTTGTACTGGTAACAGATCTAGTACTAGTAGTGCAGAGATAATTGAAATTCACTGCTCTTCAGACGGCAAAAGAATCCTTTGTTAAGCAACCAGAAAGCATCCTGTTGAATCAACACAAGAACTTGTAATCCTTTAACAAACTGTGGACTGTGTCCTCACCCCATTGGTTTTTCACTTTCCTGTTTAGAGAAAAAATGGGTATACTATTCAGTTTATTAAAAAGGTATCAAAGGCAGAGTATGTGGTATAAAGCACACACTCTCAAGCAATTAAAAGTTTAGGGTATGTCATTGTAAATGACATACAAACCAGTTTCTTGTGTCACTTTGCTGTATTTCATCTCACAATGAAAACACACTAACAATACTGCCAGATGGAAGCAACAGGTAATTAAGATGGCAGTTTTATTAAGAAATTAATAATTCAGTATATGGCTATTAAATGGGAAATGTTCAAATACTGATGTATATGCCTGTCTGGTTAACTCTGAATTGGATTCTGTCCTACCAGTCATCTTGTTCAATGTGAATGTATTTAAAGCAGAAGAAAAAAAATCTGCTTTGTTAACTTCTTTTGCCTACCCTTCTTTAGTGTAAATAGCTCCTGAAGCTGAAACTCAGAGGAAAATTGATTAGGTTCTGTGAATATTCCTGAGTATTAAAGTATGGGAATTCTCTGATGCTGTAGCACCGCATAACATTCAAATGCATTTTGTTTAATATAGCATATGAAGAATTAGCAATGAAAGAGGCTTCACTTATTAAAAGGATGTTGATCTTGGAAATATTTAAAAAATACAAACCAAAAACGTGCCCATTTCCTTAACTTCAGAGCATGTTATAATACTTCATGTTTTAAAACATGTGTTTCTATATCCTCTAAGAAGCAGATAAGGGAGCAATGTTTTTTTTCAACCATTGATTGTTAGTCTTGCAGTTGTCTGTGGCACCATTCCAGCAATAACGCAAATGCTGGGGGTCACCTGAGCTCCTATACTTTTTTATAAAGAGAGAGAGAGAAAAGAAGCATTAAGCTTTTATGGGAATCTCCTGGCTTGTAACGATATCCAAATTGATTACAAAGAAATCAAAGTAGAGTCAAAATAATAACATTTGGATTCAAATTTTGAACAAGCAGAGATATAGGGATTTAGTTCATCTTATTATAGAGAGAATTACCAGCTGTTGAGTTTGGATACAGTCTGAATTTAATCCTGAATCATCATTCCTAACATATATGTGCTGATCTCAGAGGTATGGTAATGTGTTGCCCTGATAATATGTGGATAACCAATCCCTGCAATATGTGGTTCACCACTTTTCCTACAAAAGCCCTTTATCAGTGATTGATTTTGAGACAATTGCATAATTTCCAATTCCTCCACTGAAGAATTACTTCTGCCTGTAGTGAATTTGAACATTCCAATGTCCAGATGTTTTCAAATTACAATTATGTTTGATCACTAGACCACTTTAGTTATTATTTTATTCATATGTAAATCACAGAATCATAGAACGGTTAGGGTTGGATAAAAACTTAGGATCATCTAGTTCCAGCACCTCTGCCATGGGCAGGGGTGTCTCTACGTCACTGTGTCACATCTTCCCTACCCATTTGGGTTTTTGAGCCTTCCAGGAGCCTCATGAAGCTACTGAAGCCTATTCTTACATAGAATCATAGAATCACAGAATAGTTAGCGTTGGAAAGGACCTTAAGATCATGTAGCTCCAACCTCCCTGCCATGGGCAGGGACACCTCACACTAAACCATGTCATCCAAGGTTCTGTCCAACCTGTCCTTGAACACTGCCAGGGATGGACCATTTACCACTTATTTGGGCAACCTGTTTCAGTACCGCACCATCCTCACTGCGAAGAATTTCTTCCTTATATCTGACCTGAACTTCCCGTTTTGGTTTGAACCCATTACACCTTGTCCTAATGCTACAGTCCCTGATGAAATGTCCCTCTTCAGTATCTTTGCAGGCTCCCTTCAGATATTGGAAGACTGCAATGAGGTCACCAAGCGGACTTCTCCAGGATGAACAGCCCTAAATTTCATATAAATGGTCTTGTACACCCTCTAGGTCATTCTTTCTCCATAGATTGTTCTATTCTAACCCACTTTGCCACTGAAATATTGGAAAAAGATCCTATTACTTCAATCTAATCAATTGAAAAGATGTTCATGAATGATGCTTCCTGGTTGTGTATATGTGTATTTATGTTCTTGGTTTATTGTTGAATAAATGATCAAAACACAGGACTGCCAATTTTGCAAGTAACTTCAACAAACTGCTATTTGATTTATTTCTTATTTGAAGACAAAATAAATATTCTTATTACAGTGCAGTGTTTTATCTAGAAAATAATATACCATATTTCAATATGATCTGACTGGAAGCCACCTTTGATCACTTTAACACAAAATTATACATGTATAGACTCTTTCAGCTCTATGACCCACCAAAGTAGGGGGCTACTGTGCTAAAATCACTACCAACAAATCACTAGCAATTATAGAAATAATTTCAGAATTCAATTATAACATCAAATTTTGAATTAAATTTAAAAATACGCGGGAGCACTGACATTTTATTTCAGTTTCTAACACACTCTTATAATAGAGAAATTTATATATACATATATAAATATATATATCATTGCAAGTAATAAAAATATCATATTTTCCTCACTGAAAAGATTGGTAAAATTTTCTATTAGCTCTTCTTTATAGTTTTTGCAAATACAGATCTGGAATTCACAGAGTATATGCTTATTCACAGAGTATATGCACCACAAAGAATAGCTTTGCGTCCTCAAATTTAACAAAGATCTTAAGTCTGCCCTAAAGGTTTTGTTTTACCTGTTGAAACATTAGTTTCAGTTTAACAGTTTTAGTTGTTATGACAATTTTGGAATTGTAGATTTATATTAGAAGCTGACATTAAGTCCTTGAAAGTAATTTTATATCTGGTAGTACAATGCTATTAAATACTAATGACTTTCACTAATAATGCTAAAGCTGTAAGTTTATACAATAGTGAAGTCTTAGTCTGTTTTCCATGAAAAATACAAATAATTTTAAAGCTCCTCAATGTCTTCTAAATTAATATTGCTTTGATTTTTCTTTATTTTTGTTAGTTTCTGTATTCAAACTTCTAAGAGATTTAATAATACATATTCTTTATTTGTTTCCCAACAAGCTGCTTTTCCTCAGTTTAAATGGAAAACTGTTTTTAAGCTTATTAATAAATGTACGTATTCTTTTCATACAAAGTCTTTAGAAAATTTAATTAAATAGCTCCACATTTAATGGAGTCCCTTTCAGGAATATTTTCCAATGGGCCTACACTTCTCCCTTACAGGAATCACCTGCACACCTCCCTTACCAAGAATCACCCAACACTGAAGTATCTAAAGGCCTTTTTTCTTACTGTCAGCCACTGAGCTGAAAACTGACTAAATCTTGAAGGTCACATGAATAGTGGATTTTAACAAATGAATATTAAGTACATTGCTCGACACAGCATTAATTACTGTAAGAAATTCTGAGATACTGAAAAAGTTGATGGTTTAGGAATTGCCAAAGCCACTGTATTTGGAACATTATGAATGGAACAAGTTTAAGGAAGCGCACTGCTCTGAACACATACCGAGTTGCATGAAATTAAATCATGATATACCAACCTTCATAAAAATGAAGGAAATTGTAATAAAACAGAATATGTCTACAGGTCAAGATTTTTTTTTTTCAGTTTATGACTTAGTATACAGAAATGAGAGTAGGTACTCATCCCATGCTTGCAAGTAAATCTTTGGCTTTCTTTCACACTGTACTTGAAAGTTTTAGGATGCTTGCTTCTGATTTCTATTCAATATATCTTTTTGGCTCTCTTCTTTCTTCAAATGAGACTTTTTTTCTCCAAGTCCTTCATATCTATTAGGCCATGATACTGGCTAAAATTATTTTTTTCTTCTGTTTGCAGAAAAACAGTTATGTCAAACAGGAGCTGTGAGCAACAGTTCTTTTTACAGTTTATTCTGAACTTGAACAGGTTTCTAACACTTTCTCCCTGTCCTCAGTTCCTCTCAAACAAACTAACATCTAATCCAAGTATTAGATTAGCCTTATCTTTGGAAATTTCAATTTATGAATCTAAATGTTAGGTAGAAGAATGAAAATAAAGCTAAATTAATTTTGGTATTTGAGGAAATATTTTACAGAATTACAGACAATAAAATTACATTTTCCAATAACACAGTGAGTCTGAATCACCTTTCTCCAAGTGATCCCAAACTTCTCCAGTAAAGAAGCCAGGAAATTTCCTTTCTTCTTGCTTGCTAAAGGTCAAACTACAGTCAACTTTTTAACACAGAAAATGGGGCAGTACCACCAGACACTTAATATAAGCCAGGGTTAGGCTACTATACAGGTAAAATGTATAAATGTTAAACCAACAATTATAAAGCAGAATTTTAGCTATACCGCATAATTTGCATGAGGATTTTAGGCAGAACAGCAGATGCATTTCCATGTCCCTGTTCATCTGCTTCTATACTGAATTAGACACTATTTTGTGTAATTAGGTTTACATCACTTTCATATATACCCAAGTGGTTTTAAAAAAAAATCTATGTTGGCTTATAAGACTGCCACTAAATTAAATGGCAGGAAATTTAAAACAGAAAATAATGGTGAGGTTTTATAGGAAAAAATTAAAAGTCTATAAAGATTTAAATACTTAGATTTAAGATTTTAAAGTGAATACTAAAAGCTTTTAGTTCCTTCCTTTTCTTTTGGGGGGGGGGGGATTTAAACAGAGCCAGTTTGGTAGGTATATTTGGAAGCATTATAGGAATACCAAATGTTGGGCAAATGTTCAGAATTCCAAATTTTTATTCCTACAATTCCATTGTTTGTCGCCTGAGTTTAGCAAACACATTTCACTTTCTTTACCTGTAGGCTAGAGATGAAGTCAATAATTATTTATTTTGTGAAGTATTCTATAAAAGCTACTTAAAGCATTAATAAAATTAATACATAACTGAGGTGAGATTCCCAGACTGCAGGAAAAAAAAAAAGTCAATGATTTTATAACTGACATGAAAGAGAAATATCCTGAAGTAGTTTAAAAACCAAGGGAAGTTTTCACACCTCTCAAAAGCTAAACAGCAATTTGTGGTGGCCAGGGAAGATGTTTTTTTTCTTTTTCTATATAGTGCAGCACCTTTATCCAGCTATATGGGTGCCAGGAAGATTTTCAGCTGTCTTTGAAGTCTCAGATATTGAGAAATACTAAATTTATTGGTGCACTGTTCTGATTTATAATAGCAGGTGAGATTCCTCTATTTCATTTACTAGGAGAGGTTTAACTCAATTCCCTTTTCACTAGGCCATTGTCGTGGTTTAAATCCTAGCCAGACAGCTTGTTCACTCAATCTCAGTGAGTGGTGCCGGGCTGGGAGCAATTGAGGCCACCCCCCCGGGGTTCTCCCCTTCCCTGCTCCCGGAAGAACGGGGAGGAGGATCAAAAGAGTGCAACTCCCACGGGTTGAGACAAGAACAGTCCAGCAACCAATGTACAACACAAATCACCACCGCTACCACCAACGACAGAAATGATAAGAGAAAATAGTAAGGGAAGAGAATACAATACCACCAGCCAAGAAACTAGTCCAACCCAGAAGCCCCTGTCTTTCCGGGTAACTCCCAGTTACCCCCACCCCAGGCATGATGTGGTGTGGTATGGAATACCTCCTTGGCTAGTCTGGGTCAGGTGTCCCGTCTCTGCTTCCTCCCAGCTTCCCCTCCTTTCTGGCAGAGCATGAGCCTCACAAAGTCCTTGGTCAGGGTAAACATCACTTAGGAACAACCGAAAACATTGGTATCCCAGGCTGGAAGTCAAAACACAGCACTGCACCAGCTACCAAGAAGGAGAAAAATGACTGCTACTGCTGAACCCAGGACAGCCATCTTAACTTTTAGTTTCCATACTGCATTTTCACTTGCTGTGTCTAGATGAAAATGGGGCTTCTGAACACTTTTTCTAATACATTTGGGAGCTGCTAAGTGAATGTATGTCTTACTAAGGTTCAGTCCAGTTTAAACGTAGGCACCTAATTTGATGTGGCCTGGAGTTTCTGTAATACTGAACCGGCAGATATTATGTAGGCTTTGTAAGAAATCCAAAACTTTCTGTGACAACACCACAGCCTAGGTAAGGTATCACAGAGCATGCAAAAAGACACTAGAGTTACGTTTTGGCAATTGAAAAGTGTTCTGTGCATCTTTATATTAACCAAAGGGTTTATAATCTGTCCCAAGGGGATGGAAGTAATAAGAAGCATCACCAGTATGTATTACAAAGGTTCTGATTTTCTGTATTTCTGTCATACAGGCTATATCAGAAGAAGGCGGTATGACTTGAGGATTAGAAGGAGCACATACCTTTACTCAGATCTTGGTAGAATCAGTATATAGATTTCTACATTTAGGAAGCTAAAGATTGACATTCTCATGTGAACTGAAGGTTTGCTTCAGTCAGTTAATTGTCATGTCTAGACATATCTAGACATACCACATTGTGTTTTTCATCTTCCTATCTAGTTTGACACAAATCTCCCATAGGTCTAATGTAGCTTCTGTCAATCAGATATGAATGTCACAGATACACTAGTCTATCTCATATGGCATCGGACACCTATTGTTAGGATGAATGAATATAACATCAACTTCATAAGATATGATCACTATTTCATGTAAGCCGCACTGAAATTATGTTGCCTGCAAGACCAAAATGAATCCACAACACAAAAAATGAATTGCACTGTTAGTAATTGACTAGATTTAAATTAAATTTAAATTGTTTAGACTGCATGTAAACAGAAGTTATTCCTGTTACACGTTTTTCGTTTCACAAAGATTTAATGAACTCATAGATGTTTCCTGTAGTGTTGAACACAAAATAAAGTACAAAAAACCACCAAATATATAGAAGATATTTTACAAAAGTCATGATCTAAAGAAGTTTAGTGCAATTTTGTGAAAAGTTACACACAAAAATAGTGCAAGAGTGATTATTGTTTTCAGTGACATCAGAACATGGAAAAAAAAACCCAATAAAGATTGTGCAATTTGAACTTTTTTTTTTTTTTTGTGGCTGATTATATAAAATACGATTTAGTAGCTCTCATAGCCCTCACAAAATTGGCTAGATATTTAGTATCTCTGGAGCTGCAAGAAAACTAGCACAATATTGAGAAACAGGGGAAAGAACTTGGGGAGGAACACAGAATCTGGAGATGTATGAAAAACTAAGTCCAATGCAGTGAGCCAATATCAGGAACAGAAAATTGAAAACTGATCAGAAATTAAAAGGAAGAGGTAAAAGAGAGCTCAGAGATGTAGTCATAGGTTGTAAGTGTTAAACAACAGGAATTAAGAGCAAGAACAGACACAAACAGGTATTCTAGCATAAAGACAGCTACTTCTATTGAATGATAAACATTCAGTCTAACAAGTATAAGCAGTTTCAAAAATAAGTCAATTTGTCTCATTAAAGGGAACCAATAGGAAATTTTTGACCTGCATCATTACTACAGGGCTACATCACTCTAATTTCATTGATTTTTGTATTTTTCCATAAAACAATGAGAATTTTCTCAGCTGTTCTCTATGTCCTTTCTCCACACCTGGCACATGCACTAGATAGAGTAATAGAGTTTGAGAATATTTATTACTGCAGGTATTACTACGTTTTATAACCTTTCTTTCCTATTTATGTAATAGCTGGATACTAAAGCCACATGGTTTTTAAATGAAAATTCAGATGAGTGTGGGAGAAAGATAGTAAATAAAAGAGACAGTAACTTATCATAACCAAAAATTCTTCACTAACCTGATCTTAAAGAGATATACTAAAAATGGCAACTGGGTCAGATGACAGAGGACAACTCTGCAGGTTGAAAATCAAAAGGCTAATGCAAAAAAAAAAAAGGGTAATAAGCACTGTTACTAAGAAAACTTTATTCAACTATATAAGAAGAAAGAGGAAAAGAATTACTGCATCATTCTGCAGAGAAGATCCCCAGCAGACAACATCAAGACTGACTTTCTCATTAAAATTGCTAATGGTAAGCAGATGAGCAACACAGCTCATACTAGCTCTAAAGAGGTAAGGAGTCATAAAGAACAAGAAAATAAACTAAAAAGTAGTATTGAAGAAAACTTAAAAATTCAGGAAGAAAGCATCTTGTTTTTAAGTTCTCAGAAATGCACAAGTTTTAAGTCATATTTAGACCGTGCTTATTCTATTGCCTAAAGCTACTGATACTTTCTTTGTTTAATAATTTAGGCATTACCTCCCTTGCCTGGCAAAGGAAAGAGGCTTTACTCTTTTTATTATTATTCATGTTTATACCTTTAGAGGGCATTTCAGTTCCTGAATCCAGATTAACCTGGTTCCAAAAATAGTGAGGCTGGGGATCCTACAGTAGCAAAGGTCTTAAATAAACTAATTTGTTGTATGACATATAAACTCAGCATTGAGGATGCAAGAATTCCATTTCTACTCATCTACAAATATCACCCTTTAGATGGTTACCTAATTACTTGGAATTTCATTCTTGGAACAAATTCTCTAAGTATTAGGCAGTGCAAAACTATGAATCATAATACTTAAGGGCATTTGCTGAATGTCTGCTTCAGAGATACACTCTTAGCATTTATCTGTGTAGATAAATTGTGTAGAAGACAACTTCCTTCTGCAAGTAATAGAGGAGCCGACAAGGAGAGGTGCCATGCTTGACCTCATGCTCACCAACAGGGAAGGGCTCATTGGAAATGTGACGCTCCAGGGCAGCCTTGGATGCAAGGATCATGAGATGCACAAATTTGAGATCCTCAGGACAGTGACAAGAGCGTGCAGGAAGCTCACTGCCCTGGACTTCAAGAGAGCAGACTTTGGCCTCTTCAGGAACCTGCTTCGAAAGGTTCCATGGGATACAGCCCTAGAGGGCAGAGGGGCCCAAGACTGTTGGTTGATAGTCAAGGATCACCTGCTGCAAGCTCAGGAGTGTTGCATCCCAACCAGAAGGAAGTGCATCAGGAGGGCCAGGAGACCTCCTTGGATGGATAAGGAGCTGCTGAGGAAAATTCAATTGAAAAAAGAGGCTTATAATAAGTGGAAGGAAAGACAGGTGGCATGGGAAGAGTACAGGGATGTTGTCTGGAGAGCTAGGGACCAGGTTAGGAAAGCTAAGGCCCAATTAGAATTAAACTTAGCTAGAGGTATTAAAGAGAACAGGAAGGGAATCTACAGGTACACAGAAAATAAAAAACAGACCAGGGAGGATGTAGCCCCCCTCAGGAAGCTCTTGGGAGAACTGGCTACACAGGATTTGGAGAAGGCTGAGGTTCTGAATGACTTCTTTGCTTCGGTCTTCACTGCCAAAGGCTCTGACCAAACCACCCAGCTCTTGGAAGGCAGACACAGGGGCTGTGAGAATGAAGACCTTGGGCCCACTGTAGGAGAGGAACTGGTTCGAGACCATCCTAAAAATCTGAAAGTGCACAAGTCCATGGGTCCTGATGAGATCCATCCGCAGGTCCTGAAAGAGCTGGCGAATGAAGTTGCGAAGCCACTGGCAATCATATTTGAGAAGTCATGGCAGTCAGGTGATGTTCCCGACGACTGGAAAAAGGGAAATATAACCCCCATTTTCAAGAAGGGGAAAATGGATGACCTGGGGAATTACAGACCAGTCAGTCTCACCTCTGTGCCTGGCAAAATCTTGGAGCAGATTCTCCTGGATGGCATGCTCAGGCACGTGAAAAAGAACAAGGTTCTTGGTGACAGCCAGCATGACTTCAGCAAGGGGAAATCATGCCTGACCAATTTGGTGGCTTTCTATGATGGGGCTACAGAACTGATGGACAGGGGTAGAGCAGCTGATGTCATCTACCTGGACTTGTGCAAAGCATTTGACACTGTCCCACACGACATCCTTGTCTCTAAATTTAAGAGGCATCAATTTGATAGATGAACCACTCGGTGGATAAAGACCTGGCTGGACGGCTGCACACAAAGAGTTGTGGTCAATGGCTCAATGTCCAGCTGGAGACCAGTAACAAGTGGCGTCCCTCAGGGATCAGTGTTGGGACCGGTATTGTTTAACATCTTTGTTGGTGACATGGACAGTGGGATTGAGTGCACCCTCAGCAAGTTTGCCGATGACGCCAAGCTGTGTGGTTCGGTTGATACGCTGAAGGGAAGGAATGCCATCCAGAGGGACCTTGACACAGCCTCATGAGGTTCAACCATGCCAAGTGCAAGGTCCTACACGTGGGTCGAAGCAATCCCAGGCACAGCTACAGGTTGGGCAGAGAAGAGATTCAGAGCAGCCCTGCGGAGAAGGACTTGGGGGTGTTGGTTGATGAGAAAATGAACATGAGCCAGCAGTGTGTGCTTGCAGCCCAGAAAGCCAATGGTATCCTGGGCTGCATCGAAAGGAGTGTGACCAGCAGGTCGAAGGAGGTGATCCTGCCCCTCTACTCTGCTCTTGTGAGACCTCACCTGGAGTACTGTGTGCAGTTCTGGTGTCCTCAACACCAAAAGGACATGGAATTGTTGGAACAAGTCCAGAGAAGGGCCACGAGGATGATCAGGGGACTGGAGCACCTCCCATATGAAGACAGGCTGAGGAAGTTGGAGCTGTTCAGCCTGGAGAAGCCCCTCCAGTACTTTGGAATTTCACTACCGAACAACTGCAAAATCCAGAAGAATTAGTAAAACACTTAAATGAGGTGTGTGGTCATTCTGGCCATACCAGAGATGGACAAATCACGGCAATGTGCTGGGGCTTGGCCTATGCTTACAGGGCCTTGTTCAACACTATCCAGCACCTTCAAAAGGAAAAGAATGTCGGCGGATCTGAGGGCAAAGCAACAGTCAGTGCAGCTACTCCTGCTCCAGGCACAGCAGCTTCACCACCCCCAGTGACAAGTACAGTCGCTACTCAAACTTTGGCTGCAATGAACAGCGCAGCTACCCCAGTGGCAAGTACAGCAGCTGCTCAAACTTCAACTGCAACAGACAGCGCGGTTACCCCAGCTCCAAGCACAGCAGCTGCACCACCCCCAGCAACAAGTACAGTTGCTACTCAAACCACAGTGATAATCACTGCAGCCAAACCAGAGGACCAATTCGTACCAATATCGGTTGCCCCTGTACGCAAGAGAACAAGCAAAAAAGGAGGCAAGAAGGGTGAAGCGAGATGAAGAACCAATGAATTCACCACCTAGTCCAGAATCTGATCAGGAGTCATCATCACATGACGAAGAAGAAGAAGAAGACGTAACTTCTCGACCTCGGACCTCAACCGAGCTACAGAATACGCGAAAAGATTTTACCCGTCAACCAGGGGAACACATCATCACCTGGTTACTCCGATGCTGGGACAATGGGGCCGATGGTCACGAACTAGAAGGTACAGAAGCCAAGCAGCTGGGATCACTTGCTAGAGAAGGGGGAATTGACAAAGCAATTGCAAGAGAGGAAAAGTCCCTCAGCCTTTGGAGGCAGCTCTTGGCAGCTGTGAAAGGAAGGTTTCCATTCAAGAGTGATGTTATGAGTCGTTCAGCCAAGTGGGCTACTATAGACAAAGGCATCCAGTCTCTGAGGGAATCAGCCATCGTAGAGATGATCTATCACATCAAGCTGAATAACGGGGATATACCCATAGATCCAGATGAAGTTGAATGTACACGACCCATGTTGCGAAAACTTACACGGAATGCACCGTCACCATATGCCCATTCATTGGCAACAGTAACCTGGAATGACATAGTACCACTAACAGTGGATGAAATAGTTCATAAACTCCGAGAGTTCGAAGACAACCTCACCCCTTCCATCATCTCAGCTATGGAAAAACTGTCCCAGGACCTCAAACAATTGAGGGACGATCTATCTGATTTATCCAGCTCCTCACGTGTACCAACACACGTCTCAGCTATTAACAAAAGGCGTCCTACTGTTCGAGAGAGGAGATACAGGAGATATACGCCACGGGGTGCCCTATGGTTTTACCTGCTGGATCACGGAGAAGACATGACAAAGTGGGATGGAAAACCTACTTCAGCTTTGGAGGAACGGGTGAGTGAACTGAAGAGGGGAGCAAGGGCCAAGACTGATCGTCCCATGAGAGCTACGGCTTCAGTCTCTGGTGAGCAGTTTCCCAGATGGAATGGAAGAGCTGATTTTACTCCAGCTCCTATGATAGCGAAGAATAATCCCTTTTACCACGACTTAAGGAGGAGGATCGAAAGGGTGCAACTCCTACGGGTTGAGACAAGAACAGTCCAGCAACCAATGCACAACACAAATCACCACCGCTACCATCAATGACAACGATAAGAGAAAATAACAAGGGAAGAGAATACAATACCACCGGCCAAGAAACAAGTCCCACCCGGAAGCCTGTGTCCTTCCGGGTAACTCCCAGTTACCCCCCACCCCGGGCATGACGTGCTGTGGTGTGGAATACCTCCTTGGCTAGCCTGGGGCAGGCACCCTGTCTCTGCTTCCTCACAGCTTCCCCTCCTCCCTGGCAGAGCATGAGCCTCACAAAGTCCTTGGTCAGGGTAAACATCACTTAGCAACAATCGAAAACATCGGCTTCACCAACACTGTTCCCAGGCTGGAAGTCAAAACACAGCACTACACCAGCTACCACAAAGGAAAAACATGACTGCTACTGCTGAATCCAGGACACATGATAGTATTTAATAAGATATAATAGTCTCATCTTTCTTAAAATTAATGTATCAACTTAAAATTCTTTGTTTTTTCTTCACCAGTTACTGAACACTTTCTGCTGACAGCTAGTGTTGAAAAACTTAAAGGGAAGATTCAGTGTAGAAAACGACAACTAATTTAATACAACAAAAATACAGGATAAAAGGGGATGGCAGAACAGTCCTTAGAGTAGAGGTGACCAGTGAGTTTCCACAAGACTTGTTCTGCTTTAATGAGATGTCAGAAAAGAGACATAACCCTAAATAGTTTGCTCAAGGTCAAATACATAACATATGGAAGGTGCTGAAAATTACATTTCCATTGTCACAGTTCTCAGTCTAACTTGAACCACTGGGACTTAATTACCCTGGGGCTCTGATGGCGTTGCTCCAAAACTGAAGCTTGGTAAACCAGTCATTCTAAAGTGCTTTCTCCCCCTATAAAGCTACTGAGCAGATGGACGTGCATGACTGTCTTCTGTTGGGAGCTCCACTCAGCTAAATTAACAAACAGCCTTACCAAACAGTTAGCTGTTGACAAGTAAGAAGGTATAAGCATCTGTCCATATTTAGACGTTTGCACTGGAGACCTCGTAAAGTGCCTATCTCTTTCCGTCAGTGATCTTACCTGGTTACTTTAGAATCTTAATTTCATAGTTACCACAATCTTAATTAAGACTGATTCACTCAGGCTTTCAAAGCTAATTGGACAAATTTTAATTAATCCAAAACACAGCAGTCTATTATTTGTAATACAACTTTTATTCAAACCCATTAGATTTTCCACCAAAAACATGTTAACACAAGAATGAATGTCTAGGCAGACTCCAGCCTAGACGTTACTCTTCTTTCCTGCTACCTCTTCTTCCCCTCTACGTATCCACATGCAAACTTCCTATAGTAATACATTGCAAATATGAATTACGAAATCCCAACACTGATGGGATAGCCATTAAAGAATATTTCCATAAAGGATTTGTTGAAAATGAAAGCATTACCTATTATTTTACAGAACAAAGCCATAATAGCCAACAAGCCCACAACCTCTAATACTGGTCCAGATCTTTTGCAGAAGGTGGGAGATAACTCATTATCTGCCACAATACCATAAGGGCTGGTACGATGGTTATGCAAACAAAACAGTGAGTACCGCTTTCCAATACTGGCCCTGACACAGATACACTTAAGTCAGACACAGATACTTTGGCTGAATGGAAACAGCAGCCCCTCATGGCTCCCCATGCTTATTCATCACTTTTCAGATCTGAAATGTTTGAGAAAGGCAGTTACTCTCTGAAGTCAATTAAAATTTAAGAGCTTTCTGGAAATTAAAGGGAGTTGCCATGAAAGAAATTAATTATGCAATGCCTGGTAGGATATTAGACACATTTAGGCAAGGAGGTGAGTATTTACCATGTGTGAGATGGATATTTAAAACAAGGAGAATCTTTACACATATAAATCTGCATAATTAACATATATAAAAATTGAACTTGGAGAAAAGGCTGAGATTTTACTGCCTAAAGTCCTTCTCCAGTATCTTACTGATATAAATGCATCAATAGCAAAAAAACTTTAGGTATAGGTTAAATGTCTTGGAGAGGTGAAATAACTCCCACTTTGAACTACTATCGCATTACACAAATAGTAATGGCAATCTGTAAAGGATTTTGAGAAATACAGGAAAAAATATTGAAAATTGAACCAATTTGTTTTGTTTTTTTTTTTTTTTTTTTCTGCAGTCAAATTCTTTGTAGTTGGGCCTCCAGTGTTATGTGGGTCTCCAGTGCTACCTCTTCTCTAACAAACTGTACCCACTCTAGTTGGGAATTATTCAGAGAACCCTTTGGAGTCTCAAGAATATGTTCTTGCACCTTGTAGACTGTTTCAAACTGATCTTCTCAGTGATTTGTAATGCTTAGATTATTCCTTTACTCATTTACAGACATGTATTATATCTCAGTCAATATACAATAAACTTTAGCTTTGTCACCTTTTTCTGGTTGATATAAAAGGGGGTTAAGGTATCCCAGGTTATGAGTTTAGGGGGGGGATGTATTTTTTAATTATTTTTATTGTTTTTTACTCTTAGCAAATTTTGAGATAATTATCACAAAATTTACTTCAGTGTTAAGTGTCATTAAGATTATATTACTTCTCTGTTGCATGAGCCATCTACTTATATACAGAAAACATTTTGTGCAGTATCATGCAGCTAAAAGGTCTTCAATGCTATCAATTTCCTAACCAGAACTTCCCAGTTTTGTACATCCCATTGATATTACATTTTCCTAAGTTTATTATTACCTTGTATTTATCTAAATTAATTCCTTTGCTTGGAGGGAACCTCTTATGACAGGGTATAATCAATCAATCATGCTTTATTTGTAGTAATTCAACATGACAAGTCGTACTTTTGCATTTAAGTGACCAGATTCATTCTGAATATTTGCATGTGTGGGATTGCTGCACCTTTGCAGCTTCTTAGTGCCAAGTTCACCATTGCTATTCTTGTCTCACAGTGACAAAAAAAATCAACTTTAGCTATTTCCATTCAGAGAAGGAGATATAATGAAGGAATAAATATGTCAGGCACTTAACTTTTGTCTGACTGTGTGTTTGTCCTGGGTTCAGCAGTATTAGTCATTTTTCAAGCTGTGGCTTTGACTTTTGCCTCTGAACAATGCTGATAACACACCAATGTTTTTAGATGTTGCTAAGTAATGCTTACTCTGATCAAGGACTTTCTGAGTCTCATGCTCTGCTAGTGAAGAGAGGGGCAAAAAGCTGGGAAGAAGAAGAGACAGGGCAGCTGACCCAAACTAGCCAAAGAAGTATTCCATACCACAGCATGTCATGGCCAGTATATAAACTGGGGGCAGTTACCTGGCAGGGCTAGATCACTGTTCGGGTCAGGCTGGGCATCGGTCAGCGGGTGGTGAGCAGCTGTATTCTCTTCCCTTGTTATTTCCCTTATCATTATTATTATTGGTGGCAGCAGTAGTGATCTGTGTTATACCTTAATTACTGGACTGTTCTTATCTGAACCCATGTCAGTTACATTCTTTCAATTCTCCTCTCCATCCCTCTGGAGTGGGGGGGGGAGAAGAAGAGGAGTGAGGAAGTGGCTGTGTGGTTCTGAGTTATGGGTTGGGCTTAAACCACAACAGTGTTTTAAGCGAAGAGTAAGCTTAGGCTAGACTTATTAGGATATGTTTTGAGGTGGATCCCATCTTAGAGAACTAACTCCAAATTATTTGACATCCAAGAATTCAGGGCTTACAGTGATGAATGAAAATATGAGGAACTAACTTTAAATATACTGATGGAGACAATAAGATGCTATATAAAGGTTGATGAAGGTTTCTTCTGTATCTCCTGTACTTGAAAGATTGGTGGCAGCATATTTAGACTAATCCTATGGTCCAAGACAGATATTGTTCCCAAATGTAACTGTTAGGAATAATAAGCTTTAGGAGACTTACACAACATAGTATTTAGGAGATTGATACAGCATAATATTTTCATGTGCAGACAAATCCTTTCAAGATCTTTTATAAGCTCTAGCAAAGAAACATATGACTGGATTTCTTAAATTATAAACACTATATTTGCTACAACCTTTTGTACTTACTCATCTATGATTCTATGGTTTGCTAAGTGTAAAAGTAAGATTTGAGTTTCTGAAACAGCTGTGAAACACTGATGATATATTTTACATCAAGTTTTATCTCTGAGATTTTCTAAATTGCATCATCTGTTTTGATTGATAGACCAATACACATGTAAAATTATGGTACAATCACACTATAAACTCTTATCATCATCATATCTCAAAAGAGAATATGTATTTATGTCGCATTTATTATTTTATATTGAAAACATAGAAAAAGAACCCACAACACATAAAACTTTATTTTGTGACCATATGATTTATTTTATGATGTTGATATAATGCTAGAAAATGGGCGACTGTTCTCCAGCATACAGAAATTTATTCAGAAAAAAAAAATTGTTTTTAACTAAAAGTTGATTTCCTGAATGGTAAAAATGTAAATGTTCTGATATACTGAAATACAGGTCTAAACAGATTAACGCAAAGGTAAAAAATAGACTGCTGTATGCACAAATTAGTAATTTTGTCTCTCTCAAAAAGGTTTTTAGATTTCCATAGATGGCTATTTCATCTACACCTCATGATAAGTGAGTGTGAAAGTCCTAATGGAACTAAACCTTACTGCTGATTAACAAAAAACATTCTGCTTGGGCCATAAATACAATAATCTAGCACTAAGACAATAACTGCATAGAGATATTTCTGATCCTTCTTAGAGCTCATTAATGAGTAATACCTATTTAATAGGATGTGAGAATTACTATTTGGGAAAATGACAATGACAAACCAAAGCTCCTATTCTAATACTCTGTGTATATGACCTTAATTTAAGAATTAGCCAGTAAGATTGTTTAAGGCATAGTCCTGATACTTTAGCTTAATTTCACTAATATTACTTGGTATTTGTTAATCTTTGGCAGGTTTACTAAGGTAAATGTAATAAAAGCTGCTATTTTAGTTTTAAGAGAGTTGAAGAAATTTTGACTTTTTTTTTTTCAGATGTTCTACAGGCTAATAAATATATTAATAGCTATTAATATGTAGTCATCATAGTCATCCAGTTATGTGTTACAACCTTAGACTGTATGTCAACTTTAAAACAGGTAAATTCAAACTACAAAAAATGCATTTTTAAGTGCTAGCTTAGTTAGGTATTGAAAAAAAAAAAATCAATAGGTATCTTGAAGGTTTTGCATTAGTATTAACTGCATTTTGAAGGCATTTGTTCTGGACCAATTAGTAAGTAGACATCAGGGATGAAATTATTTGGAATGCAATATGCAGAAATGAAGATTAGATCATATTTATAGTAAACCACTTCATAATCTATTATTTTATTCCAGTATTTTCTTATTTTTCTTTTTTACTTAATGTATGTTTTCTAGAGTGCTTTTCTTTCTTATCCCCACATACTTTTGCAAGTTCTTGTCTGCAAAGGTACACAAAACCTAAACTCAATAGTATACTCCTCTGATCTGAACACAGACTGGATGCCAAATTGAAATTCTGAGGTAGTGTTTAATAAAAAAACTAAACCTAAAAAGCTTTAAAAAAGAATCACATGATTTATTATAAACGATAGTGATACATACACTATTAATTTTAAGACTTAAGACTTACTGTAGTAAGAGGTGCTGCATTTGTTCCCCTCTGTTTTTCCATGCTGGCTTTAACATGTATTGCAGCCTATTCTTACCATGCATCAGAAGTCAGAAAATCCTGTTGCAAGTTTTAGGGAGAATGTTCCATGTTCACTTTCCAGCATATGAAAAAACAGTATTTCGCACTTCTTTCCAGCTGTAGAAGGATGCTTCTCAATAACTTTCTGTACTGAAACAAGAAGGAGATGAGCACTCTGATCTGACAGCAAAAATACAAGAAAAGTAATGAGCAAGCAAGTCTACTCTGCTCTTGTGAGACCTCACCTGGAGTATTGTGTGCAGTTCTGGTGTCCTCAACATCAAAAGGACATGGAACTGTTGGAACAAGTCCAGAGAAGGGCCACGAGGATGATCAGGGGACTGGAGCACCTCCCATATGAAGACAGGCTGAGAAAGTTGGGGCTGTTCAGCCTGGAGAAGAGAAGGCTGCGTGGAGACCTCATAGCAGCCTTCCAGTATCTGAAGGGGGCCTATAGAGATGCTGGAGAGGGACTCTTCATTAGAGACTGTAGTGATAGGACAAGGGGTAATGGGTTAAAACTTAAACAGGGGAAGTTTAGGTTGGATATAAGAAGGAAATTCTTTCCTGTTAGGGTGGTGAGGCACTGGAATAGGGTGCCCAGGGAGGTTGTGAATGCTCCAACCCTGGCAGTGTTCAAGGCCAGGTTGGACGAGGCCTTGGGTGATATGATTTAGCGTAAGGTGTCCGTGCCCACGGCAGGGGGGGGTTGGAACTAGATGATCTTAAGGTCCTCTCCAGCCCTAACGATTCTATGATTCTATGAAGGGGAAATAGTGAAGGAAGCAGAAACTGATTGATACAATTAAAACAGAAGAATGAAGCTCCAGTTCTCTTTTTGGTTTCAGATAATATATTGTTCCATAGTTCATTTTCTTTCTCCTTTTCAGTGTATTTTGGTGACCGAAGAACTGTTGTTTAAGTGCTCCAATTAGGAAGTTTTCTTTGCTATATAACTAAACAGGGATGAAAGAAGACTATTTTCAATATTTTTTTCTTCTGTTGCTTTTTTTTTTTTTTTTTAAATACATCATGGGCAAGCTGCTAGTCTCCTGACAAGGGATAGCCAATCTTGAAAATTAGATTAGCAGTTTACCTTATGTTCTTAAGGTTCTAATTTTACACCACCTACTTTTCTTCTGACAGAGACACATTGCATGCAGAACATCATCTGTTTTAGGATTCTCAGCCCAAGGACATAAAATTTGTTTATTTATCTCCACCGAAATGATTGGTGAATGAAACCAAGTTTGTAAGTGCATATTTTAGTTGCTTGCAAGAGCTCTCCCTAAAATGAAGTGCATCGCTGACCTAGAAATAATATATTTTTTTCTGTGGCCGAAGAAAGCCTGTTGTTTGTTCAGACAAAGGACTTCATAAAATTAGGTGTTACAGCACCATCTGGTGACTCACATTTAATATCTTATGAATAAATGCAACATTCGTTCAGTGGTAGCATTTTTATTTAATTGGAATGAAGAGACTATTTTCTTGTTAACATTAAATGATAATATTGGAAACTGATGATTCTATTCTGATATGCAATGCATAGTAAATCCTACCCTAGTGTTCTAAAGAAAAAAAAAGGAAGTGACTCTGTCCAGAGTTTATTTCAGAAAGATGGGCTGATGCTATGAATTTACAAAGACAAGTTCAGTATGTGTCACTTTGTTTCCAGAATAAAAATGTATCTAAATACAAATCTTTTCTTAACTGTACTCTTCACATACTTTTAGCAGATATATCACAAGTTGTTTGAAAGAGCAATGAAGGCATTATGAATTTAGTTAATCTGTACAATCAACAAACATATTTAATAAAATCTTATATACATTTTGTTTGGAAGTAACCTTTTCGGCCACACCTTTCCACTTAAAGAAAACTCCTAGTATGGCTCCCATTTCTATGGAAAAAAATGGAGTCAACTAATGCTGCCTACAGGAAGGTGGGGTAACATAAATATGTGCATTTTTACCTCTTCTGTGCTGGAATATCCAGGAGTATATGTACCAAAAAGCAAATAATCATATATGGAAACATAATATCTCCAAGCAGCAGCATGAGAGTAAAATCCCTGATGGATTTACATAGTTTTGCTTTCTGAGAACATAATATAGGCCCAAGGTTGAGGGACTTGTCAGTGCTTTCTAATTACATTTCTAATGGTAAATTACTACATTTCTAATGCTAAATTACTCTATAAAGCTTATATATGTCAGAAGAACATATTTAAACCTTTTAAGTTTTCATCAGTCAGAAGCCTTCAATATTTTTTCTTGCGGTATTAGTCTCATCAGCAGAAGAAAAAAATTTGGACAAGTTGTCTGTAGATTTTGCAGATGCAGGACAATATTTGCAGGGTGGGAGAAAAGGAAAGAGGGTTCCTGAAAGAACAACAACCTCTCTCCAATTAAAGTAACTGTGACATTTCTGACTAGAAAAAAACTAATTTTAGAGTAATGTCAACTTGTTAAGCCTAATATGTTCTGTTGCTGTAAAACAAAGAAAAGATATTTAGTTTATCAGGAAATTGATATACAGGAAGGTCTTAGGGACACTAACAGGACTAAGGGAATTTGGAACATCTGACTTCTAGGGAGAGGCAGAAAGAGTTGGGAGTCTCCAGCCTGCAGAAAAGAGAGATCAAGGGGATCTTGTGCATAAATTCCTTATGGGAGAAAGTAAAGAAGATGGCAACAGTCTTCTCAGTGGGACCCAGGCACAGGACTGCAAATACTTCAGAGTGCCTTTGGATATCTAAAATAGTCTAACAATAACATGGAGTAAATAATCCTCAAAGATACTTTGGATGTGACAGATATTTTCTTTTTAATTTGTGTTATTTACCGTATCTATCAGGTCTGAATTTTCTGTCTACAAAGTGTACCAAGTGTCATTTATTATTTTTTACCTTTATAAACCATATCTTTAGAAATTGAAATTTCTGGTGGTTTTGATATACTCACTAGAAGGACAAGAACTAGTGGGTTCACTTTAAGACTGTCATTGACCCACATATATTATAGAATCATAGAATGGTTTGGGTTGGAAGGGACTTGAAAGATCATCTATTTCCACCCCCCCTGCCATGGACAGGGACACCTTCCACTAGACCATGTTGCTCAAAGCCCCATACAACCTGGCCTTGAGCACTGCCAGGGATGAGGCATCCACAGCTTCTCTGTGAAACCTGTTCCAGTGTCTCACCACTCTCACAGTAAAGAACTTGTTCAAAATTACCTTTAGCCCTGTCACTCCATGCCCTTGTAGAAAGTCCCTCTCCAGCTTTCTTGTAGGCCTCCTTTAGGTATCAGAAGGTTGCTCTAAGGTCTTCTTGGAGCTTCCTCTTCTCCAGGCAGAACAGCCCCAACTCTATTAACCTGTTTTTATAGAGGTGTTCCAGCCCTCTGATCATCTTTGTAGCCCTCCTCTGGACCTGACTTCAACAGGTCAGCATCCTTCTTGTGTCAGTAAATACAATGACAAGGCATTGTTTATTGCCCCTGAAAGTAAATGGCACAACCCAGTACGTGTGCACATGGCTGAACCTCTCTATTCTCTCCCAAAAGAGTACTTTACCCCAAAGTCCCCTGAAATAGTCCCTGAGCCATGCTATCCCTCAGATACTGAAAAGGAATAGGCAGAGAAAATCAGTTTTGCACTAACTGTAGCTGTTCTAAGGAGCATACCGAGTGTGAAACAAAATAGATAATTGCATACAATTGGCTGTGCCTATTCCCTGCTGCATTTTGTCTGTTACTATGGATATTGCCTTCAGATCCAATTTTGACTTTGGTTTTCACTTCGAGAGCATGTAGCAATTTTTCTAGAGTCATATGAAGAAACCTTTTCTATTCATACAAGTTCACAGCTATGCCTATGTGAAATTTACTCCAGTTCCAATGTGGTTTTATTCCAGCTCACTGTGCACTGACAGAGCAAGATGGCTATGCAGAGATAATGCCATAAAATCATCAGTTAAAGACATGGTCTGAACATATAAGCAGTTTGAATTAATGTATTTATTTAATTTAAAAATATTTTTATATATATTTCTTTTATGCTCATCTTAATATATATTTCAAATAAACTAAGATATATGTACTAATTTCTACACAGACATTACTGCTTGAAAAATATCACAGAAATATACACCTATTACTTATATGTATGTTTAATGTCCTTTGCCAGTCTAGTTCCAGATGCTTAAATGATATTCGAGCTTAAGATGCAATTTATTTATAAATACGAAACATAAACTCTGCATTTGAGGGCATTTATGTAAGCATTAAAATCAAAATATTTTTTTTAATAGAGGATTACCCAGTGCAACTTCTCAAAGGAAATACTGTTTATCAGCAGTATAAAAAATCTTGCAGATTAAGAACAGAAGAAAATAGCAACATTTTGTCCATTCCATATTACCTTGATTGACATATTTTTAAGAGGAGAAATTATTTCCTTTTCCTAATAGTCCCAATATTAAGACATTAACAAGGCTTGTACTGACTTAGTTACATTATTTTAATATCCACTGCGCATTTTCTCTTTGTTCAATTTTCTCATTCAGTACTGCTCAGTAGAATGTCTTTTCATTAGTTTGGTGGGTAATATAGGTATCTTGCCTTTCCCACAGGGTACGTACTCATGCCTACTTTGGTGTACCACCTGTTCATAAACCTTGATTGTTTGTCTTATTAATGGGTCTCAGGCAGTAGAAGGTTTTACTATGAATTAAACCCACATTTAACAGATTTAGTAGCAAATTCTCAGAGAAAAAAACTATTTTTTGAAATAAGGTAGATTCTCTAAGCATGTACCATATATGAAATAACTGTAGTTCCAAATATTCTAGATAAAACTGCTTATAGCTTCCTTTCTTTTGCCTAGTGGATTTTTATAATATTTAACGTTAGATTTTAGGCAATTTCCAGACTCAGGTTAATTTTCAACAGATTCAGTGTTTAAAACCAAACATGTCATACTTTTCTCAAACCGTCTTAGCATTTCATCCAAGCCCACTTCACAGCTCATACAGCTCTTCTAAAATTATGGGTTACACTTCAAATTCCAATTATAATTATTGATTTATCAATCTTGGTAAAACATTACCTTCGATAAACGCTGCAATATTGAAAAAGTTATAGTCAAAACTTCTACTCAGGTATCAGTTTGTGATAGGTTTCAGTAAACACTTTTTTTTTCTCTGAAAATTAACATTTTACTTTACTTAATATGCATTTAAATGTATACATCTTTAAACCACCAGTTAATTACATTGACACCTTACAGTTTAAAGATTTTTGTATCTTATAGCTAAGAGATTTACAAAGTCAATGTGCCTTTCAAACTAGTCAAATCTCTTACCTTTTATTCTTTCAAGATCCTTAATGAGGCCTGAAAACCTTATAGTTGATTGAAATTTGTTTACTTAAGAAGTAACAGCTACTAGAGTTTAGCTACTGAAAGTGATAGGATTAACAGCTTCTGTTAACTCTAAGGGATTCTAGATATGCCAACATCAGAACAGATACTAAATGAGCTGCTGAACCACTTTTAAAAAGGCACTTCAGGTATTGGCTGTTGGCAATAATGCTTTCCAGTACAAATAGAAAAAAAAAAAAACACCACCAAAATTGTTACATTTTTTAGCAAAGACAGGAATGGTAAATAATTCACACATTCTTTTTATGAAACCTTGGTCAGACGGAACATATTTTGTGTAGCTATAATGATTTTATCTGTGAGATCTAGTTTTCCTTTAGTCACCAGTGAAACACCAAACAGCCATCTTTGATAAGGGCCAGAAGTTCATACCCAAGTTTATATTTAGATAGGTTAGTTTGAACTGAAAATATATATATATATTGGCTCTCTGATAACAATATGATGGTGTTCTATGGTTAAGACATGTGATTAGTTAGCAAAGAACTAGATTCTTTACTTATCCTGCTATCAACTTGCCATGACCTTAAAGCAAACTTTACATTTGGGATTTTTTTTACGTTTCTGGGTTGTGGGTTTTTTTTACTTGTGTAAAACACAACACTGCACCAGCTACTAAGAAGGAAAGAAATAACTGCGACAGCTGAACCTAGGACAGCTTGTTTGCTTTTACTGGGTTTGTTTTGGTTTGTTTTTTTTTATTGGTACACACATTCACATCCTGGAGTCTCGCTTTCACTCACAGTAAGTACTCAGAGCTGCAATTGAAGCCCATGGAACCATGCTGTGATCATAAAATCCTGTAGGAACCTTATTTCCCTTAAAATCAACACTTAAATGAATCAAGTTGAATCCTCAATATCAGTGTACCTTTTCAGTCTTCTAGTTCCTCACCTAAGTAACAATCTCTCCCTCACTATGGAGTATGAAGATGACTTAAATAAGTCAGATTCTAGAGGTGTAAGCATTATAGGAAAGCCCATGAAGTTAAGAACAAAATATATCAAATTTATCTTTTAAAGGATGTTTAAATATTGTGCTGTAAATACATGACTAAAACACTTACAATGAAGAGTAAAAATCCTGAACTGCTGTCCATTTTAAAACTACTATCCATTCTCTTCATTAAGTGTCTGCAATAAAAATAATTTAATAGAATGATCATAACAGCTGCATTATCATGCTCAAAAGGGATAAAATTATAATTTAGAAGGCAGTTTTGACTTCTGAGATTTTGGGATTTTCATCTCAGTATTACTCTTTTGTTATGGTTCGTTTTGTTTAATGCTTTTAATTATGTTTTTCAGCTGGTATACTTTCTAGCAAATGCCATTACAGATTGAAATCATCATTTTCCTTATTACTTTTAAAATACTCAAATTGTTTGCTGTTCTTTCTTTATTACCTAAAGCTCTTGTATTCTTATTGTCCCAAAGTATTATTTTTCTTCATTTTCTGATTGCCAAACACTTGAAGTTTAGAGGTTCAATAGGGTTTTTTTCTACCAGCAACAAAAATATCCTTAAAACGGCAAGAGTAAAACTTCGTGTCAAAGTCACAGTGACCTCACATGAACAAAATTAATGTTTACATTTATTCTTCATGGAGTTAAAAGACCACTATTTATATTTACATAACTCAGTATTTATTTTAATGGAAATCACCATAACTAACACTAATTTAGGAAAGTAAAACTTGTATTAATTAAGGAACATACTGAAAAGTTCTAGTTCAGGTTTATAATGATTCCTAGAATCTTAACACCACCCTCAAAAACGTATTTGAAATACTTTCTCTCAAGAAATCACTGAAGAATACTTCAGTTTATATTTAACTTCCTGTAGTTTTGGAAGGTTATGCAGTGACTTACCATGACAAAATCAGAAAAATCTTTGTATTGATGTGACCAGAAATTTCACTTCTTTGAAAATGAAAGGTTATTCTAACATTACCATTTTTTGTTTAAGATCCTAGGGATAGGTCAGAGAGTAATTATTCTTGGGGTTTGTTGGTTTTTTTTTGTTGTTGTTGTTCATTGTTTTGTTTTGGGGTTTTTTGTTTTGTTTTTTTTTCTAGTTGTTTTTGTCTTAAAGAAATCAATTAGTATTTTTCAAAGAAGAAAACTTCAAGTAAATTCAGGAAATATCTAGAAGACTTTTCCCCAAAAAGGGTATTGTCCAAAAAACTTAAGCCTTTTTAACTAAAAGGAAGATATACTCTTTCCCTAGGTGTAACATGCTAGCTATATTCTAAATAACAGTAGCAATATTCCTTCCTACAATAAATAAAAATGGTGCATCTTTTTTTTCTTTTCTGCATCTGCAAAAGCTTCTCACTTACACAGAAGGTAGAACTGTTAATAATAATGCAAGTAAAGATCAGTTGTTTGATTTCATTTTACATTTGGTCATTTTCACATAACTTGCATCTGCCTTAAGAAAGCAATAAATTTTATGCGTGTAATGTAACAGTTTATGCAAACATAGCATTTTGCATTCAGAGCTATCGTACAAACAGCTGTGAATATTTATAGCGGTGTTAATTAAGTCTGCGATGGCATTAATTTAGGTAAGGAAGGTTGGCCAAATCCTGAAGTTCTATGGGATTTTTAACACATATCTGAAAAAAATAATCATAAACTTGCAAATGAAAATGTGGTGTAAGATCTCACTTTACAGATAGTACCTTCCTGATGTCCAGCCACTGAACCCTCATTACCAGTAGTCTTCAATATCATCGTAGCTATCAGCTAATAAGACTAGAAGCAAAATCTTCTTGTTCAGAGAGATGAAGATGAACTGCTAAGTCAAACTGATACTCTAAACTAGGAACCAGCTGGCAAAATCTCACCACAAAGTGCACTAGAGAGGTAAATAATTTCATGCTTTAACAGATTAAATCAAAGAATCTGATGGGGGGTGGGAATGTTCAGAGTTGTTTCATTTGTTGGAAGAATTAGATTAGACAAAAATTGTTATCCCTGATAAATCAGGACTTAACTATGCTTCAGCAAAGGATAAAAATAGGGATGGGATGCTTTTTGGAATAATTTCTATTTTAATTATAATTTTACAATTTTGGTACAATATGTTTTCTTCTTTGTCATTAAGCATATTTGTTATCTGTCCTTAAAATAATGCTAAACTACTCTGACCTCTAGTGCATTTGGTATACCCGTTGTCCTCAATAACAAACTAACAGCCCAAATTTCCAGTAAGAAATTGCAATAATAAATGTTTTAATAGACTTCCCAGTACTGAAACTAGACCCATTATAAGATAATATAAATCAGATGCAGAAAATTGGGAAGGTTTTGGTGATACTGAGTGCAGATCCTTATTCATCTATTTTAAAAAGACAGCACTAGATCCTCAGAAACATTTAGTTTTTCTGTTCCAACTTTGAGGTCTGGTTTCCATTTAAAGTAACAAAGAACTAAAGAAATATTCAGCCTTAAGAGTACTTCCTTTTAATTCCCCTCCTCCTTTCTACGTGTGGAAACCTTGCAGTGTAAATGAGCTTAAGGAGATCTTACACAAAAAGGGGTGTTTTCACATGTTTGGATGCCTGAATGTATGTTAGCCTGAGAAACACTATAGAAGCAGATTGCACAAGGAATGTCCTTTATTCCAGCCAGTTGTACAGTAAGACAACTTATACACTAATTGCTTCCAAAAGCTTCTGTTTGACCGATGTTGATAAGGTACATCTTTTTCTGGAGAGAATACAAGACCTGAGTGTTCTGGATTGCATCTTGTTCCAATTAGTTCTGTCTTCTTTTCAGACCATTGGCTGAGATTCCATCCAGGATGTGAACCTTTGGTCTTATGATTTTGACTCCAGCTCCAGACTCACTGAGAATATCTGCACTACTGTGGCAGAAAAGCAGGAGGTGACCTCAGATGCTGGACTCTTTCCGACTTTGAACACTTTGCTCAATTATTAATCTGCTCTCAGGAGAGGGAGGGGGCAGCCTTTCAGCAGTATGAATGTGAGCCAGTTTGTGCCACTTGGTTTTGAGGTATGTTTAGATTCGAAGTTCCCTTTATGTATAAGGAGCAATGTAGCTACTGACTTCTCAGGCTATCAAGTTCTGTTTGCATTGGCTCTAACGTTATCTATTCCACTTGTTCTGCTCATGTTGGTCTTTGACAGGGGACATGCACCCTCTTCTCTGAGCTCTTTTGGAAGTGATGTACTGTGGGGGAGTAACAACAGCCGAGTCATGATGTTTCAACTGCAAAAGGATTTCTGGCTTTCCTTTTACTTTTATTATGAAAGAAAAAGGCAACAAACAACCCAGAGACACTACACGTATTCCAGTGCTCCCTTTAAGTAATTATAACACACAGTTTCATACTGTATAGCCAAAACTAGAGTGTAGGGGGAAAAAAATGGCTATATTGGGGAAAAGCTATATGGAAGTTTTGCATTTCAGTCCTCAGACTAATATCAGATGAACTCATTTTTTTTTCTCAGGAATGTAGCAGGCATAAATTAATAAGTATAATCTGAAAACAGTAGAATACCCACCAACATAACCTTAGAGTGTCATCAACATAAGCATGGCAATGATTTCAGTACATTTAAATACCAGAATGGCTCTGTTTCAGTCATTAGCCATCTACAAAGTCTTTGTCAGTGATTTACTGTATGTCCCAATAATACAGGTGTTACTCCAGAGAAATGGATTAATTTTTGCAGAGATAAATATTACATTTTTCCTCTGATCTATACATACAAATTTTTTTTTTCCTTTCCAAATAAATAAAGTTCCATGGCAGATTTTGGCCTTTTCCCTTTTAGCCTGTCATTGTCAAAAGATTGGCAAAAAGGATATTCAAAGAAAGGCGTTTCAAATTACTTATGTATATATTCATCCTGCTGACTTCTACTATTAAATAAGTTAGCTTAAATAAGAAAAAAAACATTTTTACCTGTATCTTTTTTACATTAAATTGAGGATGAAGGTGTAGATCTAAAAGGGAAACAGAGATCAGGAGACACAGGAATGTTATCAGACAACTTTATTCCACATAGAATATATGTATCAATGTTACAATAAAACTAAAAAAGATACAGTAGTAGAATTTTGTATTTAACAAGTAGCAAGGAAAAGATCCTTGTATTACTTACATGCAGATGAATCATGAGTAAATACTTTAAATGGGTGTATTCAGAACAACATAAAACCTCAGAATAGGTTGTTCATTCTCAGCTCATCAGACAGGATGCAGCAAATAGTGAAAAATTATATTTAAATAAAACACTTCTTCCTTCTAGCGTAGTAGTTCCCAGGTCAACCTTTGGCTGCCATGGTGCTCCTTTTCCTTATTGGGAACACAACTCCTGATTTAAACATTACTAGAGAAAGGGGGTCAGGAGCCAAGAGGAAGAAGAGGTCAATCAACCACAATTCTCCTCTGTGTGGAAACAAGCCTTTAGAGGGGCGCTCAGGGAGCTGTGACACACCATTCTTCCGTTTCTCGCTTTAGCACAGAAGAAGCCAAACCCCTTGGCTGATCAGCTAGCCATCATCTTTGGAGAACCTGAGGAAATAATTATCTCACTGTTAGCTGTGTCAGTGGAGGCTTTTAACTTAAATAAAAGTGCATTAATTTTAATTGTCTCTTTACCCACCATTAAAATGTCTTGTACAACTTTATCATCATCCTTCAAAGCATTCTGGATGAATCCAGTACTTCTGCAGATATTATAGGATGGAGAATAGCTGAGATTCCAATGCTAAAATCTCTGAAATTATATTTTATCAATTCAAAAAAAAAGTTAAATTCTTTTAGAATTACTTAAAAACATTTTAATATGTGTTTATGTTCCCTTCCATTTTAATCGTAAACCTTTCAGTCTTTTACTGTGTATCCATTCGGGATTCAAACAACTATATAGGAAACTAAAGGGGCTACTAATATCTATAGCATACGTAGGCACATTATTCTGGAGGTCAAAAGAATGCAGCATTTGGCATAATAGTGCAATTGAGATGTGCTACTAAACACCTCAGAGTGCTTGACTGCTGTAACTAATTGTACAGCCACTCTTCCTGCACACTTTTATTTTTGTTGTTACACCAGATAAATTCTCAGAGAAATTATGCCAAAGTGTGCACTTTTTTTACAAAAAGGAATAGAAATATATAGTATTTTATTTGTTGTACTAATATTTATGGATTTCTTTTAATAATATCAAGTTCCATGGTGAAAATTGACAATCATAATACAGATTATGTTCTTTAAAAGGAGAATGCAAACTCCCTAGTAAATGTCCTGGCCACAGAGTTTATCATTAGTCTGAAACATTTCCTTTAGGAAATATTAGGTTAAAAGAGAAGTCTGAAATATTTTCTTAGGGAAAAAGAAAAATGTTGAAAGTGACCTGGAGTGGCCACCTACTCCAAAGAAGAGCTATTCCTGCTCCATTTTTTGCTCTGAACAGGGCTAATCAGATCAGATTGCTCAGAGCTGTGTCCAGTTAAATCTTGAACACCTCCAAGGATGGCAGTCCCACAGTTTGTCTGCATTGCTGCTGTCCTACCATTCTGACAATAAGGGTTTCTTGTATCTAATGGAAGTATCCCATGTTCCAGCTGGGATTGCTGTCTCTAGTCCTACTGTCGTGAACCTTCAAGAAACGTCTGGCTCTATATTTTCTGACTCCTTTGACCATGTAGTTGTAGACAGCAACAAGTTCTCCACTGAACCTTCTTTTCTCTTGGCTAAATAGGCTCAAACTTGAGAAAGGAAGGATCAGGGGTGACATTTCAGTATCTGTCCCTCTTTTTCCTTATGATTTCAGTCTCTCCTTTGGAAGCTGTTCTTATAAATGAAAAAATGTTCATGACACCAGAAATTATGACTTGTTTGTTTTTTTTTTTCTGTAACCCAAAGGCTCCGCTACTAACTGCCATATAGCAAGCTTCTATTCGGTCTTTAATATTAAATGGGCAAATGAGAATCTCTCTGTAGTCTCTCAGAGCACACCAATATTGCTTAATGAAAGAGACAAAGACAAGATCATGCACTTGATTAAGACATAATCACCCACAATGCTTAATTGTTATCTGTCTTTTGGAATGCCTCTCCCTAAACAGTTTCTGCTATTGTGGCCTTTCAAACTGGACTGATCCCTGGTCCTCTTTCATTAAAAAGAATTGATAGAGCCTCAGAGGCTAGGTGATTAGGCAGTATACTCAGTCTTTCAGGCCTCTCATGTAAATTCCAGATGTTATTAGGTCTATTGTCTGTGTTCTTTGAGTCAGTACAGCCCACATAGGAGTCTTAATTTATTTTTTCTTTTGCCTATATTACGCAATTACAGTTTTAGGTATTATGATGTTTTGCTTAATTATAAATGCTAACAAACTTCTCTAGTTATGGCATACATATACATGGTATGTTAAGATTTACCTAAAGTTTAAATACTTCCATCTACCAGCTTAGTTCCCCTCACTGCCTTTTGTAGTTAATGGCTGATTCCTATGAAGTGTCTGACTTAAGTGGGCAGAAGTAAGTTTAAGTGATGAATTCTCAGGAGGAAATTGTTTTCCAATTTAGGCATGTAAATGAGGTACCTTAAGTTAGATAGTGTGAGAATTACACTATGCCTTAAAAAAATAAAAGAGAAAAAAAAGAGAAAAAAAAAAAAAGAGGAAAAAAAAAGAGAAAAAAAAAAGAGAAAAAAAAAAAGAGAAAAAAAAGAGAAAAAAAAACAAAACCCACGAAAAAAACCCACAGAACACAAAACCAAAACAAAAGACTTTCTGATGGACAGACTTTATACCATAAGGTATAGTTGCTTTCAAGGAAGCATTTCTGTAACCGTTAAAGTCATGGAAAAGTCTTAGTATAACTTTACATATAGAACAGCTGGTATACCCACACACACAGAAAAATGCATTTAAGAGCTTTGTCAGTCAGAAAATGTAAATACTTCAGTTGAAAAAAATTTCAGCACTCTTACTTCCCTTTCTTTTATAAACATTTTGGCTAATTACAGCTTTAAAAGCCTCATTCTATCCCCAAAGCATCCTAGAGTTAGAAATGTTTATCTAGGTTTAACAGTTGTGGCAGAATTCCATTTGCACTAAGTGATCAGTGAGAAGCTGTCAGCTGCATCTCATGTCAAAACAAGAAACGTCCTAAAAACTGCCACTCTGGTCTTAGTGCAAAATCTCTTATTGTATGAGTAAATAAATAATAATTAATTGCTAACTAATCCACAAAGACCTGCCCTGTCAGTGTTCAAAACTGAAAAGACTATAGGAAAAAAAAACAGATTGTGCATGTAGAAACTCCTGGCCTATACATCAATGTGGTTTAGCAGTTACCACATGAAATTCCCTGGATCAGTGACAGTCTTCCAGATATGCTGCAACGTATCATTCACAACCTTCATTAAGATACAAATTTCCATTGATAAGCCCAGCTAGGACTAAATCTTCAAAAATCTCTGTGGTAGGACGCATCTAAAGAGTTATTAGGCAAGTGATTTCCCTACACCCCATATGACCTATGTATCTTTGTAGTCAAAGATCTTTCTTCCATTTCCTAATAAAAAGCTTAATTCCGGGTGAAAATATCTGATAGGGAAAGGAAGAGAAAAGACTGTCAGCTTCTGAATAACCTTCACACTCTTTAGGATGTGGACTGGTATGTGAGACCAATTATGCAAAGCTAAGAAAGACTAGTATCTACCACTAGGAACAACCGATCTCTGAAATTTTTAGCTATGTTATCAGTAGACTCTCAGAACTCAAGATTAGGTTTTTTTCCCTGTGTTTTCCTCTTGATGAAGAAACCTAGGAATGCCGTAAGCATATCAAATTTGACAATTTGGAGAGCTAAAATATTTTGTCATGAAAAAGTGACATATTTATGATTTTGTTCATATATATTTGTATAACCTGCATCATTGTAGATCATGTAAATCAAAACAATGTATTTCATGGACACTCTATCTTTACAAAAAAATCCTCCTCAGACTGTTTGATTAGCAGCTCTGTTCTAGATGTGAAAAAATCCTGCTTTGCTATTTACTAGCCATGAGTTCATAGGCTTTTTTCAGTAAAAATTGCCAGAACAATATGGACATTCGTACAGCTAGGCTTCTGTAAAAATGGATTAAGTTAACATCAAGAAGGCCTTGGTAAAAATGATTTCTGAACATATTAGAGTAGGAGGGATATCAAGGAAAGGAGAAGTGGGATGAAGAGGAGATATTCAGTCCAATTGAAATGTTTCAGTTCTTCAGACAATAATCATTAAAATATCCTACATTTTTAATAATGCTGCAACAAATTTAAAATCAAAAATGTCTTAGTAGGTACTTCTATACATAATTTATAATTTTTCATTTATAAAATTATTTGAAATCATATTGATATAAATTAGGAAATATCACATTGATTTTTTTTCACTCAAACTAGTGAAATATGTGGCATTTGAAGACATAATTAGAAGAAAGCTGTTGACATTTATGAATATTTAGGAGGTAATGTCAGGTAGACATTAATGACTTTGTAAGTCTTCTAACATCATTAAAGCATAAATACTGAAGGATGGATTTTGACTGGTCTATTTGTCTGAGCAGAAATATAGGGAAGTTATTTAGTATCAGCAATTCTTGCACAATGTGATGATCTGTAAATGAATATCAAAATTAACTGCAGATGTTGCATGCAATGATCAGAATGTTCTCCACGCTCTAATGTTTATATAAGCATCTGTGGCAATTAAGGCAGCTTGTAAGACACAGTACCTGAGTCTGACTTCTAGTCAGAGAAGGCAATATTGTCGTTAACGCATTGATCTTGGACTCAAGGGATTCATGGGATTTTGTCAGCTTTGCCACAACCAACCTGTCTGACCTTGGAAAAGTTTCCTGAGTTGAAAACCACAAAACAATATAACAACTTTGTTGTAGAAATAAATCTACAAAATAAATCCTTAGAAACTCTAATAAGTCAGAAATATTCCTCAAATATCGAAGTTCTTCTTCTGAATATGTCCAGAATTCCTTTTCCCATTGAAGGTCTCAGCAGCTCAGCTGTCATGTCATCTATCTATCTGATCAAGAGCCATAGAGTGGATATCGGTTATGCAAACTCTTCTGAATATCAGTAGGCAGTACAGCATCTTAAAATCTTTGGTGAATTCAGCCTTTAATTTTGTGGTGTTTCACTATATCAGTTGCAAAGAAGAATAACAATGTTATATTTTTTCTGTGTCTGGATATAGAACAAGTAAATTCTTTGAGACTGTTCACATGGGGTTCTACTTCTCATTATGTTATGTCCCTCTTTGTCTTACTGGATTTTTTCCTTATGTATGAACATTTAAATATCAGTTTGGGACAAAAGGTAGTTTCAAAGTCTCATTTCTCCGAGTCCACACACAGTAAACATGGGAATGCTCTTTGATATGACCTTTCACAATGAGGTACTGAAGGCAATCTATATTTAAAAAATACTACTAAAGTTTCCATATGCAATAGAACTCTGGATGATTATGGCATAAAGACAAAGGCAGTTGTGAATATATTCATAAAAGGAAAAAGAAAAAAAAACTTTTTGGGTTTGTTTGTTTTCTTGCTTGCTTTTTAAACAATAACAAAATATACACTGAATTGAAAGACTTAGTCAACATCTACGAAGATTGCTTAATATTTGATTTATGTTTGATCTAACATACCCAAGACTTATTAAAGAATTTACCTGATAAATTGTGCACTGAGTTTTGTGGTCTAACAGACTAAAATGTTTTACAAAATTCTCAGGATCAGTAAATTTTTTTTTTTTTTCACTGAATCAAAAAATGAGAGCATAATAGCAGAAATCTCAAAAGTAATGAAAACAAGGGAAATATTTTCATGAGACTTCACTATCCTCTGAGAAAATAATTTTCAACAAACATTTAAAACTTTTTGAAGACAGAAAGTTGATGGAGTTTTTCTTTCCACTTCCTGTTTGCATTTCCATTAATGATTAGAATATTATCTAGCATGAACATAACTAAAATATTCAAATGTACATGCATGTTTAGATAGTATCATGGAATTTCTAACAAATACCATGTAGTGAAATTTGCTATAGTTGCAATGAATAGGCTTTTAGAACAGGTTTCAACCCAAACCAGCCATACTGCTTATCTGTTTCCTTCCTATCATCATATTTGCATTCACATACACAGATTAAATTTGCATATCTTGATGAGTTATACATTTTAACGAAATTTGATTCTACGGGAGTGTTTACATCAAGGGAACATGAACATTTTAAATTCCAAGTTATCTCTAAATTATTGATTTCAGGAGAACTGTGAAGATTTTGTGCATTACTCAACTTTATGTAAAATGACCAACTAATGACAATGTTTAATTCTGAACTCTGTGTTCCATTAGATTTATAGCACTCGCTCAGCTCTGAGCCAGAAGCACAGATATAACTTTGTAAAAAATTTATACAACATAACATTTTATCATTTTGTTAATTTCTTCAGGATAAAATAGACATCTTTATACAGGCTGCAGTACTTCAAAATCTTAGACTATTTTTGGTTTAGTAATTTTAGAAGGCATTAGGCTTTTATGAAATATATTTGTAACCTGCTATCCAAAAATGACAGACCTGGCCTCTTCAGTCAGTTTAAACATGATATCAAAATGGTGTCTCTGAAATGACTTCTCTGAAATATTAAAGCACAGAAATGTTAACAGTAACATTCATTCTTTCCTGTGTGACCTCCTCTGGACTGCCTGATTTGCAAAGAATCATACAATATGGATTTGCCTTTGAAAAAGAATGCAAGAGCCAGATTATTGCTTTTTGTGGTAAGGAAGAAGATATATATTATTTTTTATATTGGAAAAATAAATGATACCATCAAATTATCACTTATGTGAACTGAGACTGATTATGCCTAGGATATAAAAAGAAGACTTGAAAGGAAATGGAATTTCAGAAAATTACATTATTTCTGCAAGAGGAGGAAAATTTGGTAAAAATCTTTAATGACTGACATGTACCTCCGGGACCGGTAGTAACTAGCAGGAGCATTTCAGGGTATTTAATATTCAGACATAGGGAGATTACTCTTCTCAAATAATAGACTCTGCTTACAAAACTCAATAAATTACATTTTAGGATTCAAGATGACTTGATCAAAATGGAATTTTAACCTAGGAAGTAGTTGGTGAAGTCCTGAACATTCTGATATACAGGAAACATGGAAAACAGAAACATGGGGGGGGGGGGGGGAAGGGGTGGGGGGGAAGGGAGAGAGAGGGGAAGAAGGAAAAACTTAAGAATATCTGAAAAACAAAACATGGGAGGTAAGTACTAGGCACGGTATATTATGTTATATACATTGTATGTATATGTATGGTATATTAGAAAATTGATTGTGGTTGTTCTGATGGAGGACTATGTGAAAGCAAAACCTAAACTAAAATACAGCCAAGCAACAAATAATGCAAACATGTTCAACAATAAATTAAAGGAATAGGAATTTCCATTACATGACATAAAAAAAAGGAGAATGGAGAGGGAGGAAGAAGCAAACAAAAACCTAACACAGTGATTGACTTTTTTTAAGGTTTGGGTTTTTTTAGTTTTGTTTTTTTTTTCTTGATAGCTAAGAAACAGAAAACTTTGAAGCAGAAGTCACTCTGGAGAGGTATGTTTAAGAACTATACTAATGGAAAATTCCTATAGTCCCAAACATTCAAACTTGGAATGCAACGGTGATCTTGTAAGAGTATGAAGGAAAGAAGCAAGAAGAAGAAGTACATGATTATGGGATTTTCTGACACTAATTTGAAAAGAAATTCCTCCATAGACATCAGTAAGTCTTACATACTCTTGGATATACCAGTTGTCAAATTTATGTACAAAATAGTTTATGAAGCAAAAATGTCCTAGTGCTACTTCAGAGTTACTTCAAGTAAGCAACATGGGGAATCATTGCAGGGGCTAGTTGTATAAAATAAGCTTATATTGAGTAATCATGAGCTGATTCAGTTAATTTTAAACTGCAAGGCACAAAAATGAATAAATAGCTAAGGTATGGGGGTTTAGAAGAGTAAACTGAGAAAGTGAGAAATCAGTTGCTAAGGCTGACTGAAACAAAGAGCTCAAGGGTTTGAACATAGTGGATGCACTGAATTATTTTAATTCAGAGGTGCAAATGCTATTTGAAGCTTGCATTATAAGCAAGAGAAGGAAAACTTTTATAAGGAAAGGGTTCCAGACTTGTCTGGAGGAAGAGCTACCTCACATAGGATATGAAGAGTAAATAAAGAACCTAAAAGAAATAGAAAAAGGGATTGATCAGCAAGGAGAGCTATGTCTCAGAGGTCAAAAAAGGCAAAAATAAAATGAGAATAGTCAAGAGCCTGGTTGAGCTGAAAGCTGGAAAGAAAATTAGAAAAAGCAACGGAAGTTCTTCAATCACATAAATAAAAAAAAAATAGTAAGAAAAGAGAAAACTAAGACAGGTATACATTAAAACTGTTAAGAAATGAACTAACCTCAGCAGCACCAAATACCTAATTTTTTCAAGAAAGACGGTAAGGAATATGACAACAATTGCTGATCAGTCAGTAAGAGTGAAAGTAATGTAAATGATCATATCCAAGGCAGAAACAAATCTTGAAATTCTTACACTGACCAGATGAGGTTTTCCATAAGCTCTGAATTCCGAATATTAAAAGAACATATAGGTAAAATTTAAAAAAAATGAGTTGCCAGTAATTTCAGCAGCCTTGACTACAATAAATAGTTGTAAAAAGGCTTTTGATGCCTGTAATGCAGAAAGATAGCTAGCAAGCAAATGAATGTTAAGCAACTATGAAACAGATGGAATAATAAATTGTGAATCCTAAGAAGTGTGCAGGAAGTCACTAGAAGAATACAATGTGATACAAAACCAGTGTCTTTCCAGAGTCCAAGAGTCTTACATTCTGGTACAATTACACCTTCTAGTTCACATGAGTATGTTTTGCATACCTACCTTAACAAGGTCTGTCCTGTAGATCCACACAAAAATGTGGTTGCTTTGGGGAAAAAACAAAACAAAACAAAACAAAACCAAAAACCCCAAACCAACAACACCCCCCCCCCCAGAAAAAAAACACCAAAAAACCAAAAAACAAAAACACAAAAAAAAACTGTCAGAAGCAGGCTTTTTGAGCTTTCATGCTTTGTGAGTTTATTACAGAACAATGTTGATTTTTAGCTGCAGTCATACATTTCACTTCTATGAAAGAATATGGTACAGTATACAAAGTATTTCAAATAAGCAAGGCAGGATGTTTGACCTTGGATTCTGAGAGTTTGCCTTACTCATACTGCCATTTAAGACACGACATGATGGCATTCTGGGATAGGATACTGGTGTATAGGCTGATACACCATCATTCCGTTGTCCCCCTTTCCTCCTCCCCCCCCACCCCCTACCAAGTTCTTAACTTCTTGGGTGTTGTGTAATTAGGAAATACACTAATCTGAGAGAAAGTTGTTTTTTTAAAAATTCTCAGAGTTAGAACGTCATGACTATTTGTAACAACTATTGCCATGTTTCCTCCTTCCGTGGTTCATGGGAAGTGTTTGAGAAGTAC
This sequence comes from Pezoporus flaviventris, assembly GCF_033815535.1. NCBI lineage: Eukaryota > Metazoa > Chordata > Aves > Psittaciformes > Psittacidae > Pezoporus > Pezoporus flaviventris. The sequence goes on along the minus strand of NW_026892616.1, from coordinate 3,178,970 downwards.
TTGCGTTAATTTTTTCCAGAAGCTTTCAGACAAGGAATTTAATTTTATATTTGAGTTCCAAGATGGATAAAGGTTTAGGAGTTTCATAAGTTGCCTGTGGTTAATCATATCAGAGAACTCCCTGTTAGACTCATTTGTGTAGTCTCTGCTACCCAGGTTTACTGTAGTCTTTTGTTTCCTTTTTGGTTTAAAAGCTATTTGATTGTTCTCTAAAGATTGTACAGGTTCTATCTGCAAGGGAAAAAAAAAAAGCAAAAAAAAACCTGTGACTGTCATTGTTTAGTTTTGTTTTGATTTGTTTTTTTCTAAGTGTATTATTGTTGTTTCTTTTTTTTTTAAGCAGTCACTGTCAGTGTTCGAAGCAGTGTATATGCTCACAGTTTATTCACTATCCAACCTGATTTTCACTGTTGTTATTACTGCTTTTTATATTTTCATGGAAAGCTGCTGTAAAGATTTAGAATGGATTATGAAAGAAAAACTAACAAAGTATATGGAAGTAAATACCCATCCGTGACAAATCAACAGGAGGAAAGCAGAAAATTATGTAAAAACATCATGTGTTTTTACACACACATGGTCATGGAGGCCTAAACCCAACATTTGCCATGAGCATCCTGCACTGGCCACTAAAGCTGTTCTGCTACTGTTCTCAGCTGGAAGGCTGTACACCCTACTGAGACAGCAGGAAGCATATCATTGTATATCAAACCAGAAATACGCAACTAACTGAGTAGGAACTACAGTAGGTAATTAGCCACAACTAGGCAGTACCCTTATCCCTGTATGCTACTTTCAATCAATAGTTCCTCTCCCTCACTGTTCCGCTTTTCCCTCGAATGATAAAGAAATAAATCCTCTCAGAAGATTTTACCCAGATTTTTCCCAGAAGTGTCTGAATCGAGTAAATCCTACTTGATTGAGCAGAACCTACAGATAATAGGCATATGAATAAAATCTACAGAAGCCCTGCATCTGGGCTTCATTTTCCTTTTGGAGACTGATCCTGTGAGCATTGAATGTCACAGCCCCTGATGAAAATCATTTATCCCAAACTTCACATGTACATTGGGTTGGGGGGCATGGGAAGAACAGGACTGACCAAGGCATTGAGATAGCTTCATGATAGTGTTGATCATACTGATAGTATTACATTTGGTTTGGATTATTGGTTTTATTAACCTTTACTTTGGCAACTCTGCTTAATGAAAACATCCTTTTTCAGCATGAGTCACCACTTTTCAATAGACTTAATGAAAAGCAAATTTTGTAAGGTTCTGTATGTAAAGAAATTTATGTCAGTTACTTGTTTTTCATCACTATCAGTGCACCTTTCTGTGATGCTGCCTCTACTTTGAAAATGCTGCACTTCAGACCTCTTCTCTATTATTTAGAAAATCCTTACAAGGGGATTTTACTATGCCCCATGAACACATCATAATGGCAGCTGCAGCTGGGACTGTGCTGCTAGCTTGAGCAGCAAAATTAAGGATGAGGTCCAGATAGGGTGTATTAACTGGATAACAGGAAAGATGAGAGTCTGTTTTTTCTTAATCTATACCTTGCACTGGAATAGAAAAAAAGAAGATTGGGTTTGGGGGACTGGCATTTTTTGGTGACATTTAAAAAAATGAACCTTTGATTCATTTCACAAGAGCATTTGAGCCAAGGATCAAAGCTGTTTACGGAAGTAGAAATGACACCCTGTACTCCCAGTAGCTAAGTTAGCAGATGACTTTGCTTTGACCTATTCTGCAGGTGTCCACTGAGTAAATAACAATGATCTAAGATGATTTTTCCATCCAAACAGAAACACTGGATATACTGTTCATTCATCACTGCTTCTAAATGCATTCAGAGAAAGTAGACACCTGTTTGCTATACACCTTCTCCTCCTAAGTATTTGTTGCAGTGTATGGCACACAGATATGATAACATTCTCCTCTAACCCATTCTGCAGGCAGCAATCAATTTAAATTTCTTTTGCTTTCTGCACGGGTGTGAACACCCTCAAGGTTTTCAGTATATGTAAATGGGAACACAAATAAATTTGTCTGGTTTGAAGTTTCAAATGGTCTAATGTATGTATATCCGCAGTTTTCTGTCACTGTTGCCATATAATTTAGTCCATGCGTCTGTCCATTTCTTTTTTGTCAAAAGTTAATCTCAGCTCTCTAATGAAATGTCAGACTTGAATACAAGCTCCCTCTGAATATAATTCCATTTAAGTCTTATCATTCCCTCAGGAGACCATATTTTCAAGTTATTTTGAATATATCAAAATTACATTTGAAGCAAAAACTGTACAATAGTTCATTACAATTTGTGCAATTAATTCCTTGTTTATTCACCTGTAATATCATTCTGACATAGTTATTTGTATGTTTGTTTCTAGCTTTAAACTTTAAGGTTAATTATCTTTAATAGCATCTCTTGTACCTAAAGAAACACTGGACCGTAACAGTGTGTAGTTTTCAGTTAATTTTATATATACTTGCTTGTGAGAAGTGTAGAGAAAACTAAAGAGCTGAAAAAAAATAGCACATTTTAGGCATGGTGGATTGACCCTCGCTCTATGCCAGATGTGCACCAAAGTCACTCTATCTCTTTTCCTCCTTAACTGGACAGGGGAGAGAAAACACAGTGAAAGGCTTGTGGGTTAAAGACGGGGAGATCATTCAGCAATTACTGTCACAGTCAAAACAGACTCGACTTGGAGAAATTAATTTACTTTATCAAATCAGGGTAGGTTAATGAGAAATAAAACCAAAAATTAAAAATAATTTTCCCTCTGCCCCTTTCTTCTTCCCAGGCTTAAATTAATTCCTGAATTTTCTACCTCCTACCCCTGAGTAGCACAGGGGCATGGGAAATGAAGGTTGCAGTTAGTTCATCACATGTTGTCTCTGCTGTTCCTTCCTCCTCAAGGGAAGGACTTCTCAAGCTTTTCCCCTGCTCCAGTGTGGGGTCCCACCCACAGGAGGCAGTGCTCCATGAACTTTTCCGATATGGGTCTTTCCCACTGGCTGCAGATGTTTACTAACTGCTCCAGAGTGGGTCCCTTCCATAGGGTGCAGTCCTTCAGGAACAGACTGCTCCAGTGTGGGTCCCCCATAGGGTAACTAGTCCTGCCAGAAAACCTGCTCCAGCATGGGCTCCTTTCTCCATGGAGCCAAAGGTTCTGCCAGGAGCCTCCTCCAGTGCAGTTTTCACACGGGGTCACAGCCTCCTTTGAGCATTTTCTGCTCCACTATGAGGTCCTCTTATGTGCTGCAGGTGGAGATCTGCTCCATTGTGGACCTCTGTGTGCTGTGGGAGCACAGCTGCCTCACCATGGTTGGCACCACAGGCTGCAGGGGAATCTCTGCTCTGGCACCTGGAGCACTTTCTGCCCTCCTTCACTGATCCTGATGTCTACAGAGCTGTTTCTATCACTTTATCACTCTTCTCTCTGACTGCAATTGCTCCTGGGCAGTAACCTTTTCCCACTTCTTAACTACATTATCCCAGAGCCTCTACTGCCATTGCTGATGGGCTTGGGCTTGGCCAGAAATAGGTCTGTCTTGGAGCTGGCTGGCACTAGGTCTGTTGGACATTAGGGAAGCTTCTGACAGCTTCTCGCAGAAGCCACTCCTGTTGCCATGCCACTACCAAAACCTTGCCATGCAAATCCAATGCATTAGGGAAGGGCAGGGGGGTGTGTGTGTTGGGAGTGGGGAGAAGGGAAAGTCCTGCAAAAATGGAAACTAATCAATAGCCTAAAATGTCTATTAATACTATTCACTATATCAGGTTAAGCTAATGGAGCTTTGGCATTACTTTACAAATACATTTAGCATATTTTAATAAGGTATGGGTTGGTATGTCCTCAGAGAATAAATTCAGCTCAGTGTTCTTTAGAGAATTTCTTAAAGTTGGAAAACCAGAGGATAGGAAAAATCTATGTCACTCAATATGCACCCTAACTGGCAACACACAGAAAAATGTTGAAGTTCACTCAGCCTTCTATTAAAGTGAGAATATTATCCAAGATCATCTAAATAGGCACATCAGTAAAATCATTACTCAGATCCCTTGTTAATTCCTTACTTCTCAGCAACCCTTCCAGAATAAAAAGGGATTTAGTTGCAGACATTTTATAAAATGTCTTAAAATGTATTTTTTATAGCTTCCCCAAATATTAATTGATTACTGGGGAGTTAACCAATGTCATTTTAGCTAACTGTAATTCTTTACTGACTTAATCATAAAATATTTTAAAGACTTGTTAGATTTATTCAATGAACTCTATCAGTAAAGTACTAATAACTTCATAAATTTAGTAGGAAACAGAAGGCATTATTAACACAGAGTAAAGAGAAACAAGAAGCATCAATTAAATTTCCTTGTCATACTTCAGGCTCTAATATTCTGATTACAGTATTGGTGTAATTTTTGATTTCCAAAGTCCACGTCTGAGGAATAGGTTCTTGCAGAAAAGTCTAAGTTTTATGAATCTATGAAAGCTACTGTGCATTAGGTTTTATTCTCCTGGGGAGCTACTAATTAACTGAAAAGACATTCTATTGCTTTTTTACATGATTGTCTGTAACTGTCATGCATACTAATAAGCATTTATATATATAACATACAAAGCAAGCATAATGCCTACATAATCTTTGTATCACATAGCCACATTGATTGTGAACTGTTACAGAAGTGATTTCAGTCACTAGAAGGCCATAGGCTCCATCTGAAAATTTTTAATTAATTATATGATTAAGAAGCAAGTTGATCATATTTTATCAGAACCCCCATTACTTTGTTTGTTTGGGTTTTTTTTAACTAAAGCCATCAGGAGGTCTATAGTCTCCTAAAACAGCATGTGAAGGTCAGACACAATACCCTGGAGCCTCTCAGACAACACTAGGCAACTGTATCAAGCCTTCAGCAGCCATTCATTGTAAAAGGAGTTCAGATATCTATTTTTAACTCACTTGCTCAGGCATGGATATCTAATACCCTCTGAGATGCTTGTCTTCAAAAATCACATCTGTCCTTCAGCTGTGTATCACACCTGCTTGTTTCACAGGGATGTCTCTGCTACTTTCAGGCATCTTAAATGCTACTAGGCACCTACATGTTGATAACTAATTGATCCCTCTACCTTAGATGTCTAATAAATATTTTAACTTTGATGAGATATTGATTCAGTGAGCTGGCTACACTATTCAAATTAACATAGCGTATTCCTTTAAGTCTCAGGAGAAGCAATGTATCTTAGAAGGAAAGAACTGTGGGTTTCACAGAAGATAGGTGAGTTTGTTGGTATCACAGTTTGAATAAATTTATTTTTTCTCTCTTATATTGCTTTCCCCATTGTGGGGGTATTTCTGCTTGTTTTGTCCTTCTTGGAGAATTTGGTGAGAAGCAGCTGCAGCTTCCACCAGAAATGAGTCAAGCAAAGTATCCATACTGTCAAGATAAAAAAAAACAGACAGCATATGCTCAGACTTATTCAGTGTTTTCTGAAATCCAGCCAACACAGCTGAGCAGAAACATTAAAATACCTCATCTAAACTTAGTGACTTAAGCATAATGAATATAAATTGAATTCTTGATTTTTTCAGGTTTCTTCCTTTTCTCATCTTCATTTTTTATCAGCCAAAGTAGTAAGTGTTTTACTGATAATTAAGCCACATAATTGCTTGAAATTTCTCCTAATCCTAAAAGGCCAGATGAATCTTTATCTTGGTAGACAGACATCTTTCTGAACTGTTTACTAAGCAAAGGAGAATCTCACTACCTATTACACAGAAAATACAGTTCTGTTAGCCTTTCCCTCAGATAGCTTGTCATTATCTAAAGCTACCTGTCTACAAATGTGTAAGGACAGAATATTTCCTCAGTAATCTAGTTCATTGTGGCAATCAAGAATAAGGCAGGCTTCCTGACAGAGGATGTTGAGCATCTTGCCTTCATCAAAATAAAGCATCTCTAGCTCATGCCTGCTCCTGATGAAAACTGAAGGAAAATCTAAATTTCATTTAAGGTACTGCAGGAAAACTGATAGCTAATTAGTAGGCTTGACCCTGTGGCCTCACTGGTTGAGTTATATAATAGTGTCTACACAATGAATGACTTATTAGACAATTCCCGATTTCCTTCATGACAATAAGTTGAATGTCCTTGTTTTTAATTTTAGTTATGTTATTCCAGTGTTGGTGATTCAGCAAATTCAGCTAACCTTTAAGCAACTTAACAGAAGTGAATAATATTTTTTTTGTCATTATTGTTCCTGCTAATCTTACTGTTATATGTTTTCTTCTGTATTTGGAGATTGAAAGATGGGTTGCAGCTGTCACTTTTTCCAAAGGAGACAATTACTTACATTTCCTTCCTTGCTAAAGTTCATCAGAGCGTAGATAGAAAGATAAAGATATATTCTGCACATACAGCACTGAAAAAGCTTGTTGCTGTCCATTGTTGTCAAGGATGATAATACACAATTTCTTCCCAACCTTAATTTTGATTGTTAGCTTTTACGTGATTATAAATATATAATTTTAAAAGGATTATTTTCCCATAAAGAAGGCAACATATCAGTTCATCTAAGAATTGTCCTTTTACAGATTTATTTTGGCCTTCCTTCATTGGTTTGGATAAAGTTATTTCAGTTTTACTAGACCTTATTCCTTCTTGTGACAGAAACACTATCTGCCAGTAAGACAATTTAAATTTGGTGTGACAGAGTTTGTTCTTATGGCATGATTACATATTTTGACTATCTATCTTCTGCATAACATAGAGTTACGATGGTCCAAATTTTCTCCACTATTTTATTTGAAGCCTTTAAACAAATTTCAGTAAACCTTTCCCAACCTGCTGCTTGAGACAGTATGAAATCGATTTTATTATCTAAAATCATACCAGAGAGCCTGATAATTCCTATACAGGCTACAGTCAACTGTCAGTGGTTGTTAAGTAACAAACACAGTTTATCAGAAGGAGGTTGATAACTCTTTCTATATTGCTGAAACCAATAAATCAAATTAGTGCCCCTGATTATCATGATTTTGAAGATGCTGAATGGATGAACAGGAATTCAGCCATGTGAGATTTATGTGATAACAAATTAGCAGATGCCATACAGTAGGCGATCTATGCTAAAGTATATTTTTCACATATTTGTCAATATTCCTAAAGGCATACTTCAAAATAGTCTTAAATGGTGCACTAAACAATATATTGGGAAAAAGGGGGGCTAATTTTTCAGCTTTCCTTGCAATTCTAGTTTTCAGGCTATAAGGGATGGACAAGCAGATTAACTAGATGAACTTTATAAATTATCCCATATGCTACTAGTAATAATTTCCAAAGGTCCTGTCCACTGATTCTATGAAGACCTTTTGTGAGATAAAGGTGTAATAAATATTTTGTTCTGCCATTTGCACCATTGTTTTTATATACATATATACATTCAAACACACACACAAAGAAACAATTCCCTACTGAACTACCAAGCAAAATTTTCCTAGCTACATCTTCAACACAAGAATTTAATTAATCCAAGAAAAGATTATTCTGAAGTAACAATCAGAATATTTCTCTATGTTTGTCATGGGGGTTTTATTCCTTGATTTTGAATAAGGGCTCTGAAGCATTACAGAATTATTTCTTTCCAATTATAACTTCATTTCTCTGCTGGACTCATCTTTCAAGGGTCATTCTTAAAAATTAGTTAGTGAACTCATGTCTGCAGATTAATGTTTTCTCTGTCAAGTATGTGGAAGAACTATTTTTTATAGGTAGGAGCCACCAAGCAAATGTGTCGTTACTGTTGTGTATAGTTTTTACATCATAATTATTGATTTACAATGGATTTCCTCGGGTTTGTCACTCTGTTACTTGTGCTTCCACTCTTCTCATGCTTTTCATTATATGCAGTATTTTTCAATATTCAAGAAAAAAAATAATGACTGCATTTAATTCGCAAGCATTTTCACTGAATTTTTTGGTTACTTGCAATCCTGCAATTAGATTACACTGGATACACAATTTTTAGCTTACAATGACTAAGGGATGGATTTAGCTTTGTGTGTGCTTGAATGGATTGCTTATTAGTCTTCAAACCAAAGAATAGGGAAGGGGTGTAAAGGATGTTGGCGTTTTTCATTTGTTTGATTTTGTATATCCTGTGAAAAGTTCAATAATCTAAACATATGATCTTTTATTTCTACATTGTGTGTTTGTCGAGAACATATGTCTCTCATCATAGAAGATAGGACAGGTGTAAGCAAAACCACGATGTGACAGTAAAAAAAAAAATTATTAATGGAGAAAAATACACTGTAATCAACATATTCAAAATATTTGTGGCTAATTCTATATATTCCCATCCTCTTTTCTTAATTAATGAAACACAAAAGAATATTACCTGTATTTAATTGTATTTTGCTGACACAGAATATTGTAACAACTGCAGAAATTTATAGTACTTTGATTCCAATGTGTACTGCAAAGATACTTATTAACCATTAATTCTGAAAACAGTTAATATCATTGGATTAGAATTAGGTCAAGTTTAGGTCTTACTGCTTGTTGTCCGGGTAAATCTGTAGAAAATCCTAGAGATGCAGCAAGTTTTCATTACAGATTCTTTCAAATGCTCCCATACTAATAGAAATGAAAAACAATGAACAAAGAACCAAAAAACTCTTTACAAGCAGGTTTGTAAAATTCCTTTGCTTGATTTAGTCAAAAAAGAGCACATACCAACCAAGTAAAAGTTTCTCTATTACTGGACTTCAGATGAAAGAGCTTATGCTTACACTTTTGTGTACCATAAAAAAAAATCATGTAGCTGCCACTGTTAAGCAAAAAAGAATACTGTCTTAAATATATTAATAGCAATATATTTCTTGTCTTTGTGAGGTTTATACTCATCCTAAAGTTAAATTGCCATTAAAATTTTCTTTAATATTGCTAGGCTACTGCCCTGTACTTATTCAGTTTTCACTGTGACTTCAATAGCATACATGAACTTACGATTTTCATAGGCTCTGTAAAAGTTAAACCCAGGCTTGCTTTAGTAAAAGTTTGTGATTCTTAAATTGTAAAGCATTTTAACATACAAATCTAAGAAAATCTTTGTCGAATTTTGTGACTGCCTGAGCTAGTTATTCAACAAATGTTTAGGAATTTCAGTTTTTTTCTGTCAAATGTCCTCTGCAGACCAAGAATGCTTTCAGATATTATTTATTTATTTATTTATTATTTATATTGGCTGAGTATTTTAAAGTGAATATTCACTGTAATCTTCCATATTCATCATTCAATACCTCTTTATTACATTTTTCTTTGCACTCATTAGATAAGATCATAAAAGATTATTATTCTTATTAGAAAACTAGAACTTTTATAGATATTGGAGGCATATTTTATATTAAAAACTATTTTATATGTAGTTTATCAAGTGTTAAATAATTGATATATTTTACGTTTATGTATAAATAGAGTTATATTTTCACACTTTAAAAGACTGATTTATAATTGTGGTTAAAAAATCATTATTGTGCATTTTAATACATATTACATAGCTGGAAATAATTAAATTTCATATAAAGAACTGCAAATGTGCTTTTTCTGTGTATAATATACCACAACTCTTGTTCAAAATGACTTTCCAAAGACAGCAGGTAAATATCCTCTGTGGTAAAAATTACATACAATTAAATTAAACAGTAAATACCTTAAAGTAATTTGAAATAAGAATTTTCAAAACATGATTAAAATTAATATGATCATTTACACTAAGAATATTTCAAATATTTCTGAGAGCTCTTTATATATGCTAAATACATCTCTACTTATTCACTGTGTTATGGCTTGTTCTCTCATCATTCAGATATTAGACACACAAAAAGAAATGAAAGTGAGGGAAAATATCCAGAACATCACTGTGTACTAAAACCTAAAACTACTTAAACTATTTTTTACAATTTTTTTTTTTAATTCAAAATGATAAATAAATGACCAGACTGTCACCTGAATCCCCTTTTGACTTTAAATCTTCATATCTTGTGTTAGAGAAATCAAATCAAGATTCAACCTCTTCTTTCATGTTTAGTGTTCCCATTAAATAGTTATCTCACCACATATATTTCCTGTGATAATAGAGCAATTTTAAAGAATTTACATCTTTTCTGAGGTGCAAGTATTTTTGCACCTGATCCAACAAAAGCCAAATGCAAGCAATGAAAATGCTTTATTAAACAGGTGAAAGGGCAACAAAGCTGGTGTGAAGATGGCACCTTTTAATTGCCTGCAGTGAATCTGCTAATAAACTGCCAGGGCTCACAAAAAGCACTTCTAGTATAAAGGCCAGGACAATTTTAAAGGGTAAATTATTAATTAATATCAGGCAGCTATCATAAATTGCTGGTTTCTTGCCAGGATAGAACATGATGGAGGGCTTAACAGGAAGGGTGTTATGAATGCTATAGACTATAATAAATCTTAGCAAGTTCTAATTTTACATAAACCTGCTGCAGCCTTCATTTGTTGCTAACAGACAGACTGAAAAAGCTGTGACGTCCTAATTGCTTTAGATAATTCACTGTGGGTTTACATTCAGCACAATGAATAATTTCCCAGAAACTGTGAATAAAAACTAATGCTTTGATTTCTCAGTTTTACATTTCTTACTGTATTTACCTGAAACCTAAAAGTCTTCAAATAGAGACTTAGAATTTAAATTTTTGAACGGTATACTGAATTTACCTCCTTACTTATTAGCTCATCTTCTCATCAACAGACTGGTGGGCTGCATTATTACCCAAATCTGTAGTGTGATGTTTAATGCTAAGTTTATGCTGGTTTTAGAGTAATCAGGTGTCTCATGCTACTTGTCCTCTTTAATGAACTAGAGTCCTGGGATGCTCATTGTTAGTTAATTCCCTAAATGATGTAAAAAAGGTTATCTTGGTTCAGGTAACAAGGATATTTATTAAATTTTCCAGTGAGTGACAAAAAGAAGTGATATTTCTTGCTGATGTCTTCAGCTGCATCACCATTCTAAATTCAGGATAGTTCATGCAGGTGTCAAGTTTCATCCACCTAACTCAATTAAGCCCATCTATAAAATTAATAAGCATAAGACAAGTAAATTTTTTTATAACAAGAAGCAAAGAAAAGAGATGCATAATGCAAGTCAGACCTGTTAAAATCAGTATTTCAGATGGGGACATTCCAACCTAATTTCCTAATCTTCCTAAGAGCAGCAATGAATGAGTGAGCAGCAGACAGAATTTAGATTCTTTATTTTAGAAAACATTAAACATTCTTTTATTTTTCCTTTACAGCTGTTGTAAAAGAACCAAACAGCTTAATGTCATATTTCATTCATTTTTAGGTAGTACTGTTTATGATATAGCAAGGAAAAAAAAAAAAAAGCCATTTATTGTCCATATTGGAGTTACTTTACTTGGCTATGTATAACAGGAATAGTTGTCTCACACATCTTACCATTAGATATTGTTTTCATATGTTATATCCATAAGTTTATTTGCAGTTGGATTGACAAAACAAATTAAATGCCAAATTACAGTTTTTAAGGTGTTTAATGTAATAAAAGCTAAGTTTTTTTATAGTAATTTTTAAATCTTAATTGATCGATTGACTACACTGCAGTAAAGTTCCAACTATTTTAAGTATGCACAAATGCATTTAATAAAAGAATATAAACATAGGAAACTAGGATTTGTTGTCTTATTTTGTATTTCTACTTCCTGAATTACCTACGACCTGAAAATTGAAATGTCTGCTACTGTGCACATTGAATTAGCTGAATTTTATCAACATTAACAAAAGTTTGACTATTTAAAAATGTGCAGGTGTATTTTTTTCAAGAGACTAGATATTTCATTGTGAATCAAAGTGATTTGAATCTGGGTCAAATGCAGTGTGACACTTAGAAGTGTTTCAGATAAAGTTTTCTCCAAACATCAATAATAGCAGTTCCACCAGAAAAATGTAAATCCTATTCTGATCTTCATCAGAATTGTACGGTTTTGGTTAGTCTTCCTAACCCAGTTTATTTTTGTGTGTGTGTATGTATCTATTTATATGCATACATATATAGATATGTCTGTTTTTTCTAACTATATATGTGACTGGACCATGGTTCATTTTGTGCTTGTAAGGCAACAGCTGATTCAGAAAGAAGACTCCCTTTCTTTTCTAATAATTACTGTGCTGTTCAGGGAAAAAAAAAAAAAACAAGCAAACAAAAAAAAGCAACCAACCAACCAAAACCAAAAAACCCAAAACCCCAAAAAATCCAAAAGCAAGAAAGCAAACAAACCAAACCAAAAAATACCCCACAAATGCACCAAACCAAACAAACCAAAACAAAACCTACCAACCAAACAAAAAAAGACACCTTTATACAGTGATATTTTCTACTTATTTCCTGAGGTATTTCAAACCACTTCAGAAACAGTGAAGTCTACTGCAGCTGAACTGCACTGACCTCTGAAAGGCAGGGAATTGCCTTGAAATACACACTTGCCTGTTCAATGGTTGATTTTGGAAGATAAAATATTGTCCAGGACATTAAGGAATGACCTCTTATATATCTGATAATGTCAAAGGGTCTGAAGTAAACATGTTGGGCAGATTACACAACTATTATAAATAACATGCTGAAAATAACCTGTAAAAGGATTTATCTGTTTGTACTTAAAAATGAACTTACAAGAATATGTTTTAGAAGCTTGTTTGAATAAGGTTTAATGAAAAAGAAAAACCTTAGATTATGAGCTAATCAAGTATCTATATCTGTTTAATAAAAAAGCTTCCTTGACTTTCATTTTCCAGAAAGAATAACTAATACAAAAATTGAGCAAAATCAGGCTTGACTATTCAGACTAATTTCCCCTTTTCTGATACAGTTTCATTAATTCAAAATAACATTTATGAAAAGCAGCTCTCTGGTAGAAAGAAGTGAAAACTGCAAATTGCTCCAGTAAAAACAAATCTTTCTTGAAAGGAAGAAGTTTGAGCCAAAGTTTGAAAACAATAAAACTGAGGCTGTCTATTATTTTGTGCTGTTTTTCAGAGTTTGAGAGAGTCATTTTATGAAATAAAACAAAGAACTCAAGCAAGGAAAAAGATGAGCAGAAAACTTTTGTGTTCAGCATTCTTTTTCTTCAGGGGAAAAAAAAAAAAGTAAGAATTTGATTATTTTCTTTTACCAAACTTATCTCCTTACTTGACAGCTGTTCCATTAAGAATATGAATTGCCAACCTGGTGTTTTCTGCCTTTGGTCAAGAGTAAAATTTTGAGGAAGAAAACCTTGTGGCAAAAAGCCTCACTGGCTTCAAGCAGTACATTTAATTTCACTTTATAATCCTCACAAATATAAGAAACTTCAATTAATTTTTTTTTTCACAGGGCAAAGGTCAGAAGGGCTTAAATTTTGACATGAAAGAAATAAATTTAAGAGATTTGGAGTTTAAAAAGCAAAGTATTTGGAGAAAGCTGCCTGTAAGAGGAAAAGCAGACCAGTATTTAATTTCAAACAACACAAGAATTGCACATTTTTGTTGAGCAGAGGGACGATGTTACAAAGAGGGATATACTCAAGCAATCAAATAATTCAACAGATGATGTAATGAAAAATAATTGCTGTGCCATGCGTACTGTTAGAGTGGCACCAAAACACTAGGTGTCTAGACCCATGAAAGAAAGATTTGAGCTTGAAAATATTATTGAGGGTCCAGGCTTGACGGATACTGGTGGATGAGGATTTTTTTAGTAAGCACTCTACTTTCTTTTCTACTGCTAGAAATTCAGTTAACCCCACAATTTGTAAAAGACCCATGCACAATTTTACATTGAAGTAATTTAGCTAGCATTGGACAAGAATGTTACAAGTAAATTCTTTCCCAGTGAAATTCAGCAGAAACTGAAATATAACTATATTAGCAGAAGCATCCTGACATTCAGAAACCATTATAGAAATAATTTCCTCAGTTTCTTTACCCACCACTAGCTACCCACCACACATACCTTGCCTTGCACATCTGTGCTGCAAATAATTGTGGTTTGCAGAACACTAATAAAACTCAGGCTGAAGAGCAAATTCAATTCCAGAGTAGGACTAAAATAAGAAACACGTCAGCATTCTTCAGTTTGCTTAGACCCAGCAGACATAGAGTAGACAAATTCTAAGATCAGGGATTATACCAATACTTTAAGCCTCACACAATCAATGGAATATTATAGCAGAGCACCGGTTTCATTATAGTTATGAGCAGGGAGGGCTTGCACTTTAAAAAATAAGTTAAATAATCTAAAAATCTGCATCCTTAGAGTCTTTTGAAATTTTTTATGTGTGTCAAGTCATGTTTGCTGTTTGTATCTGGGGCAAATATAAATATGAAGCAGTGAATTCATATCAAGAGGGTTATACATGTACATAATACACACATAACTATATACATGCAGTTATAAAACTATATTACATATATATAATTTTTTATATATAGAAAGTTATGTATTAAATAAATATAGATATCAAAACTATGTAAAAGTTCATATGCTCCTAATAAATTTCCCCAGTAAAGCTCAGTTTGTCAACATTTATTGTCACTAATACAATGCATCTGATCTCCATTTTGGGGTCTACTCCTGAAGAAGGCAAGATGGCATGTAACAAACAGTCCTTTGCCAGAGAATTAAAATAGATGTATCTGATAAACCCTAATAGCGCTTAGTTAATAGACAAGTTTCTCCTGCTTGTCACTGTTGACAAGAAAAAAGATCTCTCTGCATCACCATTGAAAAATATGGAGTACTTACTCAAAAGATAACCCAGATGGATCCCATATATTTAATTCCCCATGCTTAACACAAGTTACAGAAAGGAAATTCTTTGGACTTTGTACTCTGATCATTGCTGTGGCCAGGGTGGAATGATACTGTGGAAGTCTGGAGACATTAAAAATTAACTGAATTCTTATTTACTCAAGACACCAGTGAGTACATACTACAAAATATTAAGCCTTTGTATCAGTTCACATTTGGGAAAATATTAGATGTTACATCCAGTTCACAGAAAAAGAAATGTACCAAGCTTATATGCCTTTAGAAACAAAATAACTGCTGTTTCCTAACAAAGAAAATCTAATTTTGAATTGCAAAAAAAACTAATCCAATCATTTAATTCCAAATGATAACATGCAGCTTAAATTTCCACTGTGTTAAAACACTTATGCCATAATGACACCTTGCACTCAATAAAGTGACATTATTAAAAATTACATAAGCAGCTACTGCATCCAGTCCACATTAGTAAAGTGGTCTGTGTAGATAACAATAGAAGTATTTAAGAGTTTATAAGCTAATGTTTCAGAGGTTTTTAATGTTATGTTTTAACCCAGCCAGCAACTCAGTACCATGCAACAGCACACTCACTTGCCCCGCTTCCCCCTCCCAGGCAGGATGGGGAGGAGAATCAAAAGAATGTAAACCTCATGATTTAAGAACAATTTAATACCTAAAGTACAGTATAATACTACTTACTACTAATAATAATAAGGAAAATAATAAGGGGAGAGACTACAAAACTAAAAGGGGAAAGGAAAAAAAGAGTACATTACATTACATAAACACAAGTAATGAACAATATAATTGCTCGCCACCCACTGACCAATATCCAGCCTGACTCAGCCTTACCTTCTAGGTAACTCCTCCCAGTTTCTATACTAGGCATGATGTGCTGTGGTACGGAATACCCCTTTAGCTAGTTTGGCTCAGGGGTCCTGTCTCTGCTCCTTCCTGGCTTCTTGTGACTCTCCTCACTGGTAGTGCATGAGAGACTGAGAAGTCCTTGATCAGAGTAAATGCTACTTAGCAACAACTAAAACCTCAGTGTGTTATCAGCATTATTCTCAGACTAAAATTGAAAACACAGGACTGCACCAGCTACTGGGAAGAAAATTAACTCTATCCCAGCCAAAACCGGGACACCACTGGAAAATAATTAATTTCTTACAGCACCAAAGTAACCCTAGGTCTTTGCCATCAGGAAAATCTGAGAGAAAAAGATCCTGAATCTGCTTTTGAATGGACAAATTCTTTTCATTAAAGATCTTTCAACTTAATTCTCACTAGCAATTCTTAGCCTGCAAATTGCATTCACCCTGCCTTGTAAAATTAAAACAATGGGCTAAGCATACATTCATGAAAAAGAAAATATAGTTCAAGGGTTTGATTGTTTATTTTCCTTCCTGTTTGCAGCACAAAGACAGTGAAACTTCTGTGCAGAACTCTTTGGGTTCCTCTGGATTAAAGCCGTGTGCAAAAATGCACTTATCTGTAGCAAAAGCAGAAATTTCTTTTCTAAACACATATCCAGTGGTGCAGAGGGTTCCAAGACACCACCTAAATTGGAGAATTTGTCTGGTCCTTCTAGGCTTACCCCTCAAGACTGTGTATCTCGTCTCCCATATCAGAGTTGACTGTACACCATTCCTCTCCTCCCTGTAGGCTGACTTAATCTTCAGTATATACAATGAAGGGACAAAGACAGAGAGCACACCACAAGTAATTTAGATATAGTTTTGTATTTATTATCCAATCAAATTCTTCAATCATACTGAGATATTAATCAGTGTTTCACTTAAGCAAGAGTAAACCAAGCACATTATTACAGATAATGTATTAGTCTCAATATTTAATTTAATGTAGTACAGGGTACACCTGTCTGTAGGTAAATATAAAATCAGAGAGTGAGATCAAGGATTGGATCCCCAATTAATTCCTATTGGCTAATTGCTAACTTGCTCTCTCAGCCTGTTTTGGGTCACTCTAGCTAGGTCTCTATCATATATCTCCAAGTCAAAGTTCTGTGCTGAGATCACAGCAGGGCCTCTGCCTAAGGGTAACATACAGAAGACTGTAATACTCATTGTTATTTAGCTGCTAAGACATAACAAATGAATAATACTGTTCATATAGTATCATATATGACAGCTTGGCTTCACAAGCGAAGATTTGGGAAGGGCTTTAACCACACTTACTGCAAACACGATGACCAAGGGCATGTGGGATATGCACATCTGGTTGGAAAAAAAGGGTGCTTAGGCAATCAGGAAGTGTCCGACCACAACTGTTATCTCCTGCACAATATCAAAGTTCTAGCTACCCATGTGCTGATCCGCCCGCATGCAAGGTTGGATCTGCAGCTTCCTATGCACCTTGTCACCAACCGTTTAGACCATCGCCCGTCCATACAGACAAGTGAGAGTAAGCACTTCCAGCCTGCACAGTGGATTTTTTAGGTGAGGCGCAGCTTGCACAGAACTGACCCCACCCTTTAAACCTGAGGTTTAACTGCCACAGCCTAGCTAGCTAGGACGGTGACAGCAACAGCAAAGTCCACGGGTTGTATGTTTTGTAAGAGTGTCCTTCTCTTAGATGGAAAGCCATACAAGGCTAGGCAAGCTCCATCAGCCTGGGTTTGAAGATAGGAGTTTTCCTTCTCCTATGAGGAAGGCCTGTCTTCGCTAACGAAGATTCAGGAAGGGCTTTAACCACTCATTCTGAACAAGACTGTCATCTCCTGGGTCAATCTTGAGAGACTGATGATGCAACAGCACAACATCGCTACGTCTAGGCAGGATTCTGACTTGGAGGTGTTCAGTCATAAGCCCATAGATGGTAGCCTCTCTCCAGTGGCTCCTCAGCCAAGAGCACGCACCAAGGGTCTGCAGTTCCTCTCATACTCAGCAGGATTACTATTGCAACAATACCTCATCAGTAGGGTAAAACTAACCTGTTTCATAACGGTCTAAGCCCAGCTCACATTCCCTATTAGGGGGTGAACAATTGTCGTGGTTTAAACCCAGTCAGGTAACTCGTTCGCCCACTTCCAGTGAGTGGTGCCGAGCTGACAACAATCGAGGTCCGTGTCCGTCTCCCCACCGCCCCCCCCCCCCACACCGGGGCTCTCCCCTTCCCCGCTCCCAGAGGAATGGGGAGGAGGATCGAGAGAGTGCAGTGGAACTCCTACGGGTTGAGACAAGAGCAGTCCAGCAACAAATCACCACCGCTACTATCAGCTAAAACAATGATAAGGGAAAATAACAAGGGAAGAGAATACGATACCACTGGCCAAGAAAGCGAGTTCCACCCGGAAGCCCCTGTCCTTCCGGGTAACTCCCAGTTACCCCCCACCCCGGGCATGACGTGCTGTGGTATGGAATACCTCCCCGGCTAGCCCGGGTCAGGCGCCCCGTCTCTGCTTCCTCACAGCTTCCCCTCCTCCCTGGCAGAGCATGAGCCTCACAGAGTCCTTGGTCAGGGTAAACATCACTTAGCAACAACCAAAAACATCGGCTTCACCAACACTGTTCTCAAACTAGAAGTCAAAACACAGCACTGCACCAGTTAACACAAAGGAAAAAACATGACTGCTACTGCTGAACCCAGGACAACAATCCAACACTTTGTGAATTCTGCTTCACAATGATAGGAAGGGAGAATATATTATACCCCATGCAGAGAGAATATATATCTCTGCATGGAGTAACCCTCAACAAATAAACAAAAATGGGTGTCTATCTGCCAAATATACAGGGAGAGAAGGGAGAGAAGGGGGGAAGAGAAGGAAAAGAGGAAAGGAGGAAGGGAAAAGGAAAGGGAATGAGAAGAGGAAAAGGAGAAGGAGAAAAGAAAAAGAAAAAAAAAACAGAAGAAGAAAGAAAAAAGGAATAAAAAATAAAAACAAAAAATTAAAAAAGAAAAAGAAAAAAAGGATAAAAGAACAAGGCAAAAACAGGAAAAAAGAAAAGAAAAAAACAAAGGAGAAATAAGACTATACAGGGAAAAGAAATAGGGGGAAAGGGAAAGGAGAAAAGGATAAGGAAGATAAAAGTGAAAGGGAAGGGGAAGAAGGAAAGAGAAAGAATATATAAATTAATAATTTAGTTCAAAATAAATTGAATTTAGGGGTTTTGTTGTTTATTTTGCTTTGCTTTTTTTTTTTTCCCCCAAAAAAATCAAATTAATTTAAGGTATAGTTATATTTTATTGCCTACAGTATCATTTTATACTCAATACAAATATTATAAACTGGAAATTAATAAAGCTGTTGGCACCAGAATTCAACTCAAACAAAAATTTTTACCTACAGAAAACTGTTTCTTCAATAGTTCCTTCAGACTAAGTGTTCATTACCATATTTATTGTGTTTGAACTTATTTTTATGTAATATAAGCTTTCCAATCCTTTGCTTAAGATAAGAAAAACAAAAAAATGATACAGCTCAGAAAGAGAAATGGAAATGCTTCTTACCAATGATCATTAAAGTGCACTTGCAGATAATGAACTTTCCAGGGTAGTTTTGTTTTTTTGTTGGGTTTTATTCATTATGGGTTTGGGTTTTGTTTTTTGGTTTTTGTTTTTTTGTTTGTTTTTTTTTTTTTAAATAAGGATTGTTTCTCTAACAATTTTCTAAGATTGCAATTAAAAAATAAAATTAAAAAAAGACATCTATCTTTTTCATTTAGAGATGTTTTTAAATAAATATTTAATTTTTATTTAAATGTATTTATATGTCAAATGGAATTTTAACAAGTATTCAAGCATTGGTTCTGGGAGCTTTAGGTGTCTAGACTCTTTGAAAATTCTCTGAAATGTAGACACACATAAGATATGAATCTAAAATTCTTACACAATGAGTTGTAGTCACTGGAGTCTGTACAGCTATCCTCACCTAAAATTAGACAGGTCTGGCTAAATGCAGTTGGCCAAAACCAAGCATTACTGTCCTTTTCAGCACCCTAGCTTATATGAGATATCTACTCAGTGCTGTGAGATGTGGTGCAGAATCTCTGGCAGATATGCATTGTACTGAAGTGATGGCTAGCCTCCAGGCAAAGCAGCCAATGTGGCAAATCTCGTATGACATTATGCATTAACAAGTAATTATACCATGATGTTTGGTCACTTATAGTTAGGTTTTGCAATCTGAAAAGGCATACCTGCTAGAGACTCCCTTCACCTGCTTATTTACAAACATCTCACCATTAACAAGGCGGTAGGACATCCAAGTCATCTGAGGGTGCTGAGAGCTGCCACTCAGGACCTTTGGAATACCAAGCTACTTAAGGGTGGCAACTCTGAATAATGCTCAAGCTAGTCCAGAGGTACTCAGGATGCTCTACGTAGTCATGACCACACCGTTACAAGATGACCCTTTAAAAATTTAGACTTTAGACATGTAGTAGCAGCTTCAAAAAGTAAAGCAGTTGACCCAAGTGATGTGGTAACTACAGCTTAGTAGTTTAGCTCCAGAAGTTTAATTTTTGGTTAGATGTTTCCCAGTTCCCAGAAATAAGAAGTGGAAAACTTACATGCTGAAGTGTAGGATTCACAGAACTCTGTGTGGTGTGCTGGGAGGTGAATGAAAGAAAGTGAACTCAAAGAAAAAGGCCAAATGGACCAAAACAGACTGTGTATCCCACATAAGTGCATGCAGGACACTGCCTTCTAGCACAGCCAGCCACAGACCAGGCGCTGCTTTCAGCAGTACCCATTTTCAGGACTCACACCAGACTAAGCACAGCCAGTCACATCCCCTCTTCCTCTTGGGCTGGCAGAGGCACAAGGTCACTAATGGAGCTCACACACCACAGTCCCCAGTTTCATGTGCACATCCACGTTTGTGGATCCCCCAAGTACCAGCACAGCCCCTCTGGCCCCTAGCATCACTGCCCACATCCCAGCCCCCCTTACCTGCCCCATAGGTCCCTGACTCTCCATCACGTCCAGCTGGGTGCTCACTGCACACACAGGGCACTCACACACTCGTCCCAGAGGCACCTCACACTCACAGGTCCCTTCAGATACAGCACAGATCCTCCACCAGCCTGATACCCCTGCCCGAACCCAATGCCTTCTTACTTGCTGGCTGGTGTAGCTTGGAGTTTGCCAGTGAATCCACATGCACACACACACACAGAGTTTGAGGAAGGCACAGGCATTGATTCTCAGCAGCCCGAGCACACAGACTGTCACCCATGGCTCCTATCCAGCACCAAGCTCCTCACTCAAACTGTTCTCTCCAACAGCTGTATTTTGGGACACTCACTGCTCCTGCCTCAATGGCTGGAGGTTAAAGACCCCACTGGCTCCAGCGATTGACACCACTGACTTATGGTAAGGCAACATTAAGTGAATCTGAGTTCCTTGAAGAGCTAGATGTCAAGAGATATTCTGGAGCATGCAACCTCCTCCAGCAAGGAGTCCTAAAAGTATGTCTAATTTCCCAAGGTGTCAGTAATAACCAGTGACAGAAGCAGAGCCTTGAGCATGCCTTCAGCTAATGAAGGCTCAAGAACATTAATGTCTAGTCTCTAGTCTCTCCCTCTCCTCCTCTACTCTCTCTCTCAGTCCCCCTGTCTCTGTCTCCACTGACAGTATTACTGGGGTCCCCATCTAAAATTTCTTCAACTTCAAAAGCATTCTGTATATAAAACCTACTTCCTATAATATCCATACAAATTTTCATCTGCAACTAAGATAAATATGGCAGTGTATTAATCACTAAGCTACCTTTTTTTTTTTTTTTTTACATTATTAATCTAATACCACTTATCCCAAACAGGTGAATATTACTGGATTTTTCTCAAGAACTATCATCTGGCCTAATAAAATGACCCAATAAAACAAATTTAAGGGGGAAGGGAAGAGGAGGGAGTTCCATCTCTTCAAGAGAAAAAGAAAATAATTTCTGACCATTTTTAGGTTAATAGTGGTGCAGCATATCATAACATAATAAAGATTTACAGGTAGACTGCCACAGCTGTATTTCTGTCAGCAGTTTTATAAATTAAATATCTCATCAGTCTTCCATTTCCAAATTACAATCTATATTTAGAGGTTTGAACTTAAAAGAATATGTTACAAAATTTTAATAATCATGGGATAGCTCTGTTAAAAAAACACAAACAGATATTAAATAACAAATTGTATGAAAATAGCACTTCAACACGGATGTTACCTTCATTATTCCTGTACTGAAATATATATATCTACAACATATTTGTTAAATCCACAAAACTCACAGGGGAATGGGAAGGAAAAAAAAAAAAGCATTTTGAAATCCCGGACTGATCTCAATCACATATGTGAATCAGTTTTCCCTTAAATGACTTCTAGCGCCAGTAGCTTCTATTGATAGAAATATTTTATGTATTATATATATGACTAGTTTTAGGGAATATACAATAGTCTCCTCTTCAAGTATTTTTTTTTTTTTTTCACCATGCTTATGCTTATTTTTATCCGTAACTTGACTGGAAACTGAGTTGAATATGGAAACAGATAAAATAAAGATTACAGAAACTTGGATGAAATCAATAAAATTGATCAATTGCAAGGGTAATTTATGTACAAACTGGGAAAAGTATGATATCTTTTTTGTTTATTGGAATAAAATGTTTATTCCTATAAACCTGGAAACATAAAAGATGTATACAGTAGGATGAAAACAGTACCAGATTTATAATACATTTCATCAGAAGGGGCAGGGGGGAATGGGGGAGTAAAACAAAGGGCAAAGAAAACCAAACAAAACCAAACCCAACAAATTTACAGTTTACATGTGTTTGGAATTCTGTTGGTTTGAAAAAAAATAAAGCAAATATATATGTATATTCTTACTCTGCACAGATTCTTCATTGAAGTAGCTGAGAACAGCATTACTAAATAGAGCTACACCCAGGCATCCCAAATAAAGTTTTTAAATAACAGTTGAAAAAGAATCAAGCCCTATCTTAGTTCAGAAGTATAGGCAAGACTGGAGGTGTATCAGCTCATCAAATCCTACAACTTTTCTGATGTTTGTATGGAGAAGTTGCCTTCAGCACTTACGAGGGCTGTACGAAATGACATCTAGACTAAATTCCCCGTAAGCACCACTTGCACTTAGACCACTGAGAATACGCCTTAGTTCTCAAGAGTTGTGATCCCTCTATCTGAAGTACAAAGTGTGCCATGCACGAAGATGTGTCTGACCAATTTTGGAAAGCAGGATCAAACTGTGACCCTTCCTCATTCCATTTTCTAACACTGGCCTCAATGAATTCACTTAGGCAGCCTGAATTTAGAATCATATTTGAACTGGAAATGTAGAATTTCGCCCAAGGATTCCAGTAAAGTTGCCACATATTTCTGCAAGTGGTAAAAAATTTTGAAACTGTGAGGCCTTCAGAAAGGAAAGAAAAAAGAACAGAAGTTTGTTAAAAGTGCTACATGGTGGGTGGAATTTGGCTGAAGATGAATAGATGGGGTTTTCAATACAAGAAGGTACAATACAATTATATCAGTTCCATTTTGCATGTAGTGGAGCAGTAGTTTCCTACAGGGTGTCACATATCCAATAAAATGCAATATGGTTGGCAATTTGTCATTGTTAATAACTCAGCTGCTTACCAGACCTTGGCAGCTTTGCTGACATCGTTCTGTGTTTTCCAACAGGAAATCTGATAGCTTATATTCACATTTTCTTATTTTCATTTCTCTCTCATTTTTCTATATTAACTTAATTCAGAATAAAATACTAATCCATATTTTCAAAGAAGAGTTGAAGTATAACAGTATATGATTAAAATATGACTATAAAATGACAATTGTGGCTTACTGCTTGTATTTTCCAGTTTTTCTGCATGAAGAGTCTAACTCCACCTGGGTTAAGAAAAGCTAAACACATATACAGTAGTAGCGTCACAGAATCACAGAATGATGAAGTCTGGAAGTTGTTGCTGGAGATCTAGCGAGTTCAGCTAGATGAGGTTGCCCAGAGCCATGTCCAGTCAGGTTTTATATGTCTCCAAGGGTGGAGTCTCAACCTCTCTGAGCAACCAGTTCCAGTGTTTGACCACCCTTACATAAAAAAAAAAAGAAAAAATTATTTCCTGTGTTTTAACCCTGTTCACCTGTTACTGAGTTTATTTCTTGTGTGTTTCCTTTTATGTTTAAGCTTAGTCAGAATGAATTTGTTTGCCCATCCAGGTATCTTCTTGTCTTTGTCTGAGTTTCTCCTCACCAGGATGGATTCTTCTTGATCCAGCTGCCCCCACCCCAAATTTTTCCATGACATACCTGTAGGGATTCTTTCTAACAGATTTCTGAACAAGCCAAAGCCTTATGACGTCCAGGACTGACAATCTATTTGCCTTGCTCCCTTCTCTACGGATTATGAAAATTATCTCATGACAACTACAGTCAAGGCTTCCAACTACTGTCATGTTTCCAGCCTATTTTCTGACCAGTGTTTCCTTGTTAGTAAAGATGAGGTCAAGTAGAATGACTCCCCTCATTGTCTTCTTGACCACCTGTGTCAAACAGTTGTCATCAGTGTGCCCCAGAAACCTTCTGGATTGCTTGTGTCCTGTTGGGTTGTCCCTCCAGCAGACATGAGGATTGCTGAAGTCCTTCATGACAGCTAGTGCTTATGAACAGGAGGCTTCTGGTCATATGAAGAAGGCCTTATCTACCTTTGCATAGCGCTTAGATGCTCTATAGCAGACACCAACAGCAGCATGTGCTCTTGTCCCTAGTTGGAGCCACATTCATTCCTGAGACTTGCTATTTTTGGTATCCAGTCAGAATCTGTTTGTTGGCTTTTCCCAATCACATGCTTAATTTTATTTGCAATTGCCCCCAGAAGGATTAATTTCATGACTTTCTGAAGTACTGAAGTAAGACTGATGGGCCTCTAGCTTCCTGGATCCTCCTATAAGCTCTTCTTGTAGATGGGGTGACATTTGCCTTCTTTCAGTCTTCTGGGACATCCCCCAATCTCCACATTTTCTCAAAGATTATGGAGAGTGGCCTCACAATAATGTCAGCTCTCTTCACACTCTTGAGTGGGTGTTGTCAGTACCTATCAATTTGTAGGGGTCAAGCTCCTGTAATAATTCACATACCACCTCTTCCTTCACTGATGGTGGGTCTTTGTTTACATCAACCTGTTTTTTTCTTCCCAAGGCCTGGGGCCCAACAGTGCTGGTAAAGACAGAGGTGAAGAAAGCGTTGAGACCCTCTGCCTTTTTAGTATTGTTGGTAGTAAACGACAAATGACATGCTCTTGTCAGTTCTTCAGCATCCTTGAGGAAACAGTGATGCCTCAGAAATCTTTCTTTTATTAGAAAAAGTTTTTTGTATTGACATACCTGTAGAGTTATCAATATCAGCTTCAAGAATGTGATTGCAATGTGTCACACATCTAAACAAAACTGCTATCCAAAATGTATTATATGATACCATTGCAAACAACTTTTAGGTTAACCCAACAAAGAAAATTCTTGGTAGGGTCAAAAAGATCCCATTATTCTATACCATGCTGTCCCTGGAGCCTTTCTTCATTTTGAGGGTTTTGGTTCTTATTAGCCTCTGCAGGTTTTTGTCACAGTACTGAAGAGCACAAAAAGTGTAACACTGTAAAGCATTATAAACAATGTGAGCAGCGTGACAAATTTAGGTTAATAACTATGTCAGCTTGTGAATAGTATCTTGGCTTTCTGAATGTCCTGGTATATCTCAATGTCTATTTTGAATATAACTTTAGAGTAGCTAAATCAGTTCAGTATTCATTTTGAAAGTGGAAATGGGATTCATATGCGAAATCTTAAGTACCTGAACTTAGAGGTCTAAATCTCAGGTAACCACGCTCATCTCCAATTGTAGTCAATAAAAAGAAAAGAGAATATACAGTTTCTGAGTGCATATAAACATAAATAAGCATATTTGGTTTCTGTCTTATTCTGAAATTTGTATCTAAATTGCTGAGAAAACCTTGTTTTTCAGGGGATATATTTAGCTGCTCAAGCATATTAATCTACTACCATATGAACTCTTTTAAGCATCTAAGGCACCTACGACACTTGGAAAAACCTCACATACAAGTTGTAGGAAAGCTATATCTTCTGGATCAGTAGCTAAAAGTCAGATAGACTAATCAATGGCAGCTAATTAACGCTGAAAATCAAGAAAAGTTAAAGCCCTCATTATAGGGGAATGATAGCCAGAGTGCAAAATCCTATTGCACCAACTAGGTGTAACACCTTATTGCACCAACTAGGTGTCACACCTAGCATCCAGAGCAAGGAAGAAAGCTTGGGAACATTTACTAGCATGGGGATTTTGACAGAGGAATAATTACTGAGAAAATAGGACTGAATCAGGTTTCAGAAACGGAAAAACTGCAATGAATGGAAAATGTAGAAACAATATCAGTGGTTAAGTGGATTAAGTAATTTTAGAAAACCAGATGCTTTTCTTATTAAATAAGCATTTTCTTAGGTTCTTTTTTTTTAACCTTTTATGAAACTTTAGCAGGATTTAGTGATATGCAAAATTTGAAATTTTTATAATATCACTCCTATGGCTAAATGTATCTTAGATATATAGAATTTTTGAGTAACATTTTAAGCACTTGAAAGTTTAAAATATTTTCACCAGTTACATTCAAATATGAAACAGATTTAAAATATATAATACTTTTCTTGTGTAAAACTTTAACGAGACTGAACTTAATCCTTATTTTATAATAACAGTGTAGCATTAACTATTCATTTCTTAGAGAATTAGTCTATTTAAGCAAAATTGTAATGGACTATACACTTTGACCATCTTTATTCAATTTTTGCAAGAGAAAATACAGATGAGCACTGCTTATGTTCATTGTATTAAAGCTGGCACAATTATTCTCATCAATGCTATAAAGAGCTCCTCAGTTTAGATGTTGCCTTTGATTGTACCTACATAGGGACATTCAGGAAAATAAATTCAAACTAAGACTGTAAATTTAAAATCAGTTACTTAGAGCAGATTAAGCTCATATTGAAAGAAATTTAATTTACCTGAATTTATGAAGTGGCCTAAGTTATCTAGTATAAGAAAAAAATTACAAAATTATTGAGGGTGGTTTAATTAATTTACTCTGAAAGGTTTTTGTTTGTTTTTTTTTCTGAAGGATCCCAAGTGCACAAGCCTTTAAAGTTTAAGAAAACCAATATTTGACACAGAATACTTCAGAAGTCTCAGGTACCTATGTCTGTCTGCCTAAATCTGCAGAGATACATATCTGTGTCTAGATATGAAGTATAAATCTTAGCATTTATTTACAGTTACCATTAAATATTAAATACAAGGTGGCAAACTACTGAACTGTGAAAGTTTTATTTGATTCTATTAAACACAAAGCATTCTAAGGAACAGGCACACAGTTCAAGCAATGACTAGTTAGCAGTTTCTCCCCATGAACATTTATTTGCATTGCTTCTAAAACAGCAAGAGAACTACAGCACATCCTGCTGAACTATATAACATTTCATTTGTATCTTCTGTCACTCTAAAGATGTAAAGAAATTGCTTCAGTGTGCACTATAACACTGACAACTTTTTGCATAGCAAGCAAGATTGAATATTTCAGTATACAAGAATAACACTGACTCCGTATATTAGTAAATCAAAATGTAAGTCCCATAATTTTATTAAAGTAAAACTTCTACATTTCAGGTTTCTTTGATTTTTATAGTCTTCCTTTTCACCCTTAGCGTGTCAAAGAGCTGCACAAAAATCTTGTCTCCTAATCTCTTCTCAGTCCTGCATTCTTTAAAAATGAGGACAACATCAGTTTTGTTAGCAGAGACAGAGATGTATGTGATCCTTGCACTCAGCACTTGTCAGACCATACCTGGAGTACTGTGTCCAGTTCTGGTCCACAGTTGAAAAATGACACAGACAGACTGGAGAATTTTCAAAGAAAGGCCACAAAGATAATCAAAGGGCTGGAAAACCTGCCCTGTGAGGAAAGGTTGAAACAGTTAGGTCTCTTCTCTGAAGAAGAGAACGCTCAAAGGGACCTCATCACAGTATTTTGGTACTTAAAGGGCAGCTGCAAACATGGAAGCTGTCTTCACATGAAGTCACATGAGGGATCAATGAGTACAAGCTGCTACAGGAGATGTTTCATCTTGAAAGAAGAAAGAAATAATTTACAGTAAGAATAATCAGTCAATTTAACAACCTTCTCAGGGACACGGTAGAGTGCCTAGCATTGGAGGTTTTCAAGATGCTAGATAATCTCACTGTGGCTTTCTTTCCCACAAAAGACTGGAGTAGATGATCTTTGAAGGTCCCTTCCAGACTGGGCTGTTCTGTAATTCTATGCTTCACTGTGATTTCAAAATTCTTCCTATGTTCTAGATAGGAGACAGATTTTGAATTATGCATTATACTAGTATATTTTATTTAGACACTTAAAATGGACACCAATGGGGCCACAAATATTTTAAATCTGTTTCTACCTATTGTATGTATAGTACATCTTTCTTCACTGATCCTTAATATAGTTCCTACAAATAGAAGTGGGAACAATTCCATTTAGCCTACTTTCATTAGGTAACACTAAATATTTTGTTGTTGACACTGTTTGTTGTGAAACTGATGCCATTGCTCCTAAATGTATTTGTACTTTTCCTGTAAACATGTAAAAATGCTAAAGAGAAAATTGCACAACACCCATGAAAAATGGTGTCTGAAAGAATGCCTCAAAATAAGTATTTTCCTATTTATTTATATTTATCTTCCATCTCAAATTTAATACATTCACAACATTGTTTTTAAATGATGTTACTGGAGTTTCAGAATTCATGATCACTTTTTATTTCTCTGTAAGTAGTCCTTTAAAGCAAATGTTGCTTGGGAGATGAAATATATTTTAATTGCATATAATTAAATATACTAGTATTTTATTTATATTTAAAACTCTATGAAATGTGTTTTAGATGTAGCATTTTCTCATTTTAAATAACTTGCTGATTTTAGCTCCAATTTTGAATGCAATTTGAAAGTTATTTTCTTTAAACAGGCATTCAAGGCTTTGTTTT
Organism: Pezoporus flaviventris; assembly: GCF_033815535.1. NCBI lineage: Eukaryota > Metazoa > Chordata > Aves > Psittaciformes > Psittacidae > Pezoporus > Pezoporus flaviventris. Next base: position 3,150,023 of record NW_026892616.1, on the reverse strand, counting down.
ACTTCAGATTTTTAAGTTAAGTTTATTAGATGGAAACGCTGTGTCTCATCTGTCTTACTTAGAAAAACACTGACCCTGCAGTCTTAGTCTAAATTTCCTATTCTGCCTTTAGCAATTTGTCATTAATAGTACAGAAGATTTAACACGCAATTTTTATGACTTAATACTCATAACAGAGGGGAGAATATTCAAGTAATTTTCACAATTCTTAAAAAAAAAAAAGAATAAAAGAATTGTTGATGATTATTTTCTGAAAATTGAAGATTTTAGCCAGCTTCAGTAAATGTATATGAAGTTTGTAAATATTTATGTGGTCTTATACCCAACAGTGCATACAGACATAGCAAAATCACAGTCTGACTTCCACTTCAAGGAGGGGTACCAGGAAAGTTGTATCACTACATTTCTGTTGAGCAGAAGACATGTAGAGAGATCACAGAGATACAAAATCCCCCAGAATATTGCAGTCAGTATTCTGTGGAGGTTCATCCCTTTAATATGGCTGCTATTATATAAGGTCAATGTCAGATAGAGGAAATTTAAAAAAAAACAAACAACAGAATAAGTTAATCTGATCAGTGTGGCTATAGGAGGCCTAAAGCTTTTTAAAGAAATAGCAAAGGGTAGAATTATAAAGACGTATGTGTCTTAATATTTGAGATCTTGCCTGTTTTCCATCTGCTAGCCTAGAAAGATGTGGCTTTTCCAAAGTTAATGTGTTGTATTTCTCATAATTTCATTAATGGTTAGGATGCTCCAGGAGTACATAGAAAGCTTATTATGTGGTCTTGAAAAGTTACTCCATTAGGTATATGGACTGTATTTGGAATTTTGACTGAAATATACAATCCAGACAAATCATTTCATCCTTTCAATAGATAAAGGAGGCCTATAGGAAAGATGGAGATGATAGACTTTTTACCAAGGCCTGTAGTGACAGGACAAGGGACAATGGTTTTGTACTGAAAGCACAACACATTTGGTGGCATGGTTTAGTGGGAGGTGTCCCTGCCCATGGCAGGGGGGTTGGAACTAGATGATCTTAAGGTCCTTTCCAAACCTAACTGTTCTATGATTCTATATCCTTGGTTGTATCACTCAGCTCTTTGAAACTCCATTACCTGTATTCCTCTACACTTAAATCAAGGTGCTTAGCCTCTAAATGTTTTGCCTCATGTTCTGTATGTGCTCTAAATCATTGTTATTACCTTGAATCCAGTCTACAACAGATCATTCTCAATTGCTTACTATAATTTTTTTTAAGAAACATTCTCTTACAATTGAGAGATGCTCCCCAAATACTTCTGAAAAATCTCTCTTTATTATTCTCTGATCTTCTGTAAAGTCTTGAAAACAGCTAGGCTGCAAGTTTGATTATATCACAAGCTGACTTAATACAGTCCCTCAAATTAACCTCTCTGTGTGAAAGCAAATGGTAAGATTCATCTTGGATTTTGATGAAGAAATCATAAGACAATTAAGCACCCTTTAGTTCTGTGTTTGTACAGTATCTAGTCCACTGTGGGCTAAAATAATAAAGAAAAAGCAATACTAAAGGAAAAATATCACTAACAACACCAAGTACAGACTTCATATTCATACGTGTGTTTGATTACTATGAAAAAGTTGTAATTTTGGAAAGATGCTACCTTATAATTTGAATATTAGACTGCAGGATATTCCAGTTTCTTGGAATAAGGAACTGATTCAAATTTCAGTACCTCTACTGCAAAATAGTATGGTTTTCACCAAAAGCTTATTATCAAATATTTTGTCAAAATGCTTCAATACAGGGAAGGAAAAGAAACAAGGGTACATTTGATTGGCACTGTAATTTATGAATATTTTTTACTATGGACATTGCAAGTTATGAAACTTCACAAGTGAAAGCAGATTCACTTTTTTTGCCTGGGAAAGGTACAGAAAAGCATGATATTTACTCCAGCAGAAAAGGCATTAAAAATACGGTATTCCAATTAATTCTTATAACAAAGCAAAATATTTAACAAAATTTGTGCATTCTGTTGACTTTACACACAGGGGCAAATTTCTTCCAAGGAACAATATTCTGTTACAACTTCAGTTAAAGATGAAGGTTTCTCAGTTTCCTAGTTACATTTTATTTTATTGCACTCAAGTGTCCCCAGACAAAATTAATGAAAATACTGAAAGCACAGTGTTACTTACATGTTGCTGCTGAAAACTTGACAGGTAATAAGGAAGCCATCTAATATAATAAGAGGAATTTTTGTCTGTTATCTGTCCATCAATGGAGACAATAAAAATACTTTTAACCCGTTTCCACATTTTCAATCATAAAACATTGCATTTTTTTTTTTTTAATTCTTTGTCTTTTTGTAGCATAACAGTATGCTAAATTTTGTTCTATCTTTGCTACTTACAAGTTCTACAGAACCTAGACTTCTTTTTAATTCAGTTTTCAATACACAGCCAGAGACTCCAAGCTGTTAGAATGTAGAAGTCGCCTTTGTAATCCTTTTCCTCACTGAACAAAAGAAAAAAAAAAGGCTGACATGGAAATTTTGTATTTATTCATGCTGTAATTTACGTCTGAAACACTCAAAACAGTGCTCAAGAGAGTTAGTTTGAAAATTATATCAAGTTATACCATGCAACAGAATAATGAGTGTGAATGAGATACAATGGAAAGGATAAAAACAGCATGTTGATTATTTTGCACATTTTTGTGGGTATTTTTCTTTAATTTCAACTTATCCTTTTGAATCGGGCAACAAAAACGAAACAGCAGACAGCATTGCCTTTACAGATCTTATGACACATGTAGTTAAAATTTTATACTGACTATAAAAAAGACAACACAATGTATTGTGTAATTTAGGAACATCTTACATGCAGTTTGAACACAAAATATTCGTACATCATTTATGTTTTGATTACAGTCTAACTGCTGACAAGGTACTGCATTTATGAATAATGCAAAGAAACTGAAAGAACAGGCTTTTTATATTCCATTCTGAGCCTCTGTTTTTCACCCAAAGTGATTTAACAATGTAAAACACATGTCATTGATGGAATATGATTAGAAATACATTGTGTTCTTGACAGTGAATTATTCCTGTGTGCTTTACTGAAGCAGTCATAGCAACTGTAAAGCTAAGTGTCAGGTACCTCTAAAAATACAGGACCACTATCTGAATAATGTTTTGCCATTAAAACAAATAATCAGACAAGGAAATTGAAATATAAATCTGTGGAATTTCCGTTGATCAATTTAGTAAGTACTGGGGGGGGGGGAAGCAATCACAGTAGAAATACTTTTAGAAGCACTGTTTCACATACTCAATTAATTAAAAAACAAACAAAAAAAAAACCTTAAGAACCCATGTACCCCCATCCTGCACAGTGAAGCTTAAAACTCTGAAAATTTGTTGCATTTTTAATTGAAATGCATTGCATTATTAATCTTGATTTATGAAGAATCTAATATCTGTTCTTTTTTCATTTCCCTTTGCTGAAAATATTCTTAATCATCTTTTTAATCAATATTAGAAAAAAAATCACACATTGTCACAGTTACAATAGGATCCCAGAGAGCCTTGGTTCAGCATAAGAAAAACTCTCCAAGTGACAAATATTCTATAACGGGCTACAATTAGCCCCCTTCAATGAATAACATATGGACGTTAAAGGATTATTTGTTTCAGGTTACTAAAGGAGTTACTATAAGCTTTACATTCACAAATGAGATAATCCTTCTCATTAAGATTCAATGAGAATGTTGTTTAATTTACTCACTCTAACTGTAAGGAGGTGTCGTGGTTTAAACCCAGTCAGGTAACTCGTATGCTCACTTCCCCCCCTTTCTTGCCCTCCCCCTGCTCTCGGAGGGATGGAGAGGAGAACATAAAAGAATGCAACTCCCACGGGTTGAGATAAGAACAGTTTAGTAACTAAGGTATAACACAAATCACTACTGCTACCACCAGTGATAATAATGATGAAGGAAATAACAAGGGAAGAGAATACAACACCTCAGCACCAGCCGACCGATAACTCGCCCCCCAAGCCCGACCAAGCACTGACCCATACCTCCTCCAACCCTGCAGTCTCCCAGCCCTTCCGGCTAACTCCCAATTACCTCCTGGGCATGACGTGCTGTGGTATGGAATACCTCTTTGGTCAGTTTGGGTCAGGTGTCCTGTCTCTGCTTCCTCCTGGCTTCCCCTCCTCCCTGGCAGAGCATGAGGCTCACAAAGTCCCTGGCCAAACCAAAACATCGCTATCAGCTCTGTTCCCGAGCCAAAAGTCAAAAACACTGCACTACACCAGCCACCAAGGAGAAAAATGACTGCTACTGCTGAACCCAGGACATTATCCACCCCTTATTCCATACCATTCACGTCGTGCTCAGATCCCACATTTTCAATATACCATCACTCTTATCTCAGGGCACTCTTATCTTAGTGCATGGACCAGTCCCTATAAAGCTGCTGAGTCCATCTGGTCCATGATGTCAGGCTCCACCTCTTGTAACAGTCTTCCAGAGCAGGAGAGACTGTGTGCAGTGTTCACACTCGTGAATAACCTGGGCAATAGTGTCCATTGCTAAGTCCACCCCTCGATCATGAGTCTGTCTCTATGTTGCATCTCTGCTCTGATGGCCTGAAGTGCCATGGGCCCACCAGGCTTAAAATAATTCACTGTCCCCTTAAGCAGTTTCTGCAGCTTGTTGCTGGGGACTCCATACAGCTGCCTTCCATCTCCGATGCTTCCAAAGCGCTGGAGGGGCCCAGTGGACTAGATACTTGCCCATACTGTCCCACACACCCTGCCACTCATGACTGTTCAGCCTTGGGGAAAACCTCTTGGTCCCCCTATATTGTAGTCTAATCCCAGACAAGACCCAAACCTGACTCTGCTTAACTTTTGAGATCAGACAAAATGGTGGTGGGTAAAACACAGTCTGTATGTGTGGGTAAAACACAGTCTGTATGGGGATCAACATGCTGATCCCCATCACAATCAGCAGGCAGGTCCCAAGGATACCCAAAGGCCATTCAAAACCTTCAGAACTCTCAAACGATGCTGCTGTACTTGTCACTGGGGCTGGTGTAGCTGCTGTGCTTGCCGGCTCTCCCACCACCAGCTTCTCTGAGTCCAGCTCTTCCTCCTCTGCCTTGCTGGGAAATGCTGCGTGGTCTCCTGCATCCTCCTGGGACTCGGCGGGCGGCTTCCGGGGAATGCTCTCGGCCGTCGCGGGGCTCGGCTCGGCCGCGGGGCTCGGCTCCTCCGCGGGGCTCGGCTCCTCCGCCGCCTTATCCCGCTGCTCGGCAGCCGCCTCCTTCCTCTCCTCGACCGCCCCGACCTCCTCCACCGGCAGCCGTCCCCTCGCGGCCTCCGGCCCCGCTCCCGCCGCCGCTTGGTCCCCGGGGCCGCTCTCTCAGGCCGGTTCGGCTGCCGCTGGCTCCCGGGGCCGCTCCCCCTCGGCTCCCCGCAGCCTCACGAAGATGGAGAGTAGGGCGAGGGCCAGGGCGGTGAAGAGCAGCCGGACGGCAAGGTACAAGTCCACGGCCACGTCCGTCCCGCCCTGCTGCTGGAGCCCGCCCGTATTACAAGCCATTGCCATAAAGCACAGCGAGACAAGAACCTTAGCCCAGGCCCCACACTTGATAAACACTAACACAGCAAATACCGGCTCTAAGTAAGTTACAACGGTCTGAAGCTGTGAGATCAAGAACAACTCTGATACCCAATAAATCAGCATTGTGACGAGTGACTATTAATCCAGTCAGATCTGTCGTTATCTCAACCCTTCGTGCCCCACGTTTGGCGCCAAAAAGAACTGTCGTGGTTTAAACCCAGTCAGGTAACTCGTTTGCTCACTTTCCCCCCTTTCTTGCCCTCCCCCTGCTCTCGGAGGGACGGAGAGGAGAACATAAAAGAATGCAACTCCCACGGGTTGAGATAAGAACAGTTTAGTAACTAAGGTATAACACAAATCACTACTGCTACCACCAGTGATAATAATGATGAAGGAAATAACAAGGGAAGAGAATACAACACCTCAGCACCAGCCGACCGATAACTCGCCCCCCAAGCCCGACCAAGCACCGACCCATACCTCCTCCAACCCTGCAGTCTCCCAGCCCTTCCGGCTAACTCCCAGTTACCTCCTGGGCATGACGTGCTGTGGTATGGAATACCTCTTTGGTCAGTTTGGGTCAGGTGTCCTGTCTCTGCTTCCTCCTGGCTTCCCCTCCTCCCTGGCAGAGCATGAGGCTCACAAGGTCCTTGGCCAAACCAAAACATCACTATCAGCTCTGTTCCCGAGCTGAAAGTCAAAAACACTGCACTACACCAGCTACCAAGAAGGAGAAAAATGACTGCTACTGCTGAACCCAGGACAGGAGGATGTTTGTCAAGGACTTTTATTTCCACCATTTAATTAGGACAGAATTCTATTCAGAGTTTTATTCTATAATCAGAACAACACCAAGATGTGAGTACAGTATTCAGAGTTGGTCATAGAAGAATTTCCTTTTTTTTAAAAAATATACCAAAACCGGAAGCAACGTGCCTTGTGTGAAATGGGAAAGGACTGTGCACAGACTATACCAGCACACTAAGACTTAGGTAAGTTAGTATGACACTAGACATTCAACTGAAAAAATGGCGATAGTTTATTTTATTTTTTTTTACTTAATCAGTTTTTAAGAGTATATTAAGATGAAATGTACTCTGCAATGCATATGTCTTAGACTTTAGGAGAATTCTAGACCACTTTTTCAGGTATAGATCTCTGCACTGTAGATTTGACATGATTCTACTGATGAAGACTTCCCACAAATTATTTCATTACTTCCAGTATTCTTAAAGATGAAGGAGACTGTGTATTGCTAGTTTATTATGTTCATATACTATGGTGACATACTGAAATATTCAAATATTCAATCTGCTTTATTTTAGATTTAGACTTGGCAGTGATAGGTTAATGGTTGGACTCGACGATCTTAAAGTTCTCTTCCAATCTAAATAATTTTCTGATTCTGGATACTTTTGAAGAGGTTCTCCCTCCTCCCTTTCTTCCTCCTCCCCCTTCCAAACCTCCGCCCTCACAATAGCCAGCAAAAGAGGCTTAATTTCCTATTTCTACATCTTCCTTAAAATAGTTCCGAGTTGTTTGTTTGGGAATGAAGAAAATAAAACGTAACCCATGGAAAACAGAAGAGTGTAGTTTAGACCTTTATTACAGCTTGAAAAAAAAAAATCAGCTTTCAATAAGACTGTGTCAACACTGTGAAAACTGTTCTTGACTCAAGAAGAACACAGAATACTTTGCAGCCAACGTGCAAGAAAATCAGGAGGGAGGATAGGACTGTCGCTGACGGCTCTATGAAAAATGTTTCTTTTAAGAATTACATAGAATATATGTTATTTACCTTTTGCAAATGGTAAACAGAGCTCCTCTTGATCAAATTCACTGAGTCACAGACTTTTTTCTTCTCTGTAACCTCCCAAGTTTCTCTGCAAGGAGAACTACCTACCTTGGAAAGATGTTTAAATAGATCTTGCTCTTCCCAAAAAAAAGCAGGCAGGTAAATGCCTAACATTATTTTGTGCCTTTTATTAACTTTGAGGTATATTGTGGTGTTGTGGTTTAAGCCCAGCCGGTAACTCAGAACCACACAGCCACTCACTCACTCACTCCCCACATTCTTCCCCTGCCTGCTCCCAGAGGGATGGGGAGGAGAATCGAAAGAATGCAACTCCCAAAGGTTGAGAAGTCCAGTAACTAAGGTATAGCACAAAACCACTACTGCTGCCACTAATAAAAATATTGATAGGGAAATAACAAGGGGAGAGAATATGAAACTAAAAGGGGAAAGGAAAAGAAAACAGTTAGCACAAATGATGCACAACACAACTGCTCAGCACCCGCCAACCGATACCCAGCCTGACCTGAGCAGTAATCTGGGCCTTCTGGGTAACTCCCCCTAGTTTATACACTGGGCATGATGTGCTGTGGTATGGAATACCCTTTTGGCTAGTTTGGGTCAGGTATCCCCGTCTCTGTTTTCGCACAGCTTCCTGTGTCCCTCCTCACTGGCAGAGCATGAGAGACTAATAAGTCCTTGATCAGAGTAAGCATTTCTTAGCAACAACTAAAACATCGGTGTGTTATCAGTGTTGTTCTCAGACCAAAGTCAAAAACACAGCATTGCACCAGCTACTAAGGAGAAAAATTACTGTTAGAGCTGAACACAGGACAAGCTGTAACTGTTTTATAAATATATTTTTAACTATTATTTGTTTTCTGTGTCAAACAGGATATTAGGTCTTGTCAGAAAATCTTTGACAATATGCTACAGGGTGGAAAGTAGCCATCCAAAAAGAGTCTGCTGAATCTCAATACAATTTACTTTCAGGCATGAAGGCTTTTTCTAATCTTATGCACCCATTACTGATAGAAATATAAAATCTACAAAATGAAGAGAAGGGGAAAGAAGCTAAGTTTGCTCTTATTTAAAAAATAAAAATTCAGTTCCCTGAAAAAACAGGAACTGATACATGTACAGTATATGGAAATCTTTTTAACACGTGTGGTTTTATCTCATGGGTAATCCTCTTTGAGACTATTCTAAATTCCTCTGCAATATCTTTTTTTATTTTATTTAGTTTAGCTAAAGTCATACAGTACAGCTGGTTACTGATCTCCAGTCAGGAAGACTTCTCCTGATCTACGATCACACCAATGTATTCCAGTTGAAAAAGTTTAGAAAGCTGTTCTCAAGACTCGGCAAGGCTTAGTATCAGAATTTTCTACTTTTTTTAGACTATCAAATCTCTGACAAGAATTGAATTTCATTTTCATGCAGTTCATCTTGTATATGTTTTTTCACTCAGTGCACAGAGTCAGCAGGGAAGAGAGATTTGAATAAGGGAGAGGTAAATACATGATTAAAATTATTTGGTTTCACATTTTTTAGATATGAGTCTGCAGTTTATTTTACAGTCAAAGTTAACACGCTTTAGTTAGACTTCATGAAAACAGGTCTTGTGTCTCTAAGATATGTCACATTGAAAAATTAGAAACAGATTAAAGTAGTGGCATCCTCTCAGTTTTATTGTTCCTTTTGAGATGAAATGATCTATCATTCTCACTTAACATCCATCTGTTGCTTCAGAAGGGCAAGGACCTCATTTAGGTTCTGCTCTGCATATGATAGAGCAATGTGGATGGCTTGGACATCTTGTGGTGTCTCTAATGCCAGTAGATGGCTACATTTCAGCAACTGAAATGCAAATCAGCCCCACAAGTAAGATTTAACTCAGACTGCGTACAGCTTAAAATAGATGCCTATGTACAGGTGTTTGCATGTAACCTAAAGCTCTAACCTCCCATTTCTGGGCTAGAAAGAGAGCCTCTAAACAATGCACCTGGAATTCTGAACAGCTACTCAGTTCACTCTAAAAAGGGACATCTATGTTGGGACAGAAGTTTTCTCTCTAATTATATTTCCTATATTGACAAGATTTCCTGGGTTTTAGCCTTTAGTTCAAGTATAGATACCTGCTTCTAGACCCCTACAGTTAGTTATCAGCAGTGTGGAACAGATTATCACCCCAAGAGCATTATCTCTTTTGTCTCATTTTATCCATGAAAACTAGTTTACTTGTCTAAACTGGTAGCCTAATTCTTTCCATATTAACAGATATTCCAGTCTTCAAAGAATCAATTATACTACTTGTCTTACACAGGAGTAATGGCTTCCTGGAATGAGTACTTGAAATTTGTTGAAGAAAAAAATGTACCTAATTAAGTTAGATAAATTAGGCACTAATAGGTTAAACTTCAGGAGATACAGGTGAGATGAGGCCAGTCATGTGTCTTTCTCTGCTGCTACATCTTCTTTACCAGTGCACTTTTAGGCAACAGATGTAAATTTTGTTTGTTTTTATATAATCATATATGTCATCAGATATTTTTAAGTTTTTAATATCTGTGATCAAAGTTTTTTTCCTCTTAGATATCATCATTGGCATCAATTATCATAATAAATAATAAATTAAGACTTTAGATGACTTCTGGATTATATATGAGCTGTTTCAAACTCTTGACTTTGCTAAAGGACTGGAACTTCTACAGAAAGACTGATTTGGATGCTTAAATATCTTAGGTATTGTGTTCTCCAGTTCATTCTCTCACAGATACTACATTTAGAAATAAATGTCTTCTCTGACATAGAGCCAATATTGGAATTACTGAATTTGAAGCAGTATTGGAATAGCGCTGTAACAGAGAACGATTACATATCCCAGTACTGAAAGGTACGACTTGCATACAGAAAATTTCACTCACTTACTTATTCTTATATATTGCAGTATAACAGAATAACTGTATTAAATTGTCTGAAAACAATCAAAGACCCACAACCAAACCAAACCAACCAATCAAACAAAACCAAACCATTACATTTTTTTAGTGCCCCAACTATGCAGCTCCTTCTGCAGTATTATTTTTGGATTTTATTCTCCCTGAAAAAGAGTGACTGTAAATGGCTCCTTTTCAAAGAACTGTTTCTTCTATGTATTCATATGCAAACTCACGTATCTCAGCCTAGATACTGATTTTAGTAAGGGAAGAGGAACAGGGGAGGGAATTGACCTTAACATCTTTTAGGACTGAATAGACGCTTCAGGAAAGACAGGAACACTGAGACTAGCAGAATACATGTCACTTGGGTTATAATCGAAACATGGGATTGTACTAGTGATTCTCTGACCCTTCACTGTGGAAGGTCATTCTGTGTCATATCATGAGAACTGGCGGAAGAAAGGACAGTTTCTTGTTTGAGATGTGAATAAGTAGAATCTTGATCCACTGAAAAATAAAAGGAATCCCATAATGTAACTTTATTCAATAATTTTCTTTCGCAATAGTAGAACCTTTTCTTCTGCATGAAGCTTTCAGAGAAAATCAGATTTTGTATATCATCTCCTATTTCTGTTGAATTTACATACGTTTAATGATTTTTTTTTAAATTCTGATAGCTCTTTATCTAAAAGAAAAATTCCTTTTTTATTTTAGGCCTTTTTCTTAACAAAGGCCTTTTTGTCACAGGAAAATCATTAACCCACACATAATGTTTTACTTTCTCAGTCTAAAGCCAATTATTCAATATATTTTAATAGCAAACGTAACATACACACAATGTAAATGGAAATCTGGTGCTATTTAAGAATGTTACTAGTAGGTCTGATCAGAAGTCCAGAAACCCCTGTTGAGCAACATTAATATAGAAGATATTTAAGGGCAGATGTTAAGTATGAATAGAATAAATTATTCTTGTGTTTTTTTTGTATGGATTTTCTGAAACAAAAGCTGAAATCAGTTTCAATTTGTTTAGGCAGGAGTAATGGAACAGGAGTTTCTTTTGTGAACCTATTTATGCTTTGGGTCTGCACAGCATTCCGTGGTGTTCGGTTCCACGACTCAACTGTGCTGTGAGGAAAAATATACTCTTTCTCTTTGTTTTAAACATAATGCTTGAGAATTTTATTTCATGTCTTCTCTTATTTTGGGGGAAAATACTACACAATTTTATTTTTGAGCTTTTCAAGCATCCTTTCTAGGTCTCTATTTCTTCACAAATACTGTGTTCCAAATCCTAGCACTTAAGTTTCTCCCATACAGAAGTTATCATAAAGCTGACCTTCTTTTACCATTCTTTTTTTAGTTTTCTCTTTGAAGAGAAGATGACCAGAACTACACACATTTATGCTGCGGAGGTACCATGGATTATTTGTGCTGTGATAATGGAGTTCAGAAAAACTGACACCTGTGTGGGAAAGATGGGGAGATTAAAGTTAATGAGTCCTCTTGATGAAGATCAAAGAATGGGTGTATGGAAAAAGAAGCTAACAGAAAATGAACCCATAAAATAACATGTTTCTCAAAAAAAAAAAAAAAAGTAAATTCCATTCTTTCATAAGATATATAGGAAACATAAGGGAAAGATCACAAAAGGAATTATTTTTCTCTACTTTTCTGAAATTTCCTCAAGGAATCACAGCTGTTTGAGTTTAAAAAAATCAAAGAAAATTTTAATGGTGAATTAATGGTATTTCACTTGGGGTTTGGGTTTGTTTGTTTTTTTTTTGGTTAATATGCATTACAGGTTTTTGCCTTCTTTTGCATTTTTAGTTAATGAAAGTCAGGTTTGATTTAATGTTTTTGAACTATTTTTGCATACTTAGAAAAGACTTCCTTCAGTGATACAATACCTATAAGAAATTTTGCATTTCACTGCCTTCATAGTTATAGCTTTGACACTGTTGAGGACATATTTTATCTTAACTATATATGTCTTGCCTTGATGTATTACGTGTTTGGTCAGATTTTCCAGGAAGGCCTGCTTTGGTCAGTCAGCTATATTATTTGTAGTTACATTAATTAAGATTTAGATAAATTAAATAATATTTAAATGTAAAATGATGTAAAACCCATACTTATCAAAATTATTCTTTGAGTAATGCATCATTGTCACAGGTCTTTGCTTTGATTAAATTAATATGAAAAACCACCTGTGTGACAGAACTAAGGATACATTAGTGTGATTCATCATTAGTGATTATCAACAGCAAATGATGTATTAATATGCTGCTCCAAGGATGCCACTATCCAGAAAGAATGAACTTCTATAATTAAATTATGGCACAGAAGTCAATGACAAGACCAAAGTACAAACCAGTCAACAGCAGGTAGGAGCACTGGCACTAAATCAATTTCTCTAGGGTTTTTGACTTGCTAGTGGCAGTTTTGCAACTTTGTTAATTGGGTCTCATTACCTTTGTGGAAAATTATATTTGTTCTGCTTTCTTCCCCAGTAGCATTTGGCAGTATTCATGCTAATAAGCCTTCCAGTACATACAAGAGGTAAACATTTTTCACATAAGCAAAAAAAATACGAAAGCCTCTTGCCAATAGCACTGCTATGCTTTTCTGTGAAGGTGTCAGACTAGGCACCTCTAAGAAATTCTGACAGTACCACATAAAATTAAGTTAATAGACACTTTCCAGCTTTGCCAGTTTTGGAGTTCTTTTTAGTCCTGGTAATGGTCAGCAAAAATTAGAGAGCAGGAAATTAGACAAAACATACTGGGTGAGTAGACCACTCAGACCAACCTAATCATTTTAGCTTTGGGATTATGTCACAAAATTCAGTTCAGAATGACAGAACTATCACAGTGTAGAATTCCATTGTCCTCTCCTTGTATTAGAAAAAAGTCCTTTTGAAATCTGCTTCTACTATTCAACCACCTTCTTTTTATATCCCACCGACACGATAGACACCTGTATCCATTTTATTCAGAATCTTCCTTCCCATTTTAAGCTCCTCCTAATTCATATGTTTAGATCATTGGGTAGTGTCTGTAAAGAGGTGACAAGACAGAGCCCTGGCTCTGTTTTGCCCAAAGCATCATGTGCTTATGGGACAGACCCACCACTCATGGTGTCTAGCTTTCCTTCTCTTTCAGCCCAGCTGGATTAAAATGTAAGGGCAGGACATGAAAGCATTTCCCAAGGCAACCTAAACTATAGAGTAAATATTTTGTAAATCTTCAGAATAGTAGTTTTCAGGTGGCCTTGGTTACTGAGTAGAAGAGGAAGAGCATGTTTCCCTGTAGCAGTCAGGTCACAACCTGCAGAGACTTATGTACAGTACAGGTAACTTAGCCTGAAATATGTTGGTCCATACTCCATGATTTCTCCTTTGTGAAGCCATGTTGGCTGTCACTAACCCCCTTGTTGGTCTTTGTATGCCTTAGCATGCTTTCAAGCAGAGTCTGCTTCAAAATTTTGCCAGGCACAGAGGTGAGGCTGACTGCTCTGTAGTTCCCTGGGTCATCCATTTTCCCCTTCTTAAAAATGGGGGTTGTATTAATGTCGTGGTTTAAACCAAATCACCCATAAATCACACAATTGCTCTCTCACTCCCCCCTCTTCCTGCCCTCCCCCTGCTCCTGGAGGGATGGGGAGGAGAATCAAAAGAATGCAACTCTCACAGGTTGAGATAAGAACAGTTTAGTAACTAAGGTATAACACAAATCACTACTGCTATCACCAATAATAATAATGATAAAGGAAATAACAAGATAACAAGGGAAGAGAATACACCTCACCACCTGCCAACCAATAATTTGCCCCACCACGCCCGCCCGAGTACCGACTGATACCAAGTCCAACCCCGCAATCCCCTAGCCCTTCCAGGTAACAGTCTGCTACATCCTGGGCATGACATGCCTGGGCATGTGGTATGGAATACTTCTTTGGTCAGTTTGGGTCAGGTGTCCTGTCTCTGATTCCTCCTGGCTTCCCCTCCTCTCTGACAGAGCATGAGGCTCACAAAGTCCTTTGCCAGTCTAAACATTTGAGCAGCAACTAAAAACATTGGTGTCATCAACGCTGTTCCCAGGCCGAAAGTCAAAAACACAGCGCTGCCCCAGATACTAAGAAGGAGAAAAAATAACTGCTACTGCTGAACCCAGGACAATTACCCTTTTTCCAGTTGTCGGGACCTCCACCTGACTGCCATGATTTTTCAAACATGACGGATAGTGGCTTAGCAACTTCATTCACCAGCTCCTTCAGGACCCGCAGATGGATTTCATCAGGTCCCATGGACTTGTGCATGTCCAGGTTCTTAAGATGGTCTCGAACCTGATGCTCTCCTGCTGTGGGCCTAAGGTCTTCATTATCACAGTTCCTGCATCTGCCTTCCAAGACCTGTGTGGCATGAGCAGAGCACTTGCCAGTGAAGACTGAGGCACAGAAGTCGTTGAGAACCTCAGCCTTCTCCAAATTGAGGGTAGCCAATTCTCCTGTTTCCTTCAGTGGGGGCCCACATTCTCCCTAGTCCGTCTTTTGTTTGCTACATGCCTATATAAGCCTTTCCTGTTATCTTTGACATCCCTGATCAGACTCATTTCTAACTGGGTCAGCTTTCCTGATCTGGTCCCTAGCTTACTGGACAATGTCCCTGTACTCTTCCCAGGCCACCTGTCCTCACTTCCACTTTCTATAAGCTTCTTTTTTTCTGGCTCCTTCAGATTCTGCTACCTTTCCTTTTTTTTTTTTTTTTGTTTCTGAGGCCTCACAAGCATAAGAAACTTTCTCATTAGTCTTCTTCTTACTAAACCACCCCTATTGCAGCTTTTAGCTCTCCCATGTGTCCAGCTACCAGATACCAAGAAGAAGAGATCAGCACCTCCCTCTCTACTTCCCCTCCTCAGAGAGATGTAGAGAGCAACAAGGTCACCCCTCAGCCTCCTTTTCTCCAGACTAGAAAAGCCCAAAGTTCTTATCTGCTTCTTATAGGACATTCCTTTCAGCCCTTTTACATTTTGTTACCCTCTTCTGGATGCATTTGAGTACCTCAACATCCTTCTTAAGTAGTGGGACGCAGAACTGCCCATAGTACTCAAGGTGTAAGCCGCACCAACACTGAATATAGCGGGATAATCCCCTCTTTTGACCTGTTTGTTTTGCTGTGTTTGATGCACCATAGGATGCAGTTTTACTTCTTGGCTGCCAGGATATACTGCTGAATCCTGTTGAGCTTGCTGTCAGCCAGCACCTCCAGATCTTTCTTTGTAGGGCTGCTCTCCAGGCGCACTTCTCCCGAGTTATACTTGTGTCTGGCATTACTCCATTTATGTGCAAAATCTGTCATGTCAATTTGTTAATTTCATCCCATTAATCATAGTCCAATACTCCATTCTGTCTATATCTTTATTCCTCTGCAAGGCATCTTGTCCCTTAAGAGAGTCAACAGCATGTCCTGGTTTAGTATCAACAAACTTACTAAGGTTGCATTCTACTCCTGCATGCATACCACTAATAAATATAATGAACAGAACTGGCCCTAAAATTGAACCCTGAGAAACACTGTTGTCTCCAGCAAGATGTGGACCCATTCACTATAACACTTTGAGCCCGCTGTTCACACAGTTCTTCATCCAGTGCAGCACGTACCTGCTCATCCCACAGCTGGGCAGCTTGTCCAGAAGTCTACTGTGATGAACTGTACCAAAAGTCTTACTAAAATCCAGAAAAAAATCCACTTCTTGTCTGGTCATCAAACACCTTTCAATATCACTTGAATTATCAGAGTGCTCTGCTTCAAGTCCCTGATGGTCTTTGAACCTCTGACCTCATCTTGATCTCTTTTCTTTTTTTGTTTTTCTCCCATTTATTGCACCTGGATCTCACTTCCCTACCACCCTTATTTGCAGAAGGTTTTGAATTTGACAATATTCTCAGGTGAAGCACTCTCCTTAGAAATTAAATAGAAACAATGGCCAGAGTAAAAAAAAAAAGTCGATAAAATCCAAAAAATAAAAAACAAAACAAAACAAAACAAATAAAATGCACTTGAGAGTTCTCCCAGCATTTAACAAACTAGATGGCCATGATTTTGGAGACACGGCTTCTCCACATGATCAATATAACATTCACATTTATATGTCTAATATCATTTAATGAACTTATGTGTCTTGAACATACAATGTTCAACACATAAATTCATTTAATGAACATATGTGTTGCTTTTTAGTTTTTTTGTGGAGGGGGTTGTACCCATTTATATTTTTGGCCTCTACAACATTATGTGGTAATAAATCTGACAGTTTAATTATGTGTTGGGTGAAGAAGTTCTTCCTTCTGTTTTAAACTTGCTGGTGTTTTAAAGTTCTCTGGCTGTCACACTGAAGGTGAACCATATTGCAGTCAGGAAGGGATGAGTCAATGCTGAAATAAATGCAAGATTAATGGAAAGGCACAGAGGAGGAAGTTGACTGGTTCCTCATAATTAACAGTTGGCTTTGGCAAAGAAAAACACCCTTACTCCTGGAATTTCTGCTACAATTTATGAATTATTTTGGTAAAGAAATAATCCAAGAGCTGTAGAACTCCAAAATGGAAATACCAACTGATTTCATGCACCTGCAGCATTCAGATGGCATTTGACACTACAAAAACTAAATCACTTTCTCAAATGTATACAGTGTTCATTTCTGTGAATTTATTTGGCTGAATATGGACATTTACAAGACAAACTTCTACATCTGAACTAGTCACCTTCAGTTCTTTTTATAGTCAATGGAAATTGAAGGAGCAACTTTTAGAGAGCCGTTGATGTCATCCTAGATCAGACATCCATATTTTATCAGATGAATCACATTCTAAAAGTGTCAGTTCTCCTACAGTCTCTGAAGACTTCTAGAGTCCTAGACAGAACACAAACTAAAATACTAAAACTTTCTTAAAGCCAGCATTACTGTTGCTGAAAATGAAAGGTCATGTGGAGAATCTGCATTTACAACCCTGATAAAATTTGAGATAAAAACTTACAAGTATGGTCAGGATCATGTTTGACACAGTACTCTTCCAACCACATAAGCCTGGAGGAATCAAAAAGCTGACACTAAAGTACAACATTCATCAGATACACAATCAGGTGAATACCTATCTTGTGAAACACCTAATAAACAGAAAGGAGGATGAGCGATTAAACATTCCCATCTTCCAGGTAGAGACCAGCCTAAATTGGAAACCAATTACCAAGGACATTCCAATTCTGAATGAAGTTGGTTTAATCTAGATGGATCACAGCTAATCTAGATGGATCACAACTGTCAATACAGACTCAAATTATAGAAAGATGACATTTTATACAAACTTATAATTTTTGCTTAGAAGCATGCCACTTCCTTTTTATGGAGAACCCCACCTCTTGCTTTTCTGGCAAGATGAACATGGCAAGGGTGGATCAGAAAAAAGAAGTAGGAAGCCCATTGAAAACTAATGAAAGTAAAACTGTTTATGGGAGTAGAAAGATAAAAAATGAGAGAGAAAACCAGCATGGGCACATGTTCTTGAATGTATGAGAGTTTTGCTAGTGGAAAATAGTTAAGTGTGCTATTGTACTTTCAGAGGAAAGCTGGAGAAAAAACGGACATGCAAGCAAGGGATAGTCAAAGAACATACATCCTTTGGTCTTTTTAGAGAGTTCTCTCTTAAGCTTATTATGTACCCTTTTTTTGGTGACAATAAGCCTCAAGATGTCAGGAATTTCTTCCTTTCCTTCTTCCATGGAGAGATCCGTTATTTCCAGATTACATCAGACACGCAGCAAGACTTACAGTCTGCATGATCTTTGTGGCTGAAAGGGATTCACGAATGTCTTACATTCCTCAGTCCATCCTAAGCAGATGAAAAATGTAAAGGTGTACTCATGTATACAGTCCTAAATCCTGATGTGGTCTTCAACTCTCTGCTAAGTATTAATCTGATTGTAAATATGCAGAGGCATTTACTTTCCGTAGTAAGATAGGAAGAGTTAAGCTTCTTCATTGTTCTTCCCAAACGCTCTATGAGGTATTCTTTCTGCTTTGATTATGAAAATACTTTCATTGCATTACCTTGGCAGTGTAAATCACCATTCAAGGCGCAATTTTTCAATAGTCTAAAAAAAATAATTATACAATATGAATATACCAGAAACAAAACAATAATGTCTATAGACTTCATATCTCACTTGTCCTGTCCTAATGAAGGAAACAAAATTAAAAGAACTATGAAACCTCATTGAGCTGGTCTGCTTTCCTCTAGGCTTTTTAAGATATTTCATCTTCAAAGGAATATAGAAAACACAAACTGCATGCACTTGAATTTACATAGCAATGAATAATTCTTCATCCTCGGAGGGAATAATCCAAGTGATCCAGAATTTGAAGTCCAAATAAATTTATCAAATTAAATTAGAACAGAAACTCCTTAAAATATGGTTATTTTAGGTAAAATAAGCTAAGCAGTATAAACCAGATTATGACTTGGTTTTCAACAAAAAGGATCCAAACTGAAAAGGTAAAATTGGAAGTGAAACTACAATATCTCAAGAACAAGCTGAATTTTTTTTTTTCAGGGACATATTCTGAGAGTCCAATTTTTATTAATATAAAAGTTGGGATATTGAAGGGAAATTACATCTTTTTTCATTTATTTGAAATTATCTTATTTTTGAATAAGATACCCAGTGAGAAAATTCATTGTTGATTCTTTTCTAATAGCAACTCTACTATTGACGCATAATAAATATAGAATAGTATTTATTAAGTTTAGAACTGCCAAAACTGTACTAATATTTATGTAAGAAGATGAAAAATGGAGGAGAGAGATCATAGGACTGATATTGTGAAAACTTTTTCAATACACAGGTGCCATAGATGAAAAAGTGGAAAACAAACATCATATGCATATTGTCACACTTTGTTAAGTACAATTCATTCTTAAGAGACTTAGCACCAGCAAACAGATTCCTGTTGAATGAAGTGTGACAAGATCAGTAGGGCCTAGCAGAGCAGATTCTGTTTTATTCCATGACATCTTGAACAGGCAAATTATAAAAAAGACCATTCAAAAATGGAAACTGTTGGAAAGAATACATGTGGCTAAGCTGTGGAGGTATCTGTGGAAGCTGGGGTTTGGAGTCTGAAGCATCACAGACAGCAGAATTCCACCCATGAAGGGATAACATGAAAGAATTGAAGGGAAAGGCAGAATTGGGGTATACTGTGCTCAAAAATCAAAAAACAACAAAGATTTAGTGTTTGAGATTTAAACCTGTAAAGCCAGTATTGAAAAGGTTAAATATAGGTGCTAATCCTTAAACTAGAACATTTGAGTGATTTTTTTTTTAATATATTTCAATCTCTGTAGCCTCTGCAACATATAACAGTAGTCAAAAAAATACTGGTATTCTCATCTAAATACCCTGAAACTGAAAACTGTCTTCATGTTGATTCAAAGGGGAATCTTAATCTCCTTTAACACCCTACAGTAAATTTTGTCCATACTTTATTATTACATCAGTAGATCAGCTTCATAGTGACAGGGGATGTCAAATATATAAACTGGAAATGTGATAGATAAGAAATTTGTCTTTAAATATAACAACATTTCAAGCCAAAGTGCATTCAGATTTACAATATGTTAAATTTTATTTCTGTGTCTGTTGAAAGGACATACGAACTTTGTAGCTGTCATGGTTTAAGCACATCCAGCAACACAGAAACCACACAGCCGTTCACTCACTCCCTCCCCTTCTTCCCAATTCTCCTGGAGTGATGGGGGAAGAATCGAAAGAATGTAACTCCCACAGGTTCAGATAAGAACAGTCCTGTAACTAAGGTATAGCACAAACCACTGCTGTTACCACCAATAATAATAATGATCAGGGAAATAACAAGGAAAAAGAATACAACTGCTCACCACCCACTGACCAATACCCAGCCAGACTCAAGCAGCGATCTAGCCCTTCTGGGTAACTGTCCCTAGTTTATATACTGGGCATGACGTGCTGTGGTATGGAATACCTCTTTGGCTAGTTTGGGTCAAGTGTCCTGTCTCTGCTTCCTCCCAGATTCCCCTCCTCCCTGGCAAAGCATGAGACTCACAAAGTCCTTGGTCAGAGTAAACATTACTGAGCAGCAACTAAAAATATCAGTGTTATCAGCGGTGTTCGCAGGCTGAAAGTCAAAAACACAGCAGTGCACCATCCACTAAGAAGGAGAAAAATGACTGCTACTGCTGAACCCAGGACAGTAATGTAAAGGAAAATGGAGAATGCTGTGGATATTTATGTTCTTTCAAAGCACACACTGTAACACAATTTTTACAAGAAATCTATAATTTTCCTTAGTATCAGCTCTTATTTTCAATATCCCAAAGTTATCTCACCATAGTCTTTCCGGATCTCTTCCTAAATCTCCAGACAAGTTGTCAAGTCATCTGTCATTGTCTTCAATTATATGTATTGTACCTGACTAAAAAGGAGATGTAAGAAAGAAAGTTGCTCTACCTTGATTTTGAATTTTATCTCAATTCCCAGCAGTAAGTGAAAGCACAACCCAATAATCTCCAGATATTTTTCTCATTGTACCCATACAATATCAGTAATGGTTAACAAATAGTTAATTGCAGTTAATGACTGCAATTTCTGTGAATTTTTCTTCAAAAGACCTCCACTTACATAGGCTTTTACT
This sequence comes from Pezoporus flaviventris, assembly GCF_033815535.1. Taxonomy (NCBI): domain Eukaryota; kingdom Metazoa; phylum Chordata; class Aves; order Psittaciformes; family Psittacidae; genus Pezoporus; species Pezoporus flaviventris. The sequence continues at coordinate 3,128,936 of NW_026892616.1, read as the reverse complement.
GTGATGCTGACTGTTCTTAGTTGCTTAGAGAGGTTGAGGTCAGCTCAAGTGGAAAGCTTCCAAGAAAAAGCTAGATGGTGCAAGAAATAGTACTAGTGATTTAGTAGGCAATATTTTCCCCTCCGATTCAACATTGAAGCAGTGGCTCTGCTTTTAAGGGACACTCTGCAGTTGTAAAGCTGATATTTCAGATGAAAAATTAGTTATAAGAACTTGACTTCACTATTTCTGGTCAAATAAAGTATGACTGCAGATATTTATCTTGTCTTCCTTGCCAAGCTGTCTCCTGCAGAGTTACATTTTTGTTGTACACTCCTTTTTATATTTCATTTCAATAAGGGTGGAGGGGTTTTGGGGGATTTTTGTTTGTTTTTCACTTTATGGTTTAAGCAGTGAATATCTACTGGGTGAAGTTAGTTTGCCCCTTGAAAGAGCTTTCATGTTCGATATCCTTTTCAGTGATGACATTTTTCTTATATAATTTTTACTGCTGTATGGGTATTGTAAAGCACTAGAACAATGTTCTTAGGGACAGTGTAGAATCTCTTTTATTGGAGGCTTTTCAGAACAAGTCAGACAGACTCTTGCCAGAGACAATATCAGCGCACCTGATCCTATTTCAGTGCAGAATTGCACTGAATAGTGAGTGGTTTCTCATATCCTTTCAAGACCTACATTTCTCTTATTCTCACTTTGAGAGTTGATTAAAAGTGATTATTTAGTACTTTAAATAAAGTTGCCCCTAACTATTCTATGATTCTATCCATGGGAAGTGTCAGAAATCAAACAAATGATAAAAAAAAAAAAAAAAAATAGTTGAGGAGACTAGTCTTCAAGTGTTTCAAATGGTAAAGGCCAGAAATGAAAACAAGTATAACTGCAGAGGCTTTCAAGCAATTCCATACAGGTATGTCACTGAATAGATCTTTGACCCAGAAATACTGCTGACTTAAGAGTACATTATAAATATATGGACCATCTACATAGTCACCTTTTCTTCCTGAGAAACAATTGCAGTTTCTTCCTGCAACACTCCCTTAAGATTTATCAAAACTCCAGAGGAAATAGGGAATAATATGTCACAGCATCAGCCCTCAGGAATAAAGTTGATGCTGGCAACAATAACCACATAAGTGACTGAAAATACACAAGAATTCAATACTAATATTTCATTAACAAATAAAAGTAGTCAAATAGATTCTTAAGATAAATTCTGTACAAAGAACTTTGGCCAACAAATTGTGTCTTTTGCTCCAAAAATGAACGAAACAAATGTAGTATAACATATATGCTTATATATATGCAAAATATCCCCAACTTCTTATTTAATTTTGAGGTCAATATGTATTTTGACAAGCTAAGTAGTGCCGCTTATTTCACCTCTTATTTTAGGTTTTGCAGCATTAGTTCATTTACTTAATAGTATTCCTAAATATATCTTACTAGTCCACTGAAAATGATTTAACTACTAAAAATTTATGTACAAGACAATATCTGGGGGAAGATCTAAAATGGATGTAAATCAAAATTGTTCTATTAAATTACATGGCATGTGGTCAAATTCTGAACTGGTGTGAAAGTCCTCTGTTTCATGAAAATGAGCTCAACAAACCTGTGGACTTATTTGAAGGAGTTTCTCGAATATTTCAACAGACAGCAAAAGTGAATAAAACATGAAGAAGCATGAGAATACAAGAACTTTGGCGAGGAGTACTTATATATATGTATATATATATAAAATATATATAAAATATATTTAAAATATATATAAAATGTATATGGTGGGTCCATCTTGGATCTGGCTGGCTTTGGCTCTATCAGACACAGGGGAACATTACAGCAGCTTCTCACAGAAACCAACCCTGTATTCATGCGCACTACTAAAACCTTACCATGAAAGCCAATACATGCATATACATATCTCTCTCTCTCCTGTGTACTAACATAACATGAGACAGAGAGACAAAAAGAAAAATTTAAACTGAAAGATAACTTACATAGGCTACCTTTGAGCATTATTGCTTGGTAATGACAAAATCAAATTATTCAATAATTATGATATGGTAAGAATAATCACAGTGGTCAAATTCCTTGAAATGGAATGGCTGCCTTCCTCCTTTTCAGTGCAAATAACAGAACATTTTGTATGTGTTTCAACTGATTTTTTTTTTTTTTGCTTGCCTTCAAAGAGTATTCTGCAGAATTACTTTATATCCAGAAAATGAATGGAAAAAACCCACACGAATTTTGAGAGGAAATCAGTGAGTCAGTACCACAAACTGACCTTAACCTTAATGTCCAGTGAAAATTAACCCATGCACCACAGTTTTATACACTGGAAAGTTATATAGCATAAATAGAGATTAAAGAATACTCCTTTAAAAAAAAAAAAAAACAAACAAAAAACCTGCTTATGATTAGAAATGAGAGGCAGATTAAGTTAACTGAATGTTTTCACTATCTGAAATTATTCACTGAGCTATATAGATGCTAAGAGTTCTGGCAGCTGCCACAAAATAAAGGTAGGATTAATCTGCCTTGGTTTCTAGTCATTCAGCTAGGCATGTGTGTTTGAGATAGTCACTCCAGGCTTTTTCTTAGTCTGTGGAGAATGATCAGGATCTGCAGAGCCAAATCCTTTCCCTTAGGCATCTGAAAGAGTCCAAGTCACCCTTAGCTTGTTTCAATCTTCTCTCTAAAAGGATAACCAACTGAGTTATAGACATAAGCTTTGTATACCTCATCCTAGAACTGAAGAATAGCAAAATTATTTGAAGACTAAGAAAAAAAGACTGACTTAATTGCAAAGATTGTTGAGATTTGATGTTTTTTTATAATAGCAAGCATGGGCACTATCAGAATAAACAAGCTTGCTTATAATTTCCTACCCCCTTACTTTTGCCCTTGGGCTGTAATCTGTCAAATGGATTTGCAGACAGTGTGACCCAACCCAAATGAAACATATATGAAAATGTCACAATTTTATTTTTAGGAGGAGAATAAATAAAAACATATATATATTTTTTCATTTTAAATGCATTATTAAGCTTTATTACATGCCAAAATCTGCAGCTCTTAACTCAGCCTACAACCAGATAATATTTGATTTTGAATTCAAGTATTTGGCAAAATATGTAGAGCCTTGAAAGGACAAAATGAATACTCCCAGACATTTTAAAAAACAAAATGTCTAGAACTATCAGAGAGTTATCAATTTATGAGTTTTAAAGAAAAAAGGTAAGGGGAAAAAAGCCAACTTGTTTTAATTTACTTTGGGACTTTCCCCACAACCTCACAGTCAACACAAAGACATTAGCTCACCTTCAGAATGTGTCTGGAAAGAGAAGGTCTTCGTGGTTTACCTGTAATCTACCTTGTCTATTTAGAACACTGCCTATTTGTCCTTCAGAAATGTAGAGCTCTGTTGATTGCTTCAAAAACATGAGATCTTGTGGTGCTACATATTTTATATTGTTGTTTGAATCTGTAAATTCTTCCACTTAATTGGCAAACCTCAAATATTTTTCAACTTTACATAATTTTCTCATCATACTCTTACACCTCAGCTTTACTTTAAAAAATAAAAAATAAGATCCATCCTCATCTTAGCCCTTGTTTATAACTCTTCCTCCTCAAATGCTCTGTATACTCTTCTTGCTTTGCTGTCCACTTCGTCTCTTCCAAATACGAAAGTTCAGCCATATTTTACCCATTTCAGATGGCTAAAGCTTGGTTGCTGACTGCTCTTCACGTGTGCTCACACATTTCTTGTCTTTAATTTGCATTATTCTGATCATGAGGAAGGAAGTTTCTGTGATGTAGAAGTGGCAATACAAAGGCAGGGATCCTCTAACACTCACAAGAGAAGTTTCACAGACTTTGATAACTTATGAATAAGTAATACGGAAGAGCTGGCTTAACTTTCCTGTTCAAAAAAAAATGTGTTGGCACACTGCCTCCAAAATTCCATTAATGTATTTGAAAATGAGTTTTCTTATTTTTTTCATAGAACTAGTTTGATCATGCTCTAGAAAGCAAATAAATTGCCAAATCCGTTAAATATGTCCTTATCTCTCAGATTATTTATCCCATTTTCCTGCATGTATCCTCTTTCTTTACCAGTCTGGTTTCTTTGGCAGCTGGAGAAGAAATTGTTACAGAAAGTACTATATATCAGCTTATTTAAAAGATGAAACTGAAATTTGATATTTTTTCTGAAGATGAAGAAATTAGCAACTGCTACAGAACATGAAAAAAAATAGCTTTTTATAATTAAAAATCAGGATTAAATTAAGACAGATTTGAATAGGTGTAAAATACACAGCAATTTATTGTGGTTGGGCACTACAATAATTTGAGGAGCTCCACATGATAAGATAAGGGCCAAGAGGTAGGTAGAGGGGTGTTTATTGTTCCATTATTATTACTTAGAGAATTGTTCAATAGAAAATGTTTTACCTGGACATAGGGCACTGTAATTGTCATCACCTTAGGCTGTTTTGGGAAAATGACGTGCTGTGAGGCAGTAGATTTAAGGAATCCTGTTAGACATTTCTAATTCTCTTCAAGGTTGTTATAAAATTTTCAAAGTAATTAAACGAAAGCTATCTAATTGGCCCATCATCCCGTTTTTAGTGATGTGTCTCAAGAGCCACAGTTCAGTAGCTGAGGCCTAAATCCTTTACAGAAGAATTTGGCAAAATGGTATCAGACTTTGTTATTTTAATTTAGTTAAATTAAATTTGTTCCTTTCATTCAGACCACTGCAAGTAGTCTAAGGAAATTCTAACACAAAATTTATAACAGGATTTATTATTTCCTTTGTCAAACTACCCTATATTGACAAGTTATTAAAAAAGTGCAAGTATTTTGAATGCTGCTAATTGAACCATATGATAAACTGGATGAATTATTATTTATTTGTTATGCATGTTCTGTAGAATGAATTGAATTTGCGGTTGTGGTAACACACTATCTGAGATGATCAAATACCTACAACAGAAATATGGGTATACTGGTTCTATTGCTTGATTTGCTGTTAAACATTTTTGGCTAAGATTATTTTAACATAATATAGGTTGGAGAGGTCTAAAAGCAACATTTGAAACTATTGACATTACTTGAACTTTCTGTGTTTAAAAACATTTGTTTTAGAAGTGTGAAACATCTAAAGATATAAGTAACATCATAGCACCATTTATTTCAATAGAGGAGTCTAGCTTTTACATCTTTGGGTTTTTCTACATCTTCAATAGCATGTACAGATGAAAATAAGTATTTAACTATAAAACACAAAAAGTAAAAAATGGTTAACTGTTCTGATTGCTCTATTTCATAATAAACTTTAGATGTGTAATAATTAAGCATCACCCTAAAATGACTAATTTTAAAAAACCTTCCATAATGTTATTGAAGGTGTGTGTTGTTGTATAGACTTTAATGGAATAAGCAGTTTTATTATCCTTAATACAATAGCCCATAATATAACTGCTATTGTTATGTCTGCATTGCTGTAATATGCTCGTAGTTCATCTGTGTATGTACTGAATTGTCTGCTGTGTTCTAATGACATATGGTTAGAACTAATTGAATGTTTAAAACATTTCATGCAAATGCAGGATTAAATACTGTTCTATGATGTCTTGCAAGACTGCTATTGTTATTTAAATGAGCCAACTTTTCTAATTAATATTTTTTAGCTTACCCGGCCAATGAGAAAATTAACATGAGCTGGCAGCCAACCGTATCCTGGGCTGCATCAAAAGGAGCGTGACCAGCAGGCCAAAAGAGGTGATCCTGCCCCTCTACTCTGCTCTCATGAGAACTCACTTGGAGCATTGTATACAGTTCTGGTGTCATCAACATAAAAAGGGCATGGAACTGTTGGAACAAGTCCAGAGGAGGGCCACAAGGATGACCAGGGGGCTGGAGCTCCTCCCATATGAAGACAGGTTGAGAAAGTTGGGACTGTTCATCCTGGAGAAGAGAAGGCTGTGTGGAGACCTCATAGCAGCCTTCTAGTATCTGAAGGGGGCCTTTAAGGATGCTAGGGGTGGACCCTTCATTAGGGACCGTAGTGACAGGACAAGGGGTAACAGGTTAAAACTTCAACAGGGGAAGTTTAGATTGGATATAAGAAGGAAATTCTTTACTGTTAGGGTGGTGAAGCACTGGAGTGGGTTGCCCAGGGAGGTTGTGAACACTCCATCCCTGGCAGTGTTCAGGACCAGGTTGGACGAGGCCTTGGGTGGCATGGTTGAGTGTGAGGTGTCCCTGTGCATGGCAGTGGGGTTGAAACTATATGATCTTAATGTCCTTTCCAACCCTAACTCTTCTATGATTCTATGATTCAGTTGGTGCAGTCTTTTTTTTGTATGTGTATAAAAAATTTCAAATTTTTATTTTTTCAATTAAATTATTTCAATTAAATTATCTTAAATAATTACATTTTCAAAACTGTAATTGTGTGTATGTATATGCATATTTTCAATAAAACAAAAGACAATCCACCAATAAAAGTACCGCACAACAAACCACGTGTACTGTTACATTTGGGACAAATAATCTGAATGCTGAGGATCTGTCAAGATTAGTCTTTGAAATCATATCATGTTGTCTCTTGTGCAGTTACTGTATAATAGCTGTCCTTAAAGGAAAACCTGTAGCTCAGAAGCTTAAAAGCTCTTAGAGTTTCAACTTGTGTGTGGATAATTCAGATTATATTGATGTCAGTTTCAAGAGTGTCTGTTTTGATCCAAAACATTTATTTCTCAGAGTCTAATTTTCCCTAAACACAGACAGTAATAGGTAATTATTTTTGAGAAATAAATTTGTTTCTTTAGTGTAAATACATGTATTTTCAGTAAATCACATTCAAGTTTAAATAATGTTACTTCATTCATGAAGGAAGAAGAGATAACATTACTTATTCATCTCAAGTTGATCACAGATATTTCAATGTAGGCAGTTCCCTAGAAGAGCAAGGCGTGCAAAGGAGAATCACATTCAGAAAATCTACAAGGCCCTTTCAGCTGGGCAAACCCATGTGATACATAAATCAGTGGGTACCTGAATTAAACAAATAGGAAAGTCTTGACAGTCAAAACCCCAGTTAAGCTCAGGGCTTCCAGTCCATCAGTCACTGTCATTTAAATGCATTCAAGGTATAGGTAAAGCTCTTCCTGTAGAGTCCATTTGAATGAGAATTGTGTGCAAGGCCCAGTGATTCAGAACTGGTGTTGTGTATCAGACTAACTATGGGTTAGCATGACAATAAAGAAAGAAAAATTACTATCTCAAGTCTCATAAAAGAAGAAAATTTATTATTAAGGCATAAGCTTTAGGTCACTAAGGAAAAAGTAAGCTGTTTTAGATCATGAAGAAGCAGAACTGGCCATGGTTGAAGGTAGTGGCAAGCAAAAAGACTTCTGAGATAATTGCAGAATCACAGAATCATAGAAATACAGAAAGTTTTGGGTTGGAATCGTGAAGATCATCTAATCCAATCCCCTGTGCCATGGGCGAGGACATTTTTCACTAGATCAGAGGACCAGGCAATGGGATGAGAGGCAACGGGCATAAACTGAAACATAGGAAATTCCATGTGAACATAAGGAAGAACTTCTTTACTGTGAGGGTGACTGAGCATTGGAATAGGTTGTCCAGAGAGGTTGTGGAGTCTCATTCCCTGAAGATACTCAAGAGCTGTCTGGACGCAATCCTGAGTAATGTCTTATAGGTGCCCCAGCTTGAGCAGAGAAAGTTGGACTAGATCACCTCCAGTGGTCCCTTCCAAACTCGATCACTCTGTAACTTTGTGATTCCATAAAAACAAAAGAAGAGGGGGACAAGAGAGGAGTGGAAAGTAAATTGCAATAATTCATGCAATTTTTGTTTTCTATGCAACAAATACAAAGGAAATCACTCAATAACCAGTATTCCAGGAAACTCTGTTTTTTATTTTTTCTTCTGCATTTACTTTTTCCTATCCAAAGTCAAATAAAACTTTCCAAAACGACAAAAAAAAAAAAAGAAATCAGTTATATCTGCAATAGTATGTTGACTAGATGTTTGACCCCATGTGGACAGTATTATTAATCAAAGCAGCAAGAAACAGCATCACTGAGCTATTTAAATTTTAATAAATTTCCCTGGAATTTATATACATTTGATTGATAGGAACTCCACAAGTCATGGCAGGAGTTTCTGATGAAAGCTCAAATATGTTTTATTGTCTCAGGCCCTTTTACCTGCTGTTCTTGCATGCAAGGTAAGCAGATTAATGCAGTGGATTACAGGAATGTTTGAAAGGTGTTGATCGCAAATTCTGCCCTAAACTAGATATTAGACAGGTTGACAAAAAACATGTATTTTTCTATTGTTCTGGTAGAACTGTTATTTACTCTCCTGTTCTAACCACTGCTCGACCCAACACTGCTTACAGTGTGTTCTGACATTGTCACATAAAAACCACAGTTATGCTCTCAGGCCTTAAGATCCAGGATGCATTTTCCTGCAATTTCAATGGGTTGTTTTGGCTATGAAGTCAGGTGCAAAGTACTGGCCCAGTTTGTATGATTTCAGCCTGATACACTTGTGAACGTCAGAAACTGAGGGATGAAGAAAGCATGATCATAAGCCATGACCCCTGGGAAAACTGGCAGAAAGAGTAAAAGCCTTTCATCAATTGCATCCTTAGCCTCCACTTCAGTACTTCCTGAAGAATAAAGCAAGGCAGCAGGAAACTTTTCTTTCCTATGCTTGTACAACACATAAAAGAGTGTCTATGCCTCAGAGATGCTATCTCAGTACGAGTAAAGAATGATAAGAACGGCAGAGAAACTTGGGCAGCATACTCCAGATTCAAGAAAGCTAAGCATTATGAGATTTATCTAAAATCATGTCCTTCCTCTAATGAAATTACTCAAATAAAAAGTATCAGTATATGGCTCACAAAATGTGCACAGGAAGACTTAAAAGCCACTGAAATGGTGAGGGAACTCACCATTTTTCTGATGTATTTTACCCATTATGATCAGTAAGTCAGTGTTTTAAGAAACTATCTTTTCAGTAGGTATTAACCTTGTTTTGGATAGTTCTATTTGTAAATGTAGTAGTGATCCCACATACAGGTTATGGATATGAACCAAATACCCCAGCGCACGACAAGCTTGACATATTAACTGATACAATCTGAAATTTTTATTAAAAATAAAAAAAAAAACCTAAAATATATTAAATTCTATAAGGTACGTAGCAAATAAAAAACAGACTAGGGACAACGTAGGTCCCCTCTGGAAGCTCTCGGGAGAACTGGCTACACAGGATTTGGAGAAGGCTGAGGTTCTGAATGACTTCTTTGCCTCGGTCTTCCCTGGCAAAGGCTCTGACCACACCACCCAAGTCTTGGAATACAGACACAGGGACTGTGAGAATGAAGACCCTAGGTTCACTGTAGGAGAGAATCTGGTTCAAAACCATCTTAAAAATATGAATGTACACAAGTCTATGAGTCCTGATGAAATCCATCCGCAGGTCTTGAAGGAGCTGGCAAATGAAGTTGCTAAGCCACTGCCCATCATATTTGAAAAATCATGGCAATATGGTGAAGTTCCTGATGACTGGAAAAAGGGAAATATAACCCCATTTTCAAGAAGGGGAAAATGGATGACCCGAGCAACTACAGACCAGTCAGTCTCACCTCTGTGCTTGGCAAAATCTTGGGGCAGATTCACCTGGAAGGCATACTAAGGCACATGAAAATCAACAAGGCGCTTGGTGACAGCCAGCATGGCTTCACTAAGGGGAAATCCTGCCTGACCCATTTGGTGGCCTTCTATGATGGGGCTATGGAACTGAATGGACAGGGGTAGAGCAGTTGATGTCATCTACCTGGACTTGTGCAAAGCGTTCAACGCTGTCCCACACGACCTCCTTGTCTCTAAATTGGAGCGACATCAATTTGATGGATGGGCCACTCGGTAGATAAAGAACTGGCTGGATGGCCGCACACAAAGAGTTGTGGTCAATGGCTCAATGTCCGGCTGGAGATCAGTAACAAGTGGTGTCCCTCAGGGATCGGTGTTGGGACCAGTCTTGTTCAACATCTTTGTCGGTGACATGGACAGTGGGATTGAGTGCACCCTCAGCAAGTTTGCTGATGACCCCAAGCTGTGTAGTTTGGTCAATAAACTGGAGGGAAGGAATGCCATCCAGAGGGACCTTGACACACTTGTGAGGTGGGCTGATGCCAACCTTATGAAGTTTAACCATGACAAGTGCAAGGTCCTACACCTAAGTCACAGCAATCCCAGGCACAGCTACAGGTTGGGCAGAGAAGAGATTCAGAGCAGCCCTGTGGAGAAGGATTTGGGCGTGTTGGTTGATGAGAAAATGAACATGAGCCGGCTTCAGTGTGCACTCACAACCCAGAAAGCCAATGGTATCCTGGGCTGCATCAAAAGGAGCGTGACCAGCAGGTTGAAGGAGGTGATCCCGCCCCTCTACTCTGCTCTCATGAGACCTAACTTGGAGTATTGTGTACAGTTCTGGTGTCATCAACATAAAAAGGGCATGGAACTGTTGGAACAAGTCCAGAGGAGGGCCACGAGGATGACCAGGGGGCTGGAGCTCCTCCCATATGAAGACAGGTTGAGAAAGTTGGGACTGTTCATCCTGGAGAAGAGAAGGCTGCGTGGAGACCTCATAGCAGCCTTCCAGTATCTGAAGGGGGCCTTTAAGGATGCTAGGGGTGGACCCTTCATTAGGGACTGTAGTGACAGGACAAGGGGTAACAGGTTAAAACTTCAACAGGGGAAGTTTAGATTGGATATAAGGAGGAAATTCTTTACTGTTAGGGTGGTGAAGCACTGGAGTGGGTTGCCCAGGGAGGTTGTGAACACTCCATCCCTGGCAGTGTTCAGGACCAGGTTGGACGAGGCCTTGGGTGGCATGGTTGAGTGTGAGGTGTCCCTGTGCATGGCAGTGGGGTTGAAACTATATGATCTTAATGTCCTTTCCAACCCTAACTCTTCTATGATTCTAAATCAACTAAAACACAAAAAAGAAGAAACTTTGCTTTTTTATTTGGACTCTATTATTGATAGACATTATTTCTCCACTAATCCTTTGAGAAAAAGATTTATGAGTATGCATCTCATATCCTCATATTGATGCTCAGAGGTCAATTCACAGTTTATTTAACCTCTTCTATTTCTCATTGCTACTAGAAAGGTTACTTCAAATACTTTTTGAATTCTACCTATGTCGAAATTTTATTCAGGCTATCGTTATGTCAAAGCAATTAAGCATTTACGCAGTGCAGAGGAAATACAAGCTTTTTATTGTCTTTATTTATATAATATGTAGGAGAACATGACTAAATCCATATCCAGATGTCATAACTATAAAAGTAAATTTGGAAAGACAGTAAGGGATGGAAACTATATGGAAAGCAAGTAAATATATCAAGGTAAACACAGGTAACATAATTAGGTGGGAAAATTAAAAACCTTTCAGAAAACTTAATCCAAGAAACCACTCTGATTCTTTGGAATACTCAAGATGTTATTTTGGCCCCTTTTGTTAATTTTTTTCTATTGAATCCAAGGAACTTACAGCTTCACCATTTCAAACACATTAAAAGTACTTGGAATATTTCTTCCACAAAGTCATAAGAACTACACCCTTCCAATTAAAAAAAAAATAAAAATAATATATTGAATTCTGACAATCATATAACTTTCAGAAGTCACTAAAAGACCTTTGTAATGCTGCAGATAGCTGCTGTATTCAGCTAAATACATTTGTAATGTTTCTTGATGGGGGGCAGAGGAAAGAAGGGAAGGTGAAAGAAAGGCAAGCTTTGCATCCAGTAGATCTGGCTTTTCTGGAAGAAAGTTTCAAAGCTGTTTTTAAATCTGTATCTACATAAGTGTGTTTCTCTTGAGCGTTTCCAAACCTTTATGTTGAAATGGGTTGAATATTATTATTCTGGAATAGCATTTGCAAAACATTTTCCTTGCTATCCCAGACCAAACAACTTTTCTGTATAAAAATAATCCTTTTTAATGAAAAGTGTAGATGCTTTTGCTTGATATCTTAGCATAATCAACCTTGATGTAAATCTAGTCTACCTCTCAAAGGAGAGTGTTATACCGAATAAAAAATTACATAGACTCTGGTTTCCGTTGCACAGTTTTAAAAAAAGTGGTAAAGAAAATTATACAGAACTGTGCTGTTTAGGCAGACTTCTAATGAATACAGGTGATTGATAGTATTTTCTACAAACAAACAGCCACATAGAAGCAATAAAATGGAAAAGAGGATTCATAGAATAGCATTATGCTAATCCCAGGAAACTAATTCTAGTGATGTACTACAACAGCCACCATATACATTCCATTCACTCAAAACAAGAAAATATACTGCAGAGACCACTCAAAAGTTTAGTGTTACCTTTTGCACCTGCAGTGCTATACAGCAAATCAATGTAATATACATTTCTAGTGCCAATATTAGGATTTTTTAAGAAGTTGTGTAAGCTGTGTCATGGTTTAACCCCAGCCAGAAACTAAACACCACTTTCTCACTCCCCCTCAGGGGGATGGGGGAGAAAATCAGAAGAGTAAAAGTGAGAAAACTCATGGGTTGAGATAAAGACAGTTTAATAGGTAAAGCAACCACAAGCAAACCAAAACAAGGAATTCACCACTTCCCATGTGAACACCACTCTAGGCAGGTGTTCAGCCATGTCCAGGAAAGCTCCATCAGGTGTAATGGTTACTTGGGAATAAAAAGTACCATCACTGTGAACGTGCCCTCCCTTTCTTCTTCCCTCAACTTTACATACTGAGTATGGCATCATATACGGAATATCCTTTTGGTCAGTTGGAATCAGCTGTTCAAGCTGTGTCCTCTCCCAGGAACTTGTGCACCCCCAGCCTACTTGCTGATAGGGTAGTGTGAGAAGCAGAAAAAGCCTTGATGCTGCACAAGCACTACTTAGAAGTAGTTAAAATATGTGTTATCAACACTGTTTAGGTCACAATTCCAAAACATAGCCCCATACCAGCTGCCATGAAGAAAATTAACTCTATCCTAGCTAAAACCGATATAAGCAATTCCAAGAAGAGGTGGGCAAACAGATTCTCTTAATTCATGGAGAGTAGTATGGCATGTGTCTTTCTTAATCTACAGTTTTAAACCTAATGGAACTTTCTTTCAGCAGCACAGTATAAAACAATCCATAGTTGTAATACATAGTCCTATGTGAGCACAACCTCCTGCATCCTCCTCTGTCTTTCCCCCAAAATCTTACTTTTCCTCTCTCTTCTTTTCCCTCTACCACACATACTAAAAACTTCTGAGCTGTAGAAAATTTGCCACATTCCAATTTTAAAAACTACCAAAAAAAAAGAATAGAGAGAGTTTTCATTAAAAGTTTCGGAATATATGGCATTTGTACAAATCTCCATTATGTATGCAATCTTATTATAATGCACGTCTTTGCCTTAAGCAGATCTATTCTGTTACAACAATTACACATTATTTGGAGTTATAGTGCAATAACATAATGTTTTAAATTGATTAGAAGTTTAAATATCACTCTCTGCTCTTCTCTAACAGCAACTGTTGTAGAGATGCATGATTGACACAACCAGTGGTGACATACCACAGCAGAGAACGTGGACCTGGAGGGGGAACAAACAAAAGCTGCTTGTCAAAAAAAAACATGATCAAAGTAACTAGAGATTACAGGGACTTCTGTTAAAAGAAAATAAACAGGAAAAAAAAAATTCACACACATAAAGAGGTCTGCAGTTAAAAATTTGCATATGCAAAACGTAGCAGAGGGAAAGATTAGTTTTTAATGTCATGTTTCTCTACAGCCCTATGTGGTAGAGCAAATTCCTTGTATGGTGCTTATCTGTATAGTGTATGCAATTATGCAACTGAGTATCTTAATTATTAATGGGCTCTTATTCCTCCACATGTGTGAAACATCTGTCTTCTTATATGTCATGAGCAACTAATACAAAGAAGAGTCCAAGCAAGTTCTTCAGATAAAATTATCTTGTCAATAGTATATAAAATGCCATTAAAATATTTAGTCTTTTATTAATAGCAGTAAAAAACTGTGCAACAAAGGGCTTGTAAGATGTGAGATGCTTCATAAACAAATAAACAAATAAAATAAAAAAAAACCCACAAAATAATTTTTAAGGTTTGAAAATCGGTCAGACTAGAAAGTACAGAAGGTACATGGACTGTTTGAAGGATCCAAGTACAGAAACAAATAAATAATATATTAAGAAATAAAGGGATTATTCCCCAGCAGTGGCTGTGCAATAACTATTGCTAATTACATATTAATAAATTTTAAAGTTAAAATGGACTTCTAGAATAAACTGACCTTGCATGCAATACCATTTACGCAGATCCTCATACCCTGAAATCACCCCTCCAGTTGAGGATGGTTTAACTTTGGGTGTTTACTGCTGTCAACAGCTATACATGAACCGGCAGTCTGGAATCATTTTGCAGCTAACAGAGACAAGGAGGGTCTCTAAAGGTCCAGTTCACCTGACCTTTGTGTTTTGCTAAAAATGCTTGTAATAAAAATCTACTTAAATTTAGTGCAATTAGTCTTGCCCTCCATGTGTCTTTGTTTCAATCACATGGATGACCAGTATCTTGTAAAAATTCTTTACTGCTTTTTTGTCAGTATAAATGATAAAACTGTTACAGGCAATATATTTTTGACAAATATTAGATTTCAAAAGTGTTACTTGATCCTGAAAGAAATACTAAAAGGAACAAAATACAGAAAGTTTCTTTCGCAGTTTTTTTTTAACTCATAATGTTTGTTACTTTTTGGGTTGGATGTGTATTTTCCTGACTTTAACTTCCAGTCATGGAGTCATCTTTGGCTTTCTTGTGAGATTAATCTTCTTTTGGGGTGTTTATTTTTAATCCTCTTTACAGTACTGAATGATATTGTCATCACTATTTCTTGTTTTGTGGGCTTTGTTTTTTTGTTTGGTTTGGGTTTGATTGATTGATTGGTTTTGTCTGGTTTTCATTTGTGGCCTTTTTTTTTTTTTGTTTTGTTACCAGAGTTTTTTTGATATGGTTATCATAGGCTTTGCCTGTGCAGTTCTGAGGTGGAGAAAAGCTAGGTAGGCAGTAGAAATGTTTTGCTCATTTCTGTAGTCTATAATTTAGAGTCTTTTTGTCGAGATAATGTTCTTTGGGAGGATTTTCAAACAGGTATTTCTTCAGGTGTCCTAAGGTGCCTACGTTTTTTTTTCAATAAATTTGGAATCACAAATTTATTTATGGTGAATAAAGAGTTTCCAAAGCAATGGTAAGAATCGAGAGATGTTCAGGAAGAGAAATTTGGAATTTTGTTTCTCAGAAATATTATATACTTTCCCTTAGATTATCGTTGCCTAAAATGCCAAGCACATATCTTGAATGGCAGATGAGATATCTTGGGTCCTTTTCCTGTCATCTGATGACCAGAAAAGGGTCCTAGGAAATGGAAGAGGTAGAGAGACACCCAAAATTCTCTCCCAGATAACTGGATTAGTATATAATGAAGTGGTCAATAATTATCTTTTCACTAGAAATTTGTATTGATGCTCTGTTGTATACACTTGCCCTTGCATACCGACAATGGTCAGAGCCTAACATAAGGTCTTTCAGAAATCTAAACCATCAAAATACCTACTCCAAGATCCTCTTCACATTTAGGCACCACAACAGCAGTAAGCTACTCACCCTGCTCAAGACCATTTAAAAACATAAACCTTGGGCCACCTAATGAATTCTATCAGGAGTTTTTTCAGTGTGCTTTTGGGTTCTTTAGTATATACATTACATTTAATTTCCAGGTTTTGTCTTTTTTTGTGGCACCTTAAAAGACATACACATCCACTTCCCAAAAGATTTTGAGAACTAGAATTGTAATAGTCCAACACTAATCAAGGTCTTTCTTTAAACTCATATAATGGTGATGGGAAACCAATTTGTGTCAGGCAAACTCTATTTCAAGCTCCACAAAAGCTGGATAGACAAAATGGTTTCATAATTTCTAGTTTCTAATATCTTGTATTAAACTGAATTGCACTGGCAAAATATTCATATCAAAACACTTCTGCTAATGAAAGAAATTAGTTCCAAGCCTTTAATTTTTATAGTATAATTGCTAAATGGCAAAGAATGTAGAATATCAGTCAGTTAAAGCATGAAGGACTCCATGTTCTTAAAGAATAATACCTTCATTTTTATAGCACCTTTGTCCTGGGTTCAGCAGTGGCAGTCATTTTTCTCCTTCTTGGTAGCTGGTGCAGTGCAGTGTTTTGACTTTCAGCCTGGGAACAGAGCTGATAACAAGGATGTTTTGATTTGGCCAAGGACTTTGTGAGCCTCATGCTCTGCCAGGGAGGAGGGGAAGCCAGGAGGAAGCAGAGACAGGCCACCTGACCCAAACTGACCAACGAGGTATTCCATAACACAGCACATCATGCCCAGGATATAACTGGGAGATAGCCGGAAGGGCTGGGAGACTGCAGGGTTGGAGGAGGTATCGGTCGGTGCTTGGTCGGGCTTGGGGGATGAGTTATCGGTTGACTGGTGGTGAGGTGTTGTATTCTCTTCCCTTGTTATTTCCTTTATCATTATTATCACTGGTGGTAGCAGTAGTGATCTGTGTTATACCTTAGTTACTAAACTGTTCTTATCTCAACCCGTGGGAGTTGCATTCTTTTCGATTCTCCTCTCCGTCCCTCCGGGAGTAGGGGGAGGGAAAGAAGGGGGAGGAGTGAGTGAACGAGTTACCTGACTGGGTTTAAACCGCGACAACCTTGAATATCAAGAGATGTAATAAATAGTAGTGATTCTTTCAAAATAATTCATGCAATAAAGTTGCAGATAAGACATCATTATATTGAAGTAAAAAATATCCAAAATCCTGACATGGATGCAAATTGCAAATAGAATTAAGTAAATTAAGTTCTCCTTTTGTTTTGGGTTTGTTTTATGGTTTGTTTGTTGTTTTTTTTTTTTTGAGTAGTCATAAAATCATAGAATGGTTTGGGTTGGAAGAAATGTTAAAGATTATCAAGTTCCAACCACCCTGCCATAGGTAGGAGGGACACCTTCTACTAGACAATATTGCTCAAAGCCCCATTCAACCTGGTTTTGAACACTTCCAGAGATGGGGCATCCACAGCTTCTCTGGGAAACCTGTTCCAGTGTCTCACCATCCTCACAGTGAAGAACTTCTTCCTTATATCTAATCTAAATCTCCCCTCTTTCAGTAAAAGTCCTCACTCCCTGTCCAATCCCTATGGACCCTTGTATAAAGCCCCTCTCCAGACTTCTTATAGGGCCCCTTTAGGTACTGGAAGGCTGCTATAAGGTCGCCCTAGGAGACCTTATTTTGATCATCTTTGTGGCCCTACTCTGGACTCACTTGAAGAGGTCCACATCCCTCTTATGTTGGGGGCCCCAGAGCTGAATGCAGAACTAAAGGTGTGATCTCATGAGAGCAGTGTAGAGGTGCTGAATCACCTCCTTTAACTGGCTGGTCATGGTCCTTTTGATGCAGCCCAGGATATGGTTGGCTTTCTGGGCTGTGAGTGCACACTGCCAGCTGATGCTGAGCTTCTCATCAGTCAACACATCCCAGGCTTTCTCCTCAGGGGTGCTCTCAATCCAGCCTCTTTCCAGCCTGCAGTTGTGCTTCTGATTGCCCCAACCCAGGCACAGGACCTTGCACTTGGCCTTATTTAACTTCATGAGGTTTACATGGGCCCACTTCTCAAGCCTGTCAAGGTCCCTCTGGATGGCATCCCTTCCCTCCAGTACATTGACTGCATCACTCAATTTGGTGTCATCGGCAAATTTGCTGAGGGCACACTCAATCCCACTGTCCCTGTCACTGAGAAAGATTTTGAACATCTCAATCCCAACACCAACCCCTGAGGAACAACCCTTGACAAAAATCTCCACTTGGACCTTGAGCCATTGACTACAACACTCTACGTGCATCCATCCACCCAATTCCTCATCTACCAAGTGGTCCATTCATCAAATCCATGCCTCTCCAATTTAGAGACAAGGATGTCATCCGTAACAGTGTCACATGCTTTGAACAAGTTCAGGTAAATGACATCAGTCACTCTTCCTTTATCTACCAACACTGTGGCCACACCATAGAATGCCACAAAATTTCTTTAGGCACAATTTGCCCTTAGTGAAGTCATATTGGCTGTCACCAGTCTTCCCCTTACTGTCCTCATATGTCTTACCATAATTTCCAGGAGGATCTGCTCCATGACATTGCTGGCACGGAAGTGAGACTGACTGGCCTGTAATTCCCCTGGTCTTCCTTTTTCCCTTTTTAAAAATGAGGCATATTTTTCCCCTTTTCCAGGGAACCGGGACTTCACCAGACTGCCATGACTTCTCAAGATAGATAATGGCTTGGCAACTACATCCTTCAGTTTCCTCAGGACCTGTGGATGAACCTCATCAGGTCCCATGGACTTGTGCACTTTCAGCTTCTTTAAATGGTCTCAAAGCTGATCTTCTCCTACAGCAGGTGGATCTTCAGTTTTCCAGTCCCGCCTGTTGTGGTTTAAGCCCAGCTGCCAAGCAGCCCGCTTGCTCACTCCCCCACTTCCTCTCCTCCCACCGCTCCCAGAGGGATGGGGAGGAGAATCGAAAGAATGTAACTCCCACAGGTTCAGGTAAGAACAGTTCAGTAACTAAGGTATAGCACAAACTGCTACTGCTGCCACCAATAATAAGGGAAATAACAAGGGAAGAGATACAACCGCTCACCACGTGCCAACCGATACCCAGCCTGACCCCTGCAGTGATCTAGCCCTTCCGGGTAACTGCCCCCAGTTTATATACTGGGCATGACGTGCTGTGGTATGGAATACCTCTTTGGTTAGTTTGGGTCAGGTGTCCAGTCTCTGCTTCTTCTTGGATTCCCCTCCTCCATGGCACAGCATGAGACTCAGAAAGTCCTTAGTCAGAGTAAACATGACTTAGCAACAACTAAAACCATCGGTATTATCAGCGCTGTTCCCAGTCTGAAAGTCAAAAAACACAGCAATGCGCCAGATGCTAAGAAGGAGAAAAATGACCGCTACTGCTGAAGCCAGGACACCACCACCTTTGCCTTCTGCAGCTTGTGCAGTGTGGCTGGAGCTCTTGCCAGTGAAGACTGAGGAAAAGAAGTCATTAAGTACCTCGGCCTTCTCCCTGTCCTGGGTGGCCAGTCTCCCATTTCCTTCTGGATGAGGCCCACATTTTCCCTTGCCTTCATTTTATCCCCAGCGTAGCTACAGCAGTTTTTTGATGCCATAACATCCCTGCCCAGATTCAGTTCTATCAGAATTTCAGCTTTCCTAACCTGACACCTGCTTCTTCTGACAGTTTCTGTGTATTCGTCCCAGGCTCCCCACAGTTGCTTCCACCCTCTGCGGGCTTCCTTCTTGTGTCTAAATTTGTCCAGGAGCTCTTTGTTCATCCACTCAGGCCTCCTGGCATTTTTGTCTCACTTCCCCTTTCTTGGGATACATCACTCCTCAGCTTGGAGGAGGTGACCCTTGAATATTAACCAGTTTTCCTGGGCCCCTCTTCTGTCCAGAGCTTTATCCCATGGCACTCCACCAAGCAGATCCCTCAAGTGACTGAAGCCAGCTCTTCTGAAGCCCAGGGTAGGGAGCTGCTTGCTGTACACTCCCCATGCCTCCCTAAGAATCCCAAACTCTACCATATTTTTGATCACTGCAGCCAAGATGCCTTTGAGATTCACATTCCCCACCAGCCCCTCCCTGTTGTTGAGAACAAGATCCAGCATTCCAGGAACCTAATGAACTGCTTGTGCCCTGCTGTGCTATCCCTACAACAGATATTGGATTGGTTATGGTTAAAGACACCATGAGCACCAGGGCTTGTAAAAGTGAGGTCACACTTCTCTGCTTATAGAGCTTATAGGAAATTTTCAATAGTGTCATTTATGTGATTTGTACCATAGCAATACGAAACACTGAAAATGAACTTTAAATGCAGATTAAATTTTTATCACCTCCAAGTACCTTCAGGCATATGCAGAATGATTATAGGAGCAAATATTCTACAAACACAAAGCTAGTTAGCTAGGAAATTCTCTTAACTAACTGAAAAAATAACTTGCTATCTATTGCAGGTATTTAAATCTGAATAGATCTCATTCAAAAGATGAAATAACTCTATGGTTATGTTTCATTAGTATCGTCATGTATTATTCTTCGTTTTTATCCCTTTCCATTTACAAGCAAAATATTAGCAACTTCTACATATTTCCATGTAGAGGAACCATATCAAGTTCACTTGCAACTATTTAATGTCATCAGTGATCCCTTTGGAGGGAACAAAAGGGTAATTTGTATAAAGGGTAATACCTCCCTGGATGTTTTTTTTATGACATGTCATGACCTTCCTGAAAACCATCATTATCTTCTGGGAATGACTGCAATCTTTTGATTAATACACTTTCACACTTTGGAACTGCTTGAAGGTTGGGCTCAGATTTAGATCTCTTTTTCAGGAAAATAGATAATAAATAATTATACTGAGTCTGAGGGATTAAAATTAGTTTAAATATAATATGCTAAGGATCAGAATAGAAGCTGCCTTTCCAGAAAATTTTAAATGGGCTTTTTCACTGAATTTCTTTGAATAGTAAGAAAAATCTTGCAAGAAAAGAAATCCCTTATCATTGCTTAAGATGACTGCAGAAACACTCAAGCGTATAAATTGGAGTATGAAAGCTTTTCAACAGATCTAAAAAAATGGGCTGCATGTTGTCTCTTTGGTTAATGAAGTTACATATGAAGAGGGTTGTTTTGGAGGTTTTTGTTTTGGTGATTTTTTTTTTGTCAGGAAATAATCATTACCAAATGCAGTCAATGTATTCTGTACTTCATCGATTCGTATGCAACATCACTAGCAGAAGTGAAAAAAAGATAATGATTCTAGAAAACTTGAATTACTGTATAACACAGTCTTCTTACTCTCCTAGAAATGGGAACTTAATCAAACTCTAACGACAAGTTCCAGACATGGTAATAAAAGTAGTCTGAGTCATACTGGCAATGTGTTTTCTTCAAAGAAAAAATTCCAAATCTGCTCTGCACAGCTTTCCTCCGGGAAATCCCCTCTGTAATCAGCAGAAATATGCAGAGCCAACTGTTAAAGCATGGTGTAGGCATCTCTTAATTACATCCTCTTTCTGTGGTTGCACACACTATTCTAGTAGGCTGTGAAATTCTTATATGCACACAGCTTCTATATTTACAAAATATAAGTAGCCACACGTGAACATCAATGGGCATAGTTTCTAATACTTAAAAATGTAATGAAATATCAATATTCATATATTGCATCACTTTTCTTCAAATTTGCTTTTCAGATTGGAGAACTGGTATATGGAATTACGTCCTGGAAGGTTAAAAGATGGTCTTTTTGTAAAAGACATCCCTTTCTGTGTTCTTGTTTAGTTTTAATTTTAAATTCTAATCCAGAGGTTTTCTTGTTGCAAGTTATAAATGTCTTCCTATAACACAGCACTTGCCAAAATTGGGAGATACAGTTCTATCACTATGTAACAAGATAAACACTCATTTGCTAGAAAAATCTAAGAAATATAGTAATAAAATTATTTATTGTGGTTGCCTGGGTTTGTTTTGGTTTTTGGGGTGTTTTTAGCTAAAATCCATGTTCTTCATGGAATTTCTGTAATTTCTGTACACCACAGAGACAGCTAATAAGAAGAATCAGATCACATATTTTGATAATTCACAGGAACAATAAGGCTGAAATATCATACTGCAGTTGTACATTAGCAGACCGTGTCTCCAAGACCTTTTGTTTTTCTTCTTTATTATTTTTTTCTTTTTTATATCTTATTACACAATTAGGTTTTTTGATGTAGGAAATTAAGATTCTATTACTTTTTATAGTAGAACTATAACAACAGGTTTTCCCCAGCAAACTGACAAACGTTAGTCTTTAATGATGTCTATGCAAATAAATAGGAAAGGCCATAGGCCATTTTCTGACCCCCAAATGAGAACATAGCGTTTTACCATACTTACTATACCATCAGTGTCTCCCTTTCCCCGTGAACCTATAATATATAGGGATGTAGTTGGGTTTTCTGCACAATTTCACATAATTGATTAGTGGTTAGAGTGTGTGTTCAAGATGGAAAAACTAGATTCCATGTCCTCTTAAATGTAAATACTTCCTCTGGATTCAAATCTTTGTTTCTCCTTTCCAAAGAGAAGAACATAACTATCAGTCTGGAAAAGGAAGAACATATATTGTCCACATTTGCTAAATCTGTAGAACCACACATAAAGATTTGAAAGACTCTGAATCACACAGCGAAGGCAGAAGAGGCGACGTGAACTGATAGCCAAAGTGTTGGTCTTCTAATCTGGGAGCAAGAAGGTTCTTAAATCTGATTTGTCCTTTCACAACAGCTCTTACATATTTTCCATTTCATAAGACACAAATAAGATGAAAGAAAAAAGAAAAAAAGAAAAAAGCGCCACTTTCTCAGGTGAGCAGTCCCATCAGTGTGTCAGTGGGTTAAGTCAAGGAACTTTGTATGTTCATCCTCTCTCATCCCATAAATCTTAAATTCTCAGCTGCTGTGTCAAAGCTCTATCAGAAAAGCTGGAGAAAGTTCCTTACCCCTTACCTTTCCAGTGGTTAAGTCACTCTCCTGGGAAAAGCAGGTTTGAGCTGCCTCAGGCTAAGGAAGCCGCAGAAATAGACCTGTTACATCTTGAGTGTGTGCTCTAGGCTGTCATATGAAAGGTGGACAGCACTGACACAGACATGTTCTAGAGGAGACAGTGGACAAAAAGAACCAGTTCTCAACACAGAGGAAGGCTGCCAGCCTAAAAGGAGAATTCTTCACCTGTTAATTGCCATCAAACTGCAAAGAGTGAAACACTGATGCTGTGTGGAAAACACACAGACTATTTGGTGCGATTACTGTATTTATCACATTACTACAGTAATGAAGACATAATTTGATCGAGCCAAAATTATCCTAAATACTGCTGAAGGCCTGTCTTTGCTCTGAAGAGTTTATTGTCTAACTAATAGTTTTAAAAAACCCAAACATAAAAAGGAAATGCTATTATACCTAGTTCACTAGGAATGGGTCTAAGAAAACTAAATTTTTTTTTCATGGCAAGTAATTTCTGTTTCATAACCCTCAATGAAAACATTTTTTTTTTAAGTGATAACCAAAAATACATGAAAAGCCAAATCTCATGAGTCCTGGGTTTGAAGGGCCTTCTTTGTTCTCCAGTTATTATTTTCTCAATTGTTAGCATTATGAGTGTTGAAATTCTGCTTTTCATACTTCCATTAAATTGTTGAAGTACAAGCAAATGCATGACATGAACAAAATACGACCAGCCTTCATGAGCAGGAACAGCAGTGACATTGCTATATCACTAAACAGTAGTAAAAATGTGTATGCCAAATGCTTATTTTACACTTGGTCCTGAACACTTCTCTTATGTAAGAAAAAATGTATCTCAAACAAAAGATTTTAAACATAGCTTATTAGCCAAAGGGAAGAAGCATACTAAAATCCTAATCTGATTATGAAATTGCTTAGATTTTGTCAAACAAACCAACAATTCCTCTTAAATTTGGTATATCCATTTATGAGGGCCATAGCTGTAAGTAACTGAAAAGGAAGCAACCATAATCAATATATGTGATTATGTATTTATATTCTAGACTGTAACAGTTTTAAACTCAAACAAATGTAAGGTTACAACTATGATGTTATTAAAGGCAGCCTGACCAAATTATGAATGGTACAGTATTAGCCTGTCTACACCCCCACCTCAGCATGAAACCTGAGAGTGCTGTGTGAGATGGCATACCTTATTTCATTTTGAAACGTCAAGGAAAAATTGTTGAAGAAATATTAAATATATAACTTTGATAAAAACAACTTCTGAACAACAGGGTTTTTTAATATAATCCTGTCTTGGGTGTTGAAGAAACTATTTAGTAGGCATCTTTTTCAGATAATTTCTTTTTACCCATTTCTGCACACCTTTATTCAAGCTCAGTATCTAACAATTGCTGTAGTTTATTACTTAGGAAGTAGAGTACTAGGTAAAGGCACCCCTCTATTCATGAAAATGAAAAAAAAAGAAAAGAAAAAGTGCAAAAGTCTGTCACTTCCACACCACTTAACATGATTTTTATTACAAGTATGAAGGTACAACATAAAAATAAGGAAAAGGCTACAATTTTTGCAGGTCAGTTGGTTAACTTCAATGGATCACTAGCTGGAGATTGAGTTTTTGTAGACATGGTCAGCCAGTAAGGCAGAGAGAGCACAAGACTACATGTCTGGCATGGTGATATCCCCTGGGCAGAAGCCATCAAACAAGAATAATGACAATCATGAGCGCAGCAGGAGTTTAAATCAAACCCTAACAGCAATGTGTTAGATGATCACCCCTGTGGGTTATTACACAGATGTTTTCTGGTAAATCATCAGAGTGTCCTTCTTCTGAGGCCACTAATATCAGCTGGTCTTACAATCAGCTTGAAAAAGTCCAGCTGAACAGCAGAAATTCAGTAGAGCTATAAGCAGTTGAACCGTGTCTTGCAAAAGTAGTAGGCAGCCTGAAAAACTGGCAGTACTACCATCCTCACATGTGACCTACATCTTCACAGGTATATATAAATCCAAATTCTTCTGTTTCATAAGAATTTAATGCTATATTTAAACAAAAATAATAAAAAAATGGAAACCATAGATTTAATGTAATTTCTTTTTAGTCTGCCATTTTTGCTCAGTTCTGCACATGCATATGTGGAGTCAGGGAAGTATGTTGTCCAAAGTAAATGAGGCTTTTAATTAAAATCAGCTTCTCCTTTCCATTAATTTTGCTGATTCCAGGAGCAGACCTGTATCATTTCTAATACTCCAAATGAGTAATATAAACTGGGGAGGGGTACATCTTGTCTTCAGACAGCTACATTTTAGATGTTTGGGTTTTTTTTTAATGCCTACATCTAAGTTCATGGCCTAGATTTCAGTTATGGTCATTGAAGAGAAAGATGCAGTTACAGTAGCATACTTAACTTTAAAATAGGCTTATAAAAATCACTTCTCTTAACTGACCCCTGGAGAATTCTGTTTCTCTTCACAAATGATAAAGTGAGGTGAGTTCATTTGCATTAATGACATTATCTGTATAGTAAGTTTATATAATAATTTGTGATAAATTACACTCTACATTGGGATAATTATATTTTCTCCCATTAGTAAGATAAGTTGTCCTTCATCTTAAAAACAGCCACTGCTATTCTCTCTTAGTTCAAAGTCTCTCCAAATGTACTTCTCGTTTTTATTATTTTTAGTAAAATACTACTCATTCATAAGGCACCATGTAAGCTTCGTTCCCACCTTCACATTCCAGGTTATATACCCCTTGTTTGTGCTTTTGTCTCTTAAGGGAGATCTTCTGTTCCTTTTTGCTTATCACTTCCACCCAATACTTATTTGTTTCTTCAAATTCATTTACAATTAAAGATGAATTTACAGTCACATGACAATTCATCCAAATTCAGAAACTTAACACAGCCAGCTGTTTGACAGCCAGTCACTCAAATCAGCTAATCTTAATTTAGTTATAGTTTCTAAACCTTATACACCTCTTACTCTTTAACACAAAATGCAGCCTATAAACAAATTAGTCAGAATTCAACGCTAATCTCTGCTTTCACGGAAAAAAGAAACATCTTAGGATTTCATGACTATGATCTCCCTAGTTCCTTGCCTGCACAAAATGGCACTGTTACAGGGAAGGTAAAAGATGCTTTCTGTCTTCTCTCCACTGTACTGCTTTTAAGAACAGAGGGAGATAGATATCTGTGACAAAGAATTATTTTGTTGTTTGAAAATATCAGAGGATCTTGCTGTCAGTTTTCATATAGGGGAATCTGAAGTTTTAGGTATTTTAAAATGTGTATTAAGTTAGAAATCTGTCAGCACTTTGAGACTCTATTCTAGTTTTGTTTTTCTCTAAGAGAAAATCATAATACTGCATTGTCCACAAGTAGAGCATAAAACAAAAACAGCAGACTAGCTCTTCATTAAAGATTTAGCTCTGATTTCTGTAATTAGTGGTCAACAGGGTATTAAAAGAAAAATAATCAGAAATTAAAAGAAAAATAACCAGAAATGCCAATAAGCCTGCTTTTTTTTTTTTTAATGTGATTTTAAGTAAATTGAGATCCAAAATGCTGATACCATTTACTTAAAATACCATGATGCTTGACATAAGTGCTTGACATAAGTGCTATTAAAATTAAAAATACACATACAATTCATATATTGCATTTTAAATGGATTTAAGTTTCCTGAATGATAGACCTTAAAACATAACTAAATAGAAAACTATCATCAAATCAACTGTTTCTACTGGACTGCTGTAATAATCTGCTCTTTTCCCAGTGCTAGCCTACTATTTATCAATTGTATTGAGAAAACATAAAAAATATTGCCAGAGACTTTTAAAATTGACAAAAGTAGTCAGAGTTGGAAGTCTGTAAAATATAAATTATGTAGGTAAACCGATGATAGAATCCTGCTTAGCTTTTCAAAGTTAGAAGATAGTGTCTTCCAAATCATCATACTGGATTGCAAATCATTAAACTGCCCATATCATTGTATTATCCTGTGTAGTCATTCTTGAATAGTCTGCTAATCTCTACCAGGCCAAAGAACACAACATGACTTCAATAGCCATCTCTTTCAAACCAGCTGTATTATTTAATTTGTGATGTGCTCTCTTTTGATCATTACAGGAATCATTGTACCATCTCATTTCAAATGCTCCAAGTCTTTGGGCAATTGTTTTCTTAAAGTTTTTCACATTTGCTAAATAAAGACTCATTATATACACATCTTGAGTGATTTGACTGTGGGGCTTAGCAAATTTTTATATACATGTATTTTTATATGTGTGTATATATACATACATATATATATATATATATATACACATATAACTTCCTTGGAAGTTACTAGGTAATATATATAACTTCCTTGGAAGTTACTAGGTAACAACTATGCCAGATGAATCCTGCTTATGAGTTTCTGACATAAATCACTATGTAACATGAAATGCAACTTGATAAAACCTTTTCCCTTTAGCACTTCACACTGTAATGAGAGCTTGCTTTGTCCTCAGAAGGTAGCTAGAGGTCTTCTGATTGGCCTATGCTTATTCCAGTATTCAATATCCAGTATTAGACAGTAATGCTACTGATATGAGCTATATGATAATAGCCTGCACTTAATGATTAAAAGTTAGAATTTCAGTTGTTTAAAACTGTGAAGATTTAACAACTTGCACAACAACAAAACAGAAATCAGTAGACTTCACAATTATTTCCATAATGACTAATTTTGGAATCAAACCTCCATATAAATAGTGAGCACCTAATAAAGCAGTTCTCTTAAAACAGTAAATGACTGAATTTTTCTTGTTTGTCAAGGGAGAGGGCAGGAGTGTTGAAAGGTTTACAGGAGAATATTGCATTCATCTGGCTTAGAAATCTGAGTAAGGGATACTGATTCGCATTCCATATAATTATTTTAGTATATCAGAAGTCAAGATATTATGGTAAAATACTTCAGAAACTACACTGCATTACTGAATTTGGTTATTTTAAATTTAGTGGGTTTTTTTGTTGTTGTTGTTCCTTTGGACCTGCATCAAGATGTTTTTCATTATTTAATTTACATAGATTTTAAAATACTGCACATTAGGGCAAAAATATAGAAGATTAAGCAAAACTATGAAACTCTAAAAATTAAAGTTCTCTTTAAGTAGCTGGTCACATATATAATTACCTGATACAATGCTTGTTTTTCATAAAAGAAAGCTTGTATTAGAAGTAGATAAAGATTATTTCTACTGATCCACTTTAGAAGAGTTTTATAATAGTCACATTATAACTAGGAGAAAAATGACATATTTCTAGTTATTTAAATCATCTGAGTCTGGATAATTTTTAGGATGAAGTCTGAACAATTATATGAACGGTATTTTTTCTCTGAGTTGTCTTAGTGCAAGGCTGTAGAATGTCCTTGGTCAACCGCCATTGAAATCACCAGCAGCTCCATTATGTTAGGGATGATATATAGCTTTGTTTGTAACATTAAAGGTAATGTTACCCATCAGCCATGTTGTATTCTATAGGGGAAAAAATGTTAATATGCCTCTAAAATCGCACATTGTTCTCACAGCCCTGCAGAGTAAAAGCATATAAATTAATGTGGAGTTTTTTGATTGTTATTTCACATACTAGATCATAGAATCATAGAATAGTTAGGGCTGGAAAGGACCTTAAGATCATCTAGTTCCAACCCCCCTGACATGGACAAGGACACCACACACTAAACAATACCACCCAAGGCTCCATCCAACCTGGCCTCGAACACTGCCAGGGATGTAGCATTCAAAACCTCCTTGGGCAGCCCATTCCAGTGCTTCATCACCCTCACAGGAAAGAACTTCATCCTTATATCTAACCTGTAAAGTTTGAACACATTACCCCTCGCCCTATTACTATAGTCCCTACAGATGAAGTCCCTTATGAAGAGAGGCTGAAAAATCTGGGGTTGTTCAGCCTGGAGAAGAGAAGGCTGCATGGAGACCTCATAGCAGCCTTCCAGTATCTGAAGGGGGCCTATAAAGATGCTGGGGAGGGACTTTTCATCAGGGACTGTAGTGATAGGACAAGGGGTAATGGGTTCAAACTTAAACAGAGAAAGTTTAGATTGGATATAAGGAAGAAATTCTTTCCTGTTAGGGTGGTGAGGCACTGGAATGAGTTGCCCAAGGAAGCTGCAAATGCTCCATCCCTGGCAGTGTTCAAGGCCAGGCTGGACAGAGCCTTGGGTGAGATGGTTGAGTGTGAGGTGTCCCTGCCCATGGCAGGGGGGTTGGAACTAGATGTTCTTAAGGTCCGTTCCAACCCTGACTGTTCTATGACTCTATGATTCTACAATTTTATATCTACAAAACATATTTCTTATCCATATGTATGCCTTGTATATTCCTAACTCCTCCATTCTCACTTAGTTTCGTTATGAAGCTTGGAGAAGGCATGGGAAATGTTTCTTTTAGGGAAAACCTACCTCAAAAATAATAGTGATGGAAATTAATTAAAAAAAGTTGTTTCAAAATACTCTGAAAAGTTTTCATTGCTTGCAGCTATTCAAACAAATATCAGATCCCAAGTGGTCTTTTGTGTTGGGTCTGAAATTTGGGCAAATTCTTTGTTTCTTTGTTTAATGCTAAGGTAAGGACATTAAAGCAAAGGAGTATAAGAAGCTGTTAACTTGCAGCTTTGCTTCTTTCATTATTTATTATAGACTCTGTCATTTGCTTGTCTTCATTTGCATGTCCACTGACAAATCTTTGTATTTCTTTTTACCAGACAAGGGTTTATGGGTTTTGTCATCACCTCCTCAGACAGAAGTGTGCATAGATTACTTGTTCCAGCTTTAGTTTACATTGAAATTAATGTCATACTTGTAACAAAATGGCATGCTCTCCTATTGTCAAGCACTGTAAGGCCAAGGGTGGCAAATTAGTTAGTATTAGCATATGGACCTTCTGGCAGGAAAAGAAGCATTTTAGTTGGATCTGGGCACTCAGCTGGGTCTGTCAACTTAAAGCTGCCGCTGGCCTCATTATCTCATTTGTCTTAGTTAGTCCAAATTGGCAGTTACATCTTCATGGCAAATGTTTGTTTTTACAAATGAGCAATAGAGCAGTGATAGAAGACATAACAGGAGGACTTTTTTTCCTGAAATTGAATTGGAAAATGCTATAGCTCCTGACTGTCTTCACTGGTTTGATTTCCCAGGCAGTTTTGAAAGCTATCCTTCTCTTTTCTCACTAATACAACTGGATGTTGTATGTACAAGTTATGGAAAGAGAGGTTATGAAGCTAGTGTTAGATACATTTCTCTCTCTTTTTGCTTTTTAAAAAGAATGTCAAAATGTCTTGCAATGAAATATTTTGGAAACCATAACTAGACCAACAAAAAACATTGCCACGGTCATGATGATGTATGTACCCCCTATTTAACAGTGCCAGCAAGAACAGGCAGGCAGGAAGGTTATACATCTTATTAAATAACATCACATTGCACTTTGGGCCACAAAATGACAATGATAGAATTTTCCAGTTAATCAGCATAGAAAGGCATTGCACAAAAGAGAGCTATAAAAGTTACATAATATGCTATTTTGCTTAGTGATATCTGGCCCTGCAATCTCACTTCCAGTCATGTTCTGAAAATGATATTTCTAAAGCACATCTTAAATCCTAAGACCAATTTCCTGGCATAAGAAAAGTCCTTTCCCCTCTCTTTCAAATTTGCATCTCTTTTCAGAATAACAAGGCGCTATAAAGAAGTTTTGGCCCATCTTTCTGAACAATTATGCAAGAAAAATTGAAAACGATTACACAAAATAAAACTGACTTTAACTATATTTTTTCTGAAATAAATAATAATGTCAGGTTCGGTCTTTTTTCCCATGGTACAAATTAATGTCATTTTATTGGCATTAGGGAAATAATTTTTTTACCTTTTATAAAACGCTTAATATTTTGTCATTTTTCACTTAGGAAATGCTCTCCTAAGAGCTAAATTGCCCACTCCTGAATCAGCTTTAGTTCTGCTTTTCATCCACTGAGTGTATAATATAAAATACATATAGTGCTGGCTATACAGATTTGTTCTTTCCAAGCAGAGTAGACTAATTATGCTATTGAATTAGGCTATGTTTGCACATTCCCATCATGGACCTATGAAATTCATTACTGCATAACTGAAAGATCTCGATGCAGGGTGGATCCTATTTCAGTTCAACCTTCAGCCCATTGACAGTATAAGTTTTTTAAAAACTGAAAAGTGTTTACAACTGCCTTTCATGACTCAGTCCCATTGGGACTTACTAAGACATGCTGCCAGGTAATTTATACGTTCACGTCCTCCTTTAATGTGTATATGCTTTGCCTAGTTCCTAATAAAACTGAGGTTTAGGCTAAGCTAGATCCTTGGCTGTTCACAGGTATCAGAAATTTGGAATGTCCTACACTCACTTCTCTCTCCTATCTAATGTCCTATCTCTCACTTCTCATACACTCACATCACAATCTTATTTTCCTGACAGAAAGCAAACAATGAGCTAGCATAAAAATTGGA
The DNA here is from genome assembly GCF_033815535.1 of Pezoporus flaviventris. Classification (NCBI taxonomy): domain Eukaryota; kingdom Metazoa; phylum Chordata; class Aves; order Psittaciformes; family Psittacidae; genus Pezoporus; species Pezoporus flaviventris. The sequence continues at coordinate 3,097,585 of NW_026892616.1, read as the reverse complement.
ATTTGTACCCTTGGAAAACATAGCATTGGAATATGTAAGCTCAAGTATTATACGGATTTTGCTCATCAGAGCAGAAAAGCTAGCTGAAACAAAGGTTCTTATCGTAAACTTCAAAACCCAGGTCCTGCGACTTTTATTGCCTGTCCACTAATATTTTATTGGTCTTTACTCTAGACAATTTCTAAGATTTTTAGTTATTTTATATTTCAATCTTTTCAGAAAACTTCAGAATGTTGAGAGTTTTTTTCCTTCTTCATCAACCTTTGAAATGTTTATATCCCTGTTGTCACTTTTTTTTTTCATTTATGCATTAATAATGAGTTTCTTTTGATTTCACTGCACAGTGTTTGAAAAAACAGTTTAAGGACTAATACTGCGTCATGCTCTGCCAACAGTCACTGATCTATGAGCTGTTAGCTCCTGAAGGCCTCTCTGGAGCCCCATTCTTATTAAAGCAGCGTGGAAAAGCTGTGTTTGCCATGGCCAGTGAATCCACACCCTCTCTTTTTGTTATAGCAATAATTTATTTACATTACTGCACAAAGCAGTTGTTATAAATAAACCAATAATGTGTATGAATCACATAGCAATAAAGTATTGGATTCAAACTCCAAAAGTCACTTTCTTGAGTTCAGATATTAGATATCTTGGGTGGGGAGATTATTTTTTTCATTTTATTTTATAGTGCTGCGAAGTTCTATTTGTGCTTGCATGAACCAAAGACCCTAATATGACACTACCCTTCAAACTTTATTTATTCAGATTGTAGCCTTGTTATCAGGTAGGAGCTGAGTGAGCTTCTCTCAGAAAGGATCATAGAATCATAGAATAGTTAGGGTTGGAAAGGACATTAAGATCATCTAGTTCCAACCCCCCTGCCATGGGCACGGATACCTCACACTCAACCATCTCACCCAAGGCCTCGTCCAGACTGGTCTTGAACACTGCCAGGGATGGAGCACTCACAACCTCCCTGGGCAACCCACTCCAGTGCTTCACCACCCTAACTGTAAAGAATTTCCTCCTTATATCCAATCTAAACTTCCCCTGTTTAAGTTTTAACCTATTTAACACTTGTCCTGTCACTACAGTCCCTGATGAAAAGTCCCTCCCCAGCATCCCTATAGGCCCCCTTCAGATACTGGAAGGCTGCTATGAGGTCTCCACGCAGCCTTCTCTTCTCTAGGCTGAACGGCCCCAACTTTCTCAGCCTGTCTTCATACAGAAGGTGCTCCAGTCCCCTGATCATCCTCATGGCCCTCCTCTCAACTTGTTCCAACAGTTCCATGTCCTTTTTATGCTGAGGACACCAGAACTGTACACAATACTCCAGGTGAGGTCTCACAAGACCAGAGTAAAGGGGCAGGATCACCTCCTTTGACCTGCTGGTCATGTTCCTTTTGATGCAGTCCAGGATACGGTTGGCTTTCTGGGCTGCAAGCGCACACTGCCGGCTCATGTTCATTTTCTCATCAACCAACACCCCCAAGTCCTTCTCCGCAGGGCTGCTCTGAATCTCTTCTCTGCCCAGCCTGTAGTTGTGCCTGGGATTGCTCTGACTCAGGTGTAGGAGCTTGCACTTGGCATGGTTAAACTTCATAAGATTGGCATCAGCCCACCTCACAAGTGTGTCGAGGTCCCTCTGGATGGCATTCCTAGGAAAATTTTGCTCTCCAGAATCAAGTGAATGAAAGTAGTCACACAGAAAGTATTATTCCTATTATCTTCATCTTACAGTATATAATTTCAGTCACAAGGGAGAACAGCACTTCTAGACTATTAACAGATCTGCAAGTCTTCTATAAGTATTTACTTATTGTTTGTGAGATGGTACTTCAGTAAGAAACTAAAACCAGAAGCACAGCAGAATATTTAAATTTAGCAGAATATTATAGCAGAATAGCATAGCAGAATATATAAATTTCTACTTGTTCAGCATCCTGCCTAGCATGGACATATCCAGTGCTCATTACTTCTTTAGGCAACTGCTTGAGCAATGAAGTGCAGAATTGTTCTATACTTTGTTTCTAGTAATGTCTCTTTCTTAACTCTTTTACATGAGACCTGAGGCGTATGAGTTTGCATTCTGTCTAAATTACTAGCTTTACATTTTAATTGTGCAGATGTTCTTATCAGTGACAAATTAATTTCTGAATCTTGCCAAGCTCTTCGCTTTGGTGATACAATAATCCTTAGCACATAAAGGTCCTTTTCTATGCAGTCAGCTACAGTTCAATTTGAGTTGTTAGACTCTGTAGGTGTTCATATATATATTTGTACATATTATTACTACTATTATTATTTTTAAATATTGTTGGAAACAGAATGGAACCTTGTGCTTTGTTTTAACCTTTCCATAGGAGTAAACTATTGTAGTGCCTTGGCAATGGTACTTCAAAGCAAAACCACCTTTCCTCATTTCTGAAAGCAAGGCTTGCTTTTACACTCTCTGAACATGCATGTTGAAAGAGCAGCACAAATAAAGTAAATTATACCAATTATACAGATTCTGTTCAAAATGCTTGTGAAAGAAAAATATTGACCTGGATGACTGAAATCTACTATTCTTCATCTGACTGTTTTGAGAACTTTGGCAGCAAGCTCTCCAGGACAAAGGTTTATTTTGCAATGCTTTTTAATTTTCAACTCTAATCTTTTACTTAACTTTTCAGTTAACTAAAATAGCCTTGAAAGCCTGAAACATTTGTGTTCATGAAAACTTTTCTACACTACACACTTAAAAGCTACTAATTTGTCTCTATCTTAATAATCAATAAACTACAGCACCTGTAATTCATAAAATAGATTACAAAAATGTTTTATGTGCTCATGAGCTGCAAGTTCTTACGGCAATCTCAAGACAAGAAGTATCTCACTTCTCCTCTGAGTCCAAAGAAATCAATGGAAATTTATATGAAATTAATCACTATTTGTGATAAAGAAATGATGCCAGAAAAATGTCTATGTGAAAATGATTGATGTCTCTGATTTCTTAAGAAAGTGTTTTGTATATTGCACATTATTTTTTTGATCAGTTATGAAATGTTTTACTAATTAACTGTCTGTGAAAGTGTTTGTCAGCACTTAGAATTTAACAGTAAGCATTCTCCCTCTTTAACATGATTGGAAAAGTTTCAATCTGGTTATTTCATATGGTTTAAATTAGCTATGAAATAAAACATACATGAGTCTCAGAAAGCTGTTGTATGTGATATAATTATGCTAACAGCATTTAAAGTTATGTTTTGGAAGAATAGAACTCCTTCAAAAGCCGTATTGAAAATACTTTGGTACAAAAATGTAACTTTTAAAAAAACTGGAGACTATCCATTCAATATCAATAGTGAGAATTTTACATTAGCAAACTCAAACTTCTGTAGGAAAGGTCAGATATTCATGAATGTCTGCATGCACTTATCCTTGAATATGTGAACAACTCATATGAAAAGCTGAGCCTGAATATCTAGTCCAACAGTGTCAGAGAAGTTTGCATATTCCTTTCTCGGCAAAGGCAACAATTGTCTTCTCAGTACTGCCATTAAACTCATCAATATCTGTTTCTGTACTGATTCTCCCTAAATTCTATCTTTTGACTCATATACCCTTATCACTCTGAATATGTTCATCCAGACGGGGTCAGCTTGCTACTGCGTTACTCAGAAAACTCAAAATCCATCTGGCAATTTAATCTAACTACATATAGTACTGGTACTCTTTTCCTCTTGAACTTTGCTTTTGGGGTGAGTTACTTAAGTTCTCCTTTTCACAATCTTCTGGCTGCATCCAGTCTTAATGGGATCTAGTATCTCAAAAGAAAAGAATCAGCAGTTCTAGACCATGGTAACCTTCTACACTCTTCTCTGTTGCTGGAAAGCAAGTTTTCTTCTTCTATCAAGTTCCAATTATGTGATAACTGTCACTATATAAATCTATTGAATATAATTACCTGCAATATGAGCAAGTTAGGTTTTTGCCATGATGATAGCACTTTTCATCCACCTCTAATTGGAAAGGTAAAAAAACTGAGATTAAAAAAATGAAATAACTAGTGGTGGTATCTCAGTACTTTGAGGTCAAAAATCTCTGGTTTCCAAAAAAGAAAACTCTTAAGATTTTTAGTTGTATCATTGAAATGAACTGAATTAACAACGAATTAACAATGAAATAAAAATGTCTCAAGAAACAACCTTTTTTAAAAAGTGTGCTGCTGTAGTCTTTGTCTTTAGTGTCTGACAAGAGGGTCCTCAAGAGACAAACAATCCTGAATACTAAACAACTGGCTAATGCTAAAAGCTTCCCTATGGTAATCATGCACACTGCTGCTGTTCTTGATGCTCATGGGCTTGTGCATTGCAATTAACTCCCCGCAATGAATGGGTACACATATTAGAAAAATTCGGAAGAGGATATTCTTATCACCGTCTCCTGAATCCCTGTCTTTAAGCTACTGTATGACTCGTGGTCTGGTGGTTCAAGTCCTTGCACAGCTTTTACAGTTCAAAGAATCATTGACATTGGTTTAGGCTGTGTTTTTATTTTAAGGCTGTATATCAGTTTTTTACTGTGCTTAGACAACTTGGACAGGGAAAAAAGGGTGACATATTTTTAAATCCATGAAAATAGCTACATTGTAGGCATCTACATTTTTTGCTACTCTTTATAATTGATGGAGACAGAAAGCACTTCTAGATGTGAAGACTCTTTTCCAGTAATGGAGTTCTGAAAGAGGTCAGAGGAATAGGTTTTACACATGACTGTTTCCCTCTATTGTCTGTAAAAGTAAGCATAGGCTGAGAGGCAGGTGTCAGCACTTACAAAGTCAGGATTCTTCTGAAACATCGGGTTCAGGAAAGAGTATCAGGCACTGCTAGGGCTGTAAGCAGGGGATTGGCATACCTGCTTAAGGGTCTAATGAGAGGCAATTGACATGATGAATTAACAGCAGAGCTGGAAAGCATAGAGTTAGAGGACTCAGCGAAGAATAAGAGAAACCAGAAGCAGACATCTTAAGCCTGTAAGCTTTTTGCCAGTCATGAAGAATGCTTTATTCTTGGGCTGAGAACAAGGGTTCTCATCCTGTCTCTGCCACTAGTTTAATGGTTGGCAATGTCTGGTTTAGATATTGGTGTCACAGTTTCCTCAGATCAGAGCAGGGAAATCATAATGCTTTAAATAATTTTACAACTCACTGATGTGAAAAAAAGAATTACAAAAGTTTCTAACTCTAAAGACTGCTTTTTGTTCCACATTTGTCAGTAAAATGCTGGAAGAGGCCACTCTGAACAGTACATATAAAATTACAGAAAATAAGTATCATAATTACTTAGGGGAGTAGCAAGCAATAATAATATTAAAAAAAGCAAACCCAACAGTTACAGTAACTGACCAAGCCTGTTTTAAAATTATTTAAAATCCATTTTGGGGAAATAATCACACATAGACAGCCTGCTATTATGGCTTTTTAATCCAGTAGGTGTAAAATTGAAATCCTTGCATTAATATGGTAGAACTATTTTAGGTAATTAGGGCAAAGCTTGTGTAAAATGTGCTAGACATAAAACATCCAGAATAAAGAATTAAACTGTGATCAAAATAAGATGTTATAAACTTTACAGAGTACAAGATGATTTTAAGTGATGAACTACATTAGTTTTGAGCAGTTTTACATTATGATTTATATGACTTTTCTCTAGCACTAATACATCAACATTTGTAGCCTTCAGTTCCTACTTTTTCCACTTCCCTGTTCTTTATCCAACACTATGAACGCCATCAGCATTAATCCTCTGCACTGACTGTGAAGGCACTTTTGAATCTTGATTCACTCTTCTGATCTATCCAGAACCTAAACTTTGCTGTAGGTTATTGATGAGATTTCAAGCTGATATCTTCACTGTATACATTTAATATTGCAAGGGTTTAATCCCATTCTTAAACAGATTTTCTTTGTACCTGGGGACTGGATTCAGCTTGTAAGTTGTAGATGTTGACTGTAGATAATTAAACTTATCTGTCTCAGTGTGCAATTAAATATCTAGCTATTTATGTGAAGGGAGTTTAAAGAGCAATTCAATTCACTGGAAAATAGTTATTTTTGTTAATCTGAAGTTTTCTAGTCTCTATTTATTAAAACCCACCTAAATGCCTCAATTCTGATATCCAAATATAGCTATACAGGATCTTCCTCTCTGGTACTTAGTAGCAGCTGTTTAGTTCATCTGTCTGTTACAAAGTGTCAGGTACTTTTCTACAGAAGCCATATTGGCTGTCACCAGTCAACCCCTTATTGTCCTTGTATGCCTTAGCATAGTTTCCAGGAGGATCTGCTCCAAGATCTTGCCAGGCACAGAGGTGAGACTGATGGGCCTGTAGTTTCCTGGCTCTTTCTTTTTTCTCCTTTCAAACACAGGGCTTGTATTTCCCCTTTTCCTATTAGTGGGAACTTCACCATGACCTCTCAAATAAAATAGATATTGGCTTAGACATGTGAAACAACAGTTCCCTCTGGTTCAGTAGACTTGTACAAATTCAGGTTCCTTAGATGGTCTCAAACTTGATCTTCTCCTATAGGGGGTAGTTGTTCACTATTCCAGTCCGTCTTTGCTTTCTGTGACTTGGGCAGTGTGGCTGGATCACTTCCTGGTGAAAACCAGCTAAAAAAAATCTGTGGGCTTTCTTCTTGTGTCTAAATTTGTCCAGGAGCTCTTTGTTCATCCACTCAGGCCTCCTGGCATTTTTGCCTCACTTCCCCTTTCTTGGGATACATCACTCCTCAGCTTGGAGGAGGTGACCCTTGAATATTAACCAGTTTTCTTGGGCCCCTCTTCCGTCCAGAGCTTTATCCCATGGCAATCCACCAAGCAGATCCCTCAAGTGACTGAAGCCAGCTCTTCTGAAGCCCAGGGTAGGGAGCTGCTTGCTGTACACTCCCCATGCCTCCCTAGGAATCTCAAACTCTACCATATTTTTGATCACTGCAGTCAAGATGCCTTTGAGATTCACATTCCCCACCAGCCCCTCCCTGTTGGTGAGAACAAGGTCTAGAATAGATCCTCTCCTTGTTCATTCTTCTATCGCTTGGAAAAGGAATCAACTCCTTCCAGGACTCTCCTGGACTGCTTGTGCCCTTCTGTGCTGTCCCTCCAACTGTTATTGGCATGGTCCTCTATGAGTACCAGGACTTGTGAACATGAGGCCTGTCCTGCCTGTCTATAGAGAGCCTTATACACTCAGTCTTCCTGGTCAGGTTACCTGTAGCAGATCCCCACTGTAATGTTGCATGTCCTCTCTTTAATCTCATCCACAAGTGGAGCTCTGAGCCACTCCAGCCACTCACTGACGCAGAGGGTGACACCCCCTCCTCATCTCCCCTGCCTGTCCTTTCTGAAGAGCCTGTATCCTTCCATTCCAAGACTCTAGTCACAGAAGTTATGGTAAAAATCCAGCCGCTTGTGGTTTAAATCAGCACCACACAGCCTTTCAATCACCCTTCACCCTTCCTCCTCCCTGGGCAGGATGGGGAGGAGAATCAAAAGGATGTAAGTCCCACAGGTTGAGATAAGAACAGTCCAGTAACTAAAATATACTACTACTACTACTACTACTACGACTACGACTACTACTACTACTACTACTACTAATGATAAGGGAAATAACAAGGGGAGAGAATATAAAAAAAAAAGGGAAAGGAAAAAGAACAATAAACACAAGTGATGCACAATACTGTTGCAGAATGACTCTAAGCGCAGGACCATAGAGCCCTGGAGGACTGTGCGAGCAAGGCAGGGGGTGGCCCCCACAGGTAACCGGAGACCGGACATGGGAGGAGAATGTGGAGGAAGCTGTGTGGGGCTAACCAATACTGTTGTGCCAAGGAGGAGTGGCTGAATACCACTCCAATATATATGTGAACTGCGTCACAAAAGCAGAAGTTTGCTTATCACCCATATTGGGTTGGCCTGTTTGCTTCTCCTCGCCGCTTACACAGTACAGTTGCTCACCACCTGCCAGCCAATATCCAGTCCAACGCAAACAGCAATCCGGGCCTTCTGGGTAACTGCCCCCAGTTTATATACTGGGCATGACATGCTGTGGTATGGAATACCCCTTTGACTTGTTTGGGTCACCTGCCCTGTCTCTGCTTCCTCCTGGGTTCTTGTGCCCCTCTTCACTGGCAGAGCATGAAACTGGAAAGTCCCTGATAGTGGTAACTGCTACCAAGCAACAACTAAACCGTGGGTGTGTTATCAGCATTGTGCTCAGACTAAAGTCGAAACACATCACTGCACCAGCTACTAGGAAGAAAATTAACTGCTACAGCTGAACCCAGGACAGGAGCCATTCCAACAGTTTAGTAACAGACTTCAAAAAACCTAAGAGAGCTGATCTGAGGTTACAGGTACCTAACACCTCATATGGCTCCTTACTCTCTCGGTCAAGGTATCTAGATATCTGATTGAAGTAGACTGAATCTCCACTCATGTAGGTGCAGATTTTAAGCACTGTTTTTCTACACAATGGATAGAGCAAAATGATTGCTTTACTGGAATAAATGATATCATATGTTCCAGGATATCTAGCCAAAATCAGTGACTGAATCATTAAACATGTGTGTTGGGCTGAGATCAATGGCATCCTGGAATACCTATTTTTTTTCTGTTGCTTATGAAAGGAGGCAAGATGAGTAATGCAAATGCAGATACTGCAACACAAATGTCTAAAGTTAGCTGGTGTGCAATCTTCTTTGGGTTCCCATTTTTTCCCTTCTACTCTTCATAGTGATTTGTATTATGTATTCACCAGCTTCTGACACTGTTCCTGCTTATTTTCTTCGATAAAGCCCCAAACAAGATATTTTTCTTCCAAGTAATTTTCATGGAAATTTTTACGTGATTTTGCTTTCCAATCACACTTCTAATTTATTTTGTAAATTTTCAAGTTATTCAGTGGTATTTTACAATGCAAACCCAGAAACTTTCTAATTAAAATATCTTTGCATGAAAGAGTTTAATCTTTTAAAGAGTGGATATACTTGCTGCCATCTCTTTGATCAGTCTTACAATATGTGATGCTCATTCTGAATCAATAAGTATTTTTTATGCTTGTAAAGAATTATTACATTCATTTGAAAAGTTTTGGGATTTGTATTACACCAAATTATTTATTAGAGATCTAAAAGCTTGATGAAAATTATTTAAATCACTTAACTTATATAGACTTGATTACCTTATACAACACAATTTTGAATTATGGAAAAGAGAGAAGGCTATTTCATACAATCCAGTTCCACCAGGGAATGATTTTTCATGAGTTAGAGGACAGGAAAGAAGGCAGATGTTGGCTTTGTGAGAAGATCCGTTCTGGATTCTACCCTGAAAGGCTACATGCTTTTTTTATCTATGTGGTGGGTTGACCCTGACAGGATGCCAGCTGCACTATCACTTTCCCTCCTCAACTGGACAGGGCAGAAAAATACAACAGAAGGCTCATGAGGTGAGATAAGGACAGGGAGAGATTACTCAGCAATTACTGTCATGGGCAAAACAGACTCAGTGTAAAATTAATTTATTACCAGTCAAATCAGAGTAGAATAATGAGAAATAAAGCCAAATCTTAAAATCACCTTCTCTCCACCCCTCCCTTTATTCCTGGGCTTGAGTTCATTCCCAGTTTCTTTGGCTCTTTCCCCTGAGTGGCACAGGGGGATGAGGGATGGGGAATTGGGGCTGCTGTCAATTCATTGCATCTTCGCTGTTCCCTACTGCTTGCTCTCTACCCCTACTCCAGTGCGGGGCTCTTCCTACAGGAGAAAGTCCTCCCAGAGCTTCTTCAATATGGGTCCTTCTCACAGGCTACAGTTTTTCGCAGACTGCTCCAGCATAGGTCCCTTCCATGGGTGCAGTACTTCAGGAACAGACTGCTCCAGTGTGATACCCACAGGGCCACAAGTACTACCAGCAAACCTGCTCCAGCATGGGTTCCTCTGGCTTGACGGGACCACAGATTGGCTTAGATAAGAATGGCACAGAGAGACATGACCCTTGCATACCAGATACTGTTCTGTTAAATCTCTGGCAGCAGTTCATAACAGAAGCTCCTAAAATTGTTCCTGAGGCAAAATATAGTACATTTATAATCAGACAGTACGAAAACAAAGGAAGTGAAAACAGTCTTAACTTTCTGTGTTCTTCCTCTCTGCTGGAATTAAGAGTAATCAGCAGTTATCTTAACATGGTAAGATAACTTCTATCTGAAGTTAGTAAAAGGAAACTCTAGCTCAGAGGAGAAACAATCTGTGCCAGCATAGCTAAGTAAAAAATTCCTGCTTCTTTTTTCTCTCTTAATTTTCTCCAATAAGAAGACATATTCTACTATTTTTGAATAACACTGTACGTAACCTATTTCATCCATAACTATATGGCAGGACTTGTGAAACAAATACCCTGTTTCCTTGCGAATTATTCCACTCTATCCAGACAGACCTACTGAACCTCTACACAACCTGCAGCAAAGACTTAGAAAGGTAGAGCTGAGGAAAACATGGATTCTTTCAGTGTCGACTAGCAGCCAGGCAGGAATCTTGACATGCAGAAAAGTTCTAAGGATCACACCAGAACACATGGAATATGTCATGTTCATCTTACCACCTTTAGATGGGAGTTCCTTTTTATAGTAATGATAATATGCCCAGGATGCCATTGACCTTCTTAGCCACAAGGGCACAGTGTTGGCTCATGGTCATCCTGTCGTCCACTAGGACCCCCGGGTCCCTCTCCCCTACACTGCTCTCTAACAGGTCGTTTCCCAACCTATACTGGAACCTGGGGTTGTTCCTGCCCAGATGCAGGACTCTACACTTTCCCCTGTTATATTTCATTAAGTTATTCCCTGCCCAACTCTCCAGCCTGTCCAGGTCTCGCTGGATGGCAGCACAGCCTTCTGGCGTGTCAGCCACTCCTCCCAGCTTAGTGTCACCAGCAAACTTGCTGATAGTACACTCGATTCCCTCATCTAAATCGTTGATGAATATATTAAATAATACCAGTCCCAGTACTGACCCTTGAGGCACTCCACTAGTTACAGGCCTCCAACTAGACTCAGCCCCATAGACTACAACTCTCTGGCTTCTCTCCTTCAGCCAGTTCGCAGTCCACCTCACTACCTGATCATCCAGACCACACTTCCTCAATTTAGCTGTGAGGATGCTGTGGGAGACTGTGTCAAATGCTTTGCTGAAGTCAAGGTAGACCACATCCACTGCTCTGCCATCATCCATCCACTGTGTTATTTCCTCATAAAAGGCTAAGAGATTGGTCAAACATGATTTCCCCCTGGTGAAGCCATGTTGACTGCCCCTCATAACCCTCTTATCCTTGATATGCCTTAAGATGGCACCAAGGATAAGGTGTTCCATCACTTTCCCAGGGATGGAGGTGAGGCTGACCGGTCTATAGTTACCCGGGTCCTCCTTCTTGCCCTTTTGGAAGACTGGAGTGACATTTGCCTTCCTCCAGTCCTCAGGCACCTCTCCCGTTTCCCAAGACTTGGTAAAGATGATGGCGAGTGGTCTAGCAATGACTTCCGCCAGTTCCCTCAGCACCCGCGGGTGCATCCCATCTCGACCCATGGATTTATGGATGTCCAGATTGCTCAACTGATCTCTAACCCATTCCTCATCGACTAAGGCAAACCGCTCCGTCGACCTGACTTCATCTAAGGTCTCAGGGGTACAGGGCTCTTCAGGACTGCCTGCAGCAGAGTAGACAGAGACAAAGAAGGCATTCAGTAACTCTGCCATCTCTGTATCTTCTGTCACCAGGGCACCCATCCCGTTCATCAGTGGGCCTACATTGCCTCTGGTGTTAGATTTTGTCTGCCATGTATTTGAAAAAGCTCTTTTTGCTGTCCTTGACTCTTCTTGCCAGGTTTAATTCTAAGTATGCCTTAGTCCTCCTAGCTGCCTTCCTACATCCTCTAGCAGCAGCCTTATATTCCTCCCAAGCGGCCAGCCCCTCCTTCCATGACCTGTAAACGCTCCTCTTCCACTTGAGCATACCCAGCAATTCCCTATTTAGCCACGCAGGTTTCCTGGCCCTCTTCCTTGACTTCCTACGTGTCGGGATGCTCCAATCTTGAGCACGGAAAAAGCAGTCCTTGAATGTCAACCAACTATCTTGGGCCCCTTTACCTTCAAGCAGCCTTTCCCATGGGATTTCCCCTAGCAATTGCTTGAAAAGGCCAAAGTTTGCCCTGCTAAAGTCCAGTGTTGCAATTCTACTTGGTATTCTACTAGTCCTACCACACAAGATCCTGAACTCCACCATCTCGTGGTCGCTGCAACCAAGGCAGCCCTCAACCCTTACTGCTTCGACCAGATCCTCCTTGTTAGTGAGGATGAGATCCAGCAGCGCTCCTCTCCTGGTCGGCTCATCCACCATTTGCAGGAGGAAGTTATCATCCATACACTGGAGGAACCTCCTGGACTGTGGCTGGGTTGCTGAGTGGTCCTTCCAGCAAACATCAGGGAAGTTAAAATCCCCCACGACGACCACAGCCTGTGACTGTGAGGCTGCTCTCAGCTGCCTGTAGAAGGCCTCGTATCTGTGATCTAAGGTTCTGAAAGCTAATGGAACTGATGCAAGACACAGTCATCTAAAACAAGAAATCAAATACCTTTAATTTATTTAAGAAAAATCTTTGCACTGTGCTCCAAAGTTAGGACCTATCATCTAGATTATCCAGATGCACCGATCACATTCTGTCACAATAATATAGAGCTGGCCAAACACACATGTAGTAAATGGAAGTATTACAGCATTAATCCTTAACATGTGCAGTTTTCACTTGTCAAGTTACATGAAGCTGTACATACCTTTCAGCTTAAAAAAAAATAAGTAAAAAAGTTAATTAATTTTTCTGACTGCCTTTTATAAAATTTATGGTGCCCTGGAGTTCCTTCTATCCATAAATAAAGAAAGAACACACAGAATATTTGTAGCTGTGACTGATCCCCAAAATATGCCACATTATAAAGATAAAATATTTTTCTATTTCTAAACATGAATATGTTAAACACTGTGACAAAATAATCAAGGGTAGAAGTGTAAGAAGCACATATACTATCCATACTATATGTATGACTTCAATGAAATATGGCATTAGAACATAAAAATTTATAGTGAATTGCACCCTAAATGAGGTTAGGTTGTAGGGACTTTCATAGTGTACAATGTAACCCTAAGTAAGGCAATAGGGACAGGATTTATCTCAGAGAAAGTGAGGCGCCTCATTTTGAGTCATAATGAAGTTGGAACCCTAGTTCCTTCAGAACATAACTGACTTTACTGTGAGGGTGGTGAGGCACTGGAACAGGCTGTCCAAAAATTGATAAATGCTCCATCCCTGGCAGTGTTTAAGGCAGGTTGGAACTAGACAATCTTAAGGTCCTTTCCAATCCTAACTATACTATGATTCTATGATTCCATGACTTTGTGATAAAATCACAGGGGTCTTATTCTAGACTCTGAACACAATTGGCCAAATGGGATAGCCGTAGGAGTTAAGAGTAAAGAAATACTGTAATTTACTCTCACTCAGTTTTGAAAGGGCAGTCCTCCAAAGCATCTCATATATATTTAGTATCAAGCCCTTAATTCACCCTTCTTTATGCGTTTAGGATATAACCAGTGATTATAGTCTTCTTTCATTGCAATAAAGGGCAAAAATCCCCACAGAAATGTCATGTGATGTATGAGTTCCTTTCAAAAACCTGATCTCTGAATTAATGATCACCCAGATTCAAGCACCACTTACTGAGTCAACAGCACCATTTCTTGTCAATATGCTAGCTTTTTTTATTGAGTTTTCCAAGAACATTCTAGTAGTGAGCAATTTTGATGTTAGCTAACCTCCATAATAGAAATGAAACAAGACAGAAGTGTTAAAGCTGTGAGCCTTTAAAGCTGAGCACTGCTTCTTTGAAACCCTAACCAAAGTCTGAATTCCCATTTAGATGCTCTATTACAAAAATATGTCCTGAACCAAACAAGAGACTGAATTAAAATCTGCGCTGCTTAGGAGTCTAATGTTAATCCACAAAAAATGAAATAATTAAAAAAAAAAACAACCTAAACAAACCCCACTGCAATTTATTTCAAGCCCCTTTCTGGTCCAGATCTAAGAAGCATAACTTCCTCTTCTTATAAACAAGAAGTGGTTCTTCATGCAGCAGTTAGTTCCTGAGCTTCAGTGAAAGCTCTGAAATAGTAAAATGTTACCCTGTATGTACTGCTGGATCATGGCCAATCTGTTATCCAGCAAGGCCCACAGGTCCCAATATAAAAAATACAACAATATTTCACATTAAAATAATATTGTTTTGAGTTTTGGGCAGGCACTGATTTTTTAGAAAATTCTTATCTGCATTAAGTATGTGCAAAGTTCTTCATTTCAGTTGGAAACTAATAAATTCCACCAAGGAGCAGATGTCTTGTCTTTCAGCCTGTGAGCATTTTCAATCCTCGAAAACTCATCAAATTCATGTATTTGAATATCACCAAGGGTGTAACTGGTCTGCTTTTCATCAGACATATCTGAACCTTTTGTTTTGACTAGTCAATAGGAATAAACAAGGAAATTTGGGTACAGAAGTCTCATCTATTGAAAAAAAAAAAACATGAGGCAGATGTCTACTTAGGTACCTCTAAGCACTCGTCACAAGTGAGGACAGAGTAAGTGGCAGCCCACCATGGGTATAGATCCTGAGGCTTATTTAAGAACCAAGCAGATTAGAGCTTTTGCTCCACTTTTACTGACTCACACATTCACTCACTCCTCTCCAGTGTTATGTTCAACAGGCCTTGATGTCACTTTGCTGCAGGGAGGTCACTGCTGGTCCAGGAAGACTGAGCAGAAAGTCATGCTTGTTCTTGCCATGCTGCTGCTCAGTCACCAGCCTTGTGTATTACTGCCCAGCATCCCTGGCCATTACCCAGCAGCTCTCTGACCTCATCTTCCCCAACTTCCTTCTTGGCTTTCTTTCAGCCAAGATCTTCAACCTCCGTCAGAGACTGCTTCTTCCTAAATCTAAATAGTCAGTGTGCAGAAGAACATGATCAGCATGGTAATTCTCTCATTTCATTGTCAACTGGAGGACGCAGGACATGCCATTTCTGCTCAGTCCAAGGTCTAGCAAAATTTTCAAACACACGTACACCCAATTATCTGCCATGTTAGCGTTCACATTTTAAGCTGTTCTTTCACCTGTGGCAGGACCTCACAAGAAATATTAGGCGTTTCACAGTTTCATATTATAATACCCTATGAACACTTGTGAAAGAAATGCAGTCTTTTGAGGTGATTCCTTTATCTTCAGAATGGTTTTATTCTTATAAATTTTTGCTCTGTCTCTGCAGTGTTGCCTCTGGCAGAATAGATATTATTTTGTAAAAACTGGATTTCACAATGCAAGCATTTTCTGAGTCTTCATATTGTTTACCATCATTTTTTGCCTATGCCAGATGATGCAGCTATATACTTGTAACGAGACAATTTATCAAAGTGAAAGCCATTAACTCATTTTGATATTTAATCACCAAATAAAAATTGACCAAGCAAAGCAGCAGTTAAAAAAAAATAGTAAAAAAGTAAGTTACTTAGTTTCAATAAAATGGTTATGTCTGGAAGCCAAGGCTGAGGCTGTAACTTGTACTGAAGTGCTTAACCTTTTTATAAGAGCCCTGAAGGGCACTATTCTAACAATAATCATGAAGAATTCCAGATACCAAGAGCTATAACTAAACCTGTGTGTTCAGGTTCAGGGGTTATACAGGAATGGTTTTATGATAAAACAAATGTCAGCTAAAGACCTATTTATAAATCTAAATGCCATCATGACAAATTTACAAGATACTACAAAATATTTCATGACAGAGTAGTTGAATTTTACAAAATTTTATGGTACTAAGGCTAGAGTGTTCTGAATTCTAGACGAAAAGCACTATCATTTTGTCTCTTAATTTCTAGTTCCTTTATTTTGTCACATTCTAGCACCCTAAATGTTCTGGATGCCAAAACACAAGTCATTATATGCCTGATTGCTCTAAGGGTGAAAAATTTTTTCCTGCAGAAAACACAGGTAATCCATGAAAACAATACTGAAAACAAGGGTCAGAGAAGGCTGACGGATGGTTAATTTATTTGATGAGGCTTAGCGCAGGTCAAATAGACGTGTGTATTTGGTGATTATAATTTATCTGAAGCAAACAAGCATCTCTCTGCTTGGTTTTTATCTTCTTAAGGAGAACTAATGGAGAATTTGTAGTGTCCATCTAAGAATAAGATGTGCTTTCTGTATCCTGTGACCATGCATTGGAAATAAGTAGGATGATTTTAGTTGCAAGGTCACTTGAAACATCCAGCCAATACTAAGAATGTTCAGGGAAACAGCTTTGCTTCTATGCTGTCTAGATTGCACAGCTACAGAATTCAGTATTCCTACTTCATTAGTCACATTTATAGACAAGGACACAACAAATATTTCTTCTTAAAACTGCCACATCCTTTCTTATTGCAAAAGAATCACAAATGATCAATCAACTTAACTGATATGTACACTAACAGCTATGTTTGAATTCTTTCTCCCTCCTTCTGAGTTTTTGAAAAGTTCCAGACTGGCCCTTCAAAAAACAAAGTTATTTTTAGTCACAGCTGTATCATTTATTCCTTTTATACTTATATTTAATGTTGATAATACAGAGGGGTCTGGTAACCTTCAAGGGGTCGGGGAAAGCACATATCTGATACTAGCAGTGTCTCTTCTTACAGAAAACTATAAAAATAGTGATTTTGTATCATTTCTCTACAATTCAAATTACACTATTCAACAGGTAGTTTAGCTGGCATGATTTTCAACTGAAGTGCATTACCACTGTAAACCAAACTGGTTTTCACTTTGTAAACATATGTCACAAATATTTCACACTTTCGAGTGATGGGCATTTTTGGTGGATTTTAATGACTATTGATTATTACTAACATAAACTGGACAAAATTAGTTTAGAAATGTTTAATTCAGGGCAATCAGAACTGCTAATGTTATATTTTTTATACATCTTTTATTTTTCTAGTGTTATACTTTTATCTAGTAGTGTATAACTTATATTAGCTCCTGAATGTATATATGCTGGTGGCATGAATGTTTACACCCCCTTTTCAAAACCCTCTTTTCTCCTCAAAGGAGTTTATTAGCCAACAGAGAAATTAAAGTCTACACTGTCTGCTGATAATGAGACAGAAACAGACCTTTGTGTTGAAGAAACAGATCTTTGTGCTGGATTATTCATTTGCTCTATTACATATATGCCTGCTTCCTGTCTTGTTCATGCTATCCAAAGGTGTATCTTACATTTCAATTTTAGAGATCTATTTGTTGGCAAAATATTTTAAAATCAATATTGTCTTGAGTGTTTCCACCTGTCTTTAATTCTTGGTGGCATTGTTATTGTATTTTAAGAATTAGAAGGTGCAATACATTGGATGACACTGTCAGCCTTGTCTTTCAGCTTTGAAGGGCATCTGTAACACTGCAGATTGAAATAGATTGAAACTCAATATTTTAGTATATAAGTGAATGGATAAGATCAAATAAAGTAAGAGGTTCACATCTGAGACAAGAAAAATCTGGAAAAAGATTTTGTTCAACTGGGTCTTAATTTCATCCAATTTGGTTTCCTAACACTTCCTTTTTAGTCTGTTCATGGGAGAGGCATTTGTATGCTTCTCTTCACTTTCTGATGAATGGATATTGCATGGATAGTGATTCAGAGAAAACTCCAGGAACAAACTTACTAACAAAGTTTTCAAACTGACAAGGAGGTATTCTTTACTGTGGTGCTGGGAGACACGGGGGATAGCTCCTCCTGACGTGTGTCACCCCATTGCCACACAAGCCGTCCTTTTATAGCCACTGGGCATACATACATATTCATGAGGCTACTTATGGATTACATAATTTTCCAGAAAGTTCACCACATGCGTACAGAATTGTGGTGGTGGTCTCTGAGGGTCTTTTACTTCTTCCAACAATCTTCATCACTTCTGGCAGCCTTTGAAGTATGCACAGTAGATGCTCATACCAGTTTAATTGGTTCGTTAGCACCAGAGACATAATAATCCTCCTATCCTCCTACTTATCAGTTAGTTTAACTGTAGCCCATCCTGGACACCTGCAGTTCCCAGATACTCCTTATCCCTGTGTCCTGTTCTTATAGACTGTTTTTCTTAAACTATGTCACAACTATAACAATTTATCTTGTGAGAATTCTCAGTATGTTCTCTAGTTGTACTTTATTTTTTTTTCTCTATGTATCATGCACCTCAGTAATTTTCCATTGCTACTGTTAGAAAGCCATCAAACTTAACATTACTTAAAACTAATTCTAAAGGTTTCTATATTCCATTTTGTGATTTTGTGCCCCCTTGTCTCAAATTCCCCCCTTTTTCTGTCCTTTTGCAAATTCTTTTGCAACATTTTGTATATTACCATTACCATCAAAATTCTTTTCGAAATAATTTTCCATTTGTACTTGGTGCTTAATTTCATTCCTTTTCCAATCATAGACCGTTTACAACACCAGAGGAAAAATTGTATCATACCACAAGTAATCAATATTACAAGAATTAACATCAATATTCCTGCAACCAGTTGCCTTAACCAGGAGAGATTAGGTAACCATGAAGTTAACTTTTTCCATATTTCTTCAAACCCCAGGAGGTGTCATCCATGGCCATTTCATGAAATATCTTAGTTTGTTTCCAAATTTTCTCCAGATCTGTTTCAATTCTGCCACTTTGGTCTATATATGAACAACAGTTTTCATAGATTATGGAACAAACTCCTCCTTGTGATGCCAATAACATGTCTACAGCCATTCAGTTTTGTAATACCACTTTAGACAGTCTGGTTATCTCTTGTTGTTCTGCCTGAATTATATCAATGTTTTTACTTTCCATTTCCTCTATGGTTGCCGAGATATTTACAATTGCCTTCTCTAATTCACTTACTCCCAAAGATGGAATTAGCCCTCTTACAAAACTATGAAATATGCTGTGTCATTCAACAATAGGGTTAAACCCTCGCTTAATCCATTTAGCAAAACTTCTAATCCAGGTCCCGGAAGGATACCTGTCGATAATAGTAAAATTGGGTATTACAGTACCTAAAGTGCATGCCCCCTTCCAGCTGGGGGGTAGAGTCTTATAAGCATTTTTTCCACATAACCAATACCATCCTTTCCCTTTAGGAACGGGCCACCACTGAACTATGATACCATCTATATTAATAGTATGATTGCAATTTGAATGGTGACCTACATCTGTGGCATTTAATCAAGATTTCCTGCCCTGGTTCCTGGTGTAATACATCTTTGTGCACAGGTGTAATATTTATTACCTGGATTAGGATTAACTCTTCCAAATTTTAACCTTTCCTTCGAATACAGATTGCTAGTGTTCACCCACAAATTTGTCCATGAGACAGTGTTAGGAATTGGAGCTCCAATTAATAGGAGATTCAGGCTTTCTCCTGATTTAGGCAACTGTGTACACACCCAACAGTCACTGCGATTAAAAACATTAGTAACATTCTGCACTCATTTCAGGTATAAATTCTGGTCCCAAGTTTGTGCGCCAGTTATCATATGAGTCCAAATTATGACCAACGTAATTTCATACATAAGGGTCCTGAAGGTTCGATCTGCCATGTCTTCTCTGGCTCTGGTGCTTTCTTAATTCTTGAATAATGTATCCAAGCAGGTTGTTCCTTTATCTTCACTGCTGTAAAGGTGGTCAGTAATACCTGGTACAGTCTGCTCCACTTCTCCTGTAGAGGATCTCCTGAAAAATTCTTAACATAAACCCAGTCTCCAGATCTGAAAGGGTGAATCAGATAATCCAGACCTCTTGCTCTTGTCCCTATTATTCTCTCATTTATCTCCTCCAATTGTTTTCCCAGATTGATCAGAAACTGTCATAGATAGCCTTCTCCCACTTCCTGAAGACTTTCTCCTTTAAACTGGGACTGATATGGTCTTCCATACACAATCTCAAATGGACTGACCTCTTCTTTTGACTGGGGTTTAGTCAGAATTCTTAATAGAGCCAGTGGTAACGCCTGGTACCAATATAAATTCGTTTCCTGACATATTTTACTAACCTGTTGTTTAATCGGATGGTTCATCTTTTCTACTTGCCCACTGGCCTGAGACCTGTATGGAACATGTAGTTGCCAATCAATTTCTAATTTTTTTGCTAATTTCTTGTAACAATTTTGCACTAAAGTGTGAACCCCGGTCAGAAGAAATTGCTGCCGGTACTCCAAAATGAGGTATTATTTCATTTAATAATGTTTTAATCACCTGTCTTGCATTATTTATCCTACAAGGGAATGCTTCTGGACAGCCTGAAAAAGTATCTGTTAGTACCAACAAATATCGATAACCCCCTTTTCTTGGTAATTCAGAAAAGTCTATTTGCCACTGCTGTCCCGGGTAACTTCCTCTCCCAGTTGTCCCAGTTTGATTTCTATTTTCAGTTTTAGGATTATTCTTAAGACATAACTGACATTGTTTTGTCGTTAATTGAACTGTGGTGTATAGATTCCTTCCTACAATTTATTTGTCTAAATATTTATACAATGAGTTGCCACCCCAATGAGTTTTATTATGTTCTTCCTGAACTAACTTCCAGAGCTATTTATAGGGGATTACAATTCGCCCATCAGGTATTTGAGCCTAACACTCTTTATTTTCCTGTCCCTTTAGATCCTCAATCAATTTTCTATCCTCTTTTGAATACCTAGGTTTAGATTTTTCAATTGTTAGTTTGCTGTCAGGGATTAAGAACATGATTTAGGATTGGCCAGCTACTCGTTTGGCTTCAAAATCAGCCAAATTATTTCCAATTTCCTGATCAGAGTCACCTTGTTGATATCCTTTACAGTGCATAATAGCTACTTCTTCAGGTAGCTGAACAGCTTCCTGTAATTGTAGAATTTCTGTAGCATGTTTAATCTGTTTCCCTTGTGTGTTCAAAAGTCCTAGTCCTTTCCAGATAGCACCATGTGCATGTACCACACCAAAAGCATATTTAGAATCAGTCCAAATATTTATCCTTTTATCTTTAGTGAGTTCCAGGGCTCTCGTTAATGCTATTATTTCTGCCTTCTGGGCAGAGGTGTTCTCAGGTAAAGGTTTAGCTTCTATTGCCTGTGAAGTGGTGGTAACAGCATATCCTGCCTTTCATTTACCATTTTTCATGAAGCTACTACCATCAGTAAACCAAGAATCAGCACCTTCCAGAGGGTTTTCTTTCAAGTCTGCTCAGCTCAAATATACAGTCTCTATGGTGGTCAAGCAGTCATGTGTTAGTGGTTCTGTTGATTGTTCCAGAGCACCATAATCATGGATCCAAAGTCTGCACCATCCTGTCATTCCCAGGAATGTCCAGAGGTCCTTGAGGGTCAATGGTCATGGAGTCTGGCAAATGGCTTCTTTTCTGGCAGTCCCAAATTCTCTCTGTCCTGTTATTTCATATCCTAGGTAGGAAACTTGGGTTTGGATTAGTTGGGCCTTTTGTTTGGATACCCAATAACCATTCAGTCTCAGAAAATTTAATAATTCCACTGTCCACTGGAATTCTTCCTTTGTTTCTGTATCAATTAACAGGTCATCCACATATTGTAAGAGACCCTGTCTGAGCAGGTGGCTTTCATGATTCTATTTCTTGTGCTAACTGATTTCCAAAAATTGCTGGACTGTTTTTAAACCCTTGAGGTAATACTGTCCAAGTTAATTGAATTTTTCTTCCTGTGTCAGGATTTTCCCATTTGAAAGCAAATAATTTTGGCTTTCTTTGGCCAATGGTAAGCAAAAGAAAGTGTCCTTTAAATCCAGGACAGCAAACCATTTCTGATTATTATTCAATTTAGTCAATAAATCATACGAATTAACTACTACTGGACAAATATCCTCTGTAAATTTGTTGATTACCCAGAGATTGTGAATCAATCTGCAACTGTTTCCATCATATTTCTTTACTGTCCAGATACGAGTATTATATTCCAATTCACATTCAATTAATAATCTATATTTTACAATTTATCAGTGATTTTTGTTTTATTCCCTTCTGATTTTAAGGGATACTGTTTTATTCTAATTGCTCAGGCCCCCCTTTTTTATTTCCACTTTAACAGGCAAAGTATTTTTTTGCCTTACCTGGAAGTTCAGATGCCCATACTCCCACATATACCTGATTAAGGATTTCTTCTATTTCAGGGAGGTCCTCCTTTTTGTTTTTTTTTTCTGTTGAATTAAAGATAAACTCAAAACTGCAATTAATTGATTGTTTTTAACTCTAAATTCCATTTTGCCGTCTTTAAATGTTGCTTCTCGCCCTAATGAGGATTTTAGAGAATTTGGCATGCATAAAAATTTAAGCATTCCTATTTGTTTTCCCGATTTGTACTTTAAAGGTTTCAGAAAGAATGCCTTTCTTTTTTTTCTTGGTGGCCAGCAGCTCCCACATCTGTAACAAATTCTTTTCTCTCTGAGTTAACACCAAATAAGTTGCTCCTGTGTCCACTGAAATTCCTCTTTATTTCCTCTAGTCCGTAGTTTTAATTTAACCAGTGGATCTGCTAGGGTAGATTCCCCAGGTCCCTGTCAGTCTAGCTCCAATTCAGTCACCAGAGCCACCCCATGGCACTGTCCCCCCAAGGCAGTTTCACTTCCAACGTCCAAACTCCCCATAGCGCACACCGATCCGGTTCCACAGAAGAGCCCACTCCCCCACCTCAGACAGACATCCCTCCTCTCCTGCTCAAACACAGGAGCTGCTCGAGCTCCCCCCCCCTTTCCCCCTTGCTTTTCCCTTTTTTTTTTTTTTTTTCACAGCTGCTCACCCTGCTTTGCAGGGGCTGCAGATGCCTGCCTGTGCAATAGCACTTCTGGTTTAAACCCTTCGTAACTCTGAATGTGAATGTGCCGCTTGTTGCCAGTGACAGCAATCTCTTCCTCCTTATCAATATCAGATAGGACAGATGCAGAGGGTGATCCTCTTGGAGGTACCTGTGATACATGATTTTCCAACCTATCTTCCTGATTACTGTTTTTTAACTTTAAACATCTTTCCCCAATATCACAGGCTGAACATCTCCAGCTCAACATTCAGTTTTTCCCTGTCCTTTTCCAAAGCCAAAATCAAGGAATCTGGCAGAGCTATATTAATTTTGCATTCTGTCTGTCACTCCGCATGGTTTCTTAAAGTGAAAAACATATCTGCATACATTACTTTACCCCATTTTCCTTGCCACCTCAAAACAACATTAATTGTAACAATGTATTATAGTTCAGAGTTCCATTTTTAGGCCATTTTTTCCTGATCTTCCAAAATACACAAAGGCCACCATTGGTTACAGTGTTTTACCAATGTATTCTTATTTACTGAGCCCCCAGGAGATCCTCCAAGTTCTTTCCAGTGTACCAAAATGCACCCAAAGGTCTCTTTTTCAAGATCTCTTCACTCTGCTGATTTTCCATTATCAATCTCACATTCACACACACACATACACAAACGGGATCCCACAGACACACTCCACAGTTACACCACTTGAGACAAAGGCAGAGACTAAAATTCAACCAAACAAACAACACTTAATAAAACGGTTATAACATCCTGTCACCAGTACCGAAATCATTACTGTAACAAGCCACAAAATAAGACGAATACCAGTAGAATCAAAAGCAATACATCCTAACCCCTATGGCTCAGACCATATTGTAACATTAATAGGGGGGATTTCCTTGAACCCTTTATAGCTGACCAGCCTGTCTGCGTCCCACTGTGGGATGTACTGGACAGCCCACTCTATTGGAGGGTGATTCAACTAACCTATTCAGGGACCCACGCTGTCAGCATCACTGAATCAAATCCGTTATGGGCTGTTGATAGCACACTGGACCAAAACCATTTCCACAAGACACCCCCTGTGTCTTTCAGGACCCAAACCACAAGGTGCCCCCTGCTTAGTTATAACAGTCTGTCACTGATACCAAAACCAAAGACCAAAATCCTTAATGTAACAAGCGAAAAAATAAATACCAACAAGATCCAAAACTATTTCCACAAGACACCCCGTGCATCTTTCAGGACCCAAACCGCAAGAAGTCCCCTGCTTCATATGGGTGTATGCCAGTAAAATCCAAAACCATTTCCACAAGACACCCTGTGCGTCTTGCAGGACCCAAACCACAAGAAGCCCCCTGCTTCTTGTGGGTGTATACCAAACGGACGCTAGCAGCCGGGTATACGCCTTTACCTACGAGATTTCCTATCTTGATTTACGGAAGGCTTCCAAACCATGCGTACGCTTACCAAACCAATTTACCAAACCGAGATGCCCCCTGCACCTTACAAACTATATAAAAGAATACCTTTTATGAGATGGTCCTTGTCTGCTCCTGCAGTGATCCGAATGAGTCGAGGGGTCCCACCGAGAAAAATTCCCAAGGGCCCTAGGGAACCCTGTCCTCAGTGGGTCCTGCAGCTGACCAGAGAGGGTCCCATCTGGGTCGCCAAATTGATTCAGAGAAAACTCCAGGAACAAACTTACCAACAAAGTTTTCAAGCTGACAAGCAAGTATTCTTTATTGCGGCACCAGGAGACACAGGGGATAGCTCCTCCTAACGTGTGACACCCCATTGCCACACAAGCCATCCTTTTATAGCCACTGGGCATACATACATATTCATGAGGCTACTTATGGATTACATAATTTTCCAGAAAGTTCACCACATGCGTACAGAATTGTGGTGGTGGTCTCTGAGGGTCGTTTACTTCTTCCAACAATCTTCATCACCTCTGGCAGCCTTTGAAGTATGCACAGTAGATGCTCATACCAGTTTAATTGGTTCGTTAGCACCAGAGACATAATAATCCTCCTATCCTCCTACTTATCAGTTAAACTGTAGCCCATCCTGGATACCTGCGGTTCCCAGATACTCCTTATCCCTGTGTCCTGTTCTTATAGACTGTTTTTCTTAAACTATGTCACAACTATAACAATTTATCTTGTGAGAATTCTCAGCATGTTCTCTAGCTGTACTCTATTTTTTTTCTCTATGTATCATGCACCTCAGTAATTTTCCATTGCTACTGTTAGAAAGCCATCAAACTTTACATTACTTAAAACTAATTCTAAAGGTTTCTATATTCCATTTTGTGATTTTGTGCCCCCTTGTCTCAATAGAAACACTAAAAATACCCACAGAAAAAAAAAACAAAAACAAAAAACAGAGCAACCCACCCGAAAAAAAAAACCAAACCACAAGCACAGGCTTTATTAGCCTAATTTCTGTGCAGTAACGTACAAAGAAAAACAGCAGCAGAAAACATTCTGCAGGGCTAAACTGACAACAGCGGTCAAAAAGCAGAATCACAAAATATCCCATACAAAAGCTGTGGCAAGTGTAAAAATGTATTCACATGGGGGAAAAAAAAAATGAAAGAAAAGATTTCACAGCTTCACCCAGCAAAGTGATGATCAGTGTTTAAACCATGTTTAAATTCTAAATTAAGGACTTACATTAATGCTTGGTAAAATCTGATCTTTAAAGCTTAGCTTCTTCTAAGCTCAAGTTCTTAAATGATAGAAATTGTATCGCGTGAGAATTCTGAGAAAAGAACTGCAGATAAGAGTAAACCTATTCACATGTAAATATGCTTTAACCTCCAAAACAAATGAACTAGAATAGTAAATCTAGAACCATAGACTCAGGTTGGAAAAGACCTTTAAGATCATCAAGTCCAACCATTACCCCAGGGCTGCAAACTCCACCACTAAACCATGTCACCAAGGGCCTCATGTACACGTTTTTTGAACACTTCCAGGGACAGTGATTCCAGACAAAATAACCCCAGTTGTCTCAGCCTTTCCTCATAAGACTTACTCTCCAGACCCTTCCCCAGCTTTGCTGCCCTTCTGGGGACTCGCTCCAGCACCTCAATGTCTCTCTTGTAGTGAGGGGCCCAGAACTGAATACAGGATTTGAGGTGCGGCCTCACCAGTGCCAAGTACAGGGGATGATCACTGCCCTGGCCCTGCTGGCCGCACTATTGCTGATACAGGCCAGGACACCGTTTGCCTTCTTGGCTGCCTGGGCACAAACTGGCTCATGTTCAGCTCCATCAATTAGCACCCCCAGGTCCTTTTCCACTGAGCAGCTTTCCAGCCACTCTTCCCCAAGCCTGTAGCATAGCATGGAGTAGTTGTGGCCCAAATGCAGGACCCAGCACTTTGCCTTGTTGAACTTCATATGACTGGCCACAGCTCATTGATCCAGCCTGTCCAGATCTACCTGCAGAGCTTTCCTATCTTCCAGCAGATCAACATTCCCAGTCAACTTGGTGTCATCCACAAATTTACTGAGTGTGTACTCAATCCCCTCATCCTGATCATTATATGAAGATATTAAACACAGGCCCGAACACTGAGCCCTAAGGGATACCACTAGTGATTGGCTGCAAACTAAATGTGATACCATTTACCACCACTTTTTGTGGTTGGCCATCCATCCAGTTTCCAGCCCAGCAAAGAATACACCTACCCAGGCCACTGAGCTGCCAATTTCTCCAGGAGAACACCATGGAAGATAGTGTCAAATGCTTTACTAAAGTCCAAACAATGCCCACAGCCTTTCTCTCACAACCAGGTGGGTCACATCAGCCACCAGTCCACTGCTTGCGAACAGCAAACCTAGCCAGGCATCTCCCCTAGTTGGCTCACTCAGCAGCTGGGTTACAAATTTATCTTGCACACCCTCCAAGAACCTCCTGGATTGTTTCTTCTCTGCTGTGTTGTACTTCCAGCAGGCATCCGGTAAGTTCAAGTCCCCCATGAGAACAAAGGGCAAGTGATCATGAAATGTGTCCCAGTTGTTTGAGGAACACTTCATCTGTAGTTTCATCCTGGCTGGGTGGTCTATAACAGACTTCTACCAGGATATCTGCTTTGTTGGACTTCCCCCTGATCTTCACCCACATTCAGCCTTCTCATTCACAACAGAGTTCAAGGCAGTTGATGTACTACTCCCTAACATGCAACACAACCCCACCATCTCTTTTTCTGTGCTTATCCCTTCTGAAGAGCCTGTAGCCAAACATTGCAGCACTCCAATCAGCTGAATCATTCCACCACATTTTGCTGATGATGATTATGTCATGATTTCCCTGTTGCACAGTAGCTTGCAGCTCCTACTCATAATCACAGATTGTTCACTTTCTATGTAAAATTATTTGCTAGAATCCTGTACAGTACATGATGTGAACTCACAATTTCATAAGTTTTCAATGAGTTGGCAATGCCAGTGCTCTACAAAGACCAAAATAGAAAAGCTCCATATGAAAGAAATAGTTTTGCAAAAAGCCTCTTAAAATTAACCATGAGGAGAAAAAATAACCCACTTTTGAAATGGATTGTGAATAGATTTTTCATTATTTATATTTCTATAAATTTGTTATTTTTAATTGTTTGATGGGCAATAAATGTGAACAACTGCAGCCTGTAGATTGTTTCCCATAGCTACTCAAAATTTGCTGTATGTGATTAGTCACCACTGCTCTTGGTACAGTTGACTGTGAAAAGAACAGTAGAGAACAGCAAACAGCTAATAAAAAATACGTTATGTCCATGTATGAATGTCTTTTTATATGAGTGCTTACAGAAAAAAATGGTATTCTGAATCATCCTTACAAGCAAAAAATTGTTTTTGTAAATATTTAGTTTGCAGATAAAAGCATCTTGAAAACAAAAAAGCATCTTTAACAAGCAAACACCCATCTGGAATGTAAACAAATACTTGTAAACACTGTTTTAATACATTTCTTCCTATCTGTTTGCATACATATCTTAGCCTCTTATACTTTTTAAAATGCAGAGAAAAAAAAATCAACCAAACATATCAACCATAGAGCTTTTAAGCCAATTTTTTTTTTTTCCTTATTCAGTATATGTAATAGAGCTAATGTTTTCTACAGGGGAGCCTTCATCTTTTTTTTTTTTTTTTTGTACTCATTATCCTCATGCTTTTAAAACCTTCAGCAAATACATCATATCTCTCTGTGAATGTTATTGTTATATTCCCTGATTGTTGTCTTATGTAATATTGTAATACATAATCAACTATCCATTTTTTTTGTAAAAATCACAAAAAAAACCCTGTCATATATGCTGTAGGAAAGCAATTTCCTGAATGCATTGACCTTTCAATTCATATAACAGAGTATAATCACTAGGCATTCAAAATAGCCATGTAACTCAACATAGACAGGTAACAGTGAAATCTCAAGTGTTTGTTGCCTGAACAAGACCACAACGCTGTAGATAAAAGGGTAAAAGTGCTTCACGTTTAGGGATGACCTTTAAGTCCCACAGCTGCCTATCGTACATCTTGTTAATCAGCCCTATTTAATCTTTTTTTTATGGGTGAAATTTGGGTTTCAGTCAGGTCCATCACCTCTGCGGCACAGGTCTTTGTGCTTTATTTTATCTTAATCTAGGCTCACAGTCATCTGCCTAATAAAAATGTTCAGGCTATGAAAAATACAATTTACTTTAAAAAAAGTTTCAGATGAAATATTAAAAAGCGGGAGAGTTTAATAATGTTTATTCTTTTGACTTTGTTTAATAGTAGGATTCATCCAACAGAATTGTAACTTCCTTAAGGTTAAACATCTAACCTAGCTGCTTATAGACCAAATAGCCAACAGAGAACTGGCACTCCTAACTTATTCCAGATATTTTAGTACCTAACCAAAGATAAGGCAAAATAATGTGCCTCCCTTTGTGTATGGAGCATAGACAGCATCAGGCTCCCTCTCTCAAGAACTTAACAAGCAAGGAGAACTCTAGAACAAGCCTTTAGAATGGGTCAGTTTTGAGTGAAGAATTCAAGGTTTATAAAGTTTTGGTTTTAATACTGCGTCTTCTATTTGTAGTTAAAGTTTGTGTGTGGAGATGAAAGTCCAGCTGCATGATTTCCTTTGTCTGGACTGGCAAAATTCAGTTTGTGAGCCTTTGAAATCATATATACCTGTGTACAGACACTGAATGTACCTGGTAGGATCATGGTTCAGAATTAATCATGTCCCATAAAAGCAGAGGAGATTACTTAATAAAAAACAAAATTAAACTAATGCAACACAACTGATTGACTTAAGCAGTACTAAAGTCTATGAGGTTAAATTTCAAAGCCATTGACCGGAAAAAGTTTGGAAGCAGCCTAAGGAGGTTTGTTTGATGAAGGACTGGCAAATTTGATTCACTGGTGTCTGACACTGGTAACTGAAATGGGTTTGGGATTGCTTTCCAATCCTTAGCAGTCAAGTGTTCACACCACTGAAAACCCTTGGCACCGACAAGAGAGATGATGAGTGAATGCAAAATGCAGTTGAACAAACATTCTTATCCTGTAAGTCAGCTCTTTTGGGAAATTCATAGCTATATTTTTTGCTCCAGTTGAATTTCTGATGTCATTCCTCCTTTTTACAGAATGAATTCTGGCAATCTAAATGAAACCTATTTACTCACAATTACCTACTGATTAGCTGACAAGCCCAACAAATCTGAGATGTACC
The DNA here is from genome assembly GCF_033815535.1 of Pezoporus flaviventris. Lineage (NCBI taxonomy): Eukaryota > Metazoa > Chordata > Aves > Psittaciformes > Psittacidae > Pezoporus > Pezoporus flaviventris. Next base: position 3,067,896 of record NW_026892616.1, on the reverse strand, counting down.
AAAGTAATGTCCTACACTAGGTAAAAATACATGACACTTCCTAGCCTTAGCAGTATTACCAGAATGTTCCGATTTGTAAAGGAACACAAGCTAAGTGATGAAATTTGAGGTAGTTTCCCTTTTAATCAGGGGAAGATCTACAGTTTTGTGTCTACGAATTACTCTTGTTAATCTACTTTTTTTTCCCTCTCTGACAAACTTTTCTAAAATAAGCAGTAATTTTCAGCATTTATAACATTCATTATCCTCTCTGCTTACCTTGTGTAGCAGGTTTGTGCTTTTTAAAAGGACATTTTTCTTCTTCTATTGCTGTTTACTTCTCACACGGTACCTTTACAGAGAAAATGTCATATTGTGAAGTCTCCAGATAACCTCCACACAATGCTTTTTTTACCACAACTTTATTTTACAAAAGGGCTTTTTAACAGCAAACACAGTTCAAAACACTGAAGAGTTTGAAAACAAAAGTTCCACAGTAAAGAAAAATCAATCATTTCAAATAAATCAAGATTAAATCAAATCAAGCCAGCTTTAACAAAGAATTTTAAAGCCAAACAGTGACTTGGCTTACCTGATAGCCAGCCACAGGTATAGCAGATCAAATGAATACAAAGCCAGTAGCGAATGGCAGAACCCTCTATACCTATAACAACCTATAACAACCAGATGTTATAAACAAAAAGATACTGACTCAGCTTCTGCCACCTTTATCCACCATTGTCAGCCACTTATTCCACAGGATGTCTGTCTTATTTCAGTGGCACTAAACTTAAAATAAGATGTAGTTTTGGCAGAAATTGTTTTTTATCATGAATTGGATATATCACTTAAAGTAACTGTGGAGTACTAAAAGTTAATAAACTTATTCAAAATTCCAATTAAATATTAGAATGGCTAAATTGAAATCCAGTAAGCAGTTTCAAAATATGCCAGCCTTAGCTACTTCCTTTTGCACAAAACACATGCTAGGTAATCTTTAGAATAGTATGTCTCATTAAACACTGTATTTATCCATGGGGAAAAAGGTTTCTAGCACAGTCAGCATGACAAGGAAAAAAATTTGATTTGAACTTGTACATTTGTTCTTATACTGTAAGTCATTTTGGCATTTATAAGCTGATTCTTGTTCTCTAAATCTCAGCCAAAATGCCAAGCTAGTCATCAGCCAGCTATTTCCCTTTCATCCAAGTCTTCTGCCCACTGCTGAACTTGACACATTAGACAGTGTGGTGACATTCTACATACATACACAGTCTTGGCTTACTGTTTTAGCTGCCAGCTAAGCATGGCTAGTTTTGCACAAAATAGCACATCTGATTTATCAATTCAATAATAACATATAAACTGTTCATCACAGCTGAAAGACATGAAGCTTCTTTTTAAGCTACCTCCAACACTGTTGGTAGACAGCTGGCTCAAAATATTAAGTTACATCTCTCTGATGGTAGTTCATAGTTTAGGATCTCTCTTGGGTAGTCTAATGTTTTAAATTCTCATGATCAGGGTTTATATCACAAGAGGGAAAAGAAGAGATAAGTCCACATTTCAAAAATAAAATACTACTCAAATGTTCCCAGTGAATTTGTCAGCCTCCCTAAAAGCTGTCAAACAATGAAAAATATCTGGAAATCTCTAGTCATACAAAATTTAACATAGAACATGGGATTTATCTCACTTAGCTTTATTATCATGAAAGTTAGGCATCTAACTTTGAGCTAGGCATTCACTATTATGCTTGGTAATCTTCCATGCAAGGAAGAAAGGGCTTAGAACTTAGCCGCTTTTTGCTTACCAGAATGCACGTAAGGATAAATATTTTCATCAACTACTGATATCAATAGATTTAGTAGGTATTGATGTCCATCTCACTGCAAGGTGATACCTCCAGTCTCATCTCAAAGTGCTGCTTCAGATACTTCTCTCTGTGTCTTACAGGCCTAGCACATACACAGGTACTTTGTGGCATGATTTTTTTTTTCCCCAGCTAGGCACTGATATGTATAAAAGAAATTATTAAGTTCATTTTCAACACATCTATATTCATTCATCTGTATGATTACTCCTCGTCAATAATTTCATCTGGTTAGTGCCCTAAAACAACAGAAGAATATATATGACTTTACTGAGCATCAGGCATGATGGGTCTTTCCTTTTTGGTTTTGCTGTTCCTGCAATATTCTGAATCCTCACAAACCACTGTTTGTTCTTACTGACTTTTATAATGACTTTATGATGATTTGCCATGTGACTAGTGTAACTTCAGGAGAACAAAAATACGAAACTTCTTGCAGAAAATACTGTTAAATACCAGTATTTTTCCCAAAGTTCTGCTCACTGGTGGCTCTTTTCAGTTCAATTTTCCAATGCAGATCATCTTCACAACAGCTGCACTAATAGCCCGTGCTCCATGCCAGGTCTTATTTTCTGATCCACAGAACACATTAAATCATTTTTACTCACTAGTTTGCCAATTAGGTTTTTCCATTGGATGACTTTCTTCATCAATTAAAATTATTGGTGATCACCTAAAATCATTTCCCTAGTTCATTGCCACTATTTCTGTGCCACTATTAAAGCTGGCACATTATGCTTTTGCCAGCTGCCTTTAATCTGCCTGTTGGTCTAAACAGACCAATGCTGATTGAAGTTACAATGCTGGTCTCAGTCATACACTCAGTAACATTTTGGAATCCACTCAAAATTTACCTTTTTGTTCCCTTTATTTCTTGTCCTTGTTGGGTCCTTGCTTTCCCCATACCTTGGATCCTGTCTAGCATCTGTCACATTAACTAGATTAATCTCTTATCCCTTCTTGATTTTCACTGGCATGTTTTACCATGTAATACAGAAACAAATCTAAAACTTCTTTCTTATAAATCTCATCTAGCAATTTCATAACATGAAAATCAGTATTACAAGTAAATACAAACAACCCAAAATCATTTCCCCTCATTTTTTGTTTGTTTTTTTTTTTTTTTATGAAGATAGTAATCAAAAAAGATTGAGGCATAATCATAATCATAATGTTAGTTGAGTAAAACTGAAATGTATGTGACCAACCTTTGAGAAATCTCTATTAACGAATCACAGAATATGAATACATGGAAAGTGTTGCTCTAGGCCCATTACTATGCATGGTTTCTGGTTGTTTTGTTTTGTGGTGGGTTGTTTGTTTTTTTTTGGGGGGGGGCTTGTTTGTTTTTTTTCCTCAGTCACTTTCAATGTTTTTCCTATTTTAGCGTTTTTCTTTTTCTAATTCTTTAGGATTGCTGTATTTTCTTGATGCTTCAGGAATCTTGTTCACTGTCTGAAATGTGAGAAAAGACAGAGGTATCGTTAGGCTATTCAGCACTGAAAAAGCAATCAAGCAATGCTATTCATTATCCACTGCTTCTGAAATTCATGGTAAAACTATTCAAGAGTAAAAATTAAATGAGAGATTTAAAACTAACCTGATCCAAACTGATTTAAATTAATAAATAGTGACAATATTGACACCACAGGATGAGTGTGCTTTACAGTCTTGGATCTGTTAAGTATGTGATCCGGAGCCATCCCAGATGTGTGCCAGAAACATACCTGGCTAGGCATTGTGTCTCTGCACACTAAGTTTTCTTTTGAAAGGAAACTTGGGCACACAGAGAAAGAACCATGGTGTGTTCCAGTCTGGATGACTGGAAAAGCAGGTGCATGACTGGGCACATTTGCTCAGCAACCTAGATAGCAATTCTGAACGAAGAGCAACTTTATCTAAACCCACTACCAAAGTTACAGGCATCTTTCTTCTACCTTGCCTGGGCTTCCAATCTTCTTTCCAAAAGAGAAGATAGCTAGCTCTGCCATTGACCAAGATATCTTTTTCTAAAATATTACTATTTTCTAGACATGGATAGAAACATTTGGGGGTGTGAGTGGTGGTCTTTGGCTTCAGTGCAATTTATAGTTTCTTTATCCCACAGCTGAAACTGCTAACATTGCTTGCAAAGTGTGCAAGAGCTGAAGCTGATAATATTGCTTACAAAATGCATATGACTGAGCTGAAAGTATATTAAAACACAAACATTATTAGTATCAACTTTCATTTTCATTAGGAAAGCATTACTTTTAGTGTAGACTAGGAGTTGCTAATAGTAACACCAATGAATAATCTGATTCAATTTAAAATATATATAAGAAATCATTTATGAAAACCCTTATAATAAAAATTTTTAATGAAGTAGTTTAACTTCTCATGAAAGTGCTAAAGTTTTTCTTTCCTCCTTTCTACCATTTTTACATTTCAATGGCTTTGGGAAAATAAAGTAAAGATCAGGAATTTTTCCCCTTTTCCGATGACTACTTACTTCTCTGCTATCCCAAGTTTTGGAAAAGTACAGCAGCAAAAGGGAAACACACTAAACAAGATCAAAAATGAAAAATAAATTCTACTATACTAGTGGTAGAACCAAGACTTTAGAATATTAAAAAAAAACCAACTAACAAAACAATCTATTTAAATCTCTAAATAGAAAGCCATTTTATTCACTGATTGAAAAAAAAAAATAATAATTTTTAAAGCGCTGTAGTCACAAACTTCTGTTACAGCCAAGAAACCAAGATGCAAAACTTTCTACATGTTTATAGGTCTAATTGCCGCATTCTCAGATCTGGAAAATCATTTAGCAGTTTCAGTGAACCTTCCTCTAAGACAATGACAAAAGATCTTCTCCAAGTAAGAGAGTTTTCTTGATTGGTGTCAAAGCAGGTTGGTTACCTGTTTTTCCAATTCTTTTAATCAGAATTCTATCAATTTCTGGTTCAACAAGACAGAATTAATCCTGAAACATATTTTATTTAAAAATAAGGTATATAAACAATACACCTCCTAAAGTAATGTCACTGTCTAGGGTAGCTGAAACTTCTTATTTTAAAAGAAACCTCGTAGTCAATTTTTATGAACCTAATCATAAATTTAAGGTTAGACTGTAGTGGCTAACATGTATGTGCTAGACTGACCTTGGCTGGATGACAGGTACTCACCAAGCCGCAATATTACTCCCCCTTCTCAACTGGAAAGCGAATAAAAATAGAACAAAAGGTTTGTAGGTTGAGAAGACAGGGAGATATCACTCACCCATTACTGTCATTAACAGAACAGACTCAACTTGAGGAAAATACTTTATTACTAAACACAAGTCAGAGTAGGGTAATGAAAATAAACCCAAACCTTAGAACATTGCACTTTCCAACACCTCCCTTCTTCCTGGGCTTAACTTCACTCCTAATTTCTCTGCCTTCCCACCTTAGTGGCACAAGCGGATGTGGAATTCGGGCTGCAATCAGTTCATCACATGTTGTCTCTGCAGCTCCTTCCTCCTCACTCACTTCCCTGCTCCAGTAGGGGGGTCCCTCCCACAGCAGACAGTCCTCACTGAACTCCAACATGAGTCCTTCCCATGGGCTGAAGGTTCTTCATTCTTCCATGGGGTGCAGTCCTTCAGGAACAGACTGCTCCAGTGTGGGTCCCCCATGGGGTCACCAGTCCTGCCAGCAAACCTGCTCTAGTGTGGACTCTTCTCTCCATGGAGCCACAGGTCCTGCCAGGAGCCTTCTCCAGTGTGGACATCCCATGGGGTCACAGCCAGAGCTATTCTGCCCTCCCCACCAAAAAATCTCCTTACTATGCCAGACAAAATACAACATGTTATTTCAGAGCAGAAAAACTTTCATCCATGTTTCTACATAGAAAAATAAATGCCCTTATTTTTCACTCTAGCTGAACACCAATAATGAAAGACTACATCACTGGAAGCCTGGAGTGCAAGCTCTCAGACCGTTGCACAGGTATTGGACCTCCATTCAAAAAATTGTATAAGTGCTAAGTCATTCAACAATATAAGGCCTAAAAAGTTACATGCCTCATCAGTAATGAAATATCAAACATTGAATTATGTACTTCCTTTCAATTTATACTGCATGCAATGTGGAATTCACAGCAGCCATCCAAGTAATGCCCAATAGATCCCTAAGAAACAATAGTATATACACAAAAAGAATTTGTCAGACCCCTCTCACAGCAACTTTTACAGCTCACCAGAGCATGCATTTTTTTATTTCTCTCAGGGATTTAAAATTTCATGTTTCTGGAGGTGCTTGGGTGCTGAAGTGATGCTTTTAGACTTGGGTAAATGGATCACTGTTTCTCTTAAATACAGTTCAGGATATACTCTCGCATCACACTTTCATGTTATACTCTTTGTAATATCCGTACATCATTCTCTTAGCATTAGTTCAGTAAACTGTTTTGTGACCTTATACTCATTTTATGCTAGATTATTATTAGTTTTTCACAGATTCATAGAATCACATAATAGGTTGTGTTGGAAGGGACCTTCAAAGGTCACCTAGTCCCACTACCTGCAATGAGCAGGGACATCTTCAACTAGATCAGATTGCTCACAGTCCTGTCCAGTCTGACCTTTAATGTTTCAGTGTTTTTGATATCTTTGATCCTATTTCTCCCTTCAGTGCCCTCATCCTTAGGTTAAACATTGTGCAAACAATGCGAAAGAAAGTAATAAGGTTCTCCATTATTGCTCACTTAAATTTTTCAACACATAAATAGGATTAATCTTTCTCAGGATGATAAAAACAGCCCAAGAGTATCAATAACTCTAAAGAAGAAATAGAAATGAGAACTGGAGCAAGAATAGGAAAATTTTCAAACCATGACAAAGCTATTGAATATATCTGAGGTATTCTAAGAATAGTGAGAATTTATTAGGCTGCCTTGTCATGTTGCACTTTCCCGAAATGTAAGCATCATCAGCTGCCTGTTTCATTTTCTTGTAAATTTACTAACTTTGACTAGTTAATGATGTAGAGGATTCAGTTTCCAAGCATTTTTAAAATGGAAACTGGCTTAGAGACGATGTCTCAGAATATACTGTTAAGTTACTCTGGGAAAGGAGAGTCTGGTCCTAACATCACAGATCAATTCAAACACCGCATATACTTTTTAATGTCTCCCAAACTAAAATATCTCCAAAGCTTTATGAACTCAAAAATTCTGCTGTAAATAGCTTAATAAGTGTGTGGTAATTTCACTTAGCAATCTCAGAATACTTAATAATCACAGGCACAAATACTATCTGTTGCTACAATTTAGGATGCTCAATCATCTTCTTTCCTATAGAACACACATAATGATGGAAGTCAACTGCAGGTCTAGATACCAGTAGTTTTAGTGTGAGAAAGGAAGTGATTTCATTTATAAACCCATCTGTTCTGGTAGTAACAGAGCAAGCTAGAAAAATATGATAAACCAAGGTGGCTGATAGGGTGTTTAGGTCAGTGCAAAATAAACCCATGTATTTTCAAAACCAGAATATTTATTTATTTAAAAATACTAAAGGATATGTTTTGACTGTAGTCAATTAACACAAATAGAAACAAGTTGTCTATTTGTGTGTGCGACTGACCAAGCAGATAATCTGCTATCTAAAATGCAATCTCTGGGGCCTATTCTGGGAAAAAAAAGAGAACAAGAAGAAAAAAGGTTATATTTCATATTCTCTATCTTGACAATGTATTTATGGAGCAGATCCTCTTGGACACTATGCTAAGGTACATGGATGATTTGAGGTTGGCTGGAGACAGCCAACGTGGCTTCACTAGGGGCAAATCATGACTAAGAAATTTTGGTGGCCTTCTATGACAGTGTACACAGCCTTGGTGGATAAGGGAGGAGCAACTGGAATCTTCTACCTGGATTTGTCCAAGGCATTTGACACTGTCCCACATGACATCCCACTCTCTGAAATGGAAAGGCATGGATTTTAGGATGGACCACTTGGAGCATAAGGATTTGGCTGGATGGACGCATGTAGAGAGTTGTAGTCAATGGCTCAAGGTCTAAGTGGAGATCAGTGACAAGTGGTGTTCCTCAGGGGGTAGTGCTGGGACTGCATGGTTCAACATCTTTCTCAGCGACATGGACAGTGGGATTGAGTGTGCCCTCAGCAAGTTTGCCAATGACACCAAGCTGTGCGGGGCAGTTGACACACTGAGGGGAAGGGATGCCATCCAGAGGGACCTAGACAGGCATGAAAGGTGGGCCCACGAAAACCTCAATGAATTCAACAAGGCCAAGTGCAAGGTTCTACACATGGGTCAGGGAAATCCAAAGCACAGCTACAGGCTGGGCAGAGAACAGATTGACAGCAACCCTGAAAAGAAGGACTTGGGAGAGTTGGTTGATGAGAAACTGAAGTCTTTTGAGTTGCAAGGCTGGCTACTTCTGACATCTCTATTTCTGAAAGACGTGAATGATTTTCACATTTTGTTTAATTCAAGTGTGCATTTCTAGTAGAATGGAGTAGTCAAGCACCCACACAATCACTCACCCTCTTTCTGGACCCTACCCTGCCCAGCAGGAAAGGGAAAAAAGTACGAATAGGAAGAGCCAGAGAACTCACGGGTCAAAATAGAAATTACCCATTCTCCAGTTACTTTCATGGGCAAAAATTGATTTTTCTTGGGGAATTTAACTTCATTTGAGATGTCTAATTACTAGTTCGTATCTCAGGAAACAAAGACAAACATTTAGACAGGGAAAATACCTTTCTTCCCTTAACTTCAGTCCAAATGCTCCGACATCCCATTCATAGCCTCTATTCTCCTTGTTAACACCACAGATTACAATCTGTTTCTTAGGTGAGCAACAGGCAGCTCATGAGGTTGGGGTCAAGGCACAGCAGTTTTCTTCTGCTGCTCCTTGTCCCTTACTCTTTTTTTCCCTTCCTCCTTCCCTTTTACTTATTTTCTCTGCTCCAGCATGAGCTACCCAAGTGCTGTAATCACTCTGGGGGTGAACCTGCTTTGCCACGGATCACCACCTACTGCTCTTTCCTCTTGGTCCTCTCTCCTGCCATTTTATACTCTCTCTTGAATATGTTTTTACAGAAGGGCCATAAAACCCTCCAGCTGATTCAGAGATGCTGACAACTTGACTGATGGGCTCACCTATGTCCTGTAGTGGATCTGTTGTAGAGCCAGCTGGAAACAGCTGTATCCAGCACAGGGCAGCACATGGCCTCTTTTCTCAGAAACCACACGGACCCACCCTCGCTACCAAAATCTTGCCACAGACACCAAGTAATGTTTTATGGTAACCTTGCATTAAATGACCTTGTGTATTTGCAATTAGATAAAATTATTTTTGCTTAGGCCGTTAAAGCCTCATGTCATGGAGTGATCATGACTTCTAGGGACAGAGAGAGAGGGTGAAAAAAGGAGAGGAGTGAATATCAGCTTTTGAGGAAGGAACTAAAGAGCTAAAATTAGCATTTCAATTTCGTCTATATAGGAAAATAAATCTGTGGATTACCTCAGTAATCTAATATTAAATCTTACTTTCTCAGGTCTAAAGTTATTACATCTTTTTCACAAATAACACAGATGCATAAAATAAAACAATAGAGATTGCAGGGATAAATCCAGATGTCCAAGTCTCACCCTAGAAAACAAATCCCACAGATGTCACCAAACAGTTCAGTTACATGATGCCTCTTAACAGTGAATAAAAAGAAAGGAACACTTTTTTTGAAGCAGCTATTACCAACAGTTTTAATACGTGCCTTACAATGAAGTGAATCATGCCCTAGACTGCACTGACTATATCAATCAGATTTTATTGACTGGGAAGTAACACCTGCATGAAAATCTTGGATAGGCACATCTAAATTATATACTTAGTGAGACAAATCCCACCTAAAGACTTAGAAATCATTATGCAATGTATTAAATACTTTTTAGCTTCATTCCTCTTCTCTAAACAGTAAATTAAAATAATTGGAAGAAGTGTCTTGTTTTCCTGATAGCTTTATATTGCTGTATCTCCTAGTGGTTTTTGCTGCGGTTTTGGTTGGGTTTTGTTGTGGGTTTTGGGGAGGATTTTTGGAGGGTTTTGTTTTGTTTTGGTTTGTTTCATTTTTACCAGTAGCCTATGAAAAGCTAAAGCAAGGGATAGTATAGCAAGGCAATTTTTGATCTTTCAGTAAAGAGTGACATATTTTTCACTGGAACCACTTATAAAAATCATTTTAGGTTGGTGTATATTTGCTAGATAGTTATAACAACAAATTAATTTGATTATTACTGCTGCTTACTCCTCTTTCTATATGCTTCGTTCCCCTTGTGGATTTCAATATATGCAAATGTCAGCCTATAATTTCTCTATGCACCATAAAACTAGTATCTTGTGATAGAATGCTAATTTAATTGAACTTAATTCAAAGTGGACATTGAGTTGTCTTTCTAAGCAAAGTTTCAATAAATCTTGTCTAAATCATGCATAGTTCCTTAAGAATAACCTTTGCAAGCTCAGAAACATCTCCATAAATTTATTTTTATAGGTTTAAACATCACAAGAGAACTCTTTGTACAAATACAAGTTGTCATGCTCCAACTCAACTATTATGTTCTTTGATTCAGTGTTTCCAAGAATATGAATGCTCTACAGTCAATGTGCATCTGCTACTGAGGTAGATGACTGAAGAAAAGCTTGTACTTCAAAACTAATTACTATTCCTGTTATTTGAACTAGGCTTCTACAAACCGCTTATTTGGAGAAAAAAGAAAAAGAAAAAGAACACAAATTGGACTCTCATGTTGCATGTTGACAGAAGAATGATTCCTTACTCTCCTGATATCATTTTCTAGGACTGATTGGCTGGCTTTGCCATTAAAGTTTAACTGACTGACAGCACCAACTATTCATGAGTCTTGGAAAGGTCAACCAGACGTATTAGGAATACATATTTGCAATGGAACTTCTGTTTGAAAGGTGAATTAAATTAATGGAATTGTAAATAAGGAAGTGCAACAGAATATAAAGGAGAACGAAATTCTGAAAGACTCCTGAGAAGTTTCTTTAGTAGGACAGGAAAATTACTTGTATCTAAGATATATGTACAAGGATTAATATTCAAATTTTTCCAACTAAAACAAGCATCTGAAATATAGTGTTTATCTTTTCATCTTTTCTGCCATACCAGCCATGAAATTTCCCTCCTATATTACACCAATAATTACAAGATTTTTCATGTTCAGTATTATTGCCTAAAATAGAGAAACCTGTAAAAATGAGAGATTTCATTTCCAAACAATAAGACAGAAATTCTCAGAATACATAGACTTCATAACTGAATGGGTACCATGCTGAAGCTGAAAGTTTCTACCTTAAAGAGCAGTACTTTCCACAGCATCCAGAGAGGCTGATATGAGAGACATTGGCAGCTTACAGACACTTCAGAGACAAATAGCAATCTCTGTACTTACAGTGATCCTCTAGCAACAAGATCAGCATAAAATGAAATTAATAATTTTTGGGGGTTGTTTGGATTTGTCCCCAGAGAAATACAGGGAAGATGAGCTGGAAGCAGACACCTGAGAAAGACTGAGCAATATAAAAGAGGAAATAATAATTAAAAAAAAACCCTAGGAAAGTACATTAATATCGTTATCACATAAAGTGATAAGTGATGAGTCAGCCCTGATAGGACTTGAATCTGTGATCAAAGGGGGCACATAAACAAAAATTATTAATGGCATAATTGAAGCAAGTACAAGTAAATCTAAGTATTTCCCCAAGGAGTTTACAAAAACCCCCACAACAGAATGTTAAGTAAAGCACCACAAAGGCTCTATACTTGTGTACAAAATTTATTCTGTGAACACAAGACTGTTGATGATTCAGAGAGTGGTATCTTCATTGATTATTACTGTATCTTTGCACAAATATTTGAGGGTGACTGAAAAACAAATGAATATTTGAGTTCTAAAACCATGGTTATTATATGATATGATACGCATTCATATGCTATGCTATGCAATGGATATTACATTATACTCACTATATTTGTTGTACTTATATTATTTAACACCATGTATCTTTGTATGTGTGGCATTTTTACATTATATGTGGACCAATATGCACAAAAGATTTTTCTCCTACCATTGAAAACTATTTTTGAAATCCTAAATATGTATATTGTTTCAATGCATCAAATACTGAAGACTAACAAAGTTATATTTAATTTTTGCTAGGTTCTTATTAGACACCTGTAACCAAATGAAACTCTACTCAAGTCAATGCTTCAGGAGAGTACAGTTTTGGATTACCTTAGTGGAAATCTGAATTTCATATATTGATACACTTTTCATCAGTGCACTAAATATTGACACTACCTTACTCTGTCATAAAGAGCTAAACTTTTCTAGGATATATATAGAGGTGACAGTTACATGTGACTGCAAAACAGAAATTTTCAGCTGTGTCTAACCAATGAAAATAAATGCTTTATCCCACTGACCCAGTGCCATCACTTTTCAGATGATTCCTCTCTTCTTGTCAGACTCCTTAGCCACCTTTCTAGTAATTCCAGCTCACTGCTATGTTTTTTGTCTATTTATACAAGTAAAATTTAAAATGTTATTTAATCAAAGTAGTTATTAATATTATCTTAAATAAAATTGCTGTGAGTGCTGCAATATACAGCTGCCTCATTATATAATACAAGTAATCTTTGTTTTAACTAAATACATTTCTGAGACTTCTTGGTTTGTATACCTGAAAGTTTTTATCAAATCCAAAGTTACTTTTCTCTTCTGATGATTTTTAATCATTGTAATGAATTATTAGACATTTTTCTTGACACCTACTCTTTTCTAGATTGTCTCCAACTGGTGTATAACTTTCTAGACTTTCAAGACATATGGTAACTAAAATGAGACAAAATACTAAATTGAAAACTTGCCAACCCCGGGCATGTTAGACAGTTATTTCACCTATTTTATAGATCATGCTATTCATAGATCACAATATGATATTAGGAGGGTTGTTTGGTTCTTTTTTTGCAAAAGCACGATTTTTTTCCCATGCATGTTCAGACTGTGACCCACAATAACTCCATTACATTTTGTTGCAATATATGGCTTTTTTTCTCTATTAAATATTATTCCATGTTTTAGAGAAGAAATCACCAAGAATTAGACCTGAAGAGCTATGACACATACATACCATTAAAGTAATTAATACAATTATTAAATTCTACCTGACCTAGGAGATACCATAAGAATTCATTGTAAGAACGTTAACTTTTAGATTAACTCACAAAATGGTTGAGGTTGGACAGGACCTCTGGAGGTCATCTGGTCCAACCCTCGGCTCAAGCAGGGACACCTACAGCAGAACCACAACCAGGCAGATTTTGAATATCTCCAATAAGAGAGACTCACAAGCTTTCTAGGCAACCTGTGCCAGTGTTTGGTCATGCTCACACTTAAAAAGTGTTTGGCGCCATTCAGAATGAGCCTCCTGTGTTTCAGGTTGTGCCCACTGTGCCTTTTTCTTCTGGTCCTGTAACCAGGCACCACTGAAAAGACCTTGTCTCTCTCTTCCCCGCATACACCCTTCTGATACTTACGTATATTAGTAAGATTCTCTTGAGGCTTCTCTTCTCTATACTAAATAGTCCCAGCTCTTTCAGCCTTTCCTCACATGAGAGATGATCAATTTCATTAATTATCTATGTGGCCTTTTATTGCATTCTCCACAGCATGCCCATGTCTCTCTTGCACTCATGAGCCCAGAACTGGACACAGTATTCCAGGTGTGACCTCACCAATGCTCAGCAGAGGGAAAGGATCATCTCCCTGAACTTCCAGGAACTACTTTGCCTAATGCTGCCCAGGACACTACTAACCTTCTTTCTAGCACACTTCTGGCTTATGTTCAGCTTGAGGTCTACCAGTCCTATTCTGCCAAGAATCTTTGCAGCTGGGTAGCCCCAGCCTATATTGGTGCTTAGGGTATTCCTCCTCATATGCAGAATTTTGTACTTCTTGCTGAACCTCTTGAGAGTCCCACCAGCCCGTTTCTCCAGCCTGTTGAAATCCCTCTGGATGGGAGCATGAGCCCCTGGTGTTTTCTTCGCTCCTCCCAGTTTCATGTCATCAGCAAACTTGCTGAGGGTAGACTCTACCCCATCACCCAGGTCATTAATGAAGATGTTAAACAAGATTAGACCTAGCACTGATCCCTAAGGTACACTGCTAGCACCAACCCTCACACTGATCACTGCCCTCTGGGCCAGCCCATTCAGCCAGTTTTCAATCCAGCTCACAATATGCTCACCAGCCCATACTTCAAGAGCTTCTTTATGAAGATCTTGTGGAAGAAACTGCCAAAAGCCTTAATGCAGTCCAGGTAGACAATAACCAATACTGTGAAATATATGGAAATTAAGGGGTTCTAAAAAAAAGTGGTGGTTTACCTGTGTTTGATACTAACATTACTTGTTGCATGAAAATACTGCATTCCACTGAATTTACAAATAAACTTTGAATTTTATTGGAAATCCTGCTTCATTTTCTGTATTTAAAGCCACTGGTACATGTAGTGCTTTTGGGTTTTTAAACAGATGTGGAAGGAAAATGAAACACATTGCTGAATTAACAAAACTAACAGAAAGATATAATCTCAGATTGCATTTAAATGGAAAGCTAGCCATGCAGTGTACTTCATACAATTAAGCAAAAATAAGTACAAACTGTGATGGATTTGACCCTAAAATAGACACAAAAAATTGCACAACAGGAGAGAGATAGTAATAGAGATCAAATATTTCAGAAAGTAACAGTTTTGCATGTCTTGTAAAATATATAAACAGTAGACCAACTAGGAAACAGCATTTGGACAGTATGTGCTTTGGCAGGGAAACAGTTGCAGCATATACATGTGGTTCATTTACCAAAGGATTTCTGAATAACCTAGCAAATGACAACACACAGTCCACTGAAAGATTATACATCTCTCCAGCTGTTTAATTTAGGATATGATAAATGGCACGCTGTTTGGTTTTCTTTACAACTGGAAAGGATGAGATTTAAAATCAAGCTGGGTATCTGTCTACTCTTTCTGTACTTTCACAGGAAGGTTATCAGAGACTATTCAGTCTGGACTACTTGAAGAAAAGTTCATTGCTTTTGGAAATAAATATCCGCGAAGTAATGTTTCATTTCAACCAGCAAGAAAAATTGTTCTTTGTCTTAAAATAATCACAGTAACACCTCTACAGAAAGGAGGTAATATGTGAGAACATGCAGTTAAGTCTGCTATATGATGTTATCCCTATGAAGCTTAATGCATTCATGAAACAGGAACTACATGAAAGACATTTGACAACTGTGATGTCATTCCTCAACAACTGTTTTACAATGGCAGGAATGATAAACAAATGGAGACTATAACAAAATAAAGTCATGGCTTAAAAAAAAGCATTTGTGCATTCTTGGGAATAGCAAACTGTTGGTTTTTTTCATAGCTTTATAGCAATGTGCAGTAATCATATTTTATAAAAGCCTACAACATACAGTCTATCCATATCTCTAGTCAGTTAAGACCTGAAAGCAGGATATCTTTGAAGAAATTATATAAGGAACAGAATCTGGATACACCATCTGCTAGAATGAAGGGAAATTGCACATCTTAGGTATCTACTTCTAAACCAGAATGATAAGAGGTTTTTCACATCTAGAAGTAAAACCATTTTGAAGGGGCTGAAGAATTCTCTTTCCACCTTTATTATAAGCTTTGTTTAGAAGTGTCAATGTCTGTTTTCACACAATGATTGCACTTTAACGGATCAAGAGCCAGCAGCTTGAATAATATTTATAATCACCATCTAAAACAGAGATAATGTTTAACATCTTTTCATTACCAACTGATAGATTCCAGATACTTTCACTCTCCACAGAGTTAGATGAGTCTATTTATGGGTATTGAGATGAATAACTGGGTGATATTTTATGCTATTTACAGATCTATTTCAAAATATCTGAAATTCTTGCCAAACTAACAGAAAGGCACTTTCACAGGAATATGTCTCTGCTTGAAATGATTGATTAGTAGCACTAAACAAATACACAGAGTGGTAAAAACTAATAGTGATCTATTATATGTCTCCATTCTTTATATTTTTGTGATCCTTGTATAGGGAGTACAAGATAATTAATTCTTTGATCCTTGGTGCTGACTGCAACAGAGCCCAAGAACTTAAGAAAGAGTTTCTAACAGAACTAACAATTATGACATAAAGTGCAAGATTTCAGGAAAATTCTTATCTGCTCAGTTAGATCAGGTCATACTGTATTGCTGCAGGTACTGGAAGAAGCATTACAGAACAGATCTGCTTCACACACTCCAAAATAGATGGCTTCATTGCTTAAATGTGACCAAGAAATAATGAAAACTGACTGCTAAGTGCAGTAGCAATCACAGGTGTACATCTGGGTCTCACTCAAATCTCTGCTATACCTATGTAAATTAAAAATAACTTGATCGAGGTCATCCCATTTAGAGTAATTTAAAACCAATGTAAGGTTAAAATTAGGCCAGTCATTAAAAAAAAAAAAAAAAAAAAAAGCTAGAACTTATCTAGCAAGAGTATATCTTGCATAGACTTTTTCCTTTTCTTCTTGTTTCCTAAATATTAAAGATATGTTTGTGCAACATATATTAAATGCTGAATCTTTTGTTTGAAGCTCTCCAGTCCTACAGCAGCTCCACCACAACATATGCTCAGTTGCTCCTTTAAAACAGATTTGAGTATTCCACAGCACAATATTAGATGCATGGTAATTTAAGCTCAAAATGAGACTTGCAATGAAAAGACATTTTAGAGGTCAGATACAGGCAAATACCTGAGCCAGCCAAAAAAAAAAAAAAAAATTTTATTTCACATGAAAAAGTATATTTATGTTACACCTATGCTTCCACTCCTCCCTTGAACACTATTCATGAAACAAAAATCCTGCTCTTAATGAGCAGCATGTGCTGGCAAATCTGCACCACTTCCCATATCAATATAGCCATTACAGTCATACCAGCTTCCAAAACATGTAGGAGAAATGATGCAGTAGTCTATATTTCAAATTATCCTTGTTCTATACAAAACAGTTATTTTGTATAATGATTTATATTGACTAAGCTCTGTGGTAATTGGAGACTCTTCTTCTAATAAAAACATTGTGCAACTTCAGAGAGAGCATCAGCTATCTTTGTAGCCATCATCCCCGAATTTCTGGGGGTCTTTTCAGGTGATGTGTGCCGCCTTAGTCATTCAACACGTGCACACAGACAATATTCAAATGGAAAATAATTTTATCTCACCTCATTGACTCATTTCCTTAGCCTGTATCAGTCAAACAATCGATTGGTCTAAAACTGAAGTGTACGTACGGTAATAGTTGCAGTACAGTACAATCTGAATTGTAGTAAGGTACCTTACAAAAGCTACAACTCCTTCAGGCTGGGGATTACAAGAGTAGGGATTCTCCTTATATGTAACACTTCACAAATGATTCAGAACAGTGTTTAGTATTTTAGAAACAGAGAAAGAGTTATATCTTTTAAAAACATACAGTTAGTATGCTTTTAGTATACAGTTAGCATAGCTAGTTCCAGGAAGACAAATTCTGTTTTTCTAACATCAACTAAAGCTTAGCCATGTGGCTTCTATTCAGGCTTCACCAACTGATTGCTATCTTTTCTGGAGTTAAAGCACTTGCTATAATTAATGCTGCCCTCAGGTAGTTGTAACTTTTACAACTAGCATTTACTCAGCATGTCATCATAGGTCTCGCTGGCCATGACAGCAGCATGGGGTCACATTAATACAGATTAAATGGTCTTGAAAAAGTTCTTCAGTATTAAATTTCTCTCTCCAGCTATTTTCTCTTACAAATATATCTATTGTAGAATTAGGAAAAAATGAAAAGCCCCACTAAGTGCAAATAATGTTTGTCATATTCCAATTGTCTTGAAATACCAAAATGCTATTCATACTTATTCTTGCCTTTATTTTTTATGGATCAGGCTTCATCTTTGAAGTGCTGTCAGTTTATAATAAGGTTTTTTAATGTAGCATTTAAACTGCCTGTGCTATAGTAAACCATATTTAAGTGGCTGCTCACAGAGCCAAATCACCTGTTGAACTGTCTTCTTGGTTTCAACAGTATGTACTTCACTATTCTTTCCAGTCCATCACATCTAATTTCAACCACAGCAATGTAAAATTAATAATGCTAACATTTGATTTTCTCTTTTTATTGTACCTGAATGTACAAAGGTGGGATAAAGCATCTTGTTTTCATCCCAGCTATTCCATGAAAACTGAAGAGCTAGTGGGTATGTCTACAGTTTTTGTGGCGTTCTGGAATAGCTGCAGAGGTCTGCCCAAGCCAAAAAGAAAGACACAGTACAAATAGACTATATCTGATCGAGACATAGCTGATGTCTATGAGTAGCTGTCGCTATTGAAAGCTGTAATTTAAACCACTCCCAAATTCTACTAATAATCTAATTTAGTATTCCTAAGCATTACTTTAAAAATTTGCAGCTACAGTGCTTATTAAATAGTGATTTTTCATGGAAGTGGGATTTTACACTCTTGCTAGTCACTGCACCCCAGCACAAAATGGGACGTTAAATCCACAGCAGTCATGTAGGCATCATTTCAGTAATGACTCATGCCATTGCCCTGGTGTTCTGACCTCACTGTGCCTTCCTAGATCAAGTCTGACATTATGACACTGATATCTTTAACACTAACAGCCCTCTTGAGATCAATTGAGCCAGCTTGAGATGATCTCAGAATATTCAGCATCTTGAATAACTTCTGATTCATGAGGAGGGTACTTCCGACAGTCAAGCACTCTCCTATTCAGTGAGCTCTAAGTCTTAGAGATGGTTAAAAAGTGAAAAAGGCAGTTAAACACCAGAAAAGCCTCAGCCTTCTTTGTATGACTCTTAGCCTGGTTAAAGTTAGCTAGTCTGTTATGGTCCAATAGAGCAGTCACTCACAAATTCACAATGCTATGATTTTAAGCTCTTTCCATGAGGTTAGGATAGCTTTGTTAGTTCAACTTTAAAAAAGAAAAAGGTGCCACTTAGAACATGCATTCATTGTATTGATGGACAGACAGAAAATACGAGTTTTGCAGCCTTACTTTTACGTAACTTTAGGCCTTGACCAAAATGAAAGCTGCAGTGTACTTGCACTTGTACTAATAATGAAGATATTACAACTGAAATACAGAAGTTAAAGCAGGATAAAATAAAGAGGTTTTGGGTTTTTTTGGTCTCTTTTTTCTTTTTGCGGGCAGATAAAAAGGTACAAAGTAAATAGCAGAAGGTTGAAAAAGACTTGATCTCAGAGCCAGATACTCGTTTTTACAAATCTTATGCTAAATGAAACAAAAATGGGGCACAGGGGGAATTCATCAGTACTCTGCTATAGAATTCTTAGCTCATGGTGTTTAAGAGGGCCAAGAGGTTAGCACAGGCTTTTCCACTAGTTAGCTCTCTAGAACTTTAAATTATCGTATCACAATAATAAATTAAAGCTCAGTTTTAAGTGCTCCTATGGGAACGGACGCTTGAAAAGATTATAATGAGTTTTGAAGACAGTGACCTCTTAGCCATCCATTTGAATATAATTTGGCTAAGTAATAGCAATAAACTGTTACAATCCAATGAATACTTAATGGCATAAATAAAATTACACGAGTATTGTTATTTTTGATTAATGATCTGATTCTCCTTGATTCTTGTAAAGAATTGTCATATATTCGTATTATCATTTATATACAAATACACTTTAAAAGATAGGTCCATTACATTCTAAATTAGACACATTAGAGCACTGCCTTAGAAGACATGTGAAGGCAAAGAGATGGTGATACACCAAAGAGAAATCTAGTTCTTTCTTCTATATATCAATGTTTATAAGTAAGTGCTGTGAAGGCTCTGCAACTGAGTAGTAAATCTGTAATCATTAACTCTTGCTTTTCCTTAAATTCTCTGAGATAGTTACCTTCCTAGAATGTGAGAGAAGAAAAAAAATGAGACAGCTACTTATTCTCCCTTCACTTATTTATCCAACTGAAACCAAACCTTAAATTAAACCCAATGACTATGTTTACATTATGGGCCATAATTAATTGTAGGTCCACTCTTGAAGAGGTTGTCTCTTGAGGATCAGAGGTTCCATCTGCTATGTCACTGTCCTTTTTAAAAAGCATTTTTGCTTAGATGAGTTACTAAGCAAACATTTAATCCATGTATTTCTAGTTTTGACTGTGACAGTAACAGAGACCTTCAAAGAATGGCAGTAATTATTGACCTACGTCTTCTCACTATAAAAATTTAATACCAGTCATTGAGGTGATAAATAAAATCACATGTCTATAAGGCTTATAAAAGTACTTCTGGGACCTGACTGGTGCTCCAAAAGATGTCTGCATAAGAAAACAAAGCAAATGAATGTTATTCCCAGAAATCTGAGTAGATGAAAGATTTCCAGATGCATCAAATCAGCTGAATCCTAAGGTCATTCCACGGCACTTCACAGAACCATAGAATAGTTAGGGTTGGAAAGGACCTTAGGATCATCTAGTTCCAACCCCTTTGCCATGGGCAGGGACACCTCACACTAGATCATGTCAGCCACGGCCCTGTCTAACCTGGCCTTGAACACTACCAGCAATGGAGCATTTACCACTTCCCTGGGCAACCCATTCCAATGCCTCACTACTTTCACAGTGAAGAATGTCTTCCTTATATATAATCTAAACTCCCCCTGTTTAAGTTTTAACCTATTTAACACTTGTCCTTTCGCTACACTCCCTGATGCAGAGTCCCTCTCTGGCAGTCTTGAAGGCTCCCTTTGGATACTGGAAGGCTGTTATGAAGTCTCCACACAGCCTTCTCTTCTCTAGGCTGAACAGCCCCAACTTCCTTACCCTGTCTTCATACAGGAGGTGCTCCAGTCCCCTGATCATCCTCGTGGCCCTCCTCTCGACTTGTTCCAACAGTTCCATGTCCTTTTTATGTTGAGGACTCCAGAATTGTACACAGTACTCCAAGTGAGGTCTCACAAGAGCAGAGTAGAGGGGCAGGATCACCTCCTTCCACCTGCTGGTCACTCTCCTTTTGATGCAGCCCAGGATACGGTTGGCTTTCTGGGCTGCAAGCGCACACTGCCTGCTCATGTTCATTTTCTCATTACCCAACACCCCCAAGTCCTTCTCCTCAGGGCTACTCTGAATCTCTTCTCTGCCCAGCCTATAGTTGTGCCTGAGATTGCTCCGACTCAAGTGCAAGACCTTGTACTTGGCCTTGTTGAACTTCATGAGGTTTGTACTGGCCCATCTTTCAAGCATGTCAAGCTCCCTCTGGATGGCATTCCTTCCCTCCACTGTGTTGACCACAGCACATATCTAATTGTCATTGGCAAACTTGCTGAGGGTGCACTCAATCTCACTGTCCCTGTCGATGATGAAGATGCTGAACAGGACTCGTCCCAACACCGACCACTGGGGGACACCACTCGCCGCCAGTCTCCAGCTGGGCACTGAGCCATTGACTGTAACTCATTGCATGTGGCCATCCAGTCAGCTCTTTATCCACTGTGTGGTCCATCCATCAAATTTATGTCCCTCCAGTTTAAACAAGGATGTCATACGGGACAGTGTCAAACGCTTTGCACAGGTCCAGGTAGATGACATCAACTGCTCTGCCCCTGTCTGTCAGTTCCGTAGCCCCATCATAGAAGGCCACCAAATTGGTCAGGCAGGATTCCCCCTTAGTGAAGCCATGCTGGCTGTCAACAAGCACCTTGTTGTTTTTCATGTGCCTTCCAGGAGAATCTCCTCCAAGATTTTGCCAGGCACAGAGGTGAGACTGACTGGTCTGTACTTCCCCAGGTCTTCCATTTTCTCCTTCTTGAACATGGGGGTTCTTTAGTACTTTATTTGCATAAGCAGAAGAGTTTTAGGGATTTGCTCATACTTGTCACAAACAGAGAGAAAACATTAGTGCCTCTTTTTTCTATATAGTATCTTTTTCAGAGGTTAGAGCAGTATCATAGGACATGTGCTACAGCATACTAAGAATGAAATGTTGAACAGCAATGAATGAAAGAGTATCTTGCACTGTTTACTGCACTTCCAGTGCTATTGTACTCTGCCATATTACCTCGTGTTTAAATATGTAATACTAAAAGAATGCTTAAAACTGGGCAGATTTTCATCTTTGCTACTGTCAGTGGTGCACCTTTAAAATAGGCATAAATATCCATGAGAATTATCTCTGAATTTAGTGCAACATGAGAGACATGAGAAAACCTTATTTTTTTTCAGAAACTTCTAGATTTTACTTGAGCTCTGTTTGTATAGTTGATGATTTCTGCCTAACCTAATACCTTGACTTGCTCCTAAAGAACATGTTCCTTTCTTCAAGCAGTAAGATATAAAGGTGATTTGAAAAACAGTGCTAAAAAATAATAAATTATTAATTATTAATATTTGAAGTGGAAGCTATATAAGATTTTTATCTACCTATAACCAAAAGTCATGAAAAATAATGAAAGCACTGTACAAGGTGTTTTCTGGTTGTTTGCAAAAGGTTATGTTACCACTATTGTTTCAAAAATAGTTAAATATTGATCTAGAAAATCTGAATCTATCTTATCTTTACATTTAGGGTGGAAATATATGCATTTATAGTGGAAGATGCTTGCCAACCCAATTTGAAATCCAGTAATGAATCCCATAAATTGCCAGTAAGCAGCTTATAGTCAGTTTTAGCTGCCCACTTTTCTCTAGAATTAAAGTGAAGTTTTTCATACCTAACTTTAAGAACAGATTTATCATCTTTATTTGAGCACAATAGAACATAGTTGTTTAAATAATACATGACATTTAGAACCAGCTATTATGAAACACTGGTTTTTAACATTCATGTATTACTGTAAGTTAAAGTATGACTGCAATACAGTCAAAGCAAAAAATCAGGTGCATGGTAAAAAAATTCCCAAGCAGCTAACCTGCCACCATAGAGCCTGCAAAGATGTATTTTTCATTACAGCAGACACATATCCTTAGTTTTCTGGTTATCACAACAGTTCTAATGGCTACAGTTCACTAACTTTTTTGAACAATTATGTAATGCTAAGCAATACTATGAAAACACTTAAAAGAAGTAAGTAATAATTATTTCAATTATTTAAATTCTTAGTTAGAACTTCTATCTCAGCTTTATTGGATAATTTTTCAGAGTAGCACTCTGGGGAACTGATACAAGCACAGAATTCCAACATCAATTTTTACCATGAAGTATCCTTTCTTCTCTGCTATTGTAGGCATGCTGAGTATCAAAGCAGTTTTACTGTCATTATATATTTCCTATAAGAAGAACTCAATAATTTTTTTGTTTGTTTAGAATCAGATAGGTTGGAAATGACCTTCAAGATCATCAAGTACAACCATTACCCCAGGACTGACAAGTCCACCACCAAACCATGTCACTAAAGGCCTTGTCCACGCAGTTTTCAAACACTTCAGGGACGGTGATTTCACCATTGCTCTGGGAAGTCTGTTTCAATGTCTGATCACCCTCTTGGTGGAGAAATGTTTCCCAATATCCAGTCTAAACCTCCCCTGGCACAACTTGAAGTTGTTACCTCTTGTTACTTGGGAAAAGAGACCAGTCACCCACTTGTCCATCCTCCTTTCAGGTGTTTGTAGAGAGCAGTAAGGTCCCCTCTGAGCCTTCTCTTCTCCAGACTAAAGCTGTGGCTTTCTCCAGGACTGCCTGGAGTCTCTGTCCATACTCTTGTACTTTCACTTCCCAGAACAAAATATCACCTGCACAGAAATTACCTGCCCTTACACAATAAAACAAACCTGTTGCATTTCACAGTGATATGCAATGAGTGCTGAACATCATGCAGCAGTCAGAGGAAATGGTACTTTCCAAGAAATTATACAGTGATAAACAGGAACTTCATTCTTCTATGGTGATATGCTAGAACCTGGATGACAAACAAATTAGAAAATACCTGGCATCAGCCTTCTCTCAAAACATTTTCCCTTTTCTAGGTATTTGGTTGTTTTGAGACTATCTATAAACATAAGTACATTACTATCTTTTTAATTTCTCCGTGATTTTGCATTTTTCCTATGGTTCAAAATCAGTAAAGAATATGAAGGAATCATACATTTTCTCTTCTATCTCTGATATCAAGATTAAAACGAAATGCCCTCTTTAAACTCTTATGGCAAACTTTCCCAGTATCTTCATCTGTGCTGTCTGCATTCTCAGTGGTGTTTTTTTTTTTATTTCCGTTTATGTTGAAGTCAAGTGAGTGGCCACATTTAATCTAATTATTTGTGGTATAGTCACTGGTAAAAATTAAAAATTACAACTTCCTCTATACATTGGCCCATATATTTATCTTACATACTTATATACATGGACAAAATAATTAGGTTAAAACCCAAATAATAGTCCTTCTTCATTTTTGTTACCGATAGATCTTTTTAACAGTACTAATGTCATTATTTCTGTCACAACAGTGCCTTTTATACCAATTTAAATTAGTACAGTTCTCATGCATTTTTCAGCCATTCCTTCACTTCTGTAACATCTAATAATTCTTTTGAACCAATGATAATTTACCCACTTTGTCAATAATGCACCTTCTGTTCTGATACTTGCAGTCTCTTACTGTCATGATCATTTCCTCTGTCTTTTCCCAAACGTTAAATGTTGACCTGGTCCTCTGCTGTGCAGAACTTTGGATGGACTCCCATTTTGAATTTCCTGTCTGTTTCTGTTTTAATATCATTCTTTGTAATATATTCTCCAATAGTTTAAGAATTCTGCCCATTCTCTACCATACTGGTTTTTGTCTGGTTGTTGTGGTTTAAGCCCAGCCAGTAATTCAGTACCACGCAGAAGTTCACTCACTCCTCCGCCCTTCTTCCCCCCACTCCTGGAGGGATGGGGAGGAGAATCAAAAGAATATAACTCCCATGGGTTGAGATAAGAAGCCCAGTAACTAAGGTATAACACAAACCACTACTGCTACCATCAATAATAATAATGATGAGGGAAATAACAAGGGAAGAGAATACAACCACTTACCAGCCACCAATCGATACCCAGCCCAACCCGAGCAGTGATCTAGCCCTTCCGGGTAACTGCCCCCAGTTTATATAGTGGGCATGACATGCTGTGGTATGGAACACCTCTTTGGCTAGTTTGGGTCAGGTATCCTGTCTCTGCTTCCTCCCAGCTTCCTCTCCTCCTTGGCAGAGCATGAGACTCAGAATGTCCTTGGTCAGACTAAACATTACAGAGCAGCAACTAAAACCATCGGTGTTATCAGCACTGTTCTCAGGCTGAAAGTCATAAACACAACACTGCACCAGCTACTAAGGAGAAAAACAGCTGCTACTGCTGAACCCAAGACATTGTGTAATTTTCTTTGCTTACAAAACCTGCTTATTTTGTTACCCACAGGGTGGGTTTTTTTATCTCTTTTTTTAATGTTTGTCTTTTTTTAAAAAAATAATTTCATTGTATTTCTATTTTAGACTAGGGAATTCCAATTACTACTCCTAATTGCAAGATCACATCCATAGATGCATTACAAATTTCTCTGCTTTTATTTTAATAAACTCTGTTAAAAGAATCTTTCTCTTTTACAGAAGTGCAGTACTTCTCATTTTTATAATAGTTACATAGTTAGCCTCCTCTGCTTGACTTAACTGAACAGTACTAAAATTAGATAATGCTTCAGAAATAGCTGCTTTAGAAATAAGACTGCCTCTAAATGTCTTCTTTTCTGCTCTCACCCATTTATTACACATTTCATGTGAAGTTTAAATCTTCCACATTTCTAAATACTTTTAAGTCTAGTGAAATATTTCATTACTCCAGTCTTCTTTTGCAGTTCTCATTTAAACTTTCTTTTTTTTTTTGGATGCTGTTCATTGTTCAGTAAACAGTGAAAAGTGAAGTGTCTGAGAGTGGTGGAGTAACTTGAGTCAGACCAGGTTTCTCACTGATCAGCATTGTGAAGCATGGGCCATTGCATCTCATGACATTCAGTGACAATTATTTAATGATTGCACACTTAAAAAAGGACCCTGCGAACTACTGACCTGTCAGCCTCAACTCTATGCCTGGGAAGATCATGGTACAGATCCTTATAAAAGCTATGCTAAAGTACATGGAGGGCAGGGAGGCAATTCGAGACAGTCAGCATGGCTTTACCAAGGACAAGTCCTGCCAGACCAATCTAGTAGCCTTCTATGGTGGACAGACTACATTGGTGGACAAGGGAAGAGCTACAAATGTCAGGATGTCATCTATCTGGACTTCTATCAGGCCTTTGACATAGTCCGCCACAAAACTCTTCTCTCTAAATCGGCAAAATATGGATTTGATGGTTAGACTGGCAGTGTTCAAGGACAGGTTGGACGGAGCCTTGGGTGTCCCTGCTCATGGCAGTGGGGTTGGAACTAGATGATCTTAAGGTCCTTTCAAATCCTAACCATTCTATGATTCTATGTGAACCTCATGAGGTTCAACAATGCCAAGTGCAAGGTCCTGCGCCTGGGTCAGGACAACCCCTGCTATCAATATAGTCTGGGGATGAAGGGATCAAGAGCAGCCCTGTGGAGTTGAACTTAGAGGTATACATAGGTGAAAAATTGGACATGAACTGTCAATGTGTGCTCACAGCCTAGAAAGCTGGGCTGCATCAAAAAGAGAATGAACTGCAGGTCAAGGGAGATGATTCCACCCCTCTACAGTGTTCTGTCGAGACATCGCCTGGAGAATTGCATGCAGCTTTGGAGTCCTTAGCACAGGAAAAACATGGACCTGTTGGAGCAGGTCCAGAGGGATGGAGCACCTCTCCGATGATGAAAGGCTGAGAGAGTTGTAGTTGTTCAGCCTGAAGAAGAGAAGAGTCCAGGAAGACCTTTTTGTGGCTTTTAAGTACTTAAAGGGGGCTTATGAGAAAGATGAGGATAAACATTTTAGCAGGGCCTTTTGCAATAGGACAAGGGATAATGGTGTTAAATGAAAAGAGGTTAGATTCAGACTAAATGTAAGGAAGAAAGTTTTCATGATGAGGGTGGTGAAAGACTTCATGGCTTGGCCCTGCTTGGATGCCAGGTGCCTACCAAGCTGCTCTATCACTCTCCTTTTCAGCAGGACAGGGGGAAGGAAATAAGATAGAACAAACCGCTCATCAGTCAAGATAAAGGCAGTGTATTAAAGCAGAAGTAAAGGCCACATGCAGAAGCTAAGGAAAACAGAAGACTTTATTCTCTACTTCCCATCAGAGGACAATGTCCAGCCACTTCCCAAGAATCATGGCTTCAGTACACATAGGAGTTGCTCTGAACAACAGAAGTAAGTAACAAATACTTTCTTCCATGCCCACCCCCCAAATCTCCCCCTGCTCCTTTTTTCCCTTAGCTTCTATTGCTGAACTAATGTCATACAGTATGGAAGTAGGAAACATCCTTTCTGTCAGTTTGGATCAGCTGTTCTGGCTGTGTCCCCTTACAAGATCTTGCCCATCCCTAGCCTACTGGTGAGTGGGACTGCTGGAGAGACATCCTGGATGCTGTGCAAGCACAGCTCAGATGTGGCAAAACACTGGTGTGTCACCAACACATTTCCAGCTATCAATACAAAGCTTGGCACTATGAGGGCTGCCATGGGGAAAATTAACTCCATCTCAGCCAGATTCAATACACAGTGAAACAGATTGTTCTGAGATTGTATACACCCCACCCCTGGAAACACTGAAGGCCAGGCTGGATGGGGTTTTGAGCAACCTGCTCTATTTGAAGATGTCCCTGCTCATTGAAGGGTAGGTTGGACTACATAACTATGGCAGGGACAATAGATAATGGTTCATGGTGAAACACACAAAGATAGAAAAGTACTGTTTGTCTGCTTTGTCTGCTCCCTGGAAAGTCCAGCTTTGGTTCCTACCCTGAAAGTTCCGCTTTAGAACTCCCTGGGAAAGTCTCAACCCTTGGAGAACTTGCTAGATATTGCTGGCCCCTTCTTCTGACACAGGCTGGACCCCTGCGCTGGAATGAGTATGCATTTTTGTCAGTATAAAAGGCCAAGCCTCATGCAATGAGGGGGAGGCAGACCCTCATACCACCCAGGTCAACGTTGCCTCAGTGGAGACACTGGCTAAGGTCGAGCTTGCCACCTCGCACTGTGATGATGATTCTCAGAGCTGGTTTCCCAATTGTCTTCACAGGATCCTTGGGGTTGGCAAGATAACCAAACATCAGAAGTATCCTTTACTGTATCCTTTATTATCTCTATATTTTCCTATATTAATAAACTACTTGAGAGTTCTCTATTTATCTCTCGTTTTCTCTCACCCGGAATCCTCGAGCTCTGGAACAATAACCTTTAAAGGTCTCTTCCAATCCAAACTCTTCTATGATTCTATGATTCTAAGACAGAATATTCTTCCATGGCATCCCAGTTTAAGCACATACTTTTAACAACTACCTTATAAAAAAACTAGGTATTTGGTGCCACGGAGGCAATTCAGTCTATGTGACATTAAGTACTTTGTTGAGTCAATGGAGGAAATCCTTTAAAGACAAGCAGAAAGACATACAGTCCATCCACAGATGGTGCCTGCCTTTTTTCTTCAGATGTATAAAGAACTTTCAAATGAGTTCTCTGAAAAAGAAACTCAGTTAATTAGGTCAACTATCTAACTCTTTCTACTAGAGGGAAATCATAGGCAATTACTGTCTCAAGCTTCTTGGAACTCAGTTCATCTACCCTCTTCTCTATAAGCATGGGGAAAAGTGCTTTACCTAATAATCTACTAGTCTGAGCATGCACTCGGAGATATTTGTGAGGTGACTTAAGTCATTTCCATAAAGGCAAAGGTGGGTTGCAACCACTATTACATGGACCATTGTTCTTCTGTCATAATCATCTAGTATCATCTCTTCTGATGATTATGCAACCAAGCATACAAGCCCTGTAAGACCAGCTGGAGCAGTCTGATTAATAGTACATACAGCTGAGTGCAAAACAGACTGATGGTTCCGAATTTGTTCTCAGAACCTTTCTTGAGGGCCTTCTAACTGCAGTTTGAAATGAAATTTTACAGTTGGACAAAAATTTCCCATCTCAGTAGGAAACAAATCTTAAATGCAAATTAATAGAAGTTGTATTTTTCTGCCAATCAATCAACCAATTGACTGAAACGTTCTCTTCATTTTAGAAGACTTGGAATACTTGGCTAACAGTATTGTCTCTCTTGCTTTTATTCAGTAGTGTAACATCTGCTACATTTGACTATCTGCAAGTCATAACCCTTTTTACCACTTCTGCATAATGTTTTTGGAACAATATGAAGCATCATTAGTGTATTTCAGTTCCCAACATTATTGTCTCATGTTGCTTTATTACCATAATAAACTTGTGAATCATAGTAACTAACACAGTAGGGCTCCCATAGTGAATTCATTTTCATAACCTCTTTTGGTATCATAAATGTGATCCAGAAAATTGTAAAGTCAGCAGTTCTATACAGCTTATTAATAAAGCACATTACAGGGATGCATTAAAGCCTCAACAGCTGTACTATAATGAAACACTCTACTTATAATTACAATTATGCTAACACTTAATAATAATTGGGCCTCTGTGTAGCTCATTTGCTCAATAGGAGATTGGGTCTTGTCAGAAGTAGCCATTCCCTCAGCAGGCGACCTGGTTGCAAACATAACAGAGTTTAAACAGAGCAGGAAGTTAGTAATAGCATGAAAAGGGCAGATCTGCAGGTGGGGTTACCATCTGTGAGAAGGAAAATGTAAAATAATGAGATATATGGGTTTCTCTCTTCTTGGAGATCAGCTATCCAAGGGTGAAAAGAGGAGAAATAAAGATACTGCATGGCAGAGGGAACAAGGTAGAAAGGTGAAGAAATATCCCAACATGCACAGCTTGCTACCATTAACAATATATAGGACTACAATGTCAAGAGTAAACAATGAGTCACATATGTCCCCTTAATGCTACCAACTTTTTTTTCTGAGGTAGAAAATTAATTTGAGAAGGCAAGGAGCTTATTTTTTAATCCCAACTTTCAGTTCAAGGGTGACAGCAGGGATCTTGGAGACAGACAGTCTATTGTCCATTACAGCTTCTTGGTCTCCAGCAAGAAAGACACTGTTACACTCTTATCTTAGTCAAGAAACAGCAGCAGGAATCAAGCTGCAAAGCTATTTATTTCCACTGTCTAGAGAGATAGCTGTGTAGTCTAGAAACTCTTATGTTCCAGGTGGTTGCAGGTTATTCACAAGAAGCCAGCACTTCTTCAGTATGAAAAGGAGTGTTTTGAATCCAAGAATTTAAAGTAACAGAGAAAACTCAATTTTGTATGCCTCATTATTGCCATCCTTACAAAATTACCAGAAGCAGACGTAGTGCAGTCTTCCATTGTGAGGTGATGCTGCAGTTCCTATTGTAGCAGCCTTTACCTAGATCAAGGCTGCATCTGCTTTTGGACTCATGGTGGGAAGATGAAGATTCCTGCTTCCAGCAGGGGAATCTTGACATGAGATTATCCTTTCCCCATTATTATGAATAGGCTTATTGCTTTTATTTTGTTCAGAAATATAAACAATATTGTGAACCCCTTCAGACAATGTGTGGAAATAGTGACTACACAAGCATATCTTCCTGTACTGTATTCAAAAACAACTGACCTGTTTAAGGGAGGTCTCTCATAGCTTGTGGAAGAGTGACTAAGAGTCACTGGAACATTATCAACTACTGGTCTACTGCTATTGGGACAAAAATGTCCCTTCCACAGTTATTCTCCAAGGTATAGTAAATGTGGCCTGGTGAGAAGGTCTCACCTTCTCAGTGTGAGTGCATGGCATGGGAAGAGGAGTTTATCCCAAAACAGAATGTATCCTTTACAGAATCTTCCACTGCAGTTAAAGACATGTTGGCAAGGTGAAGTAAAAAAAAAAAAAAAGTAGAAATAATTAAAATGGTGTTTTCTGTTCCTAACTTTACCTTTTCTTCCTGCCAAATTTTCTTGGAAAAGAAGGTAAGAGAATGTAACTCTTGGAAGGTTCTGAAAGAGAATGAAGGAAGTAATGAGGGAGCTCAGAAGCTTTGAAGTGCTTAATCTGAAGTATATAGAGGTTGGATCACTGAAGCAACATCAGGCATATAACTTGAAGTCCAGATTGTCCACCAGAGAAGCAGAAAGAGAAGTAATTTGCTTCAGCTTATGCATCTATTTTCAGCTAGAATGAATGCTTGTTTGGAGATATTTATTCCTCATCTTGGGGAGGTTTATAAACCTATCTTAGACTAATGCTCACCTGTCAAGGAGTACAGGAAATGAAACTCACTCCAGTCAAATTGTTGAAAAATGAAAAATGATAGAAGAAATAATCTCCAGGAAAGGAAAAATGCATGAAAAGTGATCTTCAGATACTGAAAAGGCAGAAATGGGACCATACACACCCGGTATTGATTCTTATATCAAACTTTCAATGAGATTGTGAATCAAATAGTCTGAATGTCCTTATGTCAGTCCATGCCAGCCTAAAATAAGTGCCTTAACAACCCAGGTATACCTATTTCTAGTGGAATATTCGGAGATAGAGAGATCTAGGGTCTTTATTTAGTGAACTGACTTAGGCACCTTTAAAAGATAAATCTATACTCCTACATGATGTTCTCACCTAGAACTAGAGTTGTGAAGACACAGTTGGTGGTTCCTCAGAATTACTCCCAAATGCTGTTCAATAAAGCCCACAGTATGCCTTTCTTAGGGTATATGAATATCATGCTTCAAAAAAGCATGCTGGTAATAGATTGCTTTGATGGAACTTTTGAGGCCATCGAAATGTACTGTCAAGTATTTTAATTTCTACAAGGGGTGGATATAGCATAAGTGTCATACACCCATGTTGCTTTCAGTAGAAAATATTGACAATCAGTGTAATGCTAAGGAGCTCAGTAAACTGGCATACTTTGGATGAATTGAGCGTTCACTGTACTCTTGTTTGCTTATAGGGAAATAAATTTTAAAAAAAAAAAAGAAAAAAACCAAACCTTTTTCAGCTCTTCTCTAGAAAAAGGTATCTGGATTTATAAAATAGAAGGAGAGAATAACTTATCTTCTATGGAGAAGTGAATAATGGGGTTTGCTAATTGAGAAAAGCTTTCAAAATGTGATCCCTCTAAAATGCTGAATATAATTGTATTTTTATATCTTACCAATGTGATCTTTGATTTAGCACTTAAGCATTCTTATACTATCAGAGATATTCAGATTAAAAAAAATAAGTATTAGATTGATGTCAGGTTTTCTTTTATCATATAATATCTGCCTTCACAAACTGTCCTAACTAATTCTGTGAAGTGCGTCATATAATATCCATAAAATCATAGTTTTTCTCATGTATCTTATGATGCACTAAAGTTGAAAATATCCTGCTACTCAAGGCCTTGTAGGGAGCTAGGTAAGCTCTCCTCATGAGAGATGCTCTCTAGACCTTTTTCCATCTTCATTGTGCTTCTAATTTGCTATTTTATCTGATTTACAAAGACAATTAAAAAAAAAAAATATTAAAATCAGATATTCTTTTCAAAAGACATCAGAAAGCACAATTACAACTACACATTAGTAAAGTATACACATTAATATATTTTTAGTCAGTCAAATTATTTCCATAACTAGTAGAACAATGCACATGTGATGTTACAGAATCACAGAATACCTCCAGTTCGGAGGGACCCAAAGGATCCAAATCCCTGCTCCTCACAGGACTACCTAAAAATAAACCATATGACTAAGAACATTGTCCAGATCCTTCTTAAACTCTGATAAGGCTGGGTGCTGTGATCACTTCCCTGGGAAGCCTGTTCCAGTGACTCACTACCCTCTCAGTGAAGAAATTTTTCCTAATGTCCTACCTGAACTTCCCCTGATGCAGCTTCATTTCATTTTCTGCTGCCATGTCACTGGTCACCAAAGAGAGAGAAACACCTCTCCCTCTACTGCCTACCTTGAGGAAGCTGCAGACTTCAATGAGGTCACTCCTCAGCCTTCTATTCTCCAAGCTGAACAAACCAAGTGACCTTGGTTGCCCCTCCCAAGTCCTCAAGATCTTTGACCATCTTGGTTGCCCTCCTCTGGACACACTTTAATAGTTTAATGACGTCTTACTGAGACACCCCAAAATGCACACAGTACTCCAGGTGGGGTGCAGGGAGCAGTGTGAGGTGGTACAATCAACTTCCTCAACTGGCTAGCTATGGCATGCTTGATGAACCACAGGAGAGGTTGACCCTTTTGTCTGCCAGGGAACGCTATTGCCTCGTATTCAACTTGCCATCAACCCAAACACCCAGATATCTTTTCATAGGGCCGGTCTCCAGCCTCGCATTCCCAAATTTGTATGTACAATCAGGATTACCCCATAAAAACATTAAAGAGCACTGTCCCTAAAACTGAACCCTGGGGGGGTCACACTGGTGACTGCCAGCCTGATGAAACCCATTTACTATCACACTTTGAGCTGACCTGTCAGCCAATCGCTCATCCAATGTATCATAGATTTGCCTAGCTGGACATTCTGTCCAGAAGGATACTGTGAGAGACAGTATATATGAGAGACATTGATACATGTAACATTGAAATATACTATTGGAATACATGTTCTAAATTTTCTTCATTTTGAGTATTTTCTCTAATGAATCAGTGAATGATGGGAATAGATTTGAGTAGGGTTACATGAAACGGTATTTGGCGCAATTAAATTTAGTCTAGACAGGAAATAAAGCTGTCATACAAATGTCTTTCATCTGAGAATAATCATTTATCTTCAGGTTTAAAGATTTACCATAGCTATAAGTGAACTGTCATCTTTTGATTTTCAGGTATTAGGGAAATGCATTTATAGGGAAATGCAGATTTATATAACACAATATGACTTTATTTATGGATTTATAGATATTACAATGCTTAAATACATCCTTCAGCTTTCTAGACTTAGGCTGACTTGCTTTATATAAAGCCCTTCTTTGAAATATGCCAGTGTTCAGTTTTGATTGTTCAATCAGTAGATTAAGCATTCAAGAAAATATTTTCTTATTAGCTAGTGTCATGCTTTAAACCCTAGCCAGACAGCCAGACAACTTGTTCACTCACTCCCAGTGAGTGGTGCCGGGCTGAGAGCAATCGAGG
Organism: Pezoporus flaviventris; assembly: GCF_033815535.1. Classification (NCBI taxonomy): domain Eukaryota; kingdom Metazoa; phylum Chordata; class Aves; order Psittaciformes; family Psittacidae; genus Pezoporus; species Pezoporus flaviventris. The sequence continues at coordinate 3,033,724 of NW_026892616.1, read as the reverse complement.
CCCACCCCCCCCAGGGCTCTCCCCTTCCCCACTCCCGGAGGGATGGGGAGGAGGATGGAAAGAGTGCAACTCCCACGGGTTGAGACAAGAACAGTCCAGCAACCAATGTACACAAATCACCACCGCTACCACCAACGACAGCAATGATAAGAGAAAATAACAAGGGAAGAGAATACAATACCACCAGCCAAGAAACGAGTCCGACCCAGAAGCCCATGTCCTTCCGGGTAACTCCCAGTTACCCCCCACCCCGGGCATGACATGCTGTGGTATGGAATACCTCTTTGGCTAGCCTGGGTCAGGCGCCCCGTCTCTGCTTCCTCCCGGCTTCCCCTCCTCCCTGGCAGAGCATGAGCCTCACAAAGTCCTTGGTCAGGGTAAACATCACTTAGCAACAACCAAAAACATCAGTATCACCAGCACTGTTCCCAGGCTGGAAGCCAAAACACAGCACTGCACCAGCTACTAAGAAGGAGAAAAATGACTGCTACTGCTCAACCCAGGACAGCTAGACTGCTTCACTTAGGGTGCTGTAATTCCCTATCAGAAATCTCAATATTATTACAGCGCTGTTCACAAATTATTACTGATTATACAATTTAGGGTCAGGATATGGCCCTTACGCTTTACATCTTCAGACTATGTTGCCAAGTATTTCACTGTTATGATTCTCACATCTGCGATATGGTCGAATGTTCTCTATTACTTGAGTCTATCAAAATTCAATATATTTTTATCCAGAACTGGTAATGGACTCTTCTGCCATTGCTTGAAGAAACAGAAAATTGTTAGCTAAATAAATAGCTTCTGAATTATTTTATAGCTGAAAACATTTGTCATCAAATTCTAAAAGGTTTCCTTTAATATTTCATAATCTCTTCATGACAGTTCAACATATTGTTAAAAAAGAAAGTAATACAAAGGAAAACAGCGTATGTGTTCCACCGCTCAGCTTTCATATTGAAAATTAAAGCAAATTCTAGGGAAATTATCTGCCAAATAGTACCGGATTTGAGGTTGTCGTCCCATTGGATTTCAGACTGTCATCCCATTACTTAAAACTCTTTCTGCAAGAACTGGTGTGCCCTCAGTGTCCTCACATTGCATAGAAACTTCACTCAATAGAAACTTCACCCAGAATAATTCAAACACCTTCTGTTTAACTTTTGGAATAATACAGTATTCAGTACATGTAAAAGACATGAATGTTTAGGAAGGTAAAAAAATGAATAGTATTTTAAATGTCTAGGTCACTAAATAATATATAAAACCAGTTTCTAGCTCTTGATTTTTTTTTCCTTTTTTTAGTTATTCATTTTTAAAGAATACCTATGTTCTTTCTATGTTACTAGAGACAACTTAATAACTGTCGATGAAATGGCTCTCACTTGTTTCCTCCTTTCAGAGCTTGGAATGGACTTTGACTAATTAACACTAGCTAACTTTGTAAATTAATATACGCATTTTAAATTCAAAAAGCATATTACAGATACATTGCTGGAATATGTTCTAGATTAGTACAAACTTTAGGTTTGGGATTTTTTATATTGTGCAGGAACTGTCACTATGCAAAATAAAAATAAAAAAAAAAGAATCAGGAAAAACTGTGAAGCACATAAAGAGATATCATTGTCCTCGATATATCTTTTAATGCAAACAAGTTATAGTGCGTAGAACTAGATTTTTGTCACAAGGAGACTACCAATGGTGATATAGCTCAGATGAAAGCTGCACTAAATGTAATCAACACTTTGTGCAAAATAAGCTCCTAGTCAGTAGCATTTTATTACAGTTTGAATTTTATTACAGTTTACAAATTAAAGGCTTTCAATAATAAAATCTTTCAATAGCAATTTTTATAATCAGTTTTGTGAATTTAAGTTGAAGGTTCACCTGCAATATGAAGGTCACATTTTACAATATAGTGTACCACTACAGTGATTCCTAACTTCGACATTATTCGTGAATAGTAAAATACATTATTTTGAGCCTTTGAGTAGTAATAATTCATCAGTATATCAGTATTTTTTGGAAAAACAGCATAAATATTATGTAAGGTTCACTTTCATGAATTCTCTGTTAAAATAGTGTCTTGTAGAGAGAACATGGCTCTGTAAAAGAACTATCATTTCACTGGTCAAGAGCTCCTGATAATGTATTTTTAACTTTCCTGTAGCGCATTCAAAAGACTTCAACTAAATATATTTAACCATGCAACATTCCAATATCATTTATATACATTTTGCAAAATGCTCAGGATGATGTTATATTTAGCAGGCTAAAGTATGAAAAACATATTAAGAACATCCCAAAATATAGAAAAAAAATATTGAGATTTCATAAGTTTAGGTGTTATCCCTTTAAATAGTCAAGATTTTCTCTGCACGGTGTCTGAAAACAGAAACACCTAAATTTGGTAGTTCTTTTGATCATTAATCAAAAGTATGCCTGTTTTTCAAGCATCACAGGTTTCTTAAAATTCAGCAGAAGCATAGGTAAACTCATAATAACATAACATGATATGAATATATTACAATTATTATATTAACAGCCACTCTTGATTAAAAATTGAGGGTTTCCACTTCAGTGAGAATATGAATTCTAATAAAATATGCATACTTAAGTACGTAAGACCTAAAGAGCAATTTAACACTACAACAACACAGTCACCGTCTTACATTTTTGTGTTATGGAGATGTTCAAAAGACAAATTCAGAGATCTTTTATGTAGATTTACTGTCATAATAAATGATCATGTTAATAGCAATTTTGTTTGGAATATGCTTTTTAAAGTTGCTTGTCTGCCTCACAGTACATTGTTCTCACAGCTTTTGAATTTTAATGTTTTATATTAAAAAATGAAACATATTAAAAAGTAAACACACATAGATTGTTATCTAAAGAAGTTTCATATTAATTCTTCTGCTTAATCAATGAGCATTAAAACTGGAAGTGGCAAAACAAGTTCACACTTCTTTCTTCTTCTGAAACACAAACAGTAAATCATAAACACGCATAATTTCTGCTGTTATATGTTGTAAAGGTTATGTTTATACTATGAGCTGTGAATTAGATTAATGAGTTTTCTCAGCACCATAAAAACTCCTCCACTAAAACAGGAGCTAAATTGCAATAAATCACTGTTTATGATCATGTATTTATGGGACAGCAAAGATTTAGAGTTCCTCTATAGGGAAAACTAGCCCAATGCAAGAAGAAAAAAAATTACAGCTTCTGCATTGTAAGGTGGATGAACAGGGGGAAAAGCATGAACGTTGTTTTCACTTCACTGTAATAATGTAAATAGTAATTTATTAAAAGCAGTTTCCAGAGTAAAGCATTTTTTGCCAATGCTTCAGCCAAAGCGACAATAGTCCAACCCAGTATGTTTCTTTCTGTGCCAAAGTTAAATTATATAACTTTTTTCATTATTCTTGTAATAAATATTTTTTTTTGTCAAAAAATTATTAGTGATGGTATAAGTAAGCTGTATTCTTTATGATCTGCATACATTAAAATCTCCTTACATGAGCTTGAACAGTATTATTTACTTCTACACATTTACACTGGTGATTTCAGATTACTGTGGCTGTGATTTCTAAATGTATTCCGCATAGAAAAGTACTGAATTTTCTCCTTTTCTGCATTTTCTTATACCAGTCTTACACATTTTCCTCAACTACCCAGAAAATTTTCTTCTATCTGTCCAAAAGAACAATCTTATTAAACCCTCTTTAACTGTTTGGGGGTTTTTGTTTGGGTGGTTTTAATATCTGGTCTTAAACCTCACCAAAAAACAATTGGAATTTTATGCAAATACACCTACTTTCAAATGCCTACAGCAAGTTTTTCTATTTATGGAGAAACACCTGAAATTACAACAAGAATTTTGTAGTTACTATTTATTTCTTCCAACAGCTTCAAACAGAGGAGCAGTTCACTCCCCTGCCCAGGCATAAATCTTAAGTGCCAGCACTTAAGTGTAGTTAACCACCACCCCTTTAGTGTAAACACTTGCAGCCAAGTTTTGAAAACAACAAAGAAGGGGGAAAGTCTTATCACACCATGAATTGTTAAACTGTGGAACCGATTTTTATAGAATACAGCAGATGGCAAAAACTTACAGAAAATGCAAAAGTCATAAGTTCAAAAAAGAAAAGGATACATGAAAAGGAAGCTTTGTTAAAGTGATATTTTGTGCTTCCTACATCACAGCTTTCTGTTCCAACATTGTTCTCTAAAGCATCCATTATTTGCTATCAGCAATGCATGAAACCGCTCCTTAATTTACATAGTAAGTTTTTTAACCATACGATGGTTCTTACAGCTCTTACCTTACATCCTTATGCAGTTGTAATGTCTTCTTCATTTGCTAACCTCCAATAACCAATCTGCTGCCACCTCAGATGAGAAACAGTAAAATGGTGATAGTTACTGACTTTTTTTATGCAAGTGGGAAACTGAATGCAAGACCTTTACCTAGAAATAAAACAACTAATTTTAAATTGAAGTGATCAGTTAATAAAAAGTAAGGTTCGAAGGAAAAAATGTTTAGTTTGGATTTACATGCAGATGGTGACACACAAAGAGACATGATAGTATAAAGGTGGATTTCATTTTCAAAACTTTGAGAACCACTGTGTTCACGGAAACATGTTGCTATGCTATAGTATTATTTTAGGTTTGTAGCTTCTGAGGGATCATCCATGTCTTTTACAGAAAATAAATTTCAAACCCTTAGAATCTATGCTTAATAAGAAGGAAAGAATTTTGTTGCCTAATGCAATACATTTCTGCTGCTCTTCTTTCACCCTTCAACCTCAGCAAATTTACACATTACACTTATTCAAAAAGACTGGAAAATGTCATTTATTTTTAGTCAATGAAGAGACTTAAGACCTGATCTCTCATGATCTATACTTCAGGATGCTACAGCAATGATGTACAAGCCCCTATTCTTCACTCGAACGTGAGTGCAAATGTGAGTAAAACGAAGTATTCACTCTATCACCCATAGTTGTCTTCACAATGGAAGTCTACATGTAGTCAGATGACTCCCACCAGAGGAAAAGTAACTCTTTAACACAAAATGAAGAAGCGCAAGTGTTTCTTTTGACATGTAGAGGGTTGAAATTAATTATGTCTATTCCAGAAGCAAAACAGCATGCTATGGAATCTTATTCAGTTCAAAATTAACAAATAAATCAGAAAAAAAAATCCCCAGTTAAATCACCAGTCTCAAAAGTTCTTACTCAGGTCACTAATTCAGACTAGTGTCTAACACAGGTAGGTTTATAGTTATAGAGAAAGTCACATAAAAGATTCTAGGGAGAGTTAATTCCTTAGATCCACTACAATAAGTCACCTAATTGCAATATTCAGCTACTCACTTCATCACTCTTACTGGGGCAGGGGGAGGGGAACAGTTACTGCTAAGACCATGCATGTCAGAAAAAATAAAATAGGGGAATAGTGGAATATTTTCTATTAAATAATTAATTATACTGTTGACGTGGTTCATCAGGATCATTCTAAAAGGTTGATACTTCTTCACAGTTTTGAAATTAATTTTCTCCTTGGAGATAGCTGCCATACTAAAAAGCCATGTGTGCAACTTGACATAAGGGTCAAATTTATGGATCCCCATTTGTAGTGGGAAAACCACACTTCTTAAAGAGAGACCATCCTTACATTTTAAATCTATATGATATTGACAAAATGTTGCCACAGATGTCATATTTTTAATTCTACAGCTACCGTTTCCAGGTACATCCAGCATGTGCTTGTTTCAGACTCAGTTCTCATCAGTGTTGCTGACAAACATCCATCTCCTCATTGCTTAATTAAGATACCTCTCAGTCATCCGTACATGCAATTATTCATCTCTGCAGTTTTTCTGTAACAGTTAACCACCCAGTATCTGGGTTTAGAATATGTCACAAGAAGGGGGTGGGGGGAGAAGGGAGAGATTTTCTTGACCTCTAGTGTTTGATCTGTTAAAACCGTCACTAAACCATATCACTGAGGGCTTGTCTACATGGTTTTTGAATACTTCCAGGGACGGTGACTCCACCACTTCCCTGGAAAGCCTGTTCGAATGCCTGAACAACCTCTCGCTGAAGAAATTTTTCCTAATATCCAAACTAAACCTCCCCTGGAGCAGGTTAAGGCCGTTACCTCTTGCCCTATCACTTGTTACTTGGAAGAAGAGACCAATTCCCCAGCTCACTACAACCTCCTTTCAGGCAGATTCCGTGCATGCCAGCTGTCCTGAAAATGGCACCTGCATTTAACCCTAAAAAAGTTTATATACTACTACAACTTCTGTTAGACCCCAGTGTTCTTTACTTTCAACCCAGTTGATTTCCCCACAGCATATAAAGGCTTGCAAATGCATCCATCTCGTTAGAAACAAAATTTCAGGAACATTTATAGACTTACCAAATTTCCAAGCTGTGCTTTTCTTTTTTCTCCTGGGTTGAGCAATCAGTTATTGCATTTTCTGGCACCAGAAGAAGCCTTGACTAAGTCTTCTACCAAAAGCTTTTCCAATTTTTTTTCCAGTTCTTAATTGCTTTGTGCAAAAATGCTGACCTGATTCCTAATATTTTGGCTAAATAAAAAAGAAGCATAAATGCAATATAAATGTAACTGTGCTGGCTGGTTTTGTGAAGATTTCTGTTCTTTCTCCAAGTAAAATACAAATTTAATTAAATTGTGTAAGAAATAAGCAGTCTCTTCCATTATAAAGAAAACAAAGGAAAATACACTAATGGAGGGAAAAAAAACATAAAAAGTTCTGGTTGACTAAAATTTCATTAAGCTCGTTGGTATTTTGCTTTACTTTCTTTGATAATCCTGCTGCCAAAGCTGCTATTAGTTACATCAAGTAAAAACATGTTAGACTTTCTCCAGCATAACAAGACCTCATTTTACAGTTAAGGTCACATGCAGAAGTGTTAAAATAAAGAGTAATTTAATTTCCATGGTAACATATATAGAGATCTATACTTGATATAACTTGTGTTATTTCAATGTAACTTCAGATCATGACACTATTTTTCCTAGGTTTCTGCCCTTTAAAAAGCATTATGCTCAGAAAATATCCTGCATCCATTTCTCGTGAGGAAATAAATAATTTTACAAGACAAAAGTTTCTTCCCTTGTGTTTTTTTGTGTTTGCAAGTGTATCCCAGTTGCTATCTGGAGAAGTAGGTTGTTTCTCAGAGAATGGAAAACCACATACAATTTAAATGTCCAGATTGTCTCACCAGATAACTCAGCTATTACACTAAGCCCTAGATGTTATCTGACATATTTTATTATGATTTATGGACAATGACTTGCAGCTTGGTATAGTCTGAATTGTAATGTACTGATGTACTGATGGGTAAATAGGAGGAAGGATAAACAGTCACACGATGGCACTGCATATACAGAACAGAAATTTCCCTCTAAATGATAGTGACTATTCTCTACGTTATCCTTTATTACGTAAAAAAAAAAAAAGGAACCTTGTAAAGTACTCTCTAGAGAATTGCAGTTGGCTCTGAAATTATTAATATCTTATTGGATATCTAAAAAGGAAAGTTCCTCTTTTTTTGGTCATTATATTTATAGTTATTCACTATTTGGTGAATTAGTGCTATTAAGTCATGCATTAGCTTGAACTTGGTTATAAATCTCTTTCTGATGCAAAGTCTGTAAAAAGTTAAACAGTTACTGTATTGAAACAATATGAAACAGAGTCTGCCTAAATCATATTCAATTCATATACTGGAGGCTTTAGTTACATAAAGTACACTCAGAAGAAACAGAACGTAGTGTTTACACCATAATCCTCTTTGTGAATGCTAGGGTAAGGAAGTGGTTTACAATGTACATTGTATAAAAAGATAAGCACAGCTTCTGCAGTGCTGCAGTCATCTTTGGCCAAGAAAGGAACTTTGTGACGTTGATTGTTACCAACAATGGCTTTTGAGTGGAATTGATTCCCTTAACTTTCCATTTTCTTCTAGTGAAACTTCTAGAAATAACAACACTTAGGACCTATGTAAGAAGTACTTTGGTGGCATGAGATCATCTTTCAGCTGGCATTTTTGCTTTCACACCAGATATAATCTCTAGCTGATCACTATTTTGCTATTTTGAATTAACTGAGTCATCTAACTACTTGACAGAAAGATTTTTGACATATTTATAAGTTCTGGAAGCTAGAGATTTTATCTCTTTCAACATTTCTTCCTACAACTAAAATGTTTTCTAGCTATGTCTTTCTGGATTGCCTGTTTTCCTATGGGGCACTTTCTTCAGGGGTTATTCAGGGCTTCTGTTGTGTTACTCGCTTTATTTATCACACATTTATTCTGGAAAAGGAATTATTAGACAATCTGGCCTATGGACAGACTACAACAGGTATGATCAATTTATTGCAATGATTAACTTACTATAGCCCCCTTAACTTAGAATAACTATCTGAAAGATTAGACTTTCCATCTAAGCTATTTAGCTCTCTCAGGAACCAGAGATAAACAAACATGAAAAGCAAGTTACTTATCCCCTTAATATAGGTGCCTAAATTGGATAACACATTATTGATGTGGCCCTATCTTCCCCCATTAACCAAATACATGGAAACAAATTAAACAATTTGGAGCTTTCTGTAGAGTGCTATTTATACACCTCACATCCTGTTCCAGCAAGCTTCTTGTAAGTATAAAGCTGAACCAAAAGATGAACTCAATCTTACTCTGAAACCAGACAAGAGGTAATAGCCTCAAGCTGCACCAGAGGAGGTTTAGATTGAATATTAGGAAACAATTTCTTCAGCGAGAGTGTGATCAGGCATTGGAACAGGCTGCCCAGGGCAGTGGTGGAATCACCATCTCTGAAAATATTAAAAAAACATGTAGATAAGGCCCTCAGTGACATGGTTTAGAGCTGGTCTTGGCAGTCCTGGGGTAATGGTTAGACTTGATCTTAATGATCTTTTCTTAATGATCTCTTTTCATAGAAATGACAAATGTCATAAATAATACAGATGGTAGATTTGGCATTTCAAGTATTCTGTTCCAGGCTTTTGTTAACTGTGGAATTCCTGCTGTTTTAAATAAGCAGATAAGGTAACATAAAAAGTAAAATACAAAGAGTGTGAAATAATTGTACTAGCCTCCAGACTTAAATTACAAATTACACTAAAGCGATAGAAAATACCTATGTATATCTATGAAAGGGGACTCTTAATTGTGACCTAGTTGGTTTTATTAGAGTTAATTAGGTCAATGGAGTTGTCCTAAATTTTTAATTAATAAACTGATTCCAGAGAAACACATGAAAATATTGCCAGACTTCCATAAACCAGGCAGGATAATTACATTGTAGTACAAAATCAATTTGCAACCACTAACTTTTCATTTTAATAGTTAGGTTCTTAGACAACAGTTTTAAACTATGCTGTAGTGTAACTACAGTGTAGATGGTACTGCTTTATGAAATGCATACAAACATAAAACAACAAGTATGCTTTCTTTTTTCTCCCTCAAATTCTCTAGTACAGACTATTTGGAAAAACGTAACATATAAACATATAGGGGTTTTATACTGTTCCCATATATTACTAAATAGAAAACACAGATAATTTTATCAAGCAGAGGACATTACCAAAACTGGGGGTAAATTTCCTATATTTTTTTTCTAATAATACCTTACAATAAGCATAGTTATTCTTTATACTCAATTTCTCTACTGTTATTTAATTTTAATTTTTATATTGCCTTAGAGAAGACGAGGTATTCCTAATAATTAGATGGCATTTTAATTGGCTTTGAATATTATAAATCAATCAGCAAGGTTCTTCCCTGGAAAAAAAAAAAGTAGACCTGATTAACTGTTTTATGTTCCCAAATGAATTCTGAACTCATTTAGGTTAAGTTACCACTAAGATTAAACAACCTTTTTTTTTTTTTATGCATTATAATTTAAAACTCATTTTAAAGAAATTAACATAGGTAAAAAAATGTTTGATAAGATGAATAAGAATGCTCATATTATACCATAACATCATTTTCTCTAGAAGAATATTTTAAAATGTGTAACGGCCAAGTAATCAGAAATCTCCTTTTATTAGCACTAGATCTGAAGCTAGCTAATTCCCCGCTTCACCTACTCAGTCTATGCTCCATCTAGTAAGGTCCACTGCAAGTTCTTACACAGTATGTAAAAGATAACACTTTATTATGTGATCTTTCTGCACAGGAGAAGCTATAGAATTCTGATTCTGCAGTGCCTTATACAGGCTCATGATCTGGGAACTCCAAGTTCTCAAGTTTTTGAGCCTGATCTCTCAAATCCCATCACAGAAAACCTCTGCTGAAGTCCTGGAATTTTAAGAAGTACAGAATCTAATACTTAGATATGTATAAACTATTGCATTCATTTCAATACTACTTAGAAATATCTAATTTTTGTACCTCCTAAGATTTGCCCTGCACTATCTTCAGAAAGCTATAAGAGATGTTGCCGGTAATATTTTTGTAAGATAGAATCCAGAGATCAAGAACTCCAAATTCATAGACAAATTAACATGTACTCATGTCGTGGTTTAAACCCAGTCAGGTAACTTGTTCACTCACTCCCAGTGAGTGGTGCCAAGCTGACAACAATCAAGGTCCGTGTTCGTCTCCCCCCCCTCCCTGCACCGGGGCTCTCCCCTTCCCCGCTCCCGGAGGAACGGGGAGGAGGATCGAGAGAGTGCAACTCCTACGGGTTGAGACAAGAACAGTCCAGCAACAAATCACCACCGCTACTATCAGCTAAAACAATGATAAGGGAAAATAACAAGGGAAGAGAATACGATACCACCGGCCAAGAAAACGAGTTCCACCCGGAAGCCCCTGTCCTTCCGGGTAACTCCCAGTTACCCCCCACCTCGGGCATGACGTGCTGTGGTATGGAATACCTCCCCGGCTAGCCCGGGTCAGGCGCCCCGTCTCTGCTTCCTCCCGGCTTCCCCTCCTCCCTGGCAGAGCATGAGCCTCACAGAGTCCTTGGTCAGGGTAAACATCACTTAGCAACAACCGACAACATCGGCTTCACCAACGCTGTTCTCAAAACTAGAAGTCAAAACACAGCACTGCACCAGCTAACACAAAGGAAAAAACATGGCTGCTACTGCTGAACCCAGGACAACTCATCATCTTGTTTTGCTACACTAGCTCTTCTAATAACTGAGATGTGTAATAAGACAGGCATTTATTTGGATAAATAATTATTTTTAAGAGTAAGGAACAATGAATTTTATACATGATATTCAATCAAATATATTCAATATATGATATTCTATATCATGAAGCATGATACAGTGGATGAAGCAATAGGTTCTGAGTCAGGAGAGAAACACTATGTCATAGGCTGGCTGTTACCATACACAAAAGGTTGACGTCACTTCACTGCTCTGTGCCTTTCTTTCCTTGATTATAAACTGGAACTTGATTGCGTAAACCACACTGAGGTATTTTGGTATCTTAATCATTTATAATGTTCATTAATAGTTCCTGAGTTAGGGAAATTGTTGTGTGTTAATTTGGGACCCTGGTCAAGAAAGAACAACCATTTCTAGAATGAGGGCATGCTCTAGCCTGCGCCCATCAATGCTGTCCCAGTTCTTCGGATTATCCTCCTGACACTCAAAAATGTTACTGGTACAATTAAAAACTGTAATGCATAGCAATGCAGCAACAGGAATAACGATTTTTAGACATATGCTACGAGTGAAAACTACCCAAAGCTACTCAGACAAAATGAATCTTGACCTCTAGCTGCCTAGATCCAGCTCTTAAGATTGCTCCACCATCCACAGGGGAAAAGAAACAAGCAATGACAGTTGTCATGGGTAAGCATATCTGAGAGCACTAACCTGGAATACGCTGGCCCTGCTTTAATGGTTTAGATCTGTGCAGAAAGACACACAGAAGCACATATGAATAGTTAACAACATTGCTTCCTTGAAGAGAGATTACCGTGTTAACATCTATGTACAATTGCTTGCTTGGGTTAGCATATGGGGAAAGTCAAGGAGATTAGCCTGAGGCTATGTGAGAGGCCACTGGGAGCTTATTCAAAACCGAAAATAGTTACAGCATTAGTTCCTTGGAGGGAACTCATTCATGGATGTCCAACATCATGCAGAAAGCTAAACGAGTGGGAACAGCTGCATGTAGGGGCCAGGTTGCCAGCAGCCTCAAACCCCATCAAAGTCAGACTGGGCGTCTTAGTCCACCAAATTTCTAGTGCCAGACACAACGGGACCAAAGGAGCAGGAACTTTGGCTGTCATGAATGCATCTGCACATAGTGTACTCACTCTGTACAAATGTCCCAGGAATCTTAGAAAATAAATTACTATACACCCATGTCGTGGTTTAAACCCAGTCAGGTAACTTGTTCACTCACTCCCAGTGAGTGGTGCTGAGCTGACAAAAATCGAGGTCCGTGTCCCCCCCCCCACCGGGGTTCTCCCCCACTCCCGGAGGAACGGGGAGGAGGATCAAAAGAGTGCAACTCCCACGGGTTGAGACAAGAACAGTCCAGCAACCAATGTACACAAATCACCACCGCTACCGCCAACTACAACAATGATAAGGGAAAATAACAAGGGAAGAGAATACGATACCACCGGCCAAGAAGACGAGTTCCACCCGGAAGCCCCGTGTCTTTCCGGGTAACTTCCAGTCACCCCCCACCCCGGCCATGACGTGCTGTGGTATGGAATACCTCCCTGGCTAGCCCGAGTCAGGCGCCCCATCTCTGCTTCCTCCCAGCTTCCCCTCCTCCCTGGCAGAGCATGAGCCTCACAAAGTCCTTGGTCAGGGTAAACATCACTTAGCAACAACTGAAAACATCGACTTCACCAACACTGTTCTCAGGCTGGAAGTCAAAACACAGCACTGCACCAGCTAACACAAAGGAAAAAAAAAAAAAACAAACATGACTGCTACTGCTGAACCCAGGACATTATCCACCCCTTATTCCATACCATTCACGTTCTGCTCAGATCCCACATTTTCAATACACCATCGCTCTCCCATATATATACATCCATATACATACAGACCAAGAGGAAAAGATCATTTTCTTAGTGCATGGACCAATCCCTATAATGCTGCCGAGTCCGTTCGGTCCATGATGTTCAAAGTTCATTCTCTGTTGGGATGATGGCTGGAGGGAAGTCAGGGCCAGTCGCTGGTGACCTGGAGACATCTAGTTGATGGGCTATAAAAGCATTACACAGCAGGCAACGGCATACAATTGAGTTCACTGGCTGTTTTCCCCTAAAATCAAATCCCCTTGAGGTATACATCGGACTTCCCCATCTTCCTGCATTACCCACCAAGTATATCCAGGTCCCTGAGCAAAAGCAATCCCACGAGTGGGTTTGCCTTTACCTGAAGCAGAAATTACCCAGACTGTCTTCCCCAGCAAATTCTTCATATGCACCACGGGAACTTTGTCCCCCTCTACAATATGTAAAAGTTCTGACTGGGCTGGGCCAGCCCTGTTGGCAGATCCTCTGGTGTTGACCAACCAGGTGGCCTTTGGTAAGTGTGTATCCCAATGCTTGAAAGTTCCCCCACCCATTGCTCTCAGTGTAGTTTTTAACAGCCCATTGTACCGTTCGATTTTCCCAGAGGCTGGTGCATGGTAGGGGATGTGATATACCCACTCAATGCCATGCTCTTTGGCCCAAATATCTATAAGGTTATTTCGGAAATGAGTCCCATTGTCTGACTCAATTCTCTCTGGGGTGCCGTGTCGCCACAAAATCTGTTTCTCAAGGCCCAGGATAGTGTTCCGGGCAGTGGCATGGGGCACAGCATATGTTTCCAGCCACCCGGTGGTTGCTTCCATCATGGTAAGCACATGGCGCTTGCCTTGGCAGGTTGGTGGCAGTGTGATATAGTCAATCTGCCAGGCCTCCCCATATTTATACTTCAACCATCGTCCTCCATACCAAAGAGGCTTTAACCACTTGGCTTGTTTAATTGCAGCACATGTTTCACACTCATGAATAACCTGGGCAATAGTGTCCATTGTTAAGTCCACCCCTCGATCACGGGCCCATCTATATGTTGCATCTCTGCCCTGATGGCCTGAAGTGTCATGGGCCCACCGGGCCAAAAATAATTCACCTTTATGTTGCCAATCTAAGTCCATCTGAGCCACTTCAATCTTAGCCTCTTTATCCACTTGTTGGTTGTTCTGGTGTTCTTCAGTGGCCCGACTTTTGGGTACATGGGCATCTACATGACGTACCTTCACCACCAGGTTCTGCACCCTGGCAGCAATATCTTTCCACATTGCAGCAGCCCAGAGGGGTTTACCTCTGCGTTGCCAGTTGCTCTGCTTCCATTGCTTCAACCACCCCCACAGGGCATTTGCCACCATCCATGAGTCAGTATAGAGGTAAAGTACTGGCCACTTTTCTCGTTCAGCAATGTCCAGGGCCAGCTGGATGGCTTTCACCTCAGCAAACTGACTCGATTCACCCTCTCCTTCAGCAGTTTCTGCAACTTGTTGTCCAGGACTCCATACAGCTGCCTTCCATCTCCGATGCTTTCCCACAATACGGCAAGAGCCATCAGTAAACAAGGCATACTGCTTTTCACTTTCTGACAGTTTATTATATGGTGGGGCATCTTCAGCGCGCACCACCTCCTCCTCTGGTGACATTCCAAAATCTTTGCCCTCTGGCCAGTCCATGATGACTTCTAGAATGCCTGGACAACTGAGATTTCCTATTCGAGTTCGTTGTGTAATTAGTGCAGCCCATTTACTCCATGTAGCATCAGTTGCATGATGTGTAGAGGAGACCCTGCCTTTGAACATCCAGCCCAGCACGGGCAACCGGGGTGCCAGAAGGAGCTGTGCTTCAGTGCCAATCACTTCCGAAGCAGCTCGAACCCCTTCATAGGCTGCCAGTATCTCTTTCTCAGTTGGGGTATAGCTGGCCTCAGATCCTTTATATCCCCGACTCCAAAAGCCGAGGGGTCGACCTCGAGTCTCCCCTGGAGCTTTCTGCCAGAGGCTCCAGGTAGGACCGTTCTCCCCAGCTGCAATGTACAGCACATTTTTTACATCTGGTCCGGTCCAGACTGGTCCAAGGGCTACTGCGTGAACTATCTCGCGTTTAATTTGCTCAAAGGCTTGTTGCTGCTCAGGGCCCCATTTAAAATCATTCTTCTTCCGGGTCACATGATAGAGAGGGCTTACAATCGAACTGTAATTTGGGATGTGCATTCTCCAGAACCCCACTGCACCCAAGAAAGCTTGCGTTTCTTTCTTATTAGTTGGTGGAGACATTGCTGTTATCTTGTTGATCACATCTGTGGGGATCTGTCTACGTCCATCTTGCCATTTTATTCCCCAAAATTGAATCTCCTGTGCAGGTCCCTTGACCTTACTCTGTTTTATGGCAAAACCGGCTTTCAGCAGGATTTGGATTATTTTCCTCCCTTTCTCAAAGACTTCTTCCGCTGTATCGCCCCACACAATAATGTCATCAATGTATTGCAGGTGTTCTGGAGCTTGCCCCTGTTCCAGTGCAGTCTGGATCAGTCCGTGGCAAATGGTAGGGCTGTGTTTCCACCCCTGGGGCAGTCGGTTCCAAGTGAACTGGACACCTCTCCAAGTAAAAGCAAACTGTGGCCTGCACTCTGCTGCCAAAGGAATGGAGAAAAATGCATTGGCAATATCAATCGCGGCATACCACTTGGCTGCCTTTGACTCTAGTTCACACTGAAGTTCTAGCATGTCCGGTACGGCAGCACTCAATGGTGGTGTGACTTCATTCAGGCCACGATAGTCTACTGTTAGTCTCCATTCTCCATTAGACTTTCGCACTGGCCATATGGGGCTATTAAAGGGTGAGTGGGTCCTGCTGATCACCCCCTGACTCTCCAGTCTACGGATCAGCTGATGGATGGGAATCGGGGAGTCTTGATTGGTGCGATATTGCCGCCGGTGCACTGTTGTGGTCGCAATTGGCACTTGTTGTTCTTCAACTTTCAGCAACCCCACAGCAGAGGGATCTTCTGAGAGACCAGGCAAGGTGGACAGCTGCTCAATTTCCTCAGTCTCCAAAGCAGCAATACCAAAAGCCCACCGGTACCCTTTTGGGTCTTTGAAGTACCCTCTCTTGAGGTAGTCTATGCCGAGGATGCATGGAGCCTCTGGACCAGTCACAATAGGGTGCTTTTGCCACTCCCTCCCAGTCAGGCTGATTTCAGCCTCCAGCACAGTCAACTCTTGGGATCCTCCTGTTACTCCAGAAATATAGATGGGTTCCACCCCTTGACAGCTTGATGGCATCAGGGTACACTGTGCACCGGTATCTACTAGAGCCTTATACTTCTGTGGGACTGATGTGCCAGGCCATCTGATCCACACAGTCCAGTAAATCCAATTGTCCCCTACCTCCACCTGGCTGGAGGCAGGGCCCCTCTAATGGTCGTCACAGGTTTGGACACTTAAGTCGTGTTGAAAGGGATTATTCTTCGTTATCACAGGAGCTGGAGTAAAATCAGCTCTTCCATTCCATCTGGGAAACTGCTCACCAGAGACTGAAGCCGTAGCTCTCCTGGGACGATCAGTCTTGGCCCTTGCTCCCCTCTTCAGTTCACTCACCCGTTCCTCCAAAGCTGAAGTAGGTTTTCCATCCCACTTTGTCATGTCTTCTCCGTGATCCAGCAGGTAAAACCATAGGGTACCCCGTGGCGTATACCTCCTGTATCTCCTCTCTTGAACAATAGGACGCCTTTTGTTAATAGCTGAGACGTGTGTTGGTACACGTGAGGAGCTGGATAAATCAGATACATCGTCCCTCAATTTGTCGAGGTCCTGGGACAGTTTTTTCACAGCTGAGATGATGGAAGGGGTGAGGTTGTCTTCGAACTCTCGGAGTTTATGAACCATTTCATCCACTGTTAGTGGTACTATGTCATTCCAGGTTACTGTTGCCAATGAATGGGCATATGATGACGGTGCATTCCGTGTAAGTTTTCGCCACATGGGTCGTGTACATTCAACTTCATCTGGATCTATAGGTGTATCCCCGTTATTCGGCTTGATGTGATAGAGCATCTCTACAATGGCCAATTCCCTCAGAGACTGGATGCCTTTGTCTATAGTAGTCCACTTGGCCGAATGACTCGTAACATCGTCCTTGTACGGAAATCTTTCTTTCACAGCTGCCAAGAGCCGCCTCCAAAGGCTGAGGGACTTTTTCTCTCTTGCGATTGCTTTGTCAATTCCCCCTTCTCTAGCAAGTGATCCCAGCTGCTTGGCTTCTGTACCTTCTAGTTCATGACCATCGGCCCCATCGGCCCAGCATCGGAGTAACCAGGTGATGATGTGCTCCCCTGGTTGACGGGTAAAATCTTTTCGCATATTCCGCAGCTCAGTTGAGGTCCGAGGTCGAGAAGTTACCTCTTCTTCTTCTTCTTCGTCATGTGATGATGACTCCTGATCAGATTCTGGACCGGGTGGTGAATTCATTGGTTCTTCATCTCGCTTCACCCTTTTTGCCTCCTTTTTGCTTGTTCTCTTGCGTACAGGGGCAACCGATATTGGTACGAATTGGTCCTCTGGTTTGGCTGCAGTGATTATCACTGTGGATTGAGTAGCAACTGTACTTGTTGCTGGGGGTGGTGTAGCTGCTGTACTTGGAGCTGGGGTAACCGCGCTGTCTGTTGCAGTTGAAGTTTGAGCAGCTGCTGTACTTGCCACTGGGGTAGCTGCTCTGTTCATTGAGGCCAAAGTTTGAGTAGCGACTGTACTTGTTGCTGGGGGTGGTGCAGCTGCTCTACTTGGAGCTGGGGTAACCGTGCTGTCTGTTGCAGTTGAAGTTTGAGCAGCTGCTGTATTTGCTGCTGGGGTAGCTGCGCAGTTCATTGCAGCCAAAGTTTGAGTAGCGACTGTTGCTTTGCCCTCAGATCCGCCGACATTCTTTTCCTTTTGAAGGTGCTGGATAGTGTTGAACAAGGCCCTGTAAGCATAGGCCAAGGCCCAGCACGTTGCCGTGATTTGTCCATCTCTGGTATGGCCAGAATGACCACACACCTCATTTAAGTGTTTTACTAATTTTTCTGGATTTTGCAGTTGTTCGGTAGTGAAATTCCAAAATACTGGAGGGGCCCACTGACCTAGATACTTGCCCATACTATCCCACACACCCTGCCACTCATGGCTGTCCAGCCTCAGGGAAAATCTCTCGGTCCTCCTACATTGTCGTTTGACCCCAGACAAGACCCAAGCCTGAATCGGCTTAACTCTTGAAATCAGTAGTGGGCAAAACACACTCTGTATGCGTGTTAGCATGGTGATTCCCATCACCATCAGCAAACAAGTCTCAACAGCATTAAAAGGCCATTCAAAAAATTCAAAACTCTCAAATGTAAATGGTCTGGGGGGACGATTAGGAGGGTAAAAGGATGTCTCCTTCACAGGTTGAGCACCTGAGGAGGAGAAAAAAGATGTGCAATTGCCAAGCACCTCCATCACATACCTCCCAAAGCACAAAGGTGGTGACTACACTGGGAACATAAGCCAGATCAGTTTCATGATCAATGATTCTATTGTATTACAAGTCATTACCATAAAGTACAATGGGATAAAAACCTTAGCCCAAGCCCCACACTTGAAAAACACTAATACAGCAAATACCGGATGGACGTAAGATATGATATACTGAAACTGTGAGATCAAGAGGAACAACCTTGAGAGCCAATAAATCAGCATTGTGACGAGTGACTACCAATCCAGTCAGATCTGTTCTTATCTCAACCCCTCGAGCCCCACGTTGGGCACCAAAAAGAACTGTCGTGGTTTAAACCCAGTCAGATAACTTGTTCACTCACTCCCAGTGAGTGGTGCTGAGCTGACAACAATCGAGGTCCGTGTCCCCCCCCCCCACCGGGGTTCTCCCCCACTCCCGGAGGAACGGGGAGGAGGATCAAAAGAGTGCAGCTCCCACGGGTTGAGACAAGAACAGTCCAGCAACCAATGTACAACACAAATCACCACCGCTACTATCAACTACAACAATGATAAGGGAAAATAACAAGGGAAGAGAATACGATACCACCGGCCAAGAAGACGAGTTCCACCCGGAAGCCCCGTGTCCTTCCGGGTAACTCCCAGTCACCCCCCACCCCGGCCATGACATGCTGTGGTATGGAATACCTCCCTGGCTAGCCCGAGTCAGGCGCCCCATCTCTGCTTCCTCCCGGCTTCCCCTCCTCCCTGGCAGAGCATGAGCCTCACAAAGTCCTTGGTCAGGGTAAACATCACTTAGCAACAACTGAAAACATCGACTTCACCGACACTGTTCTCAGGCTGGAAGTCAAAACACAGCACTGCACCAGCTACCACAAAGGAAAAAAAAACAAACAAACATGACTGCTACTGCTGAACCCAGGACAACCCACTATACCTATCCTGCTTAGTAAACAAATTTTAGATTTCATGTTTCTGAACAGTGTGTTTTGTTCCCATAGCCATGCCACCCTGTTCCCATGTGATGGCATACTATTTATTATGTGTTGCTGTGTATATTAAGTAACACAACTGCACAGAAAGAGGCAAGAGGAATTAAGTCCATATAACATATCAAAACTCCAACCTCATGGAAACTCTCTGTAGAGGAAGACAAACACAATTTAGAGGCAGAGCAGAGTTTCCCAGTTCCCAAATAAAGGATATCTATCATCACTGAAACCAGGTCCTGGCGTTACTATCAGGAAGCTTGCCAGCACATCTATTTATTACTTCTAAGTAAGCCCGTAGTATAAATCCACTGTTGATGGTAAGACCACAGGTTCTTCATGGGATTAACTGAGATATACAGGCATGGTGGGTCGACCCTGGCTGGACACCAGGTGCCCACCAAAGACGCTCCATCATTCCTCATGGTAAGCTGGAGAGGGGAATCAAAATACAATGAAAGACTTACAGGTAAAGATAAGGACAGGGAGAGATCATTCACCAAGTACCATCATGGGCAAACCAGACACAACTTGGGGAAAATTAATTTAATTTATTTCCAGTTGAATCAGGGTAGGATAATGAAAAATAAAAACTGAATCTTAAAAATAAAAACTGAATCTTAAAACACTCCCTCCCATTCCTCCCTTCTTCCCAGGCTTAACTTTACTCCTGATTTCTCAGCCTCCTCCCCTGAGCAGTGCAGGAGGACATGGAATGGGGGTTGCGGTCAATTCATCACACACTGTCTCTGCTGCTCCTTGCATCTCAGGAGCAGCTCACCTCCTCACACTCTTCTCCTGCTCCAGTGTGGGGTCCCTCCACAGCAGAGAGTCCTCACTGAACTTCTCCAACATGAGTCCTTCCCATGGGCTGCAGCTCTTCATGAACTGCTCTAGTGTCAGTCCCTTCCGTGGGGTGCAGTCCTTCAGGAACAGACTGATACAGTGTGGGTCCCTGATGGGGTCACAAGTCCTGCAGCAAACCTACTCCAGCATGGGCTCCTCTCTCCATGGAGCCATCGGTCCTGCCAAGAGCCCGCTCCAGCACAAGGTTCCCATGGGGTCACAGCCTCTCCTTTGGGCATCCTCTGCTCTGGTGTGGGGTCCTCCACGGGCTGCAGGAAGATATCTGCTTCACTGTGGCCCTCCATGGGCCGCAGGGGGAGAGCCTGTCTCACTGCAGGCTGCAGTGGAGTATCTGCCCAGGCAACTGGAGTACCTCCTCCCTCAATTTCTTCACTGACCTTGGTGTCTGCATAGCTGTTTTGCTCACATATTCTCACTCATCTCTCCAGCTGCAATTATGCAGCATGTTTTTCCCCTTCTTAACTATGTTATTCCAGAGCCATTACCACTGTCACTAACACGCTCAGCCTTGGCCTGTGGTGGGTCCGTCTTGGATCTGGCTGTCATTGGCTCTATTGGACACAGTGGAAGCTTCTAGCAGTTTCTCACAGAAGCCACCACTTTAGCCCCCCACTACAAAAACCTTGCCATGCAAGCACACTATAAAAGAACAAGCATGATGTAGGCTTTTCTTTCGAATCTTGCCAACTTACTTTAATCGGGTTTCTTCAAGATAAGTATGTCCTTGAGGGAAGCAAACCTATGTGGTAGAATGCTTCCCTTCATAAATCTCACTATGCTTACTAGTATCATTTTCATACCTTCACCCTGACTTCTGACTACATTACTTCCCAGTTGCCTTTTTCATGAACTTTAAATTTAATTCATAACTCCTTAGTAACAGGAAACATCCCTAACCAACAACTAAATATGAAGTGGAGAATGAAATATAAAAGAGTGAAAAGTAGAAGCAATGCTTTAAAAATCTAGCTGAATATATTATCTTCCTAGCAATATGTTATCCTTCACTAGCTATCCATCCTGCTTCTGTAACAAGAAGTATAGTATTCAACAACTTCTTCTTTCCCATCCCTTCATTGTCAACTATCATAGCTTTTTCTAAAAATTATAATTTTAAAATTATTTTTATACCTTGTGCTCTCTTTACACTTTGGAGACAATAAAGTTGCAAATTTCTTTCTGCATGGTGTATCAGCTCACTCAGTATGAAAATATAGGGAATCATTTGCATTAATCTTGATGAAAACAAGAACTTCATCTTATCTGCCTGCATATACTAATTAAATCTACCAAAAATAAATGGAATAGAATTTAAGTATGATGTGATAAGGTGCTATCATAGAGAATACTAACATGAAAACAAAGTGAGGTTATTATGGGGGTAATAAAGGGCAATTTTGATGGGGAAAAGTCTTATAAAGTAGCCGAAGGTGCTCTTCCTAACCATGAACTAAGCCTCTTGAGGCTTTAAGCAGCTGGCCCAGTATTAAGGTCAGTAAGTCATAGCATTGGAAGACAGACATACAGAGCATAGAGAAAGCAATCCTACTTCTACAGAGTTGTGGGGTAAACTCTAAGGGAAAAGTTTATAAATTATGGGAAAAGCAAGTAAATTGTAGACAATATTCATACATGTTAAGCTCGCTTGCTGCTTCTTTTTCCTTTTTTTTTTTTTTTTTGCAGGAGTTTTTGCCATTAATAATCAACTCTTAACATCATTGTGAAAGAGTTCACAGATGCCAAGCTATGCTATGCCTTTCGTGGTAGTATGATCTGGAAATATGGGGTTCAGAGCAGAAATCCAGCCTACAAGATGTGGAATGACATAGTGCCATCCAAAGAGGAATGAAGTGACAGAAAACCTTTCCCAAGAAGGACTGTACTTTAAAGGAACTGAATTACTCTGCCTTTCCCAAGAAGGACTGTACTTTAAAGGAACTGAATTACTCTGAAGTTGTACCTGCACAGGAACTGGGATATGCTAACGTTAATTTCCTTGCTAATACCACCTCATTTGTCCCTGCAGTGTTGTCGTGGTTTAAACCCAGTCAGGTAATTTGTTCGCTCACTTCCCCCCCTTTCTTGCCCTCCCCCTGCTCCCGGAGGGACAGAGAGGAGAATCAAAAAGAATGCAACTCCCACAGGTTGAGATAAGAACAGTTTAGTAACTAAGGTATAACACAGATCACTACTGCTACCACCAATGATAATAATGATAAAGGAAATAACAAGGGAACAGAATACAACACCTCACCACCAGCCGACCGATAACTCACCCCCCCCAGCCCGACCAGGCACCAACCGATACCTCCTCCAACCCTGCAGTCTCCCAGCCCTTCCGGCTAACTCCCAGTTACCCCTGGGCATGACGTGCTGTGGTATGGAATACCTCTTTGGTCAGTTTGGGTCAGGTGTCCCCTCTGCTTCTTCCCGGCTTCCCCTCCTCCCTGGCAAAGCATGAGGCTCACAAAGTCCTTGGCCAAACCAAAACATTGCTATCAGTTCTGTTCCCAGGCCAAAAGTCAAAACACTGCACTGCACCAGCTACCAAGAAGGAGAAACATGACTGCTACTGCTGAACCCAGGACAAGTGTTAAACAGCACCTGCCAAAATCAAGGCCCCTGGCAAAGCATGAGGCTCACAAAGTCCTTGGCCAAACCAAAACATTGCTATCAGTTCTGTTCCCAGGCCAAAAGTCAAAACACTGCACTGCACCAGCTACCAAGAAGGAGAAACATGACTGCTACTGCTGAACCCAGGACAAGTGTTAAACAGCACCTGCCAAAATCAAGGCCCCTTTTTAGTCACTGACAAAAAAGCTCTTTCTTGAGCCTGTTTGCAGAACAATGGACCAAGGAGGTCAGCAGCAATGAGAAGCTTAGAAACAACAGTGAGGAACTGAGTTTCTCCTTGTGTTGTTCTGCGACTCTTTTCATGTCTCTCTGACATGATGGGCACGTTTTAAAAATACATAGATAATTGAGAAATCATGCAAAGCCTCCAGCTGACTTGGGTACCCATGCACTTTCCCTCAACAGTAGGAACCTGAGCCCCCTGATTCACAGAACAATTCACTATTGTCCTCTAACCAAAATATTTATTATCCCCAGTGACAATTTAAAACACATGCAAGTCTACATAAGAGTTCTAATTGCTGTGTTTGACAACAAATTTACAAAAAAATATAATCTTTATCTCAAGTATACAGGATCAAGCAAACAAAAAAACAAAACAACAAAAAATCTCAATCAAAGCCACCACTGTTTTTAAAGAGAAACTGAAGCTTTTTACGTTATGCTTTACTTACTCTGGCATTATTTTGTACTTTGCATAGTAAAAATTATTAGGGATTACCTTATTCATGGAACAATATATACTACAAATGAAACATCAAAAGAATAGCCCTCTGTAGAAGATCATATTGTAATGCTTGCAAATACATTGCTGCAGCCTCAGATTTTTTTACCTATATCTTCATTTTACAGGCAAGGTTGATAATGACTGTGCATATAATATATTTTATTTGGATTTGTAGCAAGTCTTTGATCAAATTTTATGTGACAAGCCTCAGCTTAAAACTACAAGCTTCAGAGATCCAGATTAAGACACAGAAAAGGATAAAGAACTAGTTAAAAAATAGACTAGTGATTATGTGGTGGAAAAAAATAACTTACTGTGGTTTTATATGGGTCACATCTGAAAGTGTTAACATCTGCAGAATGTGTGAGGTTAAGTAAGAACACCTAACTAACTGCCCATAAATGCAAGGATGACACAGAGTAAATTGAGACGTGAGTGGCAGCTTCCCACAGGAGAGAAGGAGAAAAGTGACTGCTACTGCTGAACCCAGGACAGGGGAGAAGGGGCACATCTCTCCTAGGAAGCACAGTTGCCTCTTCTCAAGTTAATTTGGGTGGCAGAGATCCACTGTTGCCCTCAGGGGTGCTGGTAAGTACATTTGGCATCCTTAGTTTATGACTGGACAGCAGCTCATCAGTATGAAAAGCTGTTACCTCTGTATGTGCTTAAAACATTTGCTTTCCTGCTCACTTTCTCATGATATGCATCACTGGCATGGTCACTACTGCTGTCCCATGTGGTCTGCCATGGGGCAAGGAGGGAGATAAGGATACATTATGTCACTGAATTACCTCTTCTAGGTGAAAGTCCTTCAGAGAGCTGGATAAAGTCTGTGAATTTATGTTCCCTAGTGCTCCCCAGGGGATTCTTTTATATGGGGGGAGGGACTTGGCCACCACCGCTCCTGAAGGTCTCGTCAGTCATTGTCATATGAGCTATGGTCTCCTGCCAGTTCTCTCTTGTCTCCTCCTGAGGTTTCCCTGGTTCAGGAAACGCCCCTGTGCACACCAGACTGCTGTGTGTGTATCATGCTGGCACTGGAGCTGCTCACCTTAGTGAACTGGGTTTACTGCATTCAGAGAGCTTTGCATATATTAATTATTTTTTAAGAAAGCATGTTAACTTCATTTAAATTTTCCAGCACAACTACATAATAAATACAGGAATAAAGATGGTCTCTCACCCAGACAAGATGGTGTGCAATCTGCTGCCTAGAGATACTGTTCATTCACAGCAAACCTTATGTGCCCTGAAAACCATTTACATGTGGTGGTGAGTAGGTCTTGGCCAGCTTCCAGATGCCCAGGCAGCTGCTCTTTCACTCCCCTCTCCTTAACAGAACAGGTGGGAGAAAGGAAGATAAGAAAGCTCATGAGTCAAAGGTAAAGACACAGAGATCACTTACCAATTACCATAATGGACAAAACAGACTTGACTCGGTGAAAATTAATTTTTTAATGGGGCTGTTCAGCCTGGAGAAGAGAAGCCTGCATGGAGACCTCATAGCAGCCTTCCGGTATCTGAAGGGGGCCTACAAGGATGCTGGAGAGGGACTCTTCACTAGGGACTGTAGTGATAGGACAAGGGGTAATGGGTTCAAACTTAAACAGGGGAAGTTTAGGTTAGATATAAGGAAGAAGTTCTTTCCTGTTAGGGTGGTGAGGCACTAGATTGGGTTGCCCAAGGAAGTTGTGGATGCTCCATCCCTGGCAGTGTTCAAGGGCAGGTTGGACAGAGCCTTGGGTAGCACGGTTTAGCGTGAGGTGTCCCTACCCATGGCAGGGGGGTTGGAACTAGATGATCTTAAGGTCCTTTCCAACCCTAGCTATTCTATGATTCTATGAATTTAAAGTATTGCCAACTACAGTAGAGTCCAGTGGTGAGAAACAAAGAGAAGTAAAACAACACCTGTCCTCCAGCTCTTTCTTTGTAGGCTCAACTTCACTACCTTCTCAACAAGAATGGGGTGGGGAAAGGGAAATGGGAAATGGGAGTTGTGGTCAGTTCACAACACTTTGTCTGTGCTGCTCCTTACTCTTCATGCAGTTCCTCTGCTCCATTGTGGGGTCCCTATCTCAGGATACAGTTCTTCACAAACTTCTCCACTGTTGGTGCTTCCCACTGGCTGCAATTCTCCATCATGAGTCCTTTCCATGGGATGCAGTCCTTCAGGAACAGACTGCTCCTGCATGGGTCCCATGAGGGCCAAGGTTCCTGCCAGAAAACTTGCTCCAGCAGGGGCTCCTCTCCAAGGGCTGCAACTTCTGCCAGGAGCCTCCTCTAGTGTGGTCTCACACAGGCTGCAATTTCCTTTAAGGGCACGTCCACCTACTCCAGTATGGGATCCTCCATGGGCTGCAGGTAGATACCTGTTCCGCTGTGAACCTCCATGGCTGCAGGTAGATATCTGCTCCACTGTGAAACTCCATGGCTGTAGGCAGATATCCACTTCACCGTGAACCGCGATGGGCTGCAGGGACAAAGCCTGCCTCACCACAGGCTGCAGGGGAATCTCTGTTCCAGTGCTATGGCAAGTGCATTTGGATGCATACTATTTTGTTCATTCATTAAGGTGTAAATTTTTACACATTTTTAATCCTACCTATTATGCATTATTATTCATATAGTCCTTGTCTTAATCCAAGTTATATCTAATAGTGAGATTTATTCACCAGCTAATATTCTTCTTCACACAATGAAAAATTATTTTCATTGCTTTTTAGTCTCATTGCTCATTAGTCCTTGCCTGTGAAAGCAGATGATACTTAAGAATTTAACTTACTTTTCCTTTGTTGTTATCCTATGTGTTCCTCTTAATTAACTATCAGCCAAAACTGCACTGTCCCACTGTGCTTCTCAAATGTTTTAGGTACATTTCTCTCTGACTTACAATACTTGCACTTCATGCAAACGATGTATTACAACTTCTCTCAGAGAAGTATCCTCAATTCTACTGAGGTTAATTACCTCATGTAAGTTTTCTCAGAAATTGTTTCAGAATATATGCTTTCGGATTTCTTTTAATCATAGAGCAGATACTTTCACCTCAGTTTCCATGTGATCAACATCCTCAATGCTGTTAAAACTAAAGGAACAGCAATATACAGAGAACGAAAATTAGCCCACTTAGGCCCAGAATCTATGCTTATGTTATCGCACAGAAGCCTATGACATCTTAATCATTCATATAACGGCTGACATTGCCCATTCTGCTTTAAAAAAGAGAAAAAACTGCAGAATGCCCTATAGCATAGGACACAGAACAGTGTTGTATTTTTACAAATAACATAAATGGAGAAGGATCTTCTTAATAAAACAATAATACTGTGAGAATATTGTTAGAGGTTTGATTAAACCTCTCCAACCCAGTAGGATAAATTGCATCCTTTATTAAAAGTAGCAGAAATTATTATACATATTAGGGAAGCCTCCAAATTGAAACAAAATAATTGTAGTCACTTAGCCACTTGAGATGTTTGGACAAAACACTTCTGGGATATAATCTTAAAATTACAGAGGTCAGAAAGAATTGAGAATGGTAAGATATAGAAAACAGTCAAAAATGGGGGGAGGAGGAAAAAAGCAATCTCAACCTTCAAATTAAGTGTGATTCTTTAAAAGGACTACATAGATTTTGGGGAAAATGAGTAAAGAAAACATGTCTCAGTAAACCAGGAAACAGTCACTTGTAATTTCATTTCTCATACTATTCAGTAAGTAAAACTTTTTACACGTTTTTAGAAATACCTTAAGAAAGCACTGGATGTTCTCAACATGTTCTCCTCTTAACTGCAATAACCTACAACATTTCAAACCCTTTAGTGTCTCAAGTAAAAAGGGATAATATTACAATTATAAAAAAAAATAAAATTCATCTGATACAATTTATTTTCCTGAACAGCATCCAAATGAGAACACTCTTGTAGCCTTTGCTTGGGTTTTCATTGGACTCCTTCCCTACCCATATTTACCAAAGTCAATGGAATGAGCACTAACAAGTTAAGGTTAACATTTATTTAGGGGCAGAAAAAAAGAGTTCTGAAGTATAGACACATATAAGCAGCACAGTGTGTTTTCATCCCAACAGAATCAGCAGTAAGTGAGGGACAACTAAAACTTCAAACCAGAGCACAAGAACTTTTCAGAAATTTGTCCAGCAATCCAAGCCTCTGCATGTGTCCTTCAGTCTTGCACTCAGTCTAGAAAACATTCAGGTGCTCCATCATGCATAACAGTTACTTCGGAAAACAAATGGCATCACTCTGAATATCCCCTTCCTCCTGTCTTCCCCCAGATTTACAGGCTAAGCATGACACCACATGGTACTGGATATCCCTTTGGTCAGTTGGGGTCAGCTATCCTGGCTGTGTCCCCTCCCAGCTTCTTGTACACCGCCAGCCTACTTGTCGGTGGGGTGGTGTGAGAAGCAGAAAACGCCTTGACTCTGTGTAATCACTGCTCAGCAACAACAGAGACATCACTTTGCTGTCAACACAGTTTTCAGCACAAATTAAAAATACAGCCCTGTAACAGCTACTATGAAGAAAATTAGCTCTATCCCAGACAAAATGAGCACACCAAGGCCTCCATGATCACCCATGTCTCTATTCCCACTTCTATTTTCAGACTGCAGCCTCAGTCACAGACAACAGCAATCACGCA
Organism: Pezoporus flaviventris; assembly: GCF_033815535.1. Classification (NCBI taxonomy): domain Eukaryota; kingdom Metazoa; phylum Chordata; class Aves; order Psittaciformes; family Psittacidae; genus Pezoporus; species Pezoporus flaviventris. The sequence continues at coordinate 3,005,297 of NW_026892616.1, read as the reverse complement.
CTTACTGGGTTACATGCTACAGATTTGCAATAAAGGAATTTCTGATCCAATTTCAAGTTGAGTAAAAATGTACTCATCCACAAAAATAGTACAGTGATTTGTCTCAAAGAGAAATATTGAATTGACAATGACTAAATAACATATTTACACTTCCAATGTCAACATCTTGTTAATCTAGATGACTCTAGTAGCTCAGCAGTTTCTGACTAGAGATTTTAACCTGTTAATAGTGAATTAAAAGAACTTTTGTGAATGGTATCCCATGTAACTACCAAATAAATCTCCCAAAACTGAATGCTGTGTTTTATTTCCTGATAACAATTGTATTTTTAGTGATTTTATTTAGTTCCTTACAAGTGTAAATGTCCTATGATAAATGTATTTCCTTAAATTTCTGAAATCTATAACTCTTGTTATGCTACCTCTTTTCGTTAGAGTTAATACCACTTTTATTGTCAATATTTAAATAGATGTGAGTTTTTAAATAAAAAAATATTTAGAAAACTTAAAATTAAGCAGATTGACAACAAACATGGTATGTTTTATTCAATACTTTTGTTTTATACCAACTTTATGCTAATGTCCTTTTATCGATCATGACTACTCTTCAAGATATAAAAGTAGTTACTGGCTAACCATGATCTTTCCCACTGAATTAATGAATCTGGTCACACTACCCGCTGCGGTTAGACAATGACATTGAGCACCATAGTGGCACTGTAAAGTGGCAAATTTTGTGTAAACAGAAGTTCATTTAAGAAGTTTCAAGATAAAATAATCCTTCATATTTTCCAGATCACCAGCAATACCATTTCAACAGCTGTACGCTATGCTTTGAAATATGGATGCACTTTCAGAGAATTTTTTTTCTGCTTTGCCATGGTGATAAAGAAAATCTTAAAGGTTACAATTAGAGAGCCTCTGAAATAAAGAAGTCAATGCTTATTAGAAAAACAGCTGACAGAAGAGAGGAAAAGCAAGAAACTAAAGATAAAGGAAACAACAGGAGGTTGCTTGTTGAGCCTAGTGACCTTATTTGCTGCTCTTAATATGCTAGCAATTGTGCCAATCAAAGAAATAAAAGGGGAAAGAAGTTCTTTTAAATTCAATTTTTCAGCACAGTGGTTGGATATTGTTCGGGTTTTGTTTCCTGCATCGGTTTTCAGCACTTTCATTTTTTTCCCCTCAGGGTAATATTTTAAAATGCAACTTTTACAATGAAATGAAAAAAAAAAAAAAACAAACCAAAAAAACGCACCCTGATTATACATCTGTAAGTTATTATTACTGACATGTATGCAAACTGCTAAATAGTGCTGTGTGCCCTTCATTCAGCTTGCATTATTTCCTTGAGATGCAGCACCAAAATTACTTGGGAAGAGTGAAATACAGCCTTGAACTAGTCTCAGAGCTTATAAAATATTTAATAAGTAATAAGAATCCATCAAAGGATGGACTTTACCTTACCTATGATGGCTGCAGGCAAGAATTGTTTTACAACTTGGCCTGAAAAGTGATTCTCTATGAAAATGATGTGAACATATGAGGGAGGAAAGAGGAGAAACTATTCTATTGCTAGCATTTAAATACAGAGTAATCTATGAATAACTGACTTATTTGCTTTTACATCTATTATTATGAGGCCACAGGAGCTAGGAGCTATGACTGCATAGTTATGTGCACTTATCTGGGAGTATGAGTTGAGTAATGGGGAAGGCTTTGATCCAGTTTCAGCTGAAATTTCATCTTTCCTGCTTGTTCTACCAACTGTACCAGTATCTGAAGAGTTTTAGTGCTGTTACTTCACATGTAAATAAGAAAGAATATGTAGCTCAGTTCTACTTTTGGTGAAGCATACATATATTCAGCATTGCATATCATTACCTCTATCTTGAATAAGAAGTATAGAATTATGGAATGGTTTGGGTTGGAAGGGATCTTTAAAGGTCATCTAGTCCAACCTCCCTGCAATATGCAGGGACATATTCAACCAGATAGGTTGCTCAGAGCCCCATCTAACCTCACCTTGAGAATGTTTTCAGGGATGGGGCATCTACCACCTCTTTGGGGCAAACTGTTCCAGTGTTTCACTACTCACATAGTAAAAAATTTCTTCCTTATTTCTATTCTGAATCCTCCCTCTTTTAGTTTAAAACCATTACTCCTTGTCCTAGTGTAACGGGCCCTGCTAAAAAGTTTGTGTCCAAAAAAGCCTGGGTTTTGGTGAATATGCTAAACTTGGAGTTTCTCTCCCATAATTCTTGATCTTGTACAAATCTAGACTATCAATTAGAAGAGCCTCTTACCACTTTTGCAGCATTGGAAATGTTTCCTTTAAATATTTTTGTCTGGATCGGGTAAAAAGCAAAAAAGATATGAAAGTTCCCATCAAATTACCAACTTCAAAATAGCTTGAAGTAGTGGACAAAGTGAGTAAGAACTGTATCTTTGCTGCAAAAATCCTTGAAAATGAAGAAGATATCCAGGTGCACTAGTGCTTCACCCAGGGTCTCTGAGCAACAAGCACCAGTGCAGAAGAACACAAAAAAAGCAACCTTATGCTATACAATTACAGGTTCCAGTGCATTTTTTCCCATTAAATAAGACAAGGGGTACTTTAATAAGGAAGACATTCTAGATTTCTGGCACTCTGCATATAATACAGAAGACAGGGTATCAAACAGTGAAATTAAAAAAAAGGTGTAATAAAATTTTTAATGTAACTCTTTAAGAGGTGGAAGAAGTAATTTATTTCTTGTAAGAGATAAGAAATCACCAAGTACTAGAAAGGGGTCTTAAAGATTCCTGAATTAAAATTAACCCTCAACAAAGTAGCCAAAAATTCATCAAACAAATTAAAATATAATCAATAATTAAATCTATAGAAAGTATAGAAATACTTTGACAGGACTGAAAATTCTAATTTAGTCCATGGAATGAGAAAAACTTAAGTATCAGTGCATATCTATCATGCAAACCTCTCCAGTCATTAGGCACCCCACTTCAGGATTAAAAAAGAAATTTCAGCCTGCTTCTGGTTTGAATCCAGAACCTTGGATAGACCACTGCTTGAAACTAAGACAGAATTCAGAAGACGAAATGCAAAACCAAATTGTAGACAGTGTAAGCATTTACGGGACAGGAGTTTGGTCTGTGTGACTAACTTTTACAAATTTTCTTAATTAGTCACCAGATAAGATGAGTTTTGATGTTTTAAGTTGCCTAAAATAATGGGGGGGGGGGGGGGGGGGGCGGGAAGAATTCAAATGCAAGAACTGGGAAGTTGACAGCAACTTCCAATAAGGGATAAAGAGTGGCCCTTTTTTACCATCACAGAGCTGGAAAAGGTTGCAGACTTTTGGTGTGGGGAAGGACTGAGGGCACACGCAGCAAAGCATCTGTTAAGAACCCTGAGAGTTCACTAAATATTGATCAGTACATATGGCTCCCACTGGATTTGAATTCACTCTGAGCCTTTCATAACATGTGATATCCCCTGGGGTGACTACAAAAGAACTTATATAAGCAATTATGTTGCAGTTTTTGTGATATAGGTAACTTTCTAGTGAAATTGGGAATACTTCAAATCTTCGGCAGAGTTTTCCAGTGTCTCTGAGGTATTTATATTGAAGGCAGAAAGATCCAGTATTCTCATGAACTTTTTCACCTTTTAAGTTGGAAAAGCAAATTTACATATCTCCAAGGGTAAAAAGGCTCAAGCAGCTCCAGGTAGTGATGAAGAGAGAGCATACCACGGATCAGTTGAACTTGGCTTTACTAGACCTAGACTGTTCTTGGAGAGATGTTGTCCATAATTGATTCTATTCTGTTGAAGCGGGTGTCATGGACAACGCAGAGACGATCAATGTGATCAAGCGATTGCCAAATTTATTACAAAGCCTTAACTCCTTATATACTATTTCTTACATGCACTTACTGTGATTTGGCATATTATGATTGGATGCATGTCTTGAAGACCCTTAGTGACTAACATATAATTGGTTAAGCACAGGTGTGAGAACTTGACCTCGAAAGCTTGCCAACAGTCCACAGTTCTCATTAACTCAGTGAATTCCAGCTTCTTCTTATCTTGCTTGCTTAAGCTTCTTCGGGCCTCTCATGGCCTTGCTGTATCTTTCAGGATTATTCAGAGTTTATGTACTAATTATGCATTCTCCCGTGAGAACACGGTCTCCACATCTCCCCCTTTTTGTTTTATATATATTTTAGGTGACCCTACTTGAGCAGGGGATTTGGGCTAGATTATATCTCCAACATATGCCAAGTACAGGCTGCTGGGCCTGCCCTTTTTTTCTGCTGTATGGCTCTCTGATTAACAGGGGAGGCCATCCTTCACATCAAGGTCTGACATGGCATGCATCCCCACTGCTCCACGCCTGCTGGGTTGCAGCCAACAGCGGAGCTAAAGGTTCTTCTTGGTGGCAAACACAGAGACCAACCCAGTCTTGCCCTTGACTGTGGTAGCAGGCATTTTGTCAGCCTCAGCCCTTGCACTTTGTTGTCAATGCAGAGTTTCACCTGCTTCATCCAGTAACAAGTCGCTACTACAGCAAGGCACACACAAATTTACATTAGCAGAGTAACTATTACAGGGTGCAGCAGCATGTTGAAGATGCTGATGGCAGTGAAGGACTAGCCAAAGAAATTTCTTACCAGTGGAATTCTCCCACCCTCTTAATTTGTTCCATTACCTGCTTTATAACACTACCATTGTATTAGAATCTTTCCAGCTTTTGCCTTAGCATTTTCTAGCAGCTACTGCAAATTTTCATACTCTAACATCTCTTTTACAAGTGACAAATCTATAGAATACAAGGTGTAGTTTCTCATTAGCAACTGGCTAGTAAATACAGGTGGTTTTATACACAAAATCACAGCCTCTAATAATAGCTACTTTACAAGCACACATACTCAGGTTGTTACTTTTCAGTTGCCCCCAAGTAATGTTTTGCAATCATTCATTTTTCTCTTCCTCTATCTCATTCTGCTTGGGGTATTCACGATCAGCTCCTGTAGCTGAGGCATCAGGTTTTTCCATTCGTCTGTCCAGCTCATGGTGTTGGAAACGGGCAAAGCCTTTATGATAAAACAATTATATAAAATAGTAGAAATTATTATGTTTGAGAAATTTATAAATCAATAGTGGGGTTTTGTATATTAGAAAATGTTGTAACTTTGCAATTTTGTATCTCAGCTGTTCTATAACCATTGTTGCAATGATAGTAGCAAAAACCTATGCATATGGGTGGATTTAGAAAGGTATGAACTGGAGACTA